>NC_087357.1:313812-915597 GCF_030014295.1 Loxodonta africana
CCTGCGGGACTCTCCGTTCGGGCCTATTCTCTGGAGCGGGACTTTACTCGGGCCTATTCTTGCCTCCGGGGCTCCTCTATTCTTGCCTATTCTTGCCTCCGGGAATCTCCGTTCTGGCCTGTTCGGGCCTGCGGGACTCTGTTCGGGCCTATGCTTGCCTGCAGGAATCTCTCTTCCGCCCTACTCTGGCCTGCGGGACTCTGTTCGGGCCTATTCTTGCTCCGGGAATCTCCGTTCGGGCGTACCCTGGCTTGCGGAACTCTGTTCAGGCCTATGCTTGCCTGCATGGAATCTCTGTTCCGCCCTACTCTGGCCTGCGGGACTCTGTTCGGGCCTCTTCTTGCCTGCACGGCTCCTCTACTCAGGCCTATTTTTGCCTGTGGGACTCTATTGGGGCCTATTCTTGCCTCCGACAATCTCCGTTCGGGCCCATTCTGGCCTGCGGGACTCTTCGTTCGGGCCTAGGCTTCCCTTCTCAATGTCCGTTCAGGCGTTTGCTGGCCTGCGGGACTCTGTTCGGGCCTTTGGTTGCTTTCGGAAATCCCCGTTCTGGCCTGTTCTGGCCTGCGGAATTCTGTTCGGGGCTATTCTTGCTCCGGGAATCTCTGTTTGGGACTATTCTGGCCTGTGGGACTCTGTTCGGGCCCATGCCTGCCTGCGGGGCTCTCTGTTCAGGCCTTTTTCGCCTACGGGACTCTCCGTTCGGGCCTATTCTCTGGAGCGGGACTTTAGTCGGGCCTATTCTTGCCTACGGGGCTCCTCTATTCTTGCCTCTGGCATTCTGTTCGGGCCTATTCTTGTCTGCGGGACTCTCCGTTTGAGCCTATTCTTGCCTGTGGGTTCTCCATTCAGGGCTACTCTTGCCAGCGGGACTCTGTTCGTGCCTCATCTTGCCTGCATGGCTGCTCTACTCGGGCCTATTCTTGCCTGCGGGACTCTGTTCGGGCCTATCCTTGCTGCGGGAATCTCCGTTCGGGCATACCCTGGCCTGCGGGACTCCGTTCGGGCCTATTCTGGCCTGCGGGACTCTGTTTGGGCCTATGCTTGCCTGCAGGAATCTCTGTTCCGGCCTATTGTGGCCTGCAGGACTCCCCGTTCGGGCCTGTTCTGGCCTGCGGGACTCTGTTTGGGCCTATGCTTGCCTACGGGAATCTCCGTTCAGGCGTATGCTGGCCTGCGGTATTCTCAATTTGGGCATATTCTCTCGCCTGCGGGACTTTCCTTTGGGCCTATTCTCGCCTGCGCAACTCTCCGTTCGGGCCTATTCTTGCCTGCGGGACTCTCCGTTCCGGCCTATTCTTGCCTGCGGGTCTCTCCGTTCGGGACAATTCTGACCTGCAAAACTCTCCGTTCGGACCTAATCTAGCCTCTGGGAGTCTCCTTTGGGGTCTCCTGTTGCGTGCGGGGCTGCTCTATTCCAGCCTTTTGTGCTTACGGAGCTCCGATATTCGGTCCTGTTCTAGCATGCGGAGCTCCGCTACTCAGGCCTGATTGTGCGTGCGGGGCTCCGCTACTCGGGCCTGTTGGTGCATGCGGGGCTCCACTACTTGGGCCTGTTCGTGCATGCGGGGCTCCGCTACTCGGGTCTGTTCGTGCTTGCAGGGCTCTGCTACTCGGGCCTGTTCGTGCGTGCGGGGCTCCGCTATTCAGGCCTGATAGTGTGTGCGGGGCTCCTCTCTTCAGGCCTGTCCTTCCCTGCGGGACTCTATTCGGGCCTATACTTCCCTGCGGGACTCTGTTCGGGCCTATTCTGGCCTGCGAGACTCTCCGTTCGCTCCTATCGTGGTCTGCGGGACCCTCGTTCGGGCCCATTCTCGCCTTCGAGACCCTCTGTTCGGGCTTTTCTGACCTGCGGGACTCTCCGTTCGGGCCTATTCTTGTGAGCGGGTCTCTATTCGGGCCTATTTTTGCCTAAGGGCTCCTCTATTCGGGCCTATTCTGGCCTGCGGGACGCTCCGTTCGGGCCTATTCTCACCTGGGGAACTCTCCGTTCGGGCCTCTCTGGCCTTCGGGACTCTGTTCGGGTCTCTTCTTGCCAGCGGGGCTCTTCGTTTGGGCCTATTCTTGCCTGCAGGACTCTGTTCGGGCCTCTTCTTGCCTGCACAGCCCCTCTACTCGGGCCTCTTTTTGCCTGCGGGACTCTGTCCAGGCCTATTGTTGCCCCCGGAAAACTCCGTTCGGTCCTATTCTGGCTTGTGGGACTCTGTTCTGGCCTATGCTTGCCTGCGGGAATCTCCTTTCAGGGTTATGCTGACCTGTGGGATTCTCAGTTTGGGCGTATTCTCGCCTGCAGGACATCTCTTCGGGCCTATTCTCGCCCGCGGGACCCTCCGTTCGGTCGTTTCTGGCCTGCGGGACTCTCCGTTCGGGCCTAATCTTGGGAGCGGGAGCGGGACTCTACTCGGGCCTATTCTTGCCTAGGGGCCTCTTCTATTCGTGCTTATTCTTGCCAGTGGGACTCTGTTCAGACCCGTTCTTGCCTGCAGGATTCTGCGTTCGGGCTTATTCTTGCTTGCCGGACAGTGTTCGGGCGTCTTCTTGCCAGCACGGCTCCTCTACTCGGGCCTCATTTTGCCTTCGGGACACCGTTCGGGTCTATTCTTGGTCCGGGAATCTCCGTTCGGGCCTATGCTGGCCTGCTGGACTCTGTTCGGGCCTATGCTTGCCTGCGGGAATGGCCGTTCGGGCCTATGTTGGCCTGCGGGACTCTCCGTTCGGGCCTTTCTGGCCTGCGGGACTCTCCGTTCGGGCCTATTCTCTGGAGCGGGACTTTACTCGGGCCTATTCTTGCCTCCGGGGCTCCTCTATTCTTGCCTATTCTTGCCTCCGGGAATCTCCGTTCTGGCCTGTTCGGGCCTGCGGGACTCTGTTCGGGCCTATGCTTGCCTGCAGGAATCTCTCTTCCGCCCTACTCTGGCCTGCGGGACTCTGTTCGGGCCTATTCTTGCTCCGGGAATCTCCGTTCGGGCGTACCCTGGCTTGCGGAACTCTGTTCAGGCCTATGCTTGCCTGCATGGAATCTCTGTTCCGCCCTACTCTGGCCTGCGGGACTCTGTTCGGGCCTCTTCTTGCCTGCACGGCTCCTCTACTCAGGCCTATTTTTGCCTGTGGGACTCTATTGGGGCCTATTCTTGCCTCCGACAATCTCCGTTCGGGCCCATTCTGGCCTGCGGGACTCTTCGTTCGGGCCTAGGCTTCCCTTCTCAATGTCCGTTCAGGCGTTTGCTGGCCTGCGGGACTCTGTTCGGGCCTTTGGTTGCTTTCGGAAATCCCCGTTCTGGCCTGTTCTGGCCTGCGGAATTCTGTTCGGGGCTATTCTTGCTCCGGGAATCTCTGTTTGGGACTATTCTGGCCTGTGGGACTCTGTTCGGGCCCATGCCTGCCTGCGGGGCTCTCTGTTCAGGCCTTTTTCGCCTACGGGACTCTCCGTTCGGGCCTATTCTCTGGAGCGGGACTTTAGTCGGGCCTATTCTTGCCTACGGGGCTCCTCTATTCTTGCCTCTGGCATTCTGTTCGGGCCTATTCTTGTCTGCGGGACTCTCCGTTTGAGCCTATTCTTGCCTGTGGGTTCTCCATTCAGGGCTACTCTTGCCAGCGGGACTCTGTTCGTGCCTCATCTTGCCTGCATGGCTGCTCTACTCGGGCCTATTCTTGCCTGCGGGACTCTGTTCGGGCCTATCCTTGCTGCGGGAATCTCCGTTCGGGCATACCCTGGCCTGCGGGACTCCGTTCGGGCCTATTCTGGCCTGCGGGACTCTGTTTGGGCCTATGCTTGCCTGCAGGAATCTCTGTTCCGGCCTATTGTGGCCTGCAGGACTCCCCGTTCGGGCCTGTTCTGGCCTGCGGGACTCTGTTTGGGCCTATGCTTGCCTACGGGAATCTCCGTTCAGGCGTATGCTGGCCTGCGGTATTCTCAATTTGGGCATATTCTCTCGCCTGCGGGACTTTCCTTTGGGCCTATTCTCGCCTGCGCAACTCTCCGTTCGGGCCTATTCTTGCCTGCGGGACTCTCCGTTCCGGCCTATTCTTGCCTGCGGGTCTCTCCGTTCGGGACAATTCTGACCTGCAAAACTCTCCGTTCGGACCTAATCTAGCCTCTGGGAGTCTCCTTTGGGGTCTCCTGTTGCGTGCGGGGCTGCTCTATTCCAGCCTTTTGTGCTTACGGAGCTCCGATATTCGGTCCTGTTCTAGCATGCGGAGCTCCGCTACTCAGGCCTGATTGTGCGTGCGGGGCTCCGCTACTCGGGCCTGTTGGTGCATGCGGGGCTCCACTACTTGGGCCTGTTCGTGCATGCGGGGCTCCGCTACTCGGGTCTGTTCGTGCTTGCAGGGCTCTGCTACTCGGGCCTGTTCGTGCGTGCGGGGCTCCGCTATTCAGGCCTGATAGTGTGTGCGGGGCTCCTCTCTTCAGGCCTGTCCTTCCCTGCGGGACTCTATTCGGGCCTATACTTCCCTGCGGGACTCTGTTCGGGCCTATTCTGGCCTGCGAGACTCTCCGTTCGCTCCTATCGTGGTCTGCGGGACCCTCGTTCGGGCCCATTCTCGCCTTCGAGACCCTCTGTTCGGGCTTTTCTGACCTGCGGGACTCTCCGTTCGGGCCTATTCTTGTGAGCGGGTCTCTATTCGGGCCTATTTTTGCCTAAGGGCTCCTCTATTCGGGCCTATTCTGGCCTGCGGGACGCTCCGTTCGGGCCTATTCTCACCTGGGGAACTCTCCGTTCGGGCCTCTCTGGCCTTCGGGACTCTGTTCGGGTCTCTTCTTGCCAGCGGGGCTCTTCGTTTGGGCCTATTCTTGCCTGCAGGACTCTGTTCGGGCCTCTTCTTGCCTGCACAGCCCCTCTACTCGGGCCTCTTTTTGCCTGCGGGACTCTGTCCAGGCCTATTGTTGCCCCCGGAAAACTCCGTTCGGTCCTATTCTGGCTTGTGGGACTCTGTTCTGGCCTATGCTTGCCTGCGGGAATCTCCTTTCAGGGTTATGCTGACCTGTGGGATTCTCAGTTTGGGCGTATTCTCGCCTGCAGGACATCTCTTCGGGCCTATTCTCGCCCGCGGGACCCTCCGTTCGGTCGTTTCTGGCCTGCGGGACTCTCCGTTCGGGCCTAATCTTGGGAGCGGGAGCGGGACTCTACTCGGGCCTATTCTTGCCTAGGGGCCTCTTCTATTCGTGCTTATTCTTGCCAGTGGGACTCTGTTCAGACCCGTTCTTGCCTGCAGGATTCTGCGTTCGGGCTTATTCTTGCTTGCCGGACAGTGTTCGGGCGTCTTCTTGCCAGCACGGCTCCTCTACTCGGGCCTCATTTTGCCTTCGGGACACCGTTCGGGTCTATTCTTGGTCCGGGAATCTCCGTTCGGGCCTATGCTGGCCTGCTGGACTCTGTTCGGGCCTATGCTTGCCTGCGGGAATGGCCGTTCGGGCCTATGTTGGCCTGCGGGACTCTCCGTTCGGGCCTTTCTGGCCTGCGGGACTCTCCGTTCGGGCCTATTCTCTGGAGCGGGACTGTACTCGGGCCTATTCTTGCCTCCGGGGCTCCTCTATTCTTGCCTATTCTTGCCTCCGGGAATCTCCGTTCTGGCCTGTTCGGGCCTGCGGGACTCTGTTCGGGCCTATGCTTGCCTGCAGGAATCTCTCTTCCGCCCTACTCTGTCCTGCGGGACTCTATTCGGGCGTATACTTCCCTGCGGGACTCTGTTCGGGCCTATTCTGGCCTGCGAGACTCTCCGTTCGCTCCTATCGTGGTCTGCGGGACCCTCGTTCGGGCCCATTCTCGCCTTCGAGACCCTCTGTTCGGGCTTTTCTGGCCTGCGGGACTCTCCGTTCGGGCCTATTCTTGTGAGCGGGTCTCTATTCGGGCCTATTTTTGCCTAAGGGCTCCTCTATTCGGGCCTATTCTGGCCTGCGGGACGCTCCGTTCGGGCCTATTCTCACCTGGGGAACTCTCCGTTCAGGCCTCTCTGGCCTTCGGGACTCTGTTCGGGTCTCTTCTTGCCAGCGGGGCTCTTCGTTTGGGCCTATTCTTGCCTGCAGGACTCTGTTCGGGCCTCTTCTTGCCTGCACAGCCCCTCTACTCGGGCCTCTTTTTGCCTGCGGGACTCTGTCCAGGCCTATTGTTGCCCTCGGAGAACTCCGTTCGGTCCTATTCTGGCTTGTGGGACTCTGTTCTGGCCTATGCTTGCCTGCGGGAATCTCCTTTCAGGGTTATGCTGACCTGTGGGATTCTCAGTTTGGGCGTATTCTCGCCTGCAGGACATCTCTTCGGGCCTATTCTCGCCCGCGGGACCCTCCGTTCGGTCGTTTCTGGCCTGCGGGACTCTCCGTTCGGGCCTAATCTTGGGAGCGGGAGCGGGACTCTACTCGGGCCTATTCTTGCCTAGGGGCCTCTTCTATTCGTGCTTATTCTTGCCAGTGGGACTCTGTTCAGACCCGTTCTTGCCTGCAGGATTCTGCGTTCGGGCTTATTCTTGCTTGCCGGACAGTGTTCGGGCGTCTTCTTGCCAGCACGGCTCCTCTACTCGGGCCTCATTTTGCCTTCGGGACACCGTTCGGGTCTATTCTTGGTCCGGGAATCTCCGTTCGGGCCTATGCTGGCCTGCTGGACTCTGTTCGGGCCTATGCTTGCCTGCGGGAATGGCCGTTCGGGCCTATGTTGGCCTGCGGGACTCTCCGTTCGGGCCTTTCTGGCCTGCGGGACTCTCCGTTCGGGCCTATTCTCTGGAGCGGGACTTTACTCGGGCCTATTCTTGCCTCCGGGGCTCCTCTATTCTTGCCTATTCTTGCCTCCGGGAATCTCCGTTCTGGCCTGTTCGGGCCTGCGGGACTCTGTTCGGGCCTATGCTTGCCTGCAGGAATCTCTCTTCCGCCCTACTCTGGCCTGCGGGACTCTGTTCGGGCCTATTCTTGCTCCGGGAATCTCCGTTCGGGCGTACCCTGGCTTGCGGAACTCTGTTCAGGCCTATGCTTGCCTGCATGGAATCTCTGTTCCGCCCTACTCTGGCCTGCGGGACTCTGTTCGGGCCTCTTCTTGCCTGCACGGCTCCTCTACTCAGGCCTATTTTTGCCTGTGGGACTCTATTGGGGCCTATTCTTGCCTCCGACAATCTCCGTTCGGGCCCATTCTGGCCTGCGGGACTCTTCGTTCGGGCCTAGGCTTCCCTTCTCAATGTCCGTTCAGGCGTTTGCTGGCCTGCGGGACTCTGTTCGGGCCTTTGGTTGCTTTCGGAAATCCCCGTTCTGGCCTGTTCTGGCCTGCGGAATTCTGTTCGGGGCTATTCTTGCTCCGGGAATCTCTGTTTGGGACTATTCTGGCCTGTGGGACTCTGTTCGGGCCCATGCCTGCCTGCGGGGCTCTCTGTTCAGGCCTTTTTCGCCTACGGGACTCTCCGTTCGGGCCTATTCTCTGGAGCGGGACTTTAGTCGGGCCTATTCTTGCCTACGGGGCTCCTCTATTCTTGCCTCTGGCATTCTGTTCGGGCCTATTCTTGTCTGCGGGACTCTCCGTTTGAGCCTATTCTTGCCTGTGGGTTCTCCATTCAGGGCTACTCTTGCCAGCGGGACTCTGTTCGTGCCTCATCTTGCCTGCATGGCTGCTCTACTCGGGCCTATTCTTGCCTGCGGGACTCTGTTCGGGCCTATCCTTGCTGCGGGAATCTCCGTTCGGGCATACCCTGGCCTGCGGGACTCCGTTCGGGCCTATTCTGGCCTGCGGGACTCTGTTTGGGCCTATGCTTGCCTGCAGGAATCTCTGTTCCGGCCTATTGTGGCCTGCAGGACTCCCCGTTCGGGCCTGTTCTGGCCTGCGGGACTCTGTTTGGGCCTATGCTTGCCTACGGGAATCTCCGTTCAGGCGTATGCTGGCCTGCGGTATTCTCAATTTGGGCATATTCTCTCGCCTGCGGGACTTTCCTTTGGGCCTATTCTCGCCTGCGCAACTCTCCGTTCGGGCCTATTCTTGCCTGCGGGACTCTCCGTTCCGGCCTATTCTTGCCTGCGGGTCTCTCCGTTCGGGACAATTCTGACCTGCAAAACTCTCCGTTCGGACCTAATCTAGCCTCTGGGAGTCTCCTTTGGGGTCTCCTGTTGCGTGCGGGGCTGCTCTATTCCAGCCTTTTGTGCTTACGGAGCTCCGATATTCGGTCCTGTTCTAGCATGCGGAGCTCCGCTACTCAGGCCTGATTGTGCGTGCGGGGCTCCGCTACTCGGGCCTGTTGGTGCATGCGGGGCTCCACTACTTGGGCCTGTTCGTGCATGCGGGGCTCCGCTACTCGGGTCTGTTCGTGCTTGCAGGGCTCTGCTACTCGGGCCTGTTCGTGCGTGCGGGGCTCCGCTATTCAGGCCTGATAGTGTGTGCGGGGCTCCTCTATTCAGGCCTGTCCTTCCCTGCGGGACTCTATTCGGGCCTATACTTCCCTGCGGGACTCTGTTCGGGCCTATTCTGGCCTGCGAGACTCTCCGTTCGCTCCTATCGTGGTCTGCGGGACCCTCGTTCGGGCCCATTCTCGCCTTCGAGACCCTCTGTTCGGGCTTTTCTGGCCTGCGGGACTCTCCGTTCGGGCCTATTCTTGTGAGCGGGTCTCTATTCGGGCCTATTTTTGCCTAAGGGCTCCTCTATTCGGGCCTATTCTGGCCTGCGGGACGCTCCGTTCGGGCCTATTCTCACCTGGGGAACTCTCCGTTCGGGCCTCTCTGGCCTTCGGGACTCTGTTCGGGTCTCTTCTTGCCAGCGGGGCTCTTCGTTTGGGCCTATTCTTGCCTGCAGGACTCTGTTCGGGCCTCTTCTTGCCTGCACAGCCCCTCTACTCGGGCCTCTTTTTGCCTGCGGGACTCTGTCCAGGCCTATTGTTGCCCCCGGAAAACTCCGTTCGGTCCTATTCTGGCTTGTGGGACTCTGTTCGGGCCTATGCTTGCCTGCGGGAATCTCCTTTCAGGGTTATGCTGACCTGTGGGATTCTCAGTTTGGGCGTATTCTCGCCTGCAGGACATCTCCTCGGGCCTATTCTCGCCCGCGGGACCCTCCGTTCCGTCGTTTCTGGCCTGCGGGACTCTCTGTTCGGGCCTATTCTCACCTGGGGAACTCTCCGTTCGGGCCTCTCTGGCCTTCGGGACTCTGTTCGGGTCTCTTCTTGCCAGCGGGGCTCTTCGTTTGGGCCTATTCTTGCCTGCAGGACTCTGTTCGGGCCTCTTCTTGCCTGCACAGCCCCTCTACTCGGGCCTCTTTTTGCCTGCGGGACTCTGTCCAGGCCTATTGTTGCCCCCGGAAAACTCCGTTCGGTCCTATTCTGGCTTGTGGGACTCTGTTCGGGCCTATGCTTGCCTGCGGGAATCTCCTTTCAGGGTTATGCTGACCTGTGGGATTCTCAGTTTGGGCGTATTCTCGCCTGCAGGACATCTCTTCGGGCCTATTCTCGCCCGCGGGACCCTCCGTTCGGTCGTTTCTGGCCTGCGGGACTCTCCGTTCGGGCCTAATCTTGGGAGCGGGAGCGGGACTCTACTCGGGCCTATTCTTGCCTAGGGGCCTCTTCTATTCGTGCTTATTCTTGCCAGTGAGACTCTGTTCAGACCCGTTCTTGCCTGCAGGATTCTGCGTTCGGGCTTATTCTTGCTTGTCGGACAGTGTTCGGGCGTCTTCTTGCCAGCACGGCTCCTCTACTCGGGCCTCATTTTGCCTTCGGGACACCATTCGGGTCTATTCTTGGTCCGGGAATCTCCGTTCGGGCCTATGCTGGCCTGCTGGACTCTGTTCGGGCCTATGCTTGCCTGCGGGAATGGCCGTTCGGGCCTATGTTGGCCTGCGGGACTCTCCGTTCGGGCCTTTCTGGCCTGCGGGACTCTCCGTTCGGGCCTATTCTCTGGAGCGGGACTTTACTCGGGCCTATTCTTGCCTCCGGGGCTCCTCTATTCTTGCCTATTCTTGCCTCCGGGAATCTCCGTTCTGGCCTGTTCGGGCCTGCGGGACTCTGTTCGGGCCTATGCTTGCCTGCAGGAATCTCTCTTCCGCCCTACTCTGGCCTGCGGGACTCTGTTCGGGCCTATTCTTGCTCCGGGAATCTCCGTTCGGGCGTACCCTGGCTTGCGGAACTCTGTTCAGGCCTATGCTTGCCTGCATGGAATCTCTGTTCCGCCCTACTCTGGCCTGCGGGACTCTGTTCGGGCCTCTTCTTGCCTGCACGGCTCCTCTACTCAGGCCTATTTTTGCCTGTGGGACTCTATTGGGGCCTATTCTTGCCTCCGACAATCTCCGTTCGGGCCCATTCTGGCCTGCGGGACTCTTCGTTCGGGCCTAGGCTTCCCTTCTCAATGTCCGTTCAGGCGTTTGCTGGCCTGCGGGACTCTGTTCGGGCCTTTGGTTGCTTTCGGAAATCCCCGTTCTGGCCTGTTCTGGCCTGCGGAATTCTGTTCGGGGCTATTCTTGCTCCGGGAATCTCTGTTTGGGACTATTCTGGCCTGTGGGACTCTGTTCGGGCCCATGCCTGCCTGCGGGGCTCTCTGTTCAGGCCTTTTTCGCCTACGGGACTCTCCGTTCGGGCCTATTCTCTGGAGCGGGACTTTAGTCGGGCCTATTCTTGCCTACGGGGCTCCTCTATTCTTGCCTCTGGCATTCTGTTCGGGCCTATTCTTGTCTGCGGGACTCTCCGTTTGAGCCTATTCTTGCCTGTGGGTTCTCCATTCAGGGCTACTCTTGCCAGCGGGACTCTGTTCGTGCCTCATCTTGCCTGCATGGCTGCTCTACTCGGGCCTATTCTTGCCTGCGGGACTCTGTTCGGGCCTATCCTTGCTGCGGGAATCTCCGTTCGGGCATACCCTGGCCTGCGGGACTCCGTTCGGGCCTATTCTGGCCTGCGGGACTCTGTTTGGGCCTATGCTTGCCTGCAGGAATCTCTGTTCCGGCCTATTGTGGCCTGCAGGACTCCCCGTTCGGGCCTGTTCTGGCCTGCGGGACTCTGTTTGGGCCTATGCTTGCCTACGGGAATCTCCGTTCAGGCGTATGCTGGCCTGCGGTATTCTCAATTTGGGCATATTCTCTCGCCTGCGGGACTTTCCTTTGGGCCTATTCTCGCCTGCGCAACTCTCCGTTCGGGCCTATTCTTGCCTGCGGGACTCTCCGTTCCGGCCTATTCTTGCCTGCGGGTCTCTCCGTTCGGGACAATTCTGACCTGCAAAACTCTCCGTTCGGACCTAATCTAGCCTCTGGGAGTCTCCTTTGGGGTCTCCTGTTGCGTGCGGGGCTGCTCTATTCCAGCCTTTTGTGCTTACGGAGCTCCGATATTCGGTCCTGTTCTAGCATGCGGAGCTCCGCTACTCAGGCCTGATTGTGCGTGCGGGGCTCCGCTACTCGGGCCTGTTGGTGCATGCGGGGCTCCACTACTTGGGCCTGTTCGTGCATGCGGGGCTCCGCTACTCGGGTCTGTTCGTGCTTGCAGGGCTCTGCTACTCGGGCCTGTTCGTGCGTGCGGGGCTCCGCTATTCAGGCCTGATAGTGTGTGCGGGGCTCCTCTCTTCAGGCCTGTCCTTCCCTGCGGGACTCTATTCGGGCCTATACTTCCCTGCGGGACTCTGTTCGGGCCTATTCTGGCCTGCGAGACTCTCCGTTCGCTCCTATCGTGGTCTGCGGGACCCTCGTTCGGGCCCATTCTCGCCTTCGAGACCCTCTGTTCGGGCTTTTCTGACCTGCGGGACTCTCCGTTCGGGCCTATTCTTGTGAGCGGGTCTCTATTCGGGCCTATTTTTGCCTAAGGGCTCCTCTATTCGGGCCTATTCTGGCCTGCGGGACGCTACGTTCGGGCCTATTCTCACCTGGGGAACTCTCCGTTCGGGCCTCTCTGGCCTTCGGGACTCTGTTCGGGTCTCTTCTTGCCAGCGGGGCTCTTCGTTTGGGCCTATTCTTGCCTGCAGGACTCTGTTCGGGCCTCTTCTTGCCTGCACAGCCCCTCTACTCAGGCCTCTTTTTGCCTGCGGGACTCTGTCCAGGCCTATTGTTGCCCCCGGAAAACTCCGTTCGGTCCTATTCTGGCTTGTGGGACTCTGTTCTGGCCTATGCTTGCCTGCGGGAATCTCCTTTCAGGGTTATGCTGACCTGTGGGATTCTCAGTTTGGGCGTATTCTCGCCTGCAGGACATCTCTTCGGGCCTATTCTCGCCCGCGGGACCCTCCGTTCGGTCGTTTCTGGCCTGCGGGACTCTCCGTTCGGGCCTAATCTTGGGAGCGGGAGCGGGACTCTACTCGGGCCTATTCTTGCCTAGGGGCCTCTTCTATTCGTGCTTATTCTTGCCAGTGGGACTCTGTTCAGACCCGTTCTTGCCTGCAGGATTCTGCGTTCGGGCTTATTCTTGCTTGCCGGACAGTGTTCGGGCGTCTTCTTGCCAGCACGGCTCCTCTACTCGGGCCTCATTTTGCCTTCGGGACACCGTTCGGGTCTATTCTTGGTCCGGGAATCTCCGTTCGGGCCTATGCTGGCCTGCTGGACTCTGTTCGGGCCTATGCTTGCCTGTGGGAATGGCCGTTCGGGCCTATGTTGGCCTGCGGGACTCTCCGTTCGGGCCTTTCTGGCCTGCGGGACTCTCCGTTCGGGCCTATTCTCTGGAGCGGGACTTTACTCGGGCCTATTCTTGCCTCCGGGGCTCCTCTATTCTTGCCTATTCTTGCCTCCGGGAATCTCCGTTCTGGCCTGTTCGGGCCTGCGGGACTCTGTTCGGGCCTATGCTTGCCTGCAGGAATCTCTCTTCCGCCCTACTCTGTCCTGCGGGACTCTATTCGGGCGTATACTTCCCTGCGGGACTCTGTTCGGGCCTATTCTGGCCTGCGAGACTCTCCGTTCGCTCCTATCGTGGTCTGCGGGACCCTCGTTCGGGCCCATTCTCGCCTTCGAGACCCTCTGTTCGGGCTTTTCTGGCCTGCGGGACTCTCCGTTCGGGCCTATTCTTGTGAGCGGGTCTCTATTCGGGCCTATTTTTGCCTAAGGGCTCCTCTATTCGGGCCTATTCTGGCCTGCGGGACGCTCCGTTCGGGCCTATTCTCACCTGGGGAACTCTCCGTTCAGGCCTCTCTGGCCTTCGGGACTCTGTTCGGGTCTCTTCTTGCCAGCGGGGCTCTTCGTTTGGGCCTATTCTTGCCTGCAGGACTCTGTTCGGGCCTCTTCTTGCCTGCACAGCCCCTCTACTCGGGCCTCTTTTTGCCTGCGGGACTCTGTCCAGGCCTATTGTTGCCCTCGGAGAACTCCGTTCGGTCCTATTCTGGCTTGTGGGACTCTGTTCTGGCCTATGCTTGCCTGCGGGAATCTCCTTTCAGGGTTATGCTGACCTGTGGGATTCTCAGTTTGGGCGTATTCTCGCCTGCAGGACATCTCTTCGGGCCTATTCTCGCCCGCGGGACCCTCCGTTCGGTCGTTTCTGGCCTGCGGGACTCTCCGTTCGGGCCTAATCTTGGGAGCGGGAGCGGGACTCTACTCGGGCCTATTCTTGCCTAGGGGCCTCTTCTATTCGTGCTTATTCTTGCCAGTGGGACTCTGTTCAGACCCGTTCTTGCCTGCAGGATTCTGCGTTCGGGCTTATTCTTGCTTGCCGGACAGTGTTCGGGCGTCTTCTTGCCAGCACGGCTCCTCTACTCGGGCCTCATTTTGCCTTCGGGACACCGTTCGGGTCTATTCTTGGTCCGGGAATCTCCGTTCGGGCCTATGCTGGCCTGCTGGACTCTGTTCGGGCCTATGCTTGCCTGCGGGAATGGCCGTTCGGGCCTATGTTGGCCTGCGGGACTCTCCGTTCGGGCCTTTCTGGCCTGCGGGACTCTCCGTTCGGGCCTATTCTCTGGAGCGGGACTTTACTCGGGCCTATTCTTGCCTCCGGGGCTCCTCTATTCTTGCCTATTCTTGCCTCCGGGAATCTCCGTTCTGGCCTGTTCGGGCCTGCGGGACTCTGTTCGGGCCTATGCTTGCCTGCAGGAATCTCTCTTCCGCCCTACTCTGGCCTGCGGGACTCTGTTCGGGCCTATTCTTGCTCCGGGAATCTCCGTTCGGGCGTACCCTGGCTTGCGGAACTCTGTTCAGGCCTATGCTTGCCTGCATGGAATCTCTGTTCCGCCCTACTCTGGCCTGCGGGACTCTGTTCGGGCCTCTTCTTGCCTGCACGGCTCCTCTACTCAGGCCTATTTTTGCCTGTGGGACTCTATTGGGGCCTATTCTTGCCTCCGACAATCTCCGTTCGGGCCCATTCTGGCCTGCGGGACTCTTCGTTCGGGCCTAGGCTTCCCTTCTCAATGTCCGTTCAGGCGTTTGCTGGCCTGCGGGACTCTGTTCGGGCCTTTGGTTGCTTTCGGAAATCCCCGTTCTGGCCTGTTCTGGCCTGCGGAATTCTGTTCGGGGCTATTCTTGCTCCGGGAATCTCTGTTTGGGACTATTCTGGCCTGTGGGACTCTGTTCGGGCCCATGCCTGCCTGCGGGGCTCTCTGTTCAGGCCTTTTTCGCCTACGGGACTCTCCGTTCGGGCCTATTCTCTGGAGCGGGACTTTAGTCGGGCCTATTCTTGCCTACGGGGCTCCTCTATTCTTGCCTCTGGCATTCTGTTCGGGCCTATTCTTGTCTGCGGGACTCTCCGTTTGAGCCTATTCTTGCCTGTGGGTTCTCCATTCAGGGCTACTCTTGCCAGCGGGACTCTGTTCGTGCCTCATCTTGCCTGCATGGCTGCTCTACTCGGGCCTATTCTTGCCTGCGGGACTCTGTTCGGGCCTATCCTTGCTGCGGGAATCTCCGTTCGGGCATACCCTGGCCTGCGGGACTCCGTTCGGGCCTATTCTGGCCTGCGGGACTCTGTTTGGGCCTATGCTTGCCTGCAGGAATCTCTGTTCCGGCCTATTGTGGCCTGCAGGACTCCCCGTTCGGGCCTGTTCTGGCCTGCGGGACTCTGTTTGGGCCTATGCTTGCCTACGGGAATCTCCGTTCAGGCGTATGCTGGCCTGCGGTATTCTCAATTTGGGCATATTCTCTCGCCTGCGGGACTTTCCTTTGGGCCTATTCTCGCCTGCGCAACTCTCCGTTCGGGCCTATTCTTGCCTGCGGGACTCTCCGTTCCGGCCTATTCTTGCCTGCGGGTCTCTCCGTTCGGGACAATTCTGACCTGCAAAACTCTCCGTTCGGACCTAATCTAGCCTCTGGGAGTCTCCTTTGGGGTCTCCTGTTGCGTGCGGGGCTGCTCTATTCCAGCCTTTTGTGCTTACGGAGCTCCGATATTCGGTCCTGTTCTAGCATGCGGAGCTCCGCTACTCAGGCCTGATTGTGCGTGCGGGGCTCCGCTACTCGGGCCTGTTGGTGCATGCGGGGCTCCACTACTTGGGCCTGTTCGTGCATGCGGGGCTCCGCTACTCGGGTCTGTTCGTGCTTGCAGGGCTCTGCTACTCGGGCCTGTTCGTGCGTGCGGGGCTCCGCTATTCAGGCCTGATAGTGTGTGCGGGGCTCCTCTATTCAGGCCTGTCCTTCCCTGCGGGACTCTATTCGGGCCTATACTTCCCTGCGGGACTCTGTTCGGGCCTATTCTGGCCTGCGAGACTCTCCGTTCGCTCCTATCGTGGTCTGCGGGACCCTCGTTCGGGCCCATTCTCGCCTTCGAGACCCTCTGTTCGGGCTTTTCTGGCCTGCGGGACTCTCCGTTCGGGCCTATTCTTGTGAGCGGGTCTCTATTCGGGCCTATTTTTGCCTAAGGGCTCCTCTATTCGGGCCTATTCTGGCCTGCGGGACACTCCGTTCGGGCCTATTCTCACCTGGGGAACTCTCCGTTCGGGCCTCTCTGGCCTTCGGGACTCTGTTCGGGTCTCTTCTTGCCAGCGGGGCTCTTCGTTTGGGCCTATTCTTGCCTGCAGGACTCTGTTCGGGCCTCTTCTTGCCTGCACAGCCCCTCTACTCGGGCCTCTTTTTGCCTGCGGGACTCTGTCCAGGCCTATTGTTGCCCCCGGAAAACTCCGTTCGGTCCTATTCTGGCTTGTGGGACTCTGTTCTGGCCTATGCTTGCCTGCGGGAATCTCCTTTCAGGGTTATGCTGACCTGTGGGATTCTCAGTTTGGGCGTATTCTCGCCTGCAGGACATCTCTTCGGGCCTATTCTCGCCCGCGGGACCCTCCGTTCGGTCGTTTCTGGCCTGCGGGACTCTCCGTTCGGGCCTAATCTTGGGAGCGGGAGCGGGACTCTACTCGGGCCTATTCTTGCCTAGGGGCCTCTTCTATTCGTGCTTATTCTTGCCAGTGGGACTCTGTTCAGACCCGTTCTTGCCTGCAGGATTCTGCGTTCGGGCTTATTCTTGCTTGCCGGACAGTGTTCGGGCGTCTTCTTGCCAGCACGGCTCCTCTACTCGGGCCTCATTTTGCCTTCGGGACACCGTTCGGGTCTATTCTTGGTCCGGGAATCTCCGTTCGGGCCTATGCTGGCCTGCTGGACTCTGTTCGGGCCTATGCTTGCCTGCGGGAATGGCCGTTCGGGCCTATGTTGGCCTGCGGGACTCTCCGTTCGGGCCTTTCTGGCCTGCGGGACTCTCCGTTCGGGCCTATTCTCTGGAGCGGGACTTTACTCGGGCCTATTCTTGCCTCCGGGGCTCCTCTATTCTTGCCTATTCTTGCCTCCGGGAATCTCCGTTCTGGCCTGTTCGGGCCTGCGGGACTCTGTTCGGGCCTATGCTTGCCTGCAGGAATCTCTCTTCCGCCCTACTCTGGCCTGCGGGACTCTGTTCGGGCCTATTCTTGCTCCGGGAATCTCCGTTCGGGCGTACCCTGGCTTGCGGAACTCTGTTCAGGCCTATGCTTGCCTGCATGGAATCTCTGTTCCGCCCTACTCTGGCCTGCGGGACTCTGTTCGGGCCTCTTCTTGCCTGCACGGCTCCTCTACTCAGGCCTATTTTTGCCTGTGGGACTCTATTGGGGCCTATTCCTGCCTCCGACAATCTCCGTTCGGGCCCATTCTGGCCTGCGGGACTCTTCGTTCGGGCCTAGGCTTCCCTTCTCAATGTCCGTTCAGGCGTTTGCTGGCCTGCGGGACTCTGTTCGGGCCTTTGGTTGCTTTCGGAAATCCCCGTTCTGGCCTGTTCTGGCCTGCGGAATTCTGTTCGGGGCTATTCTTGCTCCGGGAATCTCTGTTTGGGACTATTCTGGCCTGTGGGACTCTGTTCGGGCCCATGCCTGCCTGCGGGGCTCTCTGTTCAGGCCTTTTTCGCCTACGGGACTCTCCGTTCGGGCCTATTCTCTGGAGCGGGACTTTAGTCGGGCCTATTCTTGCCTACGGGGCTCCTCTATTCTTGCCTCTGGCATTCTGTTCGGGCCTATTCTTGTCTGCGGGACTCTCCGTTTGAGCCTATTCTTGCCTGTGGGTTCTCCATTCAGGGCTACTCTTGCCAGCGGGACTCTGTTCGTGCCTCATCTTGCCTGCATGGCTGCTCTACTCGGGCCTATTCTTGCCTGCGGGACTCTGTTCGGGCCTATCCTTGCTGCGGGAATCTCCGTTCGGGCATACCCTGGCCTGCGGGACTCCGTTCGGGCCTATTCTGGCCTGCGGGACTCTGTTTGGGCCTATGCTTGCCTGCAGGAATCTCTGTTCCGGCCTATTGTGGCCTGCAGGACTCCCCGTTCGGGCCTGTTCTGGCCTGCGGGACTCTGTTTGGGCCTATGCTTGCCTACGGGAATCTCCGTTCAGGCGTATGCTGGCCTGCGGTATTCTCAATTTGGGCATATTCTCTCGCCTGCGGGTCTTTCCTTTGGGCCTATTCTCGCCTGCGCAACTCTCCGTTCGGGCCTATTCTTGCCTGCGGGACTCTCCGTTCCGGCCTATTCTTGCCTGCGGGTCTCTCCGTTCGGGACAATTCTGACCTGCAAAACTCTCCGTTCGGACCTAATCTAGCCTCTGGGAGTCTCCTTTGGGGTCTCCTGTTGCGTGCGGGGCTGCTCTATTCCAGCCTTTTGTGCTTACGGAGCTCCGATATTCGGTCCTGTTCTAGCATGCGGAGCTCCGCTACTCAGGCCTGATTGTGCGTGCGGGGCTCCGCTACTCGGGCCTGTTGGTGCATGCGGGGCTCCACTACTTGGGCCTGTTCGTGCATGCGGGGCTCCGCTACTCGGGTCTGTTCGTGCTTGCAGGGCTCTGCTACTCGGGCCTGTTCGTGCGTGCGGGGCTCCGCTATTCAGGCCTGATAGTGTGTGCGGGGCTCCTCTATTCAGGCCTGTCCTTCCCTGCGGGACTCTATTCGGGCCTATACTTCCCTGCGGGACTCTGTTCGGGCCTATTCTGGCCTGCGAGACTCTCCGTTCGCTCCTATCGTGGTCTGCGGGACCCTCGTTCGGGCCCATTCTCGCCTTCGAGACCCTCTGTTCGGGCTTTTCTGGCCTGCGGGACTCTCCGTTCGGGCCTATTCTTGTGAGCGGGTCTCTATTCGGGCCTATTTTTGCCTAAGGGCTCCTCTATTCGGGCCTATTCTGGCCTGCGGGACGCTCCGTTCGGGCCTATTCTCACCTGGGGAACTCTCCGTTCGGGCCTCTCTGGCCTTCGGGACTCTGTTCGGGTCTCTTCTTGCCAGCGGGGCTCTTCGTTTGGGCCTATTCTTGCCTGCAGGACTCTGTTCGGGCCTCTTCTTGCCTGCACAGCCCCTCTACTCGGGCCTCTTTTTGCCTGCGGGACTCTGTCCAGGCCTATTGTTGCCCCCGGAAAACTCCGTTCGGTCCTATTCTGGCTTGTGGGACTCTGTTCTGGCCTATGCTTGCCTGCGGGAATCTCCTTTCAGGGTTATGCTGACCTGTGGGATTCTCAGTTTGGGCGTATTCTCGCCTGCAGGACATCTCTTCGGGCCTATTCTCGCCCGCGGGACCCTCCGTTCGGTCGTTTCTGGCCTGCGGGACTCTCCGTTCGGGCCTAATCTTGGGAGCGGGAGCGGGACTCTACTCGGGCCTATTCTTGCCTAGGGGCCTCTTCTATTCGTGCTTATTCTTGCCAGTGGGACTCTGTTCAGACCCGTTCTTGCCTGCAGGATTCTGCGTTCGGGCTTATTCTTGCTTGCCGGACAGTGTTCGGGCGTCTTCTTGCCAGCACGGCTCCTCTACTCGGGCCTCATTTTGCCTTCGGGACACCGTTCGGGTCTATTCTTGGTCCGGGAATCTCCGTTCGGGCCTATGCTGGCCTGCTGGACTCTGTTCGGGCCTATGCTTGCCTGCGGGAATGGCCGTTCGGGCCTATGTTGGCCTGCGGGACTCTCCGTTCGGGCCTTTCTGGCCTGCGGGACTCTCCGTTCGGGCCTATTCTCTGGAGCGGGACTGTACTCGGGCCTATTCTTGCCTCCGGGGCTCCTCTATTCTTGCCTATTCTTGCCTCCGGGAATCTCCGTTCTGGCCTGTTCGGGCCTGCGGGACTCTGTTCGGGCCTATGCTTGCCTGCAGGAATCTCTCTTCCGCCCTACTCTGGCCTGCGGGACTCTGTTCGGGCCTATTCTTGCTCCGGGAATCTCCGTTCGGGCGTACCCTGGCTTGGGGGACTTTGTTCAGGCCTATGCTTGCCTGCATGGAATCTCTCTTCTGGCCTATTGTGGCCTGCAGGACTCTCCGTTCGGGCCTATTCTGGCCTGCAGGACTCTGTTTGGGCCTATGCTTGCCTGCGGGAATCTCCGTTCAGGCGTACGCTGGCCTGTGGGTCTCTCCGTTCGGGCCTATTCTTGCCTGCGGGACTCTCCGTTTGGGCGTATTCTTGCCCGCGGGACTCTGTTCGGGCCTCTTCTTGCCTGCACGGCTCCTCTACTAGGGCCTATTTTTGCCTGTGGGACTCTATTGGGGCCTATTCTTGCCTCCGACAATCTCCGTTCGGGCCTATTCTGGCCTGCGGGACTCTTCGTTCGGGCCTAGGCTTCCCTTCGGCAATGTCCGTTCAGGCGTATGCTGGCCTGCGGGACTCTGTTCGGGCCTTTGGTTGCTTTCGGAAATCCCCGTTCTGGCCTGTTCTGGCCTGCGGAATTCTGTTCGGGGCTATTCTTGCTCTGGGAATCTCTGTTTGGGACTATTCTGGCCTGTGGGACTCTGTTCGGGCCCATGCCTGCCTGCGGGGCTCTCTGTTCAGGCCTTTTTCGCCTACGGGACTCTCCGTTCGGGCCTATTCTCTGGAGCGGGGCTTTAGTCGGGCCTATTCTTGCCTACGGGGCTCCTCTATTCTTGCCTCTGGGATTCTGTTCGGGCCTATTCTTGTCTGCGGGACTCTCCGTTTGAGCCTATTCTTGCCTGTGGGTTCTCCATTCAGGGCTACTCTTGCCAGCGGGACTCTGTTCGTGCCTCATCTTGCCTGCATGGCTGCTCTACTCGGGCCTATTCTTGCCTGCGGGACTCTGTTCGGGCCTATCCTTGCTGCGGGAATCTCCGTTCGGGCATACCCTGGCCTGCGGGACTCCGTTCGGGCCTATTCTGGCCTGCGGGACTCTGTTTGGGCCTATGCTTGCCTGCAGGAATCTCTGTTCCGGCCTATTGTGGCCTGTAGGACTCCCCGTTCGGGCCTGTTCTGGCCTGCGGGACTCTGTTTGGGCCTATGCTTGCCTACGGGAATCTCCGTTCAGGCGTATGCTGGCCTGCGGTATTCTCAATTTGGGCATATTCTCTCGCCTGCGGGACTTTCCTTTGGGCCTATTGTCGCCTGCGCAACTCTCCGTTCGGGCCTATTCTTGCCTGCGGGACTCTCCGTTCCGGCCTATTCTTGCCTGCGGGTCTCTCCGTTCGGGACAATTCTGACCTGCAAAACTCTCCGTTCGGACCTAATCTAGCCTCTGGGAGTCTCCTTTGGGGTCTCCTGTTGCGTGCGGGGCTGCTCTATTCCAGCCTTTTGTGCTTACGGAGCTCCGATATTCGGTCCTGTTCTAGCATGCGGAGCTCCGCTACTCAGGCCTGATTGTGCGTGCGGGGCTCCGCTACTCGGGCCTGTTGGTGCATGCGGGGCTCCACTACTTGGGCCTGTTCGTGCATGCGGGGCTCCGCTACTCGGGTCTGTTCGTGCTTGCAGGGCTCTGCTACTCGGGCCTGTTCGTGCGTGCGGGGCTCCGCTATTCAGGCCTGATAGTGTGTGCGGGGCTCCTCTATTCAGGCCTGTCCTTCCCTGCGGGACTCTATTCGGGCCTATACTTCCCTGCGGGACTCTGTTCGGGCCTATTCTGGCCTGCGAGACTCTCCGTTTGCTCCTATCGTGGTCTGCGGGACCCTCGTTCGGGCCCATTCTCGCCTTCGAGACCCTCTGTTCGGGCTTTTCTGGCCTGCGGGACTCTCCGTTCGGGCCTATTCTTGTGAGCGGGTCTCTATTCGGGCCTATTTTTGCCTAAGGGCTCCTCTATTCGGGCCTATTCTGGCCTGCGGGACGCTCCGTTCGGGCCTATTCTCACCTGGGGAACTCTCCGTTCGGGCCTCTCTGGCCTTCGGGACTCTGTTCGGGTCTCTTCTTGCCAGCGGGGCTCTTCGTTTGGGCCTATTCTTGCCTGCAGGACTCTGTTCGGGCCTCTTCTTGCCTGCACAGCCCCTCTACTCGGGCCTCTTTTTGCCTGCGGGACTCTGTCCAGGCCTATTGTTGCCCCCGGAAAACTCCGTTCGGTCCTATTCTGGCTTGTGGGACTCTGTTCGGACCTATCCTTGCCTGCGGGAATCTCCTTTCAGGGTTATGCTGACCTGTGGGATTCTCAGTTTGGGCGTATTCTCGCCTGCAGGACATCTCTTCGGGCCTATTCTCGCCCGCGGGACCCTCCGTTCGGTCGTTTCTGGCCTGCGGGACTCTCCGTTCGGGCCAAATCTTGGGAGCGGGAGCGGGACTCTCCGTTCGGGCCTATTCTTGCCTAGGGGCCTCTTCTATTCGTGCTTATTCTTGCCAGTGGGACTCTGTTCAGATCCGTTCTTGCCTGCAGGATTCTGCGTTCGGGCTTATTCTTGCTTGCCGGACAGTGTTCGGGCGTCTTCTTGCCAGCACGGCTCCTCTACTCGGGCCTCATTTTGCCTTCGGGACACCGTTCGGGTCTATTCTTGGTCCGGGAATCTCCGTTCGGGCCTATTCTGGCCTGCGGGACTCTTCGTTCGGGCCTAGGCTTCCCTTCGGCAATGTCCGTTCAGGCGTTTGCTGGCCTGCGGGACTCTGTTCGGGCCTTTGGTTGCTTTCGGAAATCCCCGTTCTGGCCTGTTCTGGCCTGCGGAATTCTGTTCGGGGCTATTCTTGCTCCGGGAATCTCTGTTCGGTACTATTCTGGCCTGTGGGACTCTGTTCGGGCCCATGCCTGCCTG
Source organism: Loxodonta africana (assembly GCF_030014295.1). NCBI lineage: Eukaryota > Metazoa > Chordata > Mammalia > Proboscidea > Elephantidae > Loxodonta > Loxodonta africana. Next base: position 336,050 of record NC_087357.1, read on the forward strand.
CGGGGCTCTCTGTTCAGGCCTTTTTCGCCTACGGGACTCTCTGTTCGGGCCTATTCTCTGGAGCGGGGCTTTAGTCGGGCCTACTCTTGACTACGGGGCTCCTCAATTCTTGCCTCTGGGATTCTGTTCGGGCCTATTCTTGTCTGTGGGACTCTCCGTTTGAGCCTATTCTTGCCTGTGGGTTCTCCATTCAGGGCTACTCTTGCCAGCGGGACTCTGTTCGTGCCTCATCTTGCCTGCATGGCTGCTCTACTCGGGCCTATTCTTGCCTGCGGGACTCTGTTCGGGCCTATCCTTGCTGCGGGAATCTCCGTTCGGGCATACCCTGGCCTGCGGGACTCCGTTCGGGCCTATGCTTGCCTGCAGGAATCTCTGTTCCGGCCTATTGTGGCCTGCAGGACTCCCCGTTCGGGCCTGTTCTGGCCTGCGGGACTCTGTTTGGGCCTATGCTTGCCTACGGGAATCTCCGTTCAGGCGTATGCTGGCCTGCGGTATTCTCAATTTGGGCATATTCTCTCGCCTGCGGGACTTTCCTTTGGGCCTATTGTCGCCTGCGCAACTCTCCGTTCGGGCCTATTCTTGCCTGCGGGACTCTCCGTTCCGGCCTATTCTTGCCTGCGGGTCTCTCCGTTCGGGACAATTCTGACCTGCAAAACTCTCCGTTCGGACCTAATCTAGCCTCTGGGAGTCTCCTTTGGGGTCTCCTGTTGCGTGCGGGGCTGCTCTATTCCAGCCTTTTGTGCTTACGGAGCTCCGATATTCGGTCCTGTTCTAGCATGCGGAGCTCCGCTACTCAGGCCTGATTGTGCGTGCGGGGCTCCGCTACTCGGGCCTGTTGGTGCATGCGGGGCTCCACTACTTGGGCCTGTTCGTGCATGCGGGGCTCCGCTACTCGGGTCTGTTCGTGCTTGCAGGGCTCTGCTACTCGGGCCTGTTCGTGCGTGCGGGGCTCCGCTATTCAGGCCTGATAGTGTGTGCGGGGCTCCTCTATTCAGGCCTGTCCTTCCCTGCGGGACTCTATTCGGGCCTATACTTCCCTGCGGGACTCTGTTCGGGCCTATTCTGGCCTGCGAGACTCTCCGTTTGCTCCTATCGTGGTCTGCGGGACCCTCGTTCGGGCCCATTCTCGCCTTCGAGACCCTCTGTTCGGGCTTTTCTGACCTGCGGGACTCTCCGTTCGGGCCTATTCTTGTGAGCGGGTCTCTATTCGGGCCTATTTTTGCCTAAGGGCTCCTCTATTCGGGCCTATTCTGGCCTGCGGGACGCTCCGTTCGGGCCTATTCTCACCTGGGGAACTCTCCGTTCGGGCCTCTCTGGCCTTCGGGACTCTGTTCGGGTCTCTTCTTGCCAGCGGGGCTCTTCGTTTGGGCCTATTCTTGCCTGCAGGACTCTGTTCGGGCCTCTTCTTGCCTGCACAGCCCCTCTACTCGGGCCTCTTTTTGCCTGCGGGACTCTGTCCAGGCCTATTGTTGCCCCCGGAAAACTCCGTTCGGTCCTATTCTGGCTTGTGGGACTCTGTTCGGACCTATCCTTGCCTGCGGGAATCTCCTTTCAGGGTTATGCTGACCTGTGGGATTCTCAGTTTGGGCGTATTCTCGCCTGCAGGACATCTCTTCGGGCCTATTCTCGCCCGCGGGACCCTCCGTTCGGTCGTTTCTGGCCTGCGGGACTCTCCGTTCGGGCCAAATCTTGGGAGCGGGAGCGGGACTCTCCGTTCGGGCCTATTCTTGCCTAGGGGCCTCTTCTATTCGTGCTTATTCTTGCCAGTGGGACTCTGTTCAGATCCGTTCTTGCCTGCAGGATTCTGCGTTCGGGCTTATTCTTGCTTGCCGGACAGTGTTCGGGCGTCTTCTTGCCAGCACGGCTCCTCTACTCGGGCCTCATTTTGCCTTCGGGACACCGTTCGGGTCTATTCTTGGTCCGGGAATCTCCGTTCGGGCCTATTCTGGCCTGCGGGACTCTTCGTTCGGGCCTAGGCTTCCCTTCGGCAATGTCCGTTCAGGCGTTTGCTGGCCTGCGGGACTCTGTTCGGGCCTTTGGTTGCTTTCGGAAATCCCCGTTCTGGCCTGTTCTGGCCTGCGGAATTCTGTTCGGGGCTATTCTTGCTCCGGGAATCTCTGTTCGGTACTATTCTGGCCTGTGGGACTCTGTTCGGGCCCATGCCTGCCTGCGGGGCTCTCTGTTCAGGCCTTTTTCGCCTACGGGACTCTCTGTTCGGGCCTATTCTCTGGAGCGGGGCTTTAGTCGGGCCTACTCTTGACTACGGGGCTCCTCAATTCTTGCCTCTGGGATTCTGTTCGGGCCTATTCTTGTCTGTGGGACTCTCCGTTTGAGCCTATTCTTGCCTGTGGGTTCTCCATTCAGGGCTACTCTTGCCAGCGGGACTCTGTTCGTGCCTCATCTTGCCTGCATGGCTGCTCTACTCGGGCCTATTCTTGCCTGCGGGACTCTGTTCGGGCCTATCCTTGCTGCGGGAATCTCCGTTCGGGCATACCCTGGCCTGCGGGACTCCGTTCGGGCCTATTCTGGCCTGCGGGACTCTGTTTGGGCCTATGCTTGCCTGCAGGAATCTCTGTTCCGGCCTATTGTGGCCTGCAGGACTCCCCGTTCGGGCCTGTTCTGGCCTGCGGGACTCTGTTTGGGCCTATGCTTGCCTACGGGAATCTCCGTTCAGGCGTATGCTGGCCTGCGGTATTCTCAATTTGGGCATATTCTCTCGCCTGCGGGACTTTCCTTTGGGCCTATTCTCGCCTGCGCAACTCTCCGTTCCGGCCTATTCTTGCCTGCGGGACTCTCCGTTCCGGCCTATTCTTGCCTGCGGGTCTCTCCGTTCGGGACAATTCTGACCTGCAAAACTCTCCGTTCGGACCTAATCTAGCCTCTGGGAGTCTCCTTTGGGGTCTCCTGTTGCGTGCGGGGCTGCTCTATTCCAGCCTTTTGTGCTTACGGAGCTCCGATATTCGGTCCTGTTCTAGCATGCGGAGCTCCGCTACTCAGGCCTGATTGTGCGTGCGGGGCTCCGCTACTCGGGCCTGTTGGTGCATGCGGGGCTCCACTACTTGGGCCTGTTGGTGCATGCGGGGCTCCGCTACTCGGGTCTGTTCGTGCTTGCAGGGCTCTGCTACTCGGGCCTGTTCGTGCGTGCGGGGCTCCGCTATTCAGGCCTGATAGTGTGTGCGGGGCTCCTCTATTCAGGCCTGTCCTTCCCTGCGGGACTCTATTCGGGCCTATACTTCCCTGCGGGACTCTGTTCGGGCCTATTCTGGCCTGCGAGACTCTCCGTTCGCTCCTATCGTGGTCTGCGGGACCCTCGTTCGGGCCCATTCTCGCCTTCGAGACCCTCTGTTCGGGCTTTTCTGGCCTGCGGGACTCTCCTTTCGGGCCTAATCTTGGGAGCGGGAGCGGGACTCTCCGTTCGGGCCTATTCTTGCCTAGGGGCCTCTTCTATTCGTGCTTATTCTTGCCAGTGGGACTCTGTTCAGACCCGTTCTTGCCTGCAGGATTCTGCGTTCGGGCTTATTCTTGCTTGCCGGACAGTGTTCGGGTGTCTTCTTGCCAGCACGGCTCCTCTACTCGGGCCTCATTTTGCCTTCGGGACACCGTTCGGGTCTATTCTTGGTCCGGGAATCTCCGTTCGGGCCTATGCTGGCCTGCTGGACTCTGTTCGGGTCTCTTCTTGCCAGCGGGGCTCTTCGTTTGGGCCTATTCTTGCCTGCAGGACTCTGTTCGGGCCTCTTCTTGCCTGCACAGCCCCTCTACTCGGGCCTCTTTTTGCCTGCGGGACTCTGTCCAGGCCTATTGTTGCCCCCGGAAAACTCCGTTCGGTCCTATTCTGGCTTGTGGGACTCTGTTCGGGCCTATGCTTGCCTGCGGGAATCTCCTTTCAGGGTTATGCTGACCTGTGGGATTCTCAGTTTGGGCGTATTCTCGCCTGCAGGACATCTCTTCGGGCCTATTCTCGCCCGCGGGACCCTCCGTTCGGTCGTTTCTGGCCTGCGGGACTCTCCGTTCGGGCCTAATCTTGGGAGCGGGAGCGGGACTCTACTCGGGCCTATTCTTGCCTAGGGGCCTCTTCTATTCGTGCTTATTCTTGCCAGTGGGACTCTGTTCAGACCCGTTCTTGCCTGCAGGATTCTGCGTTCGGGCTTATTCTTGCTTGCCGGACAGTGTTCGGGCGTCTTCTTGCCAGCACGGCTCCTCTACTCGGGCCTCATTTTGCCTTCGGGACACCGTTCGGGTCTATTCTTGGTCCGGGAATCTCCGTTCGGGCCTATGCTGGCCTGCTGGACTCTGTTCGGGCCTATGCTTGCCTGCGGGAATGGCCGTTCGGGCCTATGTTGGCCTGCGGGACTCTCCGTTCGGGCCTTTCTGGCCTGCGGGACTCTCCGTTCGGGCCTATTCTCTGGAGCGGGACTTTACTCGGGCCTATTCTTGCCTCCGGGGCTCCTCTATTCTTGCCTATTCTTGCCTCCGGGAATCTCCGTTCTGGCCTGTTCGGGCCTGCGGGACTCTGTTCGGGCCTATGCTTGCCTGCAGGAATCTCTGTTCCGCCCTACTCTGGCCTGCGGGACTCTGTTCGGGCCTCTTCTTGCCTGCACGGCTCCTCTACTCAGGCCTATTTTTGCCTGTGGGACTCTATTGGGGCCTATTCTTGCCTCCGACAATCTCCGTTCGGGCCCATTCTGGCCTGCGGGACTCTTCGTTCGGGCCTAGGCTTCCCTTCTCAATGTCCGTTCAGGCGTTTGCTGGCCTGCGGGACTCTGTTCGGGCCTTTGGTTGCTTTCGGAAATCCCCGTTCTGGCCTGTTCTGGCCTGCGGAATTCTGTTCGGGGCTATTCTTGCTCCGGGAATCTCTGTTTGGGACTATTCTGGCCTGTGGGACTCTGTTCGGGCCCATGCCTGCCTGCGGGGCTCTCTGTTCAGGCCTTTTTCGCCTACGGGACTCTCCGTTCGGGCCTATTCTCTGGAGCGGGACTTTAGTCGGGCCTATTCTTGCCTACGGGGCTCCTCTATTCTTGCCTCTGGCATTCTGTTCGGGCCTATTCTTGTCTGCGGGACTCTCCGTTTGAGCCTATTCTTGCCTGTGGGTTCTCCATTCAGGGCTACACTTGCCAGCGGGACTCTGTTCGTGCCTCATCTTGCCTGCATGGCTGCTCTACTCGGGCCTATTCTTGCCTGCGGGACTCTGTTCGGGCCTATCCTTGCTGCGGGAATCTCCGTTCGGGCATACCCTGGCCTGCGGGACTCCGTTCGGGCCTATTCTGGCCTGCGGGACTCTGTTTGGGCCTATGCTTGCCTGCAGGAATCTCTGTTCCGGCCTATTGTGGCCTGCAGGACTCCCCGTTCGGGCCTGTTCTGGCCTGCGGGACTCTGTTTGGGCCTATGCTTGCCTACGGGAATCTCCGTTCAGGCGTATGCTGGCCTGCGGTATTCTCAATTTGGGCATATTCTCTCGCCTGCGGGACTTTCCTTTGGGCCTATTGTCGCCTGCGCAACTCTCCGTTCGGGCCTATTCTTGCCGGCGGGACTCTCCGTTCCGGCCTATTCTTGCCTGCGGGTCTCTCCGTTCGGGACAATTCTGACCTGCAAAACTCTCCGTTCGGACCTAATCTAGCCTCTGGGAGTCTCCTTTGGGGTCTCCTGTTGCGTGCGGGGCTGCTCTATTCCAGCCTTTTGTGCTTACGGAGCTCCGATATTCGGTCCTGTTCTAGCATGCGGAGCTCCGCTACTCAGGCCTGATTGTGCGTGCGGGGCTCCGCTACTCGGGCCTGTTGGTGCATGCGGGGCTCCACTACTTGGGCCTGTTCGTGCATGCGGGGCTCCGCTACTCGGGTCTGTTCGTGCTTGCAGGGCTCTGCTACTCGGGCCTGTTCGTGCGTGCGGGGCTCCGCTATTCAGGCCTGATAGTGTGTGCGGGGCTCCTCTATTCAGGCCTGTCCTTCCCTGCGGGACTCTATTCGGGCCTATACTTCCCTGCGGGACTCTGTTCGGGCCTATTCTGGCCTGCGAGACTCTCCGTTTGCTCCTATCGTGGTCTGCGGGACCCTCGTTGGGGCCCATTCTCGCCTTTGAGACCCTCTGTTCGGGCTTTTCTGGCCTGCGGGACTCTCCGTTCGGGCCTATTCTTGTGAGCGGGTCTCTATTCGGGCCTATTTTTGCCTAAGGGCTCCTCTATTCGGGCCTATTCTGGCCTGCGGGACGCTCCGTTCGGGCCTATTCTCACCTGGGGAACTCTCCGTTCGGGCCTCTCTGGCCTTCGGGACTCTGTTCGGGTCTCTTCTTGCCAGCGGGGCTCTTCGTTTGGGCCTATTCTTGCCTGCAGGACTCTGTTCGGGCCTCTTCTTGCCTGCACAGCCCCTCTACTCGGGCCTCTTTTTGCCTGCGGGACTCTGTCCAGGCCTATTGTTGCCCCCGGAAAACTCCGTTCGGTCCTATTCTGGCTTGTGGGACTCTGTTCGGGCCTATGCTTGCCTGCGGGAATCTCCTTTCAGGGTTATGCTGACCTGTGGGATTCTCAGCTTGGGCGTATTCTCGCCTGCGGGACATCTCTTCGGGCCTATTCTCGCCCGCGGGACCCTCCGTTCGGTCGTTTCTGGCCTGCGGGACTCTCCGTTCGGGCCTAATCTTGGGAGCGGGAGCGGGACTCTCCGTTCGGGCCTATTCTTGCCTAGGGGCCTCTTCTATTCGTGCTTATTCTTGCCAGTGGGACTCTGTTCAGATCCGTTCTTGCCTGCAGGATTCTGCGTTCGGGCTTATTCTTGCTTGCCGGACAGTGTTCGGGCGTCTTCTTGCCAGCACGGCTCCTCTACTCGGGCCTCATTTTGCCTTCGGGACACCGTTCGGGTCTATTCTTGGTCCGGGAATCTCCGTTCGGGCCTATGCTGGCCTGCTGGACTCTGTTCGGGCCTATGCTTGCCTGCGGGAATGGCCGTTCGGGCCTATGTTGGCCTGCGGGACTCTCCGTTCGGGCCTTTCTGGCCTGCGGGACTCTCCCTTCGGGCCTACTCTCTGGAGCGGGACTTTACTCGGGCCTATTCTTGCCTCCGGGGCTCCTCTATTCTTGCCTATTCTTGCCTCCGGGAATCTCCGTTCCGGCCTGTTCGGGCCTGTGGGACTCTGTTCGGGCCTATGCTTGCCTGCAGGAATCTCTCTTCCGCCCTACTCTGGCCTGCGGGACTCTGTTCGGGCCTATTCTTGCTCTGGGAATCTCCATTCGGGCGTACCCTGGCTTGGGGGACTCTATTCAGGCCTATGCTTGCCTGCATGGAATCTCTCTTCTGGCCTATTGTGGCCTGCAGGACTCTCCGTTCGGGCCTATTCTGGCCTGCAGGACTCTGTTTGGGCCTATGCTTGCATGCGGGAATCTCCGTTCGGGCCTATTCTTGCCTGCGGGACTCTCCGTTCCGGCCTATTCTTGCCTGCGGGTCTCTCCGTTCGGGACAATTCTGACCTGCAAAACTCTCCGTTCGGACCTAATCTAGCCTCTGGGAGTCTCCTTTGGGGTCTCCTGTTGCGTGCGGGGCTGCTCTATTCCAGCCTTTTGTGCTTACGGAGCTCCGATATTCGGTCCTGTTCTAGCATGCGGAGCTCCGCTACTCAGGCCTGATTGTGCGTGCGGGGCTCCGCTACTCGGGCCTGTTGGTGCATGCGGGGCTCCACTACTTGGGCCTGTTCGTGCATGCGGGGCTCCGCTACTCGGGTCTGTTCGTGCTTGCAGGGCTCTGCTACTCGGGCCTGTTCGTGCGTGCGGGGCTCCGCTATTCAGGCCTGATAGTGTGTGCGGGGCTCCTCTATTCAGGCCTGTCCTTCCCTGCGGGACTCTATTCGGGCCTATACTTCCCTGCGGGACTCTGTTCGGGCCTATTCTGGCCTGCGAGACTCTCCGTTTGCTCCTATCGTGGTCTGCGGGACCCTCGTTCGGGCCCATTCTCGCCTTCGAGACCCTCTGTTCGGGCTTTTCTGGCCTGCGGGACTCTCCGTTCGGGCCTATTCTTGTGAGCGGGTCTCTATTCGGGCCTATTTTTGCCTAAGGGCTCCTCTATTCGGGCCTATTCTGGCCTGCGGGACGCTCCGTTCGGGCCTATTCTCACCTGGGGAACTCTCCGTTCGGGCCTCTCTGGCCTTCGGGACTCTGTTCGGGTCTCTTCTTGCCAGCGGGGCTCTTCGTTTGGGCCTATTCTTGCCTGCAGGACTCTGTTCGGGCCTCTTCTTGCCTGCACGGCTCCTCTACTCGGGCCTATTTTTGCCTGTGGGACTCTATTGGGGCCTATTCTTGCCTCCGACAATCTCCGTTCGGGCCTATTCTGGCCTGCGGGACTCTTCGTTCGGGCCTAGGCTTCCCTTCGGCAATGTCCGTTCAGGCGTATGCTGGCCTGCGGGACTCTGTTCGGGCCTTTGGTTGCTTTCGGAAATCCCCGTTCTGGCCTGTTCTGGCCTGCGGAATTCTGTTCGGGGCTATTCTTGCTCCGGGAATCTCTGTTTGGGACTATTCTGGCCTGTGGGACTCTGTTCGGGCCCATGCCTGCCTGCGGGGCTCTCTGTTCAGGCCTTTTTCGCCTACGGGACTCTCCGTTCGGGCCTATTCTCTGGAGCGGGACTTTAGTCGGGCCTATTCTTGCCTACGGGGCTCCTCTATTCTTGCCTCTGGCATTCTGTTCGGGCCTATTCTTGTCTGCGGGACTCTCCGTTTGAGCCTATTCTTGCCTGTGGGTTCTCCATTCAGGGCTACTCTTGCCAGCGGGACTCTGTTCGTGCCTCATCTTGCCTGCATGGCTGCTCTACTCGGGCCTATTCTTGCCTGCGGGACTCTGTTCGGGCCTATCCTTGCTGCGGGAATCTCCGTTCGGGCATACCCTGGCCTGCGGGACTCCGTTCGGGCCTATTCTGGCCTGCGGGACTCTGTTTGGGCCTATGCTTGCCTGCAGGAATCTCTGTTCCGGCCTATTGTGGCCTGCAGGACTCCCCGTTCGGGCCTGTTCTGGCCTGCGGGACTCTGTTTGGGCCTATGCTTGCCTACGGGAATCTCCGTTCAGGCGTATGCTGGCCTGCGGTATTCTCAATTTGGGCATATTCTCTCGCCTGCGGGACTTTCCTTTGGGCCTATTGTCGCCTGCGCAACTCTCCGTTCGGGCCTATTCTTGCCTGCGGGTCTCTCCGTTCGGGACAATTCTGACCTGCAAAACTCTCCGTTCGGACCTAATCTAGCCTCTGGGAGTCTCCTTTGGGGTCTCCTGTTGCGTGCGGGGCTGCTCTATTCCAGCCTTTTGTGCTTACGGAGCTCCGATATTCGGTCCTGTTCTAGCATGCGGAGCTCCGCTACTCAGGCCTGATTGTGCGTGCGGGGCTCCGCTACTCGGGCCTGTTGGTGCATGCGGGGCTCCACTACTTGGGCCTGTTCGTGCATGCGGGGCTCCGCTACTCGGGTCTGTTCGTGCTTGCAGGGCTCTGCTACTCGGGCCTGTTCGTGCGTGCGGGGCTCCGCTATTCAGGCCTGATAGTGTGTGCGGGGCTCCTCTATTCAGGCCTGTCCTTCCCTGCGGGACTCTATTCGGGCCTATACTTCCCTGCGGGACTCTGTTCGGGCCTATTCTGGCCTGCGAGACTCTCCGTTTGCTCCTATCGTGGTCTGCGGGACCCTCGTTGGGGCCCATTCTCGCCTTTGAGACCCTCTGTTCGGGCTTTTCTGGCCTGCGGGACTCTCCGTTCGGGCCTATTCTTGTGAGCGGGTCTCTATTCGGGCCTATTTTTGCCTAAGGGCTCCTCTATTCGGGCCTATTCTGGCCTGCGGGACGCTCCGTTCGGGCCTATTCTCACCTGGGGAACTCTCCGTTCGGGCCTCTCTGGCCTTCGGGACTCTGTTCGGGTCTCTTCTTGCCAGCGGGGCTCTTCGTTTGGGCCTATTCTTGCCTGCAGGACTCTGTTCGGGCCTCTTCTTGCCTGCACAGCCCCTCTACTCGGGCCTCTTTTTGCCTGCGGGACTCTGTCCAGGCCTATTGTTGCCCCCGGAAAACTCCGTTCGGTCCTATTCTGGCTTGTGGGACTCTGTTCTGGCCTATGCTTGCCTGCGGGAATCTCCTTTCAGGGTTATGCTGACCTGTGGGATTCTCAGTTTGGGCGTATTCTCGCCTGCAGGACATCTCTTCGGGCCTATTCTCGCCCGCGGGACCCTCCGTTCGGTCGTTTCTGGCCTGCGGGACTCTCCGTTCGGGCCTAATCTTGGGAGCGGGAGCGGGACTCTACTCGGGCCTATTCTTGCCTAGGGGCCTCTTCTATTCGTGCTTATTCTTGCCAGTGGGACTCTGTTCAGACCCGTTCTTGCCTGCAGGATTCTGCGTTCGGGCTTATTCTTGCTTGCCGGACAGTGTTCGGGCGTCTTCTTGCCAGCACGGCTCCTCTACTCGGGCCTCATTTTGCCTTCGGGACACCGTTCGGGTCTATTCTTGGTCCGGGAATCTCCGTTCGGGCCTATGCTGGCCTGCTGGACTCTGTTCGGGCCTATGCTTGCCTGCGGGAATGGCCGTTCGGGCCTATGTTGGCCTGCGGGACTCTCCGTTCGGGCCTTTCTGGCCTGCGGGACTCTCCCTTCGGGCCTACTCTCTGGAGCGGGACTTTACTCGGGCCTATTCTTGCCTCCGGGGCTCCTCTATTCTTGCCTATTCTTGCCTCCGGGAATCTCCGTTCCGGCCTGTTCGGGCCTGCGGGACTCTGTTCGGGCCTATGCTTGCCTGCAGGAATCACTCTTCCGCCCTACTCTGGCCTGCGGGACTCTGTTCGGGCCTATTCTTGCTCCGGGAATCTCCGTTCGGGCGTACCCTGGCTTGGGGGACTCTGTTCAGGCCTATGCTTGCCTGCATGGAATCTCTCTTCTGGCCTATTGTGGCCTGCAGGACTCTCCGTTCGGGCCTATTCTGTCCTGCAGGACTCTGTTTGGGCCTATGCTTGCATGCGGGAATCTCCGTTCAGGCGTACGCTGGCCTGTGGGTCTCTCCGTTCGGGCCTATTCTTGCCTGCGGGACTCTCCGTTTGGGCGTATTCTTGCCCGCGGGACTCTGTTCGGGCCGCTTCGTGCCTGCACGGCTCCTCTACTCGGGCCTATTTTTGCCTGTGGGACTCTATTGGGGCCTATTCTTGCCTCCGACAATCTCCGTTCGGGCCTATTCTGGCCTGCGGGACTCTTTGTTCGGGCCTAGGCTTCCCTTCGGCAATGTCCGTTCAGGCGTTTGCTGGCCTGCGGGACTCTGTTCGGGCCTTTGGTTGCTTTCGGAAATCCCCGTTCTGGCCTGTTCTGGCCTGCGGAATTCTGTTCGGGGCTATTCTTGCTCCGGGAATCTCTGTTTGGGACTATTCTGGCCTGTGGGACTCTGTTCGGGCCCATGCCTGCCTGCGGGGCTCTCTGTTCAGGCCTTTTTCGCCTACGGGACTCTCCGTTCGGGCCTATTCTCTGGAGCGGGACTTTAGTCGGGCCTATTCTTGCCTACGGGGCTCCTCTATTCTTGCCTCTGGCATTCTGTTCGGGCCCATTCTTGTCTGCGGGACTCTCCGTTTGAGCCTATTCTTGCCTGTGGGTTCTCCATTCAGGGCTACTCTTGCCAGCGGGACTCTGTTCGTGCCTCATCTTGCCTGCATGGCTGCTCTACTCGGGCCTATTCTTGCCTGCGGGACTCTGTTCGGGCCTATCCTTGCTGCGGGAATCTCCGTTCGGGCATACCCTGGCCTGCGGGACTCCGTTCGGGCCTATTCTGGCCTGCGGGACTCTGTTTGGGCCTATGCTTGCCTGCAGGAATCTCTGTTCCGGCCTATTGTGGCCTGCAGGACTCCCCGTTCGGGCCTGTTCTGGCCTGCGGGACTCTGTTTGGGCCTATGCTTGCCTACGGGAATCTCCGTTCAGGCGTATGCTGGCCTGCGGTATTCTCAATTTGGGCATATTCTCTCGCCTGCGGGACTTTCCTTTGGGCCTATTCTCGCCTGCGCAACTCTCCGTTCGGGCCTATTCTTGCCTGCGGGACTCTCCGTTCCGGCCTATTCTTGCCTGCGGGTCTCTCCGTTCGGGACAATTCTGACCTGCAAAACTCTCCGTTCGGACCTAATCTAGCCTCTGGGAGTCTCCTTTGGGGTCTCCTGTTGCGTGCGGGGCTGCTCTATTCCAGCCTTTTGTGCTTACGGAGCTCCGATATTCGGTCCTGTTCTAGCATGCGGAGCTCCGCTACTCAGGCCTGATTGTGCGTGCGGGGCTCCGCTACTCGGGCCTGTTGGTGCATGCGGGGCTCCACTACTTGGGCCTGTTCGTGCATGCGGAGCTCCGCTACTCGGGTCTGTTCCTGCTTGCAGGGCTCTGCTACTCGGGCCTGTTCGTGCGTGCGGGGCTCCGCTATTCAGGCCTGATAGTGTGTGCGGGGCTCCTCTATTCAGGCCTGTCCTTCCCTGCGGGACTCTATTCGGGCCTATACTTCCCTGCGGGACTCTGTTCGGGCCTATTCTGGCCTGCGAGACTCTCCGTTTGCTCCTATCGTGGTCTGCGGGACCCTCGTTTGGGCCCATTCTCGCCTTCGAGACCCTCCGTTCGGTCGTTTCTGGCCTGCGGGACTCTCCGTTCGGGCCTAATCTTGGGAGCGGGAGCGGGACTCTACTCGGGCCTATTCTTGCCTAGGGGCCTCTTCTATTCGTGCTTATTCTTTCCAGTGAGACTCTGTTCAGACCCGTTCTTGCCTGCAGGATTCTGCGTTCGGGCTTATTCTTGCTTGTCGGACAGTGTTCGGGCGTCTTCTTGCCAGCACGGCTCCTCTACTCGGGCCTCATTTTGCCTTCGGGACACCGTTCGGGTCTATTCTTGGTCCGGGAATCTCCGTTCGGGCCTATGCTGGCCTGCTGGACTCTGTTCGGGCCTATGCTTGCCTGCGGGAATGGCCGTTCGGGCCTATGTTGGCCTGCGGGACTCTCCGTTCGGGCCTTTCTGGCCTGCGGGACTCTCCCTTCGGGCCTACTCTCTGGAGCGGGACTTTACTCGGGCCTATTCTTGCCTCCGGGGCTCCTCTATTCTTGCCTATTCTTGCCTCCGGGAATCTCCGTTCCGGCCTGTTCAGGCCTGCGGGACTCTGTTCGGGCCTATGCTTGCCTGCAGGAATCTCTGTTCCGGCCTGTTCGGGCCTGCGGGACTCTGTTCGGGCCTATGCTTGCCTGCAGGAATCTCTCTTCCGCCCTACTCTGGCCTGCGGGACTCTGTTCGGGCCTATTCTTGCTCCGGGAATCTCCGTTCGGGCGTACCCTGGCTTGCGGAACTCTGTTCAGGCCTATGCTTGCCTGCATGGAATCTCTCTTCTGGCCTATTGTGGCCTGCAGGACTCTCCGTTCGGGCCTATTCTGGCCTGCAGGACTCTGTTTGGGCCTATGCTTGCCTGCGGGAATCTCCGTTCAGGCGTACGCTGGCCTGTGGGTCTCTCCGTTCGGGCCTATTCTTGCCTGCGGGACTCTCCGTTTGGGCGTATTCTTGCCCGCGGGACTCTGTTCGGGCCTCTTCTTGCCTGCACGGCTCCTCTACTCGGGCCTATTTTTGCCTGTGGGACTCTATTGGGGCCTATTCTTGCCTCCGACAATCTCCGTTCGGGCCTATTCTGGCCTGCGGGACTCTTCGTTCGGGCCTAGGCTTCCCTTCGGCAATGTCCGTTCAGGCGTATGCTGGCCTGCGGGACTCTGTTCGGGCCTTTGGTTGCTTTCGGAAATCCCCGTTCTGGCCTGTTCTGGCCTGCGGAATTCTGTTCGGGGCTATTCTTGCTCCGGGAATCTCTGTTTGGGACTATTCTGGCCTGTGGGACTCTGTTCGGGCCCATGGCTGCCTGCGGGGGTCTCTGTTCAGGCCTTTTTCGCCTACGGGACTCTCCGTTCGGGCCTATTCTCTGGAGCGGGACTTTAGTCGGGCCTATTCTTGCCTACGGGGCTCCTCTATTCTTGCCTCTGGCATTCTGTTCGGGCCTATTCTTGTCTGCGGGACTCTCCGTTTGAGCCTATTCTTGCCTGTGGGTTCTCCATTCAGGGCTACTCTTGCCAGCGGGACTCTGTTCGTGCCTCATCTTGCCTGCATGGCTGCTCTACTCGGGCCTATTCTTGCCTGCGGGACTCTGTTCGGGCCTATCCTTGCTGCGGGAATCTCCGTTCGGGCATACCCTGGCCTGCGGGACTCCGTTCGGGCCTATTCTGGCCTGCGGGACTCTGTTTGGGCCTATGCTTGCCTGCAGGAATCTCTGTTCCGGCCTATTGTGGCCTGCAGGACTCCCCGTTCGGGCCTGTTCTGGCCTGCGGGACTCTGTTTGGGCCTATGCTTGCCTACGGGAATCTCCGTTCAGGCGTATGCTGGCCTGCGGTATTCTCAATTTGGGCATATTCTCTCGCCTGCGGGACTTTCCTTTGGGCCTATTCTCGCCTGCGCAACTCTCCGTTCGGGCCTATTCTTGCCTGCGGGACTCTCCGTTCCGGCCTATTCTTGCCTGCGGGTCTCTCCGTTCGGGACAATTCTGACCTGCAAAACTCTCCGTTCGGACCTAATCTAGCCTCTGGGAGTCTCCTTTGGGGTCTCCTGTTGCGTGCGGGGCTGCTCTATTCCAGCCTTTTGTGCTTACGGAGCTCCGATATTCGGTCCTGTTCTAGCATGCGGAGCTCCGCTACTCAGGCCTGATTGTGCGTGCGGGGCTCCGCTACTCGGGCCTGTTGGTGCATGCGGGGCTCCACTACTTGGGCCTGTTCGTGCATGCGGGGCTCCGCTACTCGGGTCTGTTCGTGCTTGCAGGGCTCTGCTACTCGGGCCTGTTCGTGCGTGCGGGGCTCCGCTATTCAGGCCTGATAGTGTGTGCGGGGCTCCTCTATTCAGGCCTGTCCTTCCCTGCGGGACTCTATTCGGGCCTATACTTCCCTGCGGGACTCTGTTCGGGCCTATTCTGGCCTGCGAGACTCTCCGTTTGCTCCTATCGTGGTCTGCGGGACCCTCGTTGGGGCCCATTCTCGCCTTCGAGACCCTCTGTTCGGGCTTTTCTGGCCTGCGGGACTCTCCGTTCGGGCCTATTCTTGTGAGCGGGTCTCTATTCGGGCCTATTTTTGCCTAAGGGCTCCTCTATTCGGGCCTATTCTGGCCTGCGGGACGCTCCGTTCGGGCCTATTCTCACCTGGGGAACTCTCCGTTCGGGCCTCTCTGGCCTTCGGGACTCTGTTCGGGTCTCTTCTTGCCAGCGGGGCTCTTCGTTTGGGCCTATTCTTGCCTGCAGGACTCTGTTCGGGCCTCTTCTTGCCTGCACAGCCCCTCTACTCGGGCCTCTTTTTGCCTGCGGGACTCTGTCCAGGCCTATTGTTGCCCCCGGAAAACTCCGTTCGGTCCTATTCTGGCTTGTGGGACTCTGTTCGGGCCTATGCTTGCCTGCGGGAATCTCCTTTCAGGGTTATGCTGACCTGTGGGATTCTCAGTTTGGGCGTATTCTCGCCTGCAGGACATCTCTTCGGGCCTATTCTCGCCCGCGGGACCCTCCGTTCGGTCGTTTCTGGCCTGCGGGACTCTCCGTTCGGGCCTAATCTTGGGAGCGGGAGCGGGACTCTACTCGGGCCTATTCTTGCCTAGGGGCCTCTTCTATTCGTGCTTATTCTTGCCAGTGGGACTCTGTTCAGACCCGTTCTTGCCTGCAGGATTCTGCGTTCGGGCTTATTCTTGCTTGTCGGACAGTGTTCGGGCGTCTTCTTGCCAGCACGGCTCCTCTACTCGGGCCTCATTTTGCCTTCGGGACACCGTTCGGGTCTATTCTTGGTCCGGGAATCTCCGTTCGGGCCTATGCTGGCCTGCTGGACTCTGTTCGGGCCTATGCTTGCCTGCGGGAATGGCCGTTCGGGCCTATGTTGGCCTGCGGGACTCTCCGTTCGGGCCTTTCTGGCCTGCGGGACTCTCCGTTCGGGCCTACTCTCTGGAGCGGGACTTTACTCGGGCCTATTCTTGCCTCCGGGGCTCCTCTATTCTTGCCTATTCTTGCCTCCGGGAATCTCCGTTCCGGCCTGTTCGGGCCTGCGGGACTCTGTTCGGGCCTATGCTTGCCTGCAGGAATCTCTCTTCCGCCCTACTCTGGCCTGCGGGACTCTGTTCGGGCCTATTCTTGCTCCGGGAATCTCCGTTCGGGCGTACCCTGGCTTGCGGAACTCTGTTCAGGCCTATGCTTGCCTGCATGGAATCTCTCTTCTGGCCTATTGTGGCCTGCAGGACTCTCCGTTCGGGCCTATTCTCGCCTGCAGGACTCTGTTTGGGCCTATGCTTGCCTGCGGGAATCTCCGTTCAGGCGTACGCTGGCCTGTGGGTCTCTCCGTTCGGGCCTATTCTTGCCTGCGGGACTCTCCGTTTGGGCGTATTCTTGCCCGCGGGACTCTGTTCGGGCCTCTTCTTGCCTGCACGGCTCCTCTACTCGGGCCTATTTTTGCCTGTGGGACTCTATTGGGGCCTATTCTTGCCTCCGACAATCTCCGTTCGGGCCTATTCTGGCCTGCGGGACTCTTCGTTCGGGCCTAGGCTTCCCTTGGGCAATGTCCGTTCAGGCGTATGCTGGCCTGCGGGACTCTGTTCGGGCCTTTGGTTGCTTTCGGAAATCCCCGTTCTGGCCTGTTCTGGCCTGCGGAATTCTGTTCGGGGCTATTCTTGCTCCGGGAATCTCTGTTTGGGACTATTCTGGCCTGTGGGACTCTGTTCGGGCCCATGCCTGCCTGCGGGGCTCTCTGTTCAGGCCTTTTTCGCCTACGGGACTCTCCGTTCGGGCCTATTCTCTGGAGCGGGACTTTAGTCGGGCCTACTCTTGCCTACGGGGCTCCTCTATTCTTGCCTCTGGGATTCTGTTCGGGCCTATTCTTGTCTGTGGGTTCTCCATTCAGGGCTACTCTTGCCAGCGGGACTCTGTTCGTGCCTCATCTTGCCTGCATGGCTGCTCTACTCGGGCCTATTCTTGCCTGCGGGACTCTGTTCGGGCCTATCCTTGCTGCGGGAATCTCCGTTCGGGCATACCCTGGCCTGCGGGACTCCGTTCGGGCCTATTCTGGCCTGCGGGACTCTGTTTGGGCCTATGCTTGCCTGCAGGAATCTCTGTTCCGGCCTATTGTGGACTGCAGGACTCCCCGTTCGGGCCTGTTCTGGCCTGCGGGACTCTGTTTGGGCCTATGCTTGCCTACGGGAATCTCCGTTCAGGCGTATGCTGGCCTGCGGTATTCTCAATTTGGGCATATTCTCTCGCCTGCGGGACTTTCCTTTGGGCCTATTCTCGCCTGCGCAACTCTCCGTTCGGGCCTATTCTTGCCTGCGGGACTCTCCGTTCCGGCCTATTCTTGCCTGCGGGTCTCTCCGTTCGGGACAATTCTGACCTGCAAAACTCTCCGTTCGGACCTAATCTAGCCTCTGGGAGTCTCCTTTGGGGTCTCCTGTTGCGTGCGGGGCTGCTCTATTCCAGCCTTTTGTGCTTACGGAGCTCAGATATTCGGTCCTGTTCTAGCATGCGGAGCTCCGCTACTCAGGCCTGATTGTGCGTGCGGGGCTCCGGTACTCGGGCCTGTTGGTGCATGCGGGGCTCCACTACTTGGGCCTGTTCGTGCATGCGGGGCTCCGCTACTCGGGTCTGTTCGTGCTTGCAGGGCTCTGCTACTCGGGCCTGTTCGTGCGTGCGGGGCTCCGCTATTCAGGCCTGATAGTGTGTGCGGGGCTCCTCTATTCAGGCCTGTCCTTCCCTGCGGGACTCTATTCGGGCGTATACTTCCCTGCGGGACTCTGATTGGGCCTATTCTGGCCTGCGAGACTCTCCGTTCGCTCCTATCGTGGTCTGCGGGACCCTCGTTCGGGCCCATTCTCGCATTCGAGACCCCCTGTTCGGGCTTTTCTGGCCTGCGGGACTCTCCGTTCGGGCCTATTCTTGTGAGCGGGTCTCTATTCGGGCCTATTTTTGCCTAAGGGCTCCTCTATTCGGGCCTATTCTGGCCTGCGGGACGCTCCGTTCGGGCCTATTCTCACCTGGAGAACTCTCCGTTCGGGCCTCTCTGGCCTTCGGGACTCTGTTCGGGTCTCTTCTTGCCAGCGGGGCTCTTCGTTTGGGCCTATTCTTGCCTGCAGGACTCTGTTCGGGCCTCTTCTTGCCTGCACAGCCCCTCTACTCGGGCCTCTTTTTGCCTGCGGGACTCTGTCCAGGCCTATTGTTGCCCCCGGAAAACTCCGTTCGGTCCTATTCTGGCTTGTGGGACTCTGTTCGGGCCTATGCTTGCCTGCGGGAATCTCCTTTCAGGGTTATGCTGACCTGTGGGATTCTCAGTTTGGGCGTATTCTCGCCTGCAGGACATCTCTTCGGGCCTATTCTCGCCCGCGGGACCCTCCGTTCCGTCGTTTCTGGCCTGCGGGACTCTCTGTTCGGGCCTATTCTCACCTGGGGAACTCTCCGTTCGGGCCTCTCTGGCCTTCGGGACTCTGTTCGGGTCTCTTCTTGCCAGCGGGGCTCTTCGTTTGGGCCTATTCTTGCCTGCAGGACTCTGTTCGGGCCTCTTCTTGCCTGCACAGCCCCTCTACTCGGGCCTATTTTTGCCTGCGGGACTCTGTCCAGGCCTATTGTTGCCCCCGGAAAACTCCGTTCGGTCCTATTCTGGCTTGTGGGACTCTGTTCGGGCCTATGCTTGCCTGCGGGAATCTCCTTTCAGGGTTATGCTGACCTGTGGGATTCTCAGTTTGGGCGTATTCTCGCCTGCAGGACATCTCTTCGGGCCTATTCTCGCCCGCGGGACCCTCCGTTCGGTCGTTTCTGGCCTGCGGGACTCTCCGTTCGGGCCTAATCTTGGGAGCGGGAGCGGGACTCTACTCGGGCCTATTCTTGCCTAGGGGCCTCTTCTATTCGTGCTTATTCTTGCCAGTGGGACTCTGTTCAGACCCGTTCTTGCCTGCAGGATTCTGCGTTCGGGCTTATTCTTGCTTGCCGGACAGTGTTCGGGCGTCTTCTTGCCAGCACGGCTCCTCTACTCGGGCCTCATTTTGCCTTCGGGACACCGTTCGGGTCTATTCTTGGTCCGGGAATCTCCGTTCGGGCCTATGCTGGCCTGCTGGACTCTGTTCGGGCCTATGCTTGCCTGCGGGAATGGCCGTTCGGGCCTATGTTGGCCTGCGGGACTCTCCGTTCGGGCCTTTCTGGCCTGCGGGACTCTCCGTTCGGGCCTATTCTCTGGAGCGGGACTTTACTCGGGCCTATTCTTGCCTCCGGGGCTCCTCTATTCTTGCCTATTCTTGCCTCCGGGAATCTCCGTTCCGGCCTGTTCGGGCCTGCGGGACTCTGTTCGGGCCTATGCTTGCCTGCAGGAATCTCTCTTCCGCCCTACTCTGGCCTGCGGGACTCTGTTCGGGCCTATTCTTGCTCCGGGAATCTCCGTTCGGGCGTACCCTGCTTGCGGAACTCTGTTCAGGCCTATGCTTGCCTGCATGGAATCTCTGTTCCGCCCTACTCTGGCCTGCGGGACTCTGTTCGGGCCTCTTCTTGCCTGCACGGCTCCTCTACTCGGGCCTATTTTTGCCTGTGGGACTCTATTGGGGCCTATTCTTGCCTCCGACAATCTCCGTTCGGGCCTATTCTGGCCTGCGGGACTCTTCGTTCGGGCCTATTCTCACCTGGGGAACTCTTCGTTCGGGCCTCTCTGGTCTTCGGGACTCTGTTCGGGTCTCTTCTTGCCAGCGGGGCTCTTCGTTTGGGCCTATTCTTGCCTGCAGGACTCTGTTCGGGCCTCTTCTTGCCTGCACAGCCCCTCTACTCTGGCCTCTTTTTGCCTGCGGGACTCTGTCCAGGCCTATTGTTGCCCCCGGAAAACTCCGTTCGGTCCTATTCTGGCTTTTGGGACTCTGTTCGGGCCTATGCTTGCCTGCGGGAATCTCCTTTCAGGGTTATGCTGACCTGTGGGATTCTCAGTTTGGGCGTATTCTCGCCTGCAGGACATCACTTCGGGCCTATTCTCGATCACGGGACCCTCCGTTCGGTCGTTTCTGGCCTGCGGGACTCTCCGTTCGGGCCTAATCTTGGGAGCGGGAGCGGGACTCTACTCGGGCCTATTCTTGCCTAGGAGCCTCTTCTATTCGTGCCTATTCTTGCCAGTGGGACTCTGTTCAGAGCCGTTCTTGCCTGCAGGATTCTGCGTTCGGGCTTATTCTTGCTTGCCGGACAGTGTTTGGGCGTCTTCTTGCCAGCACGGCTCCTCTACTCGGGCCTCATTTTGCCTTCGGGACACCGTTCGGGTCTATTCTTGGTCCGGAAATCTCCGTTCGGGCCTATGCTGGCCTGCTGGACTCTGTTCGGGCCTATGCTTGCCTGGGGGAATGGCCGTTCGGGCCTATGTTGGCCTGCGGGACTCTCCGTTCGAGCCTTTCTGGCCTGCGGGACTCTCCGTTCGGGCCTACTATCTGGAGCGGGACTTTACTCGGGCCTATTCTTGCCTCCGGGGCTCATCTATTCTTGCCTATTCTTGCCTCCGGGAATCTCCGTTCTGGCCTGTTCGGGCCTGCTGGACTCTGTTTGGGCCTATGCTTGCCTGCAGGAATCTCTCTTCCGCCCTACTCTGACCTGCGGGACTCTGTTCAGGCCTATTCTTGCTCCGGGAATCTCTGTTCGGGCGTACCCTGGCTTGCGGGACTCTGTTCGGGCCTATGCTTGCCTGCATGGAATCTCTCTTCTGGCCTATTGTGGCCTGCAGGACTCTCCGTTCGGGCCTATGCTGGCCTGCTGGACTCTGTTCGGGCCTATGCTTGCCTGCGGGAATGGCCGTTCGGGCCTATGTTGGCCTGCGGGACTCTCCGTTCGGGCCTTTCTGGCCTGCGGGACTCTCCGTTCGGGCCTACTCTCTGCAGCGGGACTTTACTCGGGCCTATTCTTGCCTCCGGGGCTCCTCTATTCTTGCCTATTCTTGCCTCCGGGAATCTCCGTTCTGGCCTGTTCGGGTCTGCTGGACTCTGTTCGGGCCTATGCTTGCCTGCAGGAATCTCTGTTCCGACCTACTCTGTCCTGCGGGACTCTGTTCGGGCCTATTCTTGCTCCGGGAATCTCTGTTCGGGCGTACCCTGGCTTGCGGGACTCTGTTCGGGCCTATGCTCGCCTGCATGGAATCTCTCTTCTGGTCTATTGTGGCCTGCGGGACTCTCCGTTCGGGCCTATTCTTGTGAGCGGGTCTCTATTCGGGCCTATTTTTGCCTAAGGGCTCCTCTATTCGGGCCTATTCTGGCCTGCGGGACGTTCCGTTCGGGCCTATTCTCACCTGGGGAACTCTCCGTTCAGGCCTCTCTGGCCTTCGGGACTCTGTTCGGGTCTCTTCTTGCCAGCGGGGCTCTTCGTTTGGGCCTATTCTTGCCTGCAGGACTCTGTTCGGGCCTCTTCTTGCCTGCACAGCCCCTCTACTCGGGCCTCTTTTTGCCTGCGGGACTCTGTCCAGGCCTATTGTTGCCCCCGGAAAACTCCGTTCGGTCCTATTCTGGCTTGTGGGACTCTGTTCTGGCCTATGCTTGCCTGCGGGAATCTCCTTTCAGGGTTATGCTGACCTGTGGGATTCTCAGTTTGGGCGTATTCTCGCCTGCAGGACATCTCTTCGGGCCTATTCTCGCCCGCGGGACCCTCCGTTCGGTCGTTTCTGGCCTGCGGGACTCTCCGTTCGGGCCTAATCTTGGGAGCGGGAGCGGGACTCTACTCGGGCCTATTCTTGCCTAGGGGCCTCTTCTATTCGTGCTTATTCTTGCCAGTGGGACTCTGTTCAGACCCGTTCTTGCCTGCAGGATTCTGCGTTCGGGCTTATTCTTGCTTGCCGGACAGTGTTCGGGCGTCTTCTTGCCAGCACGGCTCCTCTACTCGGGCCTCATTTTGCCTTCGGGACACCGTTCGGGTCTATTCTTGGTCCGGGAATCTCCGTTCGGGCCTATGCTGGCCTGCTGGACTCTGTTCGGGCCTATGCTTGCCTGCGGGAATGGCCGTTCGGGCCTATGTTGGCCTGCGGGACTCTCCGTTCGGGCCTTTCTGGCCTGCGGGACTCTCCGTTCGGGCCTATTCTCTGGAGCGGGACTTTACTCGGGCCTATTCTTGCCTCCGGGGCTCCTCTATTCTTGCCTATTCTTGCCTCCGGGAATCTCCGTTCTGGCCTGTTCGGGCCTGCGGGACTCTGTTCGGGCCTATGCTTGCCTGCAGGAATCTCTCTTCCGCCCTACTCTGGCCTGCGGGACTCTGTTCGGGCCTATTCTTGCTCCGGGAATCTCCGTTCGGGCGTACCCTGGCTTGCGGAACTCTGTTCAGGCCTATGCTTGCCTGCATGGAATCTCTGTTCCGCCCTACTCTGGCCTGCGGGACTCTGTTCGGGCCTCTTCTTGCCTGCACGGCTCCTCTACTCAGGCCTATTTTTGCCTGTGGGACTCTATTGGGGCCTATTCTTGCCTCCGACAATCTCCGTTCGGGCCCATTCTGGCCTGCGGGACTCTTCGTTCGGGCCTAGGCTTCCCTTCTCAATGTCCGTTCAGGCGTTTGCTGGCCTGCGGGACTCTGTTCGGGCCTTTGGTTGCTTTCGGAAATCCCCGTTCTGGCCTGTTCTGGCCTGCGGAATTCTGTTCGGGGCTATTCTTGCTCCGGGAATCTCTGTTTGGGACTATTCTGGCCTGTGGGACTCTGTTCGGGCCCATGCCTGCCTGCGGGGCTCTCTGTTCAGGCCTTTTTCGCCTACGGGACTCTCCGTTCGGGCCTATTCTCTGGAGCGGGACTTTAGTCGGGCCTATTCTTGCCTACGGGGCTCCTCTATTCTTGCCTCTGGCATTCTGTTCGGGCCTATTCTTGTCTGCGGGACTCTCCGTTTGAGCCTATTCTTGCCTGTGGGTTCTCCATTCAGGGCTACTCTTGCCAGCGGGACTCTGTTCGTGCCTCATCTTGCCTGCATGGCTGCTCTACTCGGGCCTATTCTTGCCTGCGGGACTCTGTTCGGGCCTATCCTTGCTGCGGGAATCTCCGTTCGGGCATACCCTGGCCTGCGGGACTCCGTTCGGGCCTATTCTGGCCTGCGGGACTCTGTTTGGGCCTATGCTTGCCTGCAGGAATCTCTGTTCCGGCCTATTGTGGCCTGCAGGACTCCCCGTTCGGGCCTGTTCTGGCCTGCGGGACTCTGTTTGGGCCTATGCTTGCCTACGGGAATCTCCGTTCAGGCGTATGCTGGCCTGCGGTATTCTCAATTTGGGCATATTCTCTCGCCTGCGGGACTTTCCTTTGGGCCTATTCTCGCCTGCGCAACTCTCCGTTCGGGCCTATTCTTGCCTGCGGGACTCTCCGTTCCGGCCTATTCTTGCCTGCGGGTCTCTCCGTTCGGGACAATTCTGACCTGCAAAACTCTCCGTTCGGACCTAATCTAGCTTCTGGGAGTCTCCTTTGGGGTCTCCTGTTGCGTGCGGGGCTGCTCTATTCCAGCCTTTTGTGCTTACGGAGCTCCGATATTCGGTCCTGTTCTAGCATGCGGAGCTCCGCTACTCAGGCCTGATTGTGCGTGCGGGGCTCCGCTACTCGGGCCTGTTGGTGCATGCGGGGCTCCACTACTTGGGCCTGTTCGTGCATGCGGGGCTCCGCTACTCGGGTCTGTTCGTGCTTGCAGGGCTCTGCTACTCGGGCCTGTTCGTGCGTGCGGGGCTCCGCTATTCAGGCCTGATAGTGTGTGCGGGGCTCCTCTCTTCAGGCCTGTCCTTCCCTGCGGGACTCTATTCGGGCCTATACTTCCCTGCGGGACTCTGTTCGGGCCTATTCTGGCCTGCGAGACTCTCCGTTCGCTCCTATCGTGGTCTGCGGGACCCTCGTTCGGGCCCATTCTCGCCTTCGAGACCCTCTGTTCGGGCTTTTCTGGCCTGCGGGACTCTCCGTTCGGGCCTATTCTTGTGAGCGGGTCTCTATTCGGGCCTATTTTTGCCTAAGGGCTCCTCTATTCGGGCCTATTCTGGCCTGCGGGACGCTCCGTTCGGGCCTATTCTCACCTGGGGAACTCTCCGTTCGGGCCTCTCTGGCCTTCGGGACTCTGTTCGGGTCTCTTCTTGCCAGCGGGGCTCTTCGTTTGGGCCTATTCTTGCCTGCAGGACTCTGTTCGGGCCTCTTCTTGCCTGCACAGCCCCTCTACTCGGGCCTCTTTTTGCCTGCGGGACTCTGTCCAGGCCTATTGTTGCCCTCGGAGAACTCCGTTCGGTCCTATTCTGGCTTGTGGAACTCTGTTCGGGCCTATGCTTGCCTGCGGGAATCTCCTTTCAGGGTTATGCTGATCTGTGGGATTCTCAGTTTGGGCGTATTCTCGCCTGCAGGACATCTCCTCGGGCCTATTCTCGCCCGCGGGACCCTCAGTTCGGTCGTTTCTGGCCTGCGGGACTCTCTGTTCGGGCCTATTCTCACCTGGGGAACTCTCCGTTCGGGCCTCTCTGGCCTTCGGGACTCTGTTCGGGTCTCTTCTTGCCAGCGGGGCTCTTCGTTTGGGCCTATTCTTGCCTGCAGGACTCTGTTCGGGCCTCTTCTTGCCTGCACAGCCCCTCTACTCGGGCCTCTTTTTGCCTGCGGGACTCTGTCCAGGCCTATTGTTGCCCCCGGAAAACTCCGTTCGGTCCTATTCTGGCTTGTGGGACTCTGTTCTGGCCTATGCTTGCCTGCGGGAATCTCCTTTCAGGGTTATGCTGACCTGTGGGATTCTCAGTTTGGGCGTATTCTCGCCTGCAGGACATCTCTTCGGGCCTATTCTCGCCCGCGGGACCCTCCGTTCGGTCGTTTCTGGCCTGCGGGACTCTCCGTTCGGGCCTAATCTTGGGAGCGGGAGCGGGACTCTACTCGGGCCTATTCTTGCCTAGGGGCCTCTTCTATTCGTGCTTATTCTTGCCAGTGGGACTCTGTTCAGACCCGTTCTTGCCTGCAGGATTCTGCGTTCGGGCTTATTCTTGCTTGCCGGACAGTGTTCGGGCGTCTTCTTGCCAGCACGGCTCCTCTACTCGGGCCTCATTTTGCCTTCGGGACACCGTTCGGGTCTATTCTTGGTCCGGGAATCTCCGTTCGGGCCTATGCTGGCCTGCTGGACTCTGTTCGGGCCTATGCTTGCCTGCGGGAATGGCCGTTCGGGCCTATGTTGGCCTGCGGGACTCTCCGTTCGGGCCTTTCTGGCCTGCGGGACTCTCCGTTCGGGCCTATTCTCTGGAGCGGGACTTTACTCGGGCCTATTCTTGCCTCCGGGGCTCCTCTATTCTTGCCTATTCTTGCCTCCGGGAATCTCCGTTCTGGCCTGTTCGGGCCTGCGGGACTCTGTTCGGGCCTATGCTTGCCTGCAGGAATCTCTCTTCCGCCCTACTCTGGCCTGCGGGACTCTGTTCGGGCCTATTCTTGCTCCGGGAATCTCCGTTCGGGCGTACCCTGGCTTGCGGAACTCTGTTCAGGCCTATGCTTGCCTGCATGGAATCTCTGTTCCGCCCTACTCTGGCCTGCGGGACTCTGTTCGGGCCTCTTCTTGCCTGCACGGCTCCTCTACTCAGGCCTATTTTTGCCTGTGGGACTCTATTGGGGCCTATTCTTGCCTCCGACAATCTCCGTTCGGGCCCATTCTGGCCTGCGGGACTCTTCGTTCGGGCCTAGGCTTCCCTTCTCAATGTCCGTTCAGGCGTTTGCTGGCCTGCGGGACTCTGTTCGGGCCTTTGGTTGCTTTCGGAAATCCCCGTTCTGGCCTGTTCTGGCCTGCGGAATTCTGTTCGGGGCTATTCTTGCTCCGGGAATCTCTGTTTGGGACTATTCTGGCCTGTGGGACTCTGTTCGGGCCCATGCCTGCCTGCGGGGCTCTCTGTTCAGGCCTTTTTCGCCTACGGGACTCTCCGTTCGGGCCTATTCTCTGGAGCGGGACTTTAGTCGGGCCTATTCTTGCCTACGGGGCTCCTCTATTCTTGCCTCTGGCATTCTGTTCGGGCCTATTCTTGTCTGCGGGACTCTCCGTTTGAGCCTATTCTTGCCTGTGGGTTCTCCATTCAGGGCTACTCTTGCCAGCGGGACTCTGTTCGTGCCTCATCTTGCCTGCATGGCTGCTCTACTCGGGCCTATTCTTGCCTGCGGGACTCTGTTCGGGCCTATCCTTGCTGCGGGAATCTCCGTTCGGGCATACCCTGGCCTGCGGGACTCCGTTCGGGCCTATTCTGGCCTGCGGGACTCTGTTTGGGCCTATGCTTGCCTGCAGGAATCTCTGTTCCGGCCTATTGTGGCCTGCAGGACTCCCCGTTCGGGCCTGTTCTGGCCTGCGGGACTCTGTTTGGGCCTATGCTTGCCTACGGGAATCTCCGTTCAGGCGTATGCTGGCCTGCGGTATTCTCAATTTGGGCATATTCTCTCGCCTGCGGGACTTTCCTTTGGGCCTATTCTCGCCTGCGCAACTCTCCGTTCGGGCCTATTCTTGCCTGCGGGACTCTCCGTTCCGGCCTATTCTTGCCTGCGGGTCTCTCCGTTCGGGACAATTCTGACCTGCAAAACTCTCCGTTCGGACCTAATCTAGCCTCTGGGAGTCTCCTTTGGGGTCTCCTGTTGCGTGCGGGGCTGCTCTATTCCAGCCTTTTGTGCTTACGGAGCTCCGATATTCGGTCCTGCTCTAGCATGCGGAGCTCCGCTACTCAGGCCTGATTGTGCGTGCGGGGCTCCGCTACTCGGGCCTGTTGGTGCATGCGGGGCTCCACTACTTGGGCCTGTTCGTGCATGCGGGGCTCCGCTACTCGGGTCTGTTCGTGCTTGCAGGGCTCTGCTACTCGGGCCTGTTCGTGCGTGCGGGGCTCCGCTATTCAGGCCTGATAGTGTGTGCGGGGCTCCTCTCTTCAGGCCTGTCCTTCCCTGCGGGACTCTATTCGGGCCTATACTTCCCTGCGGGACTCTGTTCGGGCCTATTCTGGCCTGCGAGACTCTCCGTTCGCTCCTATCGTGGTCTGCGGGACCCTCGTTCGGGCCCATTCTCGCCTTCGAGACCCTCTGTTCGGGCTTTTCTGGCCTGCGGGACTCTCCGTTCGGGCCTATTCTTGTGAGCGGGTCTCTATTCGGGCCTATTTTTGCCTAAGGGCTCCTCTATTCGGGCCTATTCTGGCCTGCGGGACGCTCCGTTCGGGCCTATTCTCACCTGGGGAACTCTCCGTTCGGGCCTCTCTGGCCTTCGGGACTCTGTTCGGGTCTCTTCTTGCCAGCGGGGCTCTTCGTTTGGGCCTATTCTTGCCTGCAGGACTCTGTTCGGGCCTCTTCTTGCCTGCACAGCCCCTCTACTCGGGCCTCTTTTTGCCTGCGGGACTCTGTCCAGGCCTATTGTTGCCCTCGGAGAACTCCGTTCGGTCCTATTCTGGCTTGTGGAACTCTGTTCGGGCCTATGCTTGCCTGCGGGAATCTCCTTTCAGGGTTATGCTGATCTGTGGGATTCTCAGTTTGGGCGTATTCTCGCCTGCAGGACATCTCCTCGGGCCTATTCTCGCCCGCGGGACCCTCAGTTCGGTCGTTTCTGGCCTGCGGGACTCTCTGTTCGGGCCTATTCTCACCTGGGGAACTCTCCGTTCGGGCCTCTCTGGCCTTCGGGACTCTGTTCGGGTCTCTTCTTGCCAGCGGGGCTCTTCGTTTGGGCCTATTCTTGCCTGCAGGACTCTGTTCGGGACTCTTCTTGCCTGCACAGCCCCTCTACTCGGGCCTCTTTTTGCCTGCGGGACTCTGTCCAGGCCTATTGTTGCCCCCGGAAAACTCCGTTCGGTCCTATTCTGGCTTGTGGGACTCTGTTCGGGCCTATGCTTGCCTGCGGGAAT
Organism: Loxodonta africana; assembly: GCF_030014295.1. NCBI lineage: Eukaryota > Metazoa > Chordata > Mammalia > Proboscidea > Elephantidae > Loxodonta > Loxodonta africana. The sequence continues at coordinate 363,840 of NC_087357.1, forward strand.
CTCCTTTCAGGGTTATGCTGACCTGTGGGATTCTCAGTTTGGGCGTATTCTCGCCTGCAGGACATCTCTTCGGGCCTATTCTCGCCCGCGGGACCCTCCGTTCGGTCGTTTCTGGCCTGCGGGACTCTCCGTTCGGGCCTAATCTTGGGAGCGGGAGCGGGACTCTACTCGGGCCTATTCTTGCCTAGGGGCCTCTTCTATTCGTGCTTATTCTTGCCAGTGGGACTCTGTTCAGACCCGTTCTTGCCTGCAGGATTCTGCGTTCGGGCTTATTCTTGCTTGCCGGACAGTGTTCGGGCGTCTTCTTGCCAGCACGGCTCCTCTACTCGGGCCTCATTTTGCCTTCGGGACACCGTTCGGGTCTATTCTTGGTCCGGGAATCTCCGTTCGGGCCTATGCTGGCCTGCTGGACTCTGTTCGGGCCTATGCTTGCCTGCGGGAATGGCCGTTCGGGCCTATGTTGGCCTGCGGGACTCTCCGTTCGGGCCTTTCTGGCCTGCGGGACTCTCCGTTCGGGCCTATTCTCTGGAGCGGGACTTTACTCGGGCCTATTCTTGCCTCCGGGGCTCCTCTATTCTTGCCTATTCTTGCCTCCGGGAATCTCCGTTCTGGCCTGTTCGGGCCTGCGGGACTCTGTTCGGGCCTATGCTTGCCTGCAGGAATCTCTCTTCCGCCCTACTCTGGCCTGCGGGACTCTGTTCGGGCCTATTCTTGCTCCGGGAATCTCCGTTCGGGCGTACCCTGGCTTGCGGAACTCTGTTCGGGCCTATGCTTGCCTGCATGGAATCTCTGTTCCGCCCTACTCTGGCCTGCGGGACTCTGTTCGGGCCTCTTCTTGCCTGCACGGCTCCTCTACTCAGGCCTATTTTTGCCTGTGGGACTCTATTGGGGCCTATTCTTGCCTCCGACAATCTCCGTTCGGGCCCATTCTGGCCTGCGGGACTCTTCGTTCGGGCCTAGGCTTCCCTTCTCAATGTCCGTTCAGGCGTTTGCTGGCCTGCGGGACTCTGTTCGGGCCTTTGGTTGCTTTCGGAAATCCCCGTTCTGGCCTGTTCTGGCCTGCGGAATTCTGTTCGGGGCTATTCTTGCTCCGGGAATCTCTGTTTGGGACTATTCTGGCCTGTGGGACTCTGTTCGGGCCCATGCCTGCCTGCGGGGCTCTCTGTTCAGGCCTTTTTCGCCTACGGGACTCTCCGTTCGGGCCTATTCTCTGGAGCGGGACTTTAGTCGGGCCTATTCTTGCCTACGGGGCTCCTCTATTCTTGCCTCTGGCATTCTGTTCGGGCCTATTCTTGTCTGCGGGACTCTCCGTTTGAGCCTATTCTTGCCTGTGGGTTCTCCATTCAGGGCTACTCTTGCCAGCGGGACTCTGTTCGTGCCTCATCTTGCCTGCATGGCTGCTCTACTCGGGCCTATTCTTGCCTGCGGGACTCTGTTCGGGCCTATCCTTGCTGCGGGAATCTCCGTTCGGGCATACCCTGGCCTGCGGGACTCCGTTCGGGCCTATTCTGGCCTGCGGGACTCTGTTTGGGCCTATGCTTGCCTGCAGGAATCTCTGTTCCGGCCTATTGTGGCCTGCAGGACTCCCCGTTCGGGCCTGTTCTGGCCTGCGGGACTCTGTTTGGGCCTATGCTTGCCTACGGGAATCTCCGTTCAGGCGTATGCTGGCCTGCGGTATTCTCAATTTGGGCATATTCTCTCGCCTGCGGGACTTTCCTTTGGGCCTATTCTCGCCTGCGCAACTCTCCGTTCGGGCCTATTCTTGCCTGCGGGACTCTCCGTTCCGGCCTATTCTTGCCTGCGGGTCTCTCCGTTCGGGACAATTCTGACCTGCAAAACTCTCCGTTCGGACCTAATCTAGCCTCTGGGAGTCTCCTTTGGGGTCTCCTGTTGCGTGCGGGGCTGCTCTATTCCAGCCTTTTGTGCTTACGGAGCTCCGATATTCGGTCCTGTTCTAGCATGCGGAGCTCCGCTACTCAGGCCTGATTGTGCGTGCGGGGCTCCGCTACTCGGGCCTGTTGGTGCATGCGGGGCTCCACTACTTGGGCCTGTTCGTGCATGCGGGGCTCCGCTACTCGGGTCTGTTCGTGCTTGCAGGGCTCTGCTACTCGGGCCTGTTCGTGCGTGCGGGGCTCCGCTATTCAGGCCTGATAGTGTGTGCGGGGCTCCTCTCTTCAGGCCTGTCCTTCCCTGCGGGACTCTATTCGGGCCTATACTTCCCTGCGGGACTCTGTTCGGGCCTATTCTGGCCTGCGAGACTCTCCGTTCGCTCCTATCGTGGTCTGCGGGACCCTCGTTCGGGCCCATTCTCGCCTTCGAGACCCTCTGTTCGGGCTTTTCTGGCCTGCGGGACTCTCCGTTCGGGCCTATTCTTGTGAGCGGGTCTCTATTCGGGCCTATTTTTGCCTAAGGGCTCCTCTATTCGGGCCTATTCTGGCCTGCGGGACGCTCCGTTCGGGCCTATTCTCACCTGGGGAACTCTCCGTTCGGGCCTCTCTGGCCTTCGGGACTCTGTTCGGGTCTCTTCTTGCCAGCGGGGCTCTTCGTTTGGGCCTATTCTTGCCTGCAGGACTCTGTTCGGGCCTCTTCTTGCCTGCACAGCCCCTCTACTCGGGCCTCTTTTTGCCTGCGGGACTCTGTCCAGGCCTATTGTTGCCCTCGGAGAACTCCGTTCGGTCCTATTCTGGCTTGTGGAACTCTGTTCGGGCCTATGCTTGCCTGCGGGAATCTCCTTTCAGGGTTATGCTGATCTGTGGGATTCTCAGTTTGGGCGTATTCTCGCCTGCAGGACATCTCCTCGGGCCTATTCTCGCCCGCGGGACCCTCAGTTCGGTCGTTTCTGGCCTGCGGGACTCTCTGTTCGGGCCTATTCTCACCTGGGGAACTCTCCGTTCGGGCCTCTCTGGCCTTCGGGACTCTGTTCGGGTCTCTTCTTGCCAGCGGGGCTCTTCGTTTGGGCCTATTCTTGCCTGCAGGACTCTGTTCGGGCCTCTTCTTGCCTGCACAGCCCCTCTACTCGGGCCTCTTTTTGCCTGCGGGACTCTGTCCAGGCCTATTGTTGCCCCCGGAAAACTCCGTTCGGTCCTATTCTGGCTTGTGGGACTCTGTTCTGGCCTATGCTTGCCTGCGGGAATCTCCTTTCAGGGTTATGCTGACCTGTGGGATTCTCAGTTTGGGCGTATTCTCGCCTGCAGGACATCTCTTCGGGCCTATTCTCGCCCGCGGGACCCTCCGTTCGGTCGTTTCTGGCCTGCGGGACTCTCCGTTCGGGCCTAATCTTGGGAGCGGGAGCGGGACTCTACTCGGGCCTATTCTTGCCTAGGGGCCTCTTCTATTCGTGCTTATTCTTGCCAGTGGGACTCTGTTCAGACCCGTTCTTGCCTGCAGGATTCTGCGTTCGGGCTTATTCTTGCTTGCCGGACAGTGTTCGGGCGTCTTCTTGCCAGCACGGCTCCTCTACTCGGGCCTCATTTTGCCTTCGGGACACCGTTCGGGTCTATTCTTGGTCCGGGAATCTCCGTTCGGGCCTATGCTGGCCTGCTGGACTCTGTTCGGGCCTATGCTTGCCTGCGGGAATGGCCGTTCGGGCCTATGTTGGCCTGCGGGACTCTCCGTTCGGGCCTTTCTGGCCTGCGGGACTCTCCGTTCGGGCCTATTCTCTGGAGCGGGACTTTACTCGGGCCTATTCTTGCCTCCGGGGCTCCTCTATTCTTGCCTATTCTTGCCTCCGGGAATCTCCGTTCTGGCCTGTTCGGGCCTGCGGGACTCTGTTCGGGCCTATGCTTGCCTGCAGGAATCTCTCTTCCGCCCTACTCTGGCCTGCGGGACTCTGTTCGGGCCTATTCTTGCTCCGGGAATCTCCGTTCGGGCGTACCCTGGCTTGCGGAACTCTGTTCAGGCCTATGCTTGCCTGCATGGAATCTCTGTTCCGCCCTACTCTGGCCTGCGGGACTCTGTTCGGGCCTCTTCTTGCCTGCACGGCTCCTCTACTCAGGCCTATTTTTGCCTGTGGGACTCTATTGGGGCCTATTCTTGCCTCCGACAATCTCCGTTCGGGCCCATTCTGGCCTGCGGGACTCTTCGTTCGGGCCTAGGCTTCCCTTCTCAATGTCCGTTCAGGCGTTTGCTGGCCTGCGGGACTCTGTTCGGGCCTTTGGTTGCTTTCGGAAATCCCCGTTCTGGCCTGTTCTGGCCTGCGGAATTCTGTTCGGGGCTATTCTTGCTCCGGGAATCTCTGTTTGGGACTATTCTGGCCTGTGGGACTCTGTTCGGGCCCATGCCTGCCTGCGGGGCTCTCTGTTCAGGCCTTTTTCGCCTACGGGACTCTCCGTTCGGGCCTATTCTCTGGAGCGGGACTTTAGTCGGGCCTATTCTTGCCTACGGGGCTCCTCTATTCTTGCCTCTGGCATTCTGTTCGGGCCTATTCTTGTCTGCGGGACTCTCCGTTTGAGCCTATTCTTGCCTGTGGGTTCTCCATTCAGGGCTACTCTTGCCAGCGGGACTCTGTTCGTGCCTCATCTTGCCTGCATGGCTGCTCTACTCGGGCCTATTCTTGCCTGCGGGACTCTGTTCGGGCCTATCCTTGCTGCGGGAATCTCCGTTCGGGCATACCCTGGCCTGCGGGACTCCGTTCGGGCCTATTCTGGCCTGCGGGACTCTGTTTGGGCCTATGCTTGCCTGCAGGAATCTCTGTTCCGGCCTATTGTGGCCTGCAGGACTCCCCGTTCGGGCCTGTTCTGGCCTGCGGGACTCTGTTTGGGCCTATGCTTGCCTACGGGAATCTCCGTTCAGGCGTATGCTGGCCTGCGGTATTCTCAATTTGGGCATATTCTCTCGCCTGCGGGACTTTCCTTTGGGCCTATTCTCGCCTGCGCAACTCTCCGTTCGGGCCTATTCTTGCCTGCGGGACTCTCCGTTCCGGCCTATTCTTGCCTGCGGGTCTCTCCGTTCGGGACAATTCTGACCTGCAAAACTCTCCGTTCGGACCTAATCTAGCCTCTGGGAGTCTCCTTTGGGGTCTCCTGTTGCGTGCGGGGCTGCTCTATTCCAGCCTTTTGTGCTTACGGAGCTCCGATATTCGGTCCTGCTCTAGCATGCGGAGCTCCGCTACTCAGGCCTGATTGTGCGTGCGGGGCTCCGCTACTCGGGCCTGTTGGTGCATGCGGGGCTCCACTACTTGGGCCTGTTCGTGCATGCGGGGCTCCGCTACTCGGGTCTGTTCGTGCTTGCAGGGCTCTGCTACTCGGGCCTGTTCGTGCGTGCGGGGCTCCGCTATTCAGGCCTGATAGTGTGTGCGGGGCTCCTCTCTTCAGGCCTGTCCTTCCCTGCGGGACTCTATTCGGGCCTATACTTCCCTGCGGGACTCTGTTCGGGCCTATTCTGGCCTGCGAGACTCTCCGTTCGCTCCTATCGTGGTCTGCGGGACCCTCGTTCGGGCCCATTCTCGCCTTCGAGACCCTCTGTTCGGGCTTTTCTGGCCTGCGGGACTCTCCGTTCGGGCCTATTCTTGTGAGCGGGTCTCTATTCGGGCCTATTTTTGCCTAAGGGCTCCTCTATTCGGGCCTATTCTGGCCTGCGGGACGCTCCGTTCGGGCCTATTCTCACCTGGGGAACTCTCCGTTCGGGCCTCTCTGGCCTTCGGGACTCTGTTCGGGTCTCTTCTTGCCAGCGGGGCTCTTCGTTTGGGCCTATTCTTGCCTGCAGGACTCTGTTCGGGCCTCTTCTTGCCTGCACAGCCCCTCTACTCGGGCCTCTTTTTGCCTGCGGGACTCTGTCCAGGCCTATTGTTGCCCTCGGAGAACTCCGTTCGGTCCTATTCTGGCTTGTGGAACTCTGTTCGGGCCTATGCTTGCCTGCGGGAATCTCCTTTCAGGGTTATGCTGATCTGTGGGATTCTCAGTTTGGGCGTATTCTCGCCTGCAGGACATCTCCTCGGGCCTATTCTCGCCCGCGGGACCCTCAGTTCGGTCGTTTCTGGCCTGCGGGACTCTCTGTTCGGGCCTATTCTCACCTGGGGAACTCTCCGTTCGGGCCTCTCTGGCCTTCGGGACTCTGTTCGGGTCTCTTCTTGCCAGCGGGGCTCTTCGTTTGGGCCTATTCTTGCCTGCAGGACTCTGTTCGGGACTCTTCTTGCCTGCACAGCCCCTCTACTCGGGCCTCTTTTTGCCTGCGGGACTCTGTCCAGGCCTATTGTTGCCCCCGGAAAACTCCGTTCGGTCCTATTCTGGCTTGTGGGACTCTGTTCGGGCCTATGCTTGCCTGCGGGAATCTCCTTTCAGGGTTATGCTGACCTGTGGGATTCTCAGTTTGGGCGTATTCTCGCCTGCAGGACATCTCTTCGGGCCTATTCTCGCCCGCGGGACCCTCCGTTCGGTCGTTTCTGGCCTGCGGGACTCTCCGTTCGGGCCTAATCTTGGGAGCGGGAGCGGGACTCTACTCGGGCCTATTCTTGCCTAGGGGCCTCTTCTATTCGTGCTTATTCTTGCCAGTGGGACTCTGTTCAGACCCGTTCTTGCCTGCAGGATTCTGCGTTCGGGCTTATTCTTGCTTGCCGGACAGTGTTCGGGCGTCTTCTTGCCAGCACGGCTCCTCTACTCGGGCCTCATTTTGCCTTCGGGACACCGTTCGGGTCTATTCTTGGTCCGGGAATCTCCGTTCGGGCCTATGCTGGCCTGCTGGACTCTGTTCGGGCCTATGCTTGCCTGCGGGAATGGCCGTTCGGGCCTATGTTGGCCTGCGGGACTCTCCGTTCGGGCCTTTCTGGCCTGCGGGACTCTCCGTTCGGGCCTATTCTCTGGAGCGGGACTTTACTCGGGCCTATTCTTGCCTCCGGGGCTCCTCTATTCTTGCCTATTCTTGCCTCCGGGAATCTCCGTTCTGGCCTGTTCGGGCCTGCGGGACTCTGTTCGGGCCTATGCTTGCCTGCAGGAATCTCTCTTCCGCCCTACTCTGGCCTGCGGGACTCTGTTCGGGCCTATTCTTGCTCCGGGAATCTCCGTTCGGGCGTACCCTGGCTTGCGGAACTCTGTTCAGGCCTATGCTTGCCTGCATGGAATCTCTGTTCCGCCCTACTCTGGCCTGCGGGACTCTGTTCGGGCCTCTTCTTGCCTGCACGGCTCCTCTACTCAGGCCTATTTTTGCCTGTGGGACTCTATTGGGGCCTATTCTTGCCTCCGACAATCTCCGTTCGGGCCCATTCTGGCCTGCGGGACTCTTCGTTCGGGCCTAGGCTTCCCTTCTCAATGTCCGTTCAGGCGTTTGCTGGCCTGCGGGACTCTGTTCGGGCCTTTGGTTGCTTTCGGAAATCCCCGTTCTGGCCTGTTCTGGCCTGCGGAATTCTGTTCGGGGCTATTCTTGCTCCGGGAATCTCTGTTTGGGACTATTCTGGCCTGTGGGACTCTGTTCGGGCCCATGCCTGCCTGCGGGGCTCTCTGTTCAGGCCTTTTTCGCCTACGGGACTCTCCGTTCGGGCCTATTCTCTGGAGCGGGACTTTAGTCGGGCCTATTCTTGCCTACGGGGCTCCTCTATTCTTGCCTCTGGCATTCTGTTCGGGCCTATTCTTGTCTGCGGGACTCTCCGTTTGAGCCTATTCTTGCCTGTGGGTTCTCCATTCAGGGCTACTCTTGCCAGCGGGACTCTGTTCGTGCCTCATCTTGCCTGCATGGCTGCTCTACTCGGGCCTATTCTTGCCTGCGGGACTCTGTTCGGGCCTATCCTTGCTGCGGGAATCTCCGTTCGGGCATACCCTGGCCTGCGGGACTCCGTTCGGGCCTATTCTGGCCTGCGGGACTCTGTTTGGGCCTATGCTTGCCTGCAGGAATCTCTGTTCCGGCCTATTGTGGCCTGCAGGACTCCCCGTTCGGGCCTGTTCTGGCCTGCGGGACTCTGTTTGGGCCTATGCTTGCCTACGGGAATCTCCGTTCAGGCGTATGCTGGCCTGCGGTATTCTCAATTTGGGCATATTCTCTCGCCTGCGGGACTTTCCTTTGGGCCTATTCTCGCCTGCGCAACTCTCCGTTCGGGCCTATTCTTGCCTGCGGGACTCTCCGTTCCGGCCTATTCTTGCCTGCGGGTCTCTCCGTTCGGGACAATTCTGACCTGCAAAACTCTCCGTTCGGACCTAATCTAGCCTCTGGGAGTCTCCTTTGGGGTCTCCTGTTGCGTGCGGGGCTGCTCTATTCCAGCCTTTTGTGCTTACGGAGCTCCGATATTCGGTCCTGTTCTAGCATGCGGAGCTCCGCTACTCAGGCCTGATTGTGCGTGCGGGGCTCCGCTACTCGGGCCTGTTGGTGCATGCGGGGCTCCACTACTTGGGCCTGTTCGTGCATGCGGGGCTCCGCTACTCGGGTCTGTTCGTGCTTGCAGGGCTCTGCTACTCGGGCCTGTTCGTGCGTGCGGGGCTCCGCTATTCAGGCCTGATAGTGTGTGCGGGGCTCCTCTCTTCAGGCCTGTCCTTCCCTGCGGGACTCTATTCGGGCCTATACTTCCCTGCGGGACTCTGTTCGGGCCTATTCTGGCCTGCGAGACTCTCCGTTCGCTCCTATCGTGGTCTGCGGGACCCTCGTTCGGGCCCATTCTCGCCTTCGAGACCCTCTGTTCGGGCTTTTCTGACCTGCGGGACTCTCCGTTCGGGCCTATTCTTGTGAGCGGGTCTCTATTCGGGCCTATTTTTGCCTAAGGGCTCCTCTATTCGGGCCTATTCTGGCCTGCGGGACGCTCCGTTCGGGCCTATTCTCACCTGGGGAACTCTCCGTTCGGGCCTCTCTGGCCTTCGGGACTCTGTTCGGGTCTCTTCTTGCCAGCGGGGCTCTTCGTTTGGGCCTATTCTTGCCTGCAGGACTCTGTTCGGGCCTCTTCTTGCCTGCACAGCCCCTCTACTCGGGCCTCTTTTTGCCTGCGGGACTCTGTCCAGGCCTATTGTTGCCCCCGGAAAACTCCGTTCGGTCCTATTCTGGCTTGTGGGACTCTGTTCTGGCCTATGCTTGCCTGCGGGAATCTCCTTTCAGGGTTATGCTGACCTGTGGGATTCTCAGTTTGGGCGTATTCTCGCCTGCAGGACATCTCTTCGGGCCTATTCTCGCCCGCGGGACCCTCCGTTCGGTCGTTTCTGGCCTGCGGGACTCTCCGTTCGGGCCTAATCTTGGGAGCGGGAGCGGGACTCTACTCGGGCCTATTCTTGCCTAGGGGCCTCTTCTATTCGTGCTTATTCTTGCCAGTGGGACTCTGTTCAGACCCGTTCTTGCCTGCAGGATTCTGCGTTCGGGCTTATTCTTGCTTGCCGGACAGTGTTCGGGCGTCTTCTTGCCAGCACGGCTCCTCTACTCGGGCCTCATTTTGCCTTCGGGACACCGTTCGGGTCTATTCTTGGTCCGGGAATCTCCGTTCGGGCCTATGCTGGCCTGCTGGACTCTGTTCGGGCCTATGCTTGCCTGCGGGAATGGCCGTTCGGGCCTATGTTGGCCTGCGGGACTCTCCGTTCGGGCCTTTCTGGCCTGCGGGACTCTCCGTTCGGGCCTATTCTCTGGAGCGGGACTGTACTCGGGCCTATTCTTGCCTCCGGGGCTCCTCTATTCTTGCCTATTCTTGCCTCCGGGAATCTCCGTTCTGGCCTGTTCGGGCCTGCGGGACTCTGTTCGGGCCTATGCTTGCCTGCAGGAATCTCTCTTCCGCCCTACTCTGTCCTGCGGGACTCTATTCGGGCGTATACTTCCCTGCGGGACTCTGTTCGGGCCTATTCTGGCCTGCGAGACTCTCCGTTCGCTCCTATCGTGGTCTGCGGGACCCTCGTTCGGGCCCATTCTCGCCTTCGAGACCCTCTGTTCGGGCTTTTCTGGCCTGCGGGACTCTCCGTTCGGGCCTATTCTTGTGAGCGGGTCTCTATTCGGGCCTATTTTTGCCTAAGGGCTCCTCTATTCGGGCCTATTCTGGCCTGCGGGACGCTCCGTTCGGGCCTATTCTCACCTGGGGAACTCTCCGTTCAGGCCTCTCTGGCCTTCGGGACTCTGTTCGGGTCTCTTCTTGCCAGCGGGGCTCTTCGTTTGGGCCTATTCTTGCCTGCAGGACTCTGTTCGGGCCTCTTCTTGCCTGCACAGCCCCTCTACTCGGGCCTCTTTTTGCCTGCGGGACTCTGTCCAGGCCTATTGTTGCCCTCGGAGAACTCCGTTCGGTCCTATTCTGGCTTGTGGGACTCTGTTCTGGCCTATGCTTGCCTGCGGGAATCTCCTTTCAGGGTTATGCTGACCTGTGGGATTCTCAGTTTGGGCGTATTCTCGCCTGCAGGACATCTCTTCGGGCCTATTCTCGCCCGCGGGACCCTCCGTTCGGTCGTTTCTGGCCTGCGGGACTCTCCGTTCGGGCCTAATCTTGGGAGCGGGAGCGGGACTCTACTCGGGCCTATTCTTGCCTAGGGGCCTCTTCTATTCGTGCTTATTCTTGCCAGTGGGACTCTGTTCAGACCCGTTCTTGCCTGCAGGATTCTGCGTTCGGGCTTATTCTTGCTTGCCGGACAGTGTTCGGGCGTCTTCTTGCCAGCACGGCTCCTCTACTCGGGCCTCATTTTGCCTTCGGGACACCGTTCGGGTCTATTCTTGGTCCGGGAATCTCCGTTCGGGCCTATGCTGGCCTGCTGGACTCTGTTCGGGCCTATGCTTGCCTGCGGGAATGGCCGTTCGGGCCTATGTTGGCCTGCGGGACTCTCCGTTCGGGCCTTTCTGGCCTGCGGGACTCTCCGTTCGGGCCTATTCTCTGGAGCGGGACTTTACTCGGGCCTATTCTTGCCTCCGGGGCTCCTCTATTCTTGCCTATTCTTGCCTCCGGGAATCTCCGTTCTGGCCTGTTCGGGCCTGCGGGACTCTGTTCGGGCCTATGCTTGCCTGCAGGAATCTCTCTTCCGCCCTACTCTGGCCTGCGGGACTCTGTTCGGGCCTATTCTTGCTCCGGGAATCTCCGTTCGGGCGTACCCTGGCTTGCGGAACTCTGTTCAGGCCTATGCTTGCCTGCATGGAATCTCTGTTCCGCCCTACTCTGGCCTGCGGGACTCTGTTCGGGCCTCTTCTTGCCTGCACGGCTCCTCTACTCAGGCCTATTTTTGCCTGTGGGACTCTATTGGGGCCTATTCTTGCCTCCGACAATCTCCGTTCGGGCCCATTCTGGCCTGCGGGACTCTTCGTTCGGGCCTAGGCTTCCCTTCTCAATGTCCGTTCAGGCGTTTGCTGGCCTGCGGGACTCTGTTCGGGCCTTTGGTTGCTTTCGGAAATCCCCGTTCTGGCCTGTTCTGGCCTGCGGAATTCTGTTCGGGGCTATTCTTGCTCCGGGAATCTCTGTTTGGGACTATTCTGGCCTGTGGGACTCTGTTCGGGCCCATGCCTGCCTGCGGGGCTCTCTGTTCAGGCCTTTTTCGCCTACGGGACTCTCCGTTCGGGCCTATTCTCTGGAGCGGGACTTTAGTCGGGCCTATTCTTGCCTACGGGGCTCCTCTATTCTTGCCTCTGGCATTCTGTTCGGGCCTATTCTTGTCTGCGGGACTCTCCGTTTGAGCCTATTCTTGCCTGTGGGTTCTCCATTCAGGGCTACTCTTGCCAGCGGGACTCTGTTCGTGCCTCATCTTGCCTGCATGGCTGCTCTACTCGGGCCTATTCTTGCCTGCGGGACTCTGTTCGGGCCTATCCTTGCTGCGGGAATCTCCGTTCGGGCATACCCTGGCCTGCGGGACTCCGTTCGGGCCTATTCTGGCCTGCGGGACTCTGTTTGGGCCTATGCTTGCCTGCAGGAATCTCTGTTCCGGCCTATTGTGGCCTGCAGGACTCCCCGTTCGGGCCTGTTCTGGCCTGCGGGACTCTGTTTGGGCCTATGCTTGCCTACGGGAATCTCCGTTCAGGCGTATGCTGGCCTGCGGTATTCTCAATTTGGGCATATTCTCTCGCCTGCGGGACTTTCCTTTGGGCCTATTCTCGCCTGCGCAACTCTCCGTTCGGGCCTATTCTTGCCTGCGGGACTCTCCGTTCCGGCCTATTCTTGCCTGCGGGTCTCTCCGTTCGGGACAATTCTGACCTGCAAAACTCTCCGTTCGGACCTAATCTAGCCTCTGGGAGTCTCCTTTGGGGTCTCCTGTTGCGTGCGGGGCTGCTCTATTCCAGCCTTTTGTGCTTACGGAGCTCCGATATTCGGTCCTGTTCTAGCATGCGGAGCTCCGCTACTCAGGCCTGATTGTGCGTGCGGGGCTCCGCTACTCGGGCCTGTTGGTGCATGCGGGGCTCCACTACTTGGGCCTGTTCGTGCATGCGGGGCTCCGCTACTCGGGTCTGTTCGTGCTTGCAGGGCTCTGCTACTCGGGCCTGTTCGTGCGTGCGGGGCTCCGCTATTCAGGCCTGATAGTGTGTGCGGGGCTCCTCTATTCAGGCCTGTCCTTCCCTGCGGGACTCTATTCGGGCCTATACTTCCCTGCGGGACTCTGTTCGGGCCTATTCTGGCCTGCGAGACTCTCCGTTCGCTCCTATCGTGGTCTGCGGGACCCTCGTTCGGGCCCATTCTCGCCTTCGAGACCCTCTGTTCGGGCTTTTCTGGCCTGCGGGACTCTCCGTTCGGGCCTATTCTTGTGAGCGGGTCTCTATTCGGGCCTATTTTTGCCTAAGGGCTCCTCTATTCGGGCCTATTCTGGCCTGCGGGACGCTCCGTTCGGGCCTATTCTCACCTGGGGAACTCTCCGTTCGGGCCTCTCTGGCCTTCGGGACTCTGTTCGGGTCTCTTCTTGCCAGCGGGGCTCTTCGTTTGGGCCTATTCTTGCCTGCAGGACTCTGTTCGGGCCTCTTCTTGCCTGCACAGCCCCTCTACTCGGGCCTCTTTTTGCCTGCGGGACTCTGTCCAGGCCTATTGTTGCCCCCGGAAAACTCCGTTCGGTCCTATTCTGGCTTGTGGGACTCTGTTCGGGCCTATGCTTGCCTGCGGGAATCTCCTTTCAGGGTTATGCTGACCTGTGGGATTCTCAGTTTGGGCGTATTCTCGCCTGCAGGACATCTCCTCGGGCCTATTCTCGCCCGCGGGACCCTCAGTTCGGTCGTTTCTGGCCTGCGGGACTCTCTGTTCGGGCCTATTCTCACCTGGGGAACTCTCCGTTCGGGCCTCTCTGGCCTTCGGGACTCTGTTCGGGTCTCTTCTTGCCAGCGGGGCTCTTCGTTTGGGCCTATTCTTGCCTGCAGGACTCTGTTCGGGCCTCTTCTTGCCTGCACAGCCCCTCTACTCGGGCCTCTTTTTGCCTGCGGGACTCTGTCCAGGCCTATTGTTGCCCCCGGAAAACTCCGTTCGGTCCTATTCTGGCTTGTGGGACTCTGTTCGGGCCTATGCTTGCCTGCGGGAATCTCCTTTCAGGGTTATGCTGACCTGTGGGATTCTCAGTTTGGGCGTATTCTCGCCTGCAGGACATCTCTTCGGGCCTATTCTCGCCCGCGGGACCCTCCGTTCGGTCGTTTCTGGCCTGCGGGACTCTCCGTTCGGGCCTAATCTTGGGAGCGGGAGCGGGACTCTACTCGGGCCTATTCTTGCCTAGGGGCCTCTTCTATTCGTGCTTATTCTTGCCAGTGAGACTCTGTTCAGACCCGTTCTTGCCTCAGGATTCTGCGTTCGGGCTTATTCTTGCTTGTCGGACAGTGTTCGGGCGTCTTCTTGCCAGCACGGCTCCTCTACTCGGGCCTCATTTTGCCTTCGGGACACCGTTCGGGTCTATTCTTGGTCCGGGAATCTCCGTTCGGGCCTATGCTGGCCTGCTGGACTCTGTTCGGGCCTATGCTTGCCTGCGGGAATGGCCGTTCGGGCCTATGTTGGCCTGCGGGACTCTCCGTTCGGGCCTTTCTGGCCTGCGGGACTCTCCGTTCGGGCCTATTCTCTGGAGCGGGACTTTACTCGGGCCTATTCTTGCCTCCGGGGCTCCTCTATTCTTGCCTATTCTTGCCTCCGGGAATCTCCGTTCTGGCCTGTTCGGGCCTGCGGGACTCTGTTCGGGCCTATGCTTGCCTGCAGGAATCTCTCTTCCGCCCTACTCTGGCCTGCGGGACTCTGTTCGGGCCTATTCTTGCTCCGGGAATCTCCGTTCGGGCGTACCCTGGCTTGCGGAACTCTGTTCAGGCCTATGCTTGCCTGCATGGAATCTCTGTTCCGCCCTACTCTGGCCTGCGGGACTCTGTTCGGGCCTCTTCTTGCCTGCACGGCTCCTCTACTCAGGCCTATTTTTGCCTGTGGGACTCTATTGGGGCCTATTCTTGCCTCCGACAATCTCCGTTCGGGCCCATTCTGGCCTGCGGGACTCTTCGTTCGGGCCTAGGCTTCCCTTCTCAATGTCCGTTCAGGCGTTTGCTGGCCTGCGGGACTCTGTTCGGGCCTATGCTTCCCTGCGGGACTCTGTTCGGGCCTATTCTGGCCTGCGAGACTCTCCGTTTGCTCCTATCGTGGTCTGCGGGACCCTCGTTCGGGCCCATTCTCGCCTTCGAGACCCTCCGTTCGGTCGTTTCTGGCCTGCGGGACTCTCCGTTCGGGCCTAATCTTGGGAGCGGGAGCGGGACTCTACTCGGGCCTATTCTTGCCTAGGGGCCTCTTCTATTCGTGCTTATTCTTTCCAGTGAGACTCTGTTCAGACCCGTTCTTGCCTGCAGGATTCTGCGTTCGGGCTTATTCTTGCTTGTCGGACAGTGTTCGGGCGTCTTCTTGCCAGCACGGCTCCTCTACTCGGGCCTCATTTTGCCTTCGGGACACCGTTCGGGTCTATTCTTGGTCCGGGAATCTCCGTTCGGGCCTATGCTGGCCTGCTGGACTCTGTTCGGGCCTATGCTTGCCTGCGGGAATGGCCGTTCGGGCCTATGTTGGCCTGCGGGACTCTCCGTTCGGGCCTTTCTGGCCTGCGGGACTCTCCCTTCGGGCCTACTCTCTGGAGCGGGACTTTACTCGGGCCTATTCTTGCCTCCGGGGCTCCTCTATTCTTGCCTATTCTTGCCTCCGGGAATCTCCGTTCCGGCCTGTTCAGGCCTGCGGGACTCTGTTCGGGCCTATGCTTGCCTGCAGGAATCTCTGTTCCGGCCTGTTCGGGCCTGCGGGACTCTGTTCGGGCCTATGCTTGCCTGCAGGAATCTCTCTTCCGCCCTACTCTGGCTTGCGGGACTCTGTTCGGGCCTATTCTTGCTCCGGGAATCTCCGTTCGGGCGTACCCTGGCTTGCGGAACTCTGTTCAGGCCTATGCTTGCCTGCATGGAATCTCTCTTCTGGCCTATTGTGGCCTGCAGGACTCTCCGTTCGGGCCTATTCTGGCCTGCAGGACTCTGTTTGGGCCTATGCTTGCCTGCGGGAATCTCCGTTCAGGCGTACGCTGGCCTGTGGGTCTCTCCGTTCGGGCCTATTCTTGCCTGCGGGACTCTCCGTTTGGGCGTATTCTTGCCCGCGGGACTCTGTTCGGGCCTCTTCTTGCCTGCACGGCTCCTCTACTCGGGCCTATTTTTGCCTGTGGGACTCTATTGGGGCCTATTCTTGCCTCCGACAATCTCCGTTCGGGCCTATTCTGGCCTGCGGGACTCTTCGTTCGGGCCTAGGCTTCCCTTCGGCAATGTCCGTTCAGGCGTATGCTGGCCTGCGGGACTCTGTTCGGGCCTTTGGTTGCTTTCGGAAATCCCCGTTCTGGCCTGTTCTGGCCTGCGGAATTCTGTTCGGGGCTATTCTTGCTCCGGGAATCTCTGTTTGGGACTATTCTGGCCTGTGGGACTCTGTTCGGGCCCATGGCTGCCTGCGGGGGTCTCTGTTCAGGCCTTTTTCGCCTACGGGACTCTCCGTTCGGGCCTATTCTCTGGAGCGGGACTTTAGTCGGGCCTATTCTTGCCTACGGGGCTCCTCTATTCTTGCCTCTGGCATTCTGTTCGGGCCTATTCTTGTCTGCGGGACTCTCCGTTTGAGCCTATTCTTGCCTGTGGGTTCTCCATTCAGGGCTACTCTTGCCAGCGGGACTCTGTTCGTGCCTCATCTTGCCTGCATGGCTGCTCTACTCGGGCCTATTCTTGCCTGCGGGACTCTGTTCGGGCCTATCCTTGCTGCGGGAATCTCCGTTCGGGCATACCCTGGCCTGCGGGACTCCGTTCGGGCCTATTCTGGCCTGCGGGACTCTGTTTGGGCCTATGCTTGCCTGCAGGAATCTCTGTTCCGGCCTATTGTGGCCTGCAGGACTCCCCGTTCGGGCCTGTTCTGGCCTGCGGGACTCTGTTTGGGCCTATGCTTGCCTACGGGAATCTCCGTTCAGGCGTATGCTGGCCTGCGGTATTCTCAATTTGGGCATATTCTCTCGCCTGCGGGACTTTCCTTTGGGCCTATTCTCGCCTGCGCAACTCTCCGTTCGGGCCTATTCTTGCCTGCGGGACTCTCCGTTCCGGCCTATTCTTGCCTGCGGGTCTCTCCGTTCGGGACAATTCTGACCTGCAAAACTCTCCGTTCGGACCTAATCTAGCCTCTGGGAGTCTCCTTTGGGGTCTCCTGTTGCGTGCGGGGCTGCTCTATTCCAGCCTTTTGTGCTTACGGAGCTCCGATATTCGGTCCTGTTCTAGCATGCGGAGCTCCGCTACTCAGGCCTGATTGTGCGTGCGGGGCTCCGCTACTCGGGCCTGTTGGTGCATGCGGGGCTCCACTACTTGGGCCTGTTCGTGCATGCGGGGCTCCGCTACTCGGGTCTGTTCGTGCTTGCAGGGCTCTGCTACTCGGGCCTGTTCGTGCGTGCGGGGCTCCGCTATTCAGGCCTGATAGTGTGTGCGGGGCTCCTCTCTTCAGGCCTGTCCTTCCCTGCGGGACTCTATTCGGGCCTATACTTCCCTGCGGGACTCTGTTCGGGCCTATTCTGGCCTGCGAGACTCTCCGTTCGCTCCTATCGTGGTCTGCGGGACCCTCGTTCGGGCCCATTCTCGCCTTCGAGACCCTCTGTTCGGGCTTTTCTGACCTGCGGGACTCTCCGTTCGGGCCTATTCTTGTGAGCGGGTCTCTATTCGGGCCTATTTTTGCCTAAGGGCTCCTCTATTCGGGCCTATTCTGGCCTGCGGGACGCTCCGTTCGGGCCTATTCTCACCTGGGGAACTCTCCGTTCGGGCCTCTCTGGCCTTCGGGACTCTGTTCGGGTCTCTTCTTGCCAGCGGGGCTCTTCGTTTGGGCCTATTCTTGCCTGCAGGACTCTGTTCGGGCCTCTTCTTGCCTGCACAGCCCCTCTACTCGGGCCTCTTTTTGCCTGCGGGACTCTGTCCAGGCCTATTGTTGCCCCCGGAAAACTCCGTTCGGTCCTATTCTGGCTTGTGGGACTCTGTTCTGGCCTATGCTTGCCTGCGGGAATCTCCTTTCAGGGTTATGCTGACCTGTGGGATTCTCAGTTTGGGCGTATTCTCGCCTGCAGGACATCTCTTCGGGCCTATTCTCGCCCGCGGGACCCTCCGTTCGGTCGTTTCTGGCCTGCGGGACTCTCCGTTCGGGCCTAATCTTGGGAGCGGGAGCGGGACTCTACTCGGGCCTATTCTTGCCTAGGGGCCTCTTCTATTCGTGCTTATTCTTGCCAGTGGGACTCTGTTCAGACCCGTTCTTGCCTGCAGGATTCTGCGTTCGGGCTTATTCTTGCTTGCCGGACAGTGTTCGGGCGTCTTCTTGCCAGCACGGCTCCTCTACTCGGGCCTCATTTTGCCTTCGGGACACCGTTCGGGTCTATTCTTGGTCCGGGAATCTCCGTTCGGGCCTATGCTGGCCTGCTGGACTCTGTTCGGGCCTATGCTTGCCTGCGGGAATGGCCGTTCGGGCCTATGTTGGCCTGCGGGACTCTCCGTTCGGGCCTTTCTGGCCTGCGGGACTCTCCGTTCGGGCCTATTCTCTGGAGCGGGACTTTACTCGGGCCTATTCTTGCCTCCGGGGCTCCTCTATTCTTGCCTATTCTTGCCTCCGGGAATCTCCGTTCTGGCCTGTTCGGGCCTGCGGGACTCTGTTCGGGCCTATGCTTGCCTGCAGGAATCTCTCTTCCGCCCTACTCTGTCCTGCGGGACTCTATTCGGGCGTATACTTCCCTGCGGGACTCTGTTCGAGCCTATTCTGGCCTGCGAGACTCTCCGTTCGCTCCTATCGTGGTCTGCGGGACCCTCGTTCGGGCCCATTCTCGCCTTCGAGACCCTCTGTTCGGGCTTTTCTGGCCTGCGGGACTCTCCGTTCGGGCCTATTCTTGTGAGCGGGTCTCTATTCGGGCCTATTTTTGCCTAAGGGCTCCTCTATTCGGGCCTATTCTGGCCTGCGGGACGCTCCGTTCGGGCCTATTCTCACCTGGGGAACTCTCCGTTCAGGCCTCTCTGGCCTTCGGGACTCTGTTCGGGTCTCTTCTTGCCAGCGGGGCTCTTCGTTTGGGCCTATTCTTGCCTGCAGGACTCTGTTCGGGCCTCTTCTTGCCTGCACAGCCCCTCTACTCGGGCCTCTTTTTGCCTGCGGGACTCTGTCCAGGCCTATTGTTGCCCTCGGAGAACTCCGTTCGGTCCTATTCTGGCTTGTGGGACTCTGTTCTGGCCTATGCTTGCCTGCGGGAATCTCCTTTCAGGGTTATGCTGACCTGTGGGATTCTCAGTTTGGGCGTATTCTCGCCTGCAGGACATCTCTTCGGGCCTATTCTCGCCCGCGGGACCCTCCGTTCGGTCGTTTCTGGCCTGCGGGACTCTCCGTTCGGGCCTAATCTTGGGAGCGGGAGCGGGACTCTACTCGGGCCTATTCTTGCCTAGGGGCCTCTTCTATTCGTGCTTATTCTTGCCAGTGGGACTCTGTTCAGACCCGTTCTTGCCTGCAGGATTCTGCGTTCGGGCTTATTCTTGCTTGCCGGACAGTGTTCGGGCGTCTTCTTGCCAGCACGGCTCCTCTACTCGGGCCTCATTTTGCCTTCGGGACACCGTTCGGGTCTATTCTTGGTCCGGGAATCTCCGTTCGGGCCTATGCTGGCCTGCTGGACTCTGTTCGGGCCTATGCTTGCCTGCGGGAATGGCCGTTCGGGCCTATGTTGGCCTGCGGGACTCTCCGTTCGGGCCTTTCTGGCCTGCGGGACTCTCCGTTCGGGCCTATTCTCTGGAGCGGGACTTTACTCGGGCCTATTCTTGCCTCCGGGGCTCCTCTATTCTTGCCTATTCTTGCCTCCGGGAATCTCCGTTCTGGCCTGTTCGGGCCTGCGGGACTCTGTTCGGGCCTATGCTTGCCTGCAGGAATCTCTCTTCCGCCCTACTCTGGCCTGCGGGACTCTGTTCGGGCCTATTCTTGCTCCGGGAATCTCCGTTCGGGCGTACCCTGGCTTGCGGAACTCTGTTCAGGCCTATGCTTGCCTGCATGGAATCTCTGTTCCGCCCTACTCTGGCCTGCGGGACTCTGTTCGGGCCTCTTCTTGCCTGCACGGCTCCTCTACTCAGGCCTATTTTTGCCTGTGGGACTCTATTGGGGCCTATTCTTGCCTCCGACAATCTCCGTTCGGGCCCATTCTGGCCTGCGGGACTCTTCGTTCGGGCCTAGGCTTCCCTTCTCAATGTCCGTTCAGGCGTTTGCTGGCCTGCGGGACTCTGTTCGGGCCTTTGGTTGCTTTCGGAAATCCCCGTTCTGGCCTGTTCTGGCCTGCGGAATTCTGTTCGGGGCTATTCTTGCTCCGGGAATCTCTGTTTGGGACTATTCTGGCCTGTGGGACTCTGTTCGGGCCCATGCCTGCCTGCGGGGCTCTCTGTTCAGGCCTTTTTCGCCTACGGGACTCTCCGTTCGGGCCTATTCTCTGGAGCGGGACTTTAGTCGGGCCTATTCTTGCCTACGGGGCTCCTCTATTCTTGCCTCTGGCATTCTGTTCGGGCCTATTCTTGTCTGCGGGACTCTCCGTTTGAGCCTATTCTTGCCTGTGGGTTCTCCATTCAGGGCTACTCTTGCCAGCGGGACTCTGTTCGTGCCTCATCTTGCCTGCATGGCTGCTCTACTCGGGCCTATTCTTGCCTGCGGGACTCTGTTCGGGCCTATCCTTGCTGCGGGAATCTCCGTTCGGGCATACCCTGGCCTGCGGGACTCCGTTCGGGCCTATTCTGGCCTGCGGGACTCTGTTTGGGCCTATGCTTGCCTGCAGGAATCTCTGTTCCGGCCTATTGTGGCCTGCAGGACTCCCCGTTCGGGCCTGTTCTGGCCTGCGGGACTCTGTTTGGGCCTATGCTTGCCTACGGGAATCTCCGTTCAGGCGTATGCTGGCCTGCGGTATTCTCAATTTGGGCATATTCTCTCGCCTGCGGGACTTTCCTTTGGGCCTATTCTCGCCTGCGCAACTCTCCGTTCGGGCCTATTCTTGCCTGCGGGACTCTCCGTTCCGGCCTATTCTTGCCTGCGGGTCTCTCCGTTCGGGACAATTCTGACCTGCAAAACTCTCCGTTCGGACCTAATCTAGCCTCTGGGAGTCTCCTTTGGGGTCTCCTGTTGCGTGCGGGGCTGCTCTATTCCAGCCTTTTGTGCTTACGGAGCTCCGATATTCGGTCCTGTTCTAGCATGCGGAGCTCCGCTACTCAGGCCTGATTGTGCGTGCGGGGCTCCGCTACTCGGGCCTGTTGGTGCATGCGGGGCTCCACTACTTGGGCCTGTTCGTGCATGCGGGGCTCCGCTACTCGGGTCTGTTCGTGCTTGCAGGGCTCTGCTACTCGGGCCTGTTCGTGCGTGCGGGGCTCCGCTATTCAGGCCTGATAGTGTGTGCGGGGCTCCTCTATTCAGGCCTGTCCTTCCCTGCGGGACTCTATTCGGGCCTATACTTCCCTGCGGGACTCTGTTCGGGCCTATTCTGGCCTGCGAGACTCTCCGTTCGCTCCTATCGTGGTCTGCGGGACCCTCGTTCGGGCCCATTCTCGCCTTCGAGACCCTCTGTTCGGGCTTTTCTGGCCTGCGGGACTCTCCGTTCGGGCCTATTCTTGTGAGCGGGTCTCTATTCGGGCCTATTTTTGCCTAAGGGCTCCTCTATTCGGGCCTATTCTGGCCTGCGGGACGCTCCGTTCGGGCCTATTCTCACCTGGGGAACTCTCCGTTCGGGCCTCTCTGGCCTTCGGGACTCTGTTCGGGTCTCTTCTTGCCAGCGGGGCTCTTCGTTTGGGCCTATTCTTGCCTGCAGGACTCTGTTCGGGCCTCTTCTTGCCTGCACAGCCCCTCTACTCGGGCCTCTTTTTGCCTGCGGGACTCTGTCCAGGCCTATTGTTGCCCCCGGAAAACTCCGTTCGGTCCTATTCTGGCTTGTGGGACTCTGTTCTGGCCTATGCTTGCCTGCGGGAATCTCCTTTCAGGGTTATGCTGACCTGTGGGATTCTCAGTTTGGGCGTATTCTCGCCTGCAGGACATCTCTTCGGGCCTATTCTCGCCCGCGGGACCCTCCGTTCGGTCGTTTCTGGCCTGCGGGACTCTCCGTTCGGGCCTAATCTTGGGAGCGGGAGCGGGACTCTACTCGGGCCTATTCTTGCCTAGGGGCCTCTTCTATTCGTGCTTATTCTTGCCAGTGGGACTCTGTTCAGACCCGTTCTTGCCTGCAGGATTCTGCGTTCGGGCTTATTCTTGCTTGCCGGACAGTGTTCGGGCGTCTTCTTGCCAGCACGGCTCCTCTACTCGGGCCTCATTTTGCCTTCGGGACACCGTTCGGGTCTATTCTTGGTCCGGGAATCTCCGTTCGGGCCTATGCTGGCCTGCTGGACTCTGTTCGGGCCTATGCTTGCCTGCGGGAATGGCCGTTCGGGCCTATGTTGGCCTGCGGGACTCTCCGTTCGGGCCTTTCTGGCCTGCGGGACTCTCCGTTCGGGCCTATTCTCTGGAGCGGGACTTTACTCGGGCCTATTCTTGCCTCCGGGGCTCCTCTATTCTTGCCTATTCTTGCCTCCGGGAATCTCCGTTCTGGCCTGTTCGGGCCTGCGGGACTCTGTTCGGGCCTATGCTTGCCTGCAGGAATCTCTCTTCCGCCCTACTCTGGCCTGCGGGACTCTGTTCGGGCCTATTCTTGCTCCGGGAATCTCCGTTCGGGCGTACCCTGGCTTGCGGAACTCTGTTCAGGCCTATGCTTGCCTGCATGGAATCTCTGTTCCGCCCTACTCTGGCCTGCGGGACTCTGTTCGGGCCTCTTCTTGCCTGCACGGCTCCTCTACTCAGGCCTATTTTTGCCTGTGGGACTCTATTGGGGCCTATTCCTGCCTCCGACAATCTCCGTTCGGGCCCATTCTGGCCTGCGGGACTCTTCGTTCGGGCCTAGGCTTCCCTTCTCAATGTCCGTTCAGGCGTTTGCTGGCCTGCGGGACTCTGTTCGGGCCTTTGGTTGCTTTCGGAAATCCCCGTTCTGGCCTGTTCTGGCCTGCGGAATTCTGTTCGGGGCTATTCTTGCTCCGGGAATCTCTGTTTGGGACTATTCTGGCCTGTGGGACTCTGTTCGGGCCCATGGCTGCCTGCGGGGCTCTCTGTTCAGGCCTTTTTCGCCTACGGGACTCTCCGTTCGGGCCTATTCTCTGGAGCGGGACTTTAGTCGGGCCTATTCTTGCCTACGGGGCTCCTCTATTCTTGCCTCTGGCATTCTGTTCGGGCCTATTCTTGTCTGCGGGACTCTCCGTTTGAGCCTATTCTTGCCTGTGGGTTCTCCATTCAGGGCTACTCTTGCCAGCGGGACTCTGTTCGTGCCTCATCTTGCCTGCATGGCTGCTCTACTCGGGCCTATTCTTGCCTGCGGGACTCTGTTCGGGCCTATCCTTGCTGCGGGAATCTCCGTTCGGGCATACCCTGGCCTGCGGGACTCCGTTCGGGCCTATTCTGGCCTGCGGGACTCTGTTTGGGCCTATGCTTGCCTGCAGGAATCTCTGTTCCGGCCTATTGTGGCCTGCAGGACTCCCCGTTCGGGCCTGTTCTGGCCTGCGGGACTCTGTTTGGGCCTATGCTTGCCTACGGGAATCTCCGTTCAGGCGTATGCTGGCCTGCGGTATTCTCAATTTGGGCATATTCTCTCGCCTGCGGGTCTTTCCTTTGGGCCTATTCTCGCCTGCGCAACTCTCCGTTCGGGCCTATTCTTGCCTGCGGGACTCTCCGTTCCGGCCTATTCTTGCCTGCGGGTCTCTCCGTTCGGGACAATTCTGACCTGCAAAACTCTCCGTTCGGACCTAATCTAGCCTCTGGGAGTCTCCTTTGGGGTCTCCTGTTGCGTGCGGGGCTGCTCTATTCCAGCCTTTTGTGCTTACGGAGCTCCGATATTCGGTCCTGTTCTAGCATGCGGAGCTCCGCTACTCAGGCCTGATTGTGCGTGCGGGGCTCCGCTACTCGGGCCTGTTGGTGCATGCGGGGCTCCACTACTTGGGCCTGTTCGTGCATGCGGGGCTCCGCTACTCGGGTCTGTTCGTGCTTGCAGGGCTCTGCTACTCGGGCCTGTTCGTGCGTGCGGGGCTCCGCTATTCAGGCCTGATAGTGTGTGCGGGGCTCCTCTATTCAGGCCTGTCCTTCCCTGCGGGACTCTATTCGGGCCTATACTTCCCTGCGGGACTCTGTTCGGGCCTATTCTGGCCTGCGAGACTCTCCGTTCGCTCCTATCGTGGTCTGCGGGACCCTCGTTCGGGCCCATTCTCGCCTTCGAGACCCTCTGTTCGGGCTTTTCTGGCCTGCGGGACTCTCCGTTCGGGCCTATTCTTGTGAGCGGGTCTCTATTCGGGCCTATTTTTGCCTAAGGGCTCCTCTATTCGGGCCTATTCTGGCCTGCGGGACGCTCCGTTCGGGCCTATTCTCACCTGGGGAACTCTCCGTTCGGGCCTCTCTGGCCTTCGGGACTCTGTTCGGGTCTCTTCTTGCCAGCGGGGCTCTTCGTTTGGGCCTATTCTTGCCTGCAGGACTCTGTTCGGGCCTCTTCTTGCCTGCACAGCCCCTCTACTCGGGCCTCTTTTTGCCTGCGGGACTCTGTCCAGGCCTATTGTTGCCCCCGGAAAACTCCGTTCGGTCCTATTCTGGCTTGTGGGACTCTGTTCTGGCCTATGCTTGCCTGCGGGAATCTCCTTTCAGGGTTATGCTGACCTGTGGGATTCTCAGTTTGGGCGTATTCTCGCCTGCAGGACATCTCTTCGGGCCTATTCTCGCCCGCGGGACCCTCCGTTCGGTCGTTTCTGGCCTGCGGGACTCTCCGTTCGGGCCTAATCTTGGGAGCGGGAGCGGGACTCTACTCGGGCCTATTCTTGCCTAGGGGCCTCTTCTATTCGTGCTTATTCTTGCCAGTGGGACTCTGTTCAGACCCGTTCTTGCCTGCAGGATTCTGCGTTCGGGCTTATTCTTGCTTGCCGGACAGTGTTCGGGCGTCTTCTTGCCAGCACGGCTCCTCTACTCGGGCCTCATTTTGCCTTCGGGACACCGTTCGGGTCTATTCTTGGTCCGGGAATCTCCGTTCGGGCCTATGCTGGCCTGCTGGACTCTGTTCGGGCCTATGCTTGCCTGCGGGAATGGCCGTTCGGGCCTATGTTGGCCTGCGGGACTCTCCGTTCGGGCCTTTCTGGCCTGCGGGACTCTCCGTTCGGGCCTATTCTCTGGAGCGGGACTGTACTCGGGCCTATTCTTGCCTCCAGGGCTCCTCTATTCTTGCCTATTCTTGCCTCCGGGAATCTCCGTTCTGGCCTGTTCGGGCCTGCGGGACTCTGTTCGGGCCTATGCTTGCCTGCAGGAATCTCTCTTCCGCCCTACTCTGGCCTGCGGGACTCTGTTCGGGCCTATTCTTGCTCCGGGAATCTCCGTTCGGGCGTACCCTGGCTTGCGGAACTCTGTTCAGGCCTATGCTTGCCTGCATGGAATCTCTCTTCTGGCCTATTGTGGCCTGCAGGACTCTCCGTTCGGGCCTATTCTGGCCTGCAGGACTCTGTTTGGGCCTATGCTTGCATGCGGGAATCTCCGTTCAGGCGTACGCTGGCCTGTGGGTCTCTCCGTTCGGGCCTATTCTTGCCTGCGGGACTCTCCGTTTGGGCGTATTCTTGCCCGCGGGACTCTGTTCGGGCCTCTTCTTGCCTGCACGGCTCCTCTACTCGGGCCTATTTTTGCCTGTGGGACTCTATTGGGGCCTATTCTTGCCTCCGACAATCTCCGTTCGGGCCTATTCTGGCCTGCGGGACTCTTCGTTCGGGCCTAGGCTTCCCTTGGGCAATGTCCGTTCAGGCGTATGCTGGCCTGCGGGACTCTGTTCGGGCCTTTGGTTGCTTTCGGAAATCCCCGTTCTGGCCTGTTCTGGCCTGCGGAATTCTGTTCGGGGCTATTCTTGCTCCGGGAATCTCTGTTTGGGACTATTCTGGCCTGTGGGACTCTGTTCGGGCCCATGGCTGCCTGCGGGGCTCTCTGTTCAGGCCTTTTTCGCCTACGGGACTCTCCGTTCGGGCCTATTCTCTGGAGCGGGACTTTAGTCGGGCCTATTCTTGCCTACGGGGCTCCTCTATTCTTGCCTCTGGCATTCTGTTCGGGCCTATTCTTGTCTGCGGGACTCTCCGTTTGAGCCTATTCTTGCCTGTGGGTTCTCCATTCAGGGCTACTCTTGCCAGCGGGACTCTGTTCGTGCCTCATCTTGCCTGCATGGCTGCTCTACTCGGGCCTATTCTTGCCTGCTGGACTCTGTTCGGGCCTATGCTTGCTGCGGGAATCTCCGTTCGGGCATACCCTGGCCTGCGGGACTCCGTTCGGGCCTATTCTGGCCTGCGGGACTCTGTTTGGGCCTATGCTTGCCTGCAGGAATCTCTGTTCCGGCCTATTGTGGCCTGCAGGACTCCCCGTTCGGGCCTGTTCTGGCCTGCGGGACTCTGTTTGGGCCTATGCTTGCCTACGGGAATCTCCGTTCAGGCGTATGCTGGCCTGCGGTATTCTCAATTTGGGCATATTCTCTCGCCTGCGGGTCTTTCCTTTGGGCCTATTCTCGCCTGCGCAACTCTCCGTTCGGGCCTATTCTTGCCTGCGGGACTCTCCGTTCCGGCCTATTCTTGCCTGCGGGTCTCTCCGTTCGGGACAATTCTGACCTGCAAAACTCTCCGTTCGGACCTAATCTAGCCTCTGGGAGTCTCCTTTGGGGTCTCCTGTTGCGTGCGGGGCTGCTCTATTCCAGCCTTTTGTGCTTACGGAGCTCCGATATTCGGTCCTGTTCTAGCATGCGGAGCTCCGCTACTCAGGCCTGATTGTGCGTGCGGGGCTCCGCTACTCGGGCCTGTTGGTGCATGCGGGGCTCCACTACTTGGGCCTGTTCGTGCATGCGGGGCTCCGCTACTCGGGTCTGTTCGTGCTTGCAGGGCTCTGCTACTCGGGCCTGTTCGTGCGTGCGGGGCTCCGCTATTCAGGCCTGATAGTGTGTGCGGGGCTCCTCTATTCAGGCCTGTCCTTCCCTGCGGGACTCTCTTCGGGCCTATTCTGGCCTGCGAGACTCTCCGTTCGCTCCTATCGTGGTCTGCGGGACCCTCGTTCGGGCCCACTCTCGCCTTCGAGACCCTCTGTTCGGGCTTTTCTGGCCTGCGGGACTCTCCGTTCGGGCCTATTCTTGTGAGCGGGTCTCTATTCCGGCCTGTTTTTGCCTAAGGTCTCCTCTATTCGGGCCTATTCTGGCCTGCGGGACTCTCCGTTCGGGCCTATTCTTGCCTGCGGGACTCTCCGTTTGGGCGTATTCTTGCCTGCGAGACTCTGTCCGGGCCTCTTCTTGCCTGCACGGCTCCTCTACTCGAGCCTGTTCTCACCTCCGGGACGCTGTTTCGGCCTAGTCTTGCCTCCGGGAATCTCCGTTCAGGCCTACCTTTGCCTTCGGTACACTGTTCGGGCCTATGCTTGCCTGCGGAAATCTCTGTTCTGGCCTAGTCTGGCCTGCGGAATTCTGTGTGGGCCTATGCTTTTTTGCGGGAATCTCCGATCGGGCCTAGTCTCACCCGAGGAACTCTCCGTTCGGGCCCAGTTTGGCCTGCGGATTTCTCCGTTCGGGTCTCTTCTTGCCTGTGGGACTCTGTGCGGGCCTATGCTTGCCTGCGGCTGTATCCGTTTGGGCCTTTCTGGCCTGCAGGACTCTTTCTTCAGGTGTATTCTTGCTGGCAGGACTGTCTGTTCGGGCTTATGTTGGCCTGTGAGATTCTCAGTTTGGGAGGATTCTCGCCTGCGTGACTTTCTTTCGGGTATATTCTGGCCTGCGGAACTCTCCGTTCGGGCCTATTCTTGCCTGCGGGTCTCTCCGTTCGGGACTATTTTTACCTGCTGAACTCTCCATTCGGACCTAATCTTGCCTGCGGGAGTCTGCTCTCCAGTCTCCTCTTCCATGCAGGGCTCCTCTATTCTGGCCTTTTCTGCTTGCGAAGCTCCGTTATTCGGCCTTGTTCTAGCCTGCGGAGGTTCGGTATCCGGGCCCAATCATGCGTGCTGGCCTCCGCTACTCAGGTCTGTTCGGCGTGCGGGGCTCCACTACTCAGGCCTGTTCGTGTGTGCAGGGCTCCGCTACTCCGGCCTGTGCGTGCTGGGCTCTGCTACTCGGGTCTGTTCGTGCGTGCGTGGCTCCGCTACTTGGGCCTGTTCGTGTGTGTGAGGCTCTGCTATTCGGGCCTGATCGTGCGTGCGGGGCTCGGCCACTCGGGCCTGTTCGTGCTTGTGGGGCTACGCTACTCGGGCCTGTTCGTGCGTGCAGAGCTCCGCTATTTGGGCCTGGTCGTGCGTACGGGGCTCCGCTACTCCGGCCTGTTCATATGTGCGGAGCTCCGCTATTCGGGCCTGATCCTGCTTGCGGGACTAGGCTATTCGGGCGTATTTGTGCGTGCAGGGCTCCTCTATTCAGGTCTCTTCCTGCCTGTGGGACTCTATGCAGGCCTATTCTTGCCTGAGGAACTCTGTTCGGCCCTATTCTTGCCTGCGGGACTCTCCGTTCAGGCCTGTTCTTGCCTGTGGGACTCTGTTCGAGCCTATTCTTGCATGCACGGCTCCTCTACTCGAGCCTGTTCTTGTCTGCAGGACTCTGTTCGGGCCTATTCTTGCCTCCGGGAATCTCGATTCGGTCCTATTCTAGCCTGCGGGACTCTCCGTTCGGGCCTTTCTGGCCTGCGGGACTCTCCGTTCGGGCCTTTCTGGCCTGCGGGACTCTCCGTTCTAGCCTATTCTTGACTGCGGGACTCTCTTTTCGGGACTATTTTACCTGCTGAACTCTCCATTCGGATCTAATCTTGCCTGCGGGAGTCTCCTTTCGAGTCTCCTCTTGCAGGCGGGGCTCCTCTATTTGGGCCTTTTGTGCTTACGGAGCTCCGTTATTCGGTCTTGTTCTAGCCTGCGCAGCTCTGGTATTCGGGCCTGATCATGCATGCGGGGCTCTGCTACTCGAGCCTGATCGTGCGTGGGGATCTCCGCTACTCGGTCCTGTTCGTGCGTGCAGAGCTCCGCTACTCGGGCCTGATACTGCGTGCGGGGCTCCTGTGTTCGGGCCTGTTCGTGCGTGCGGGGTTCCTCGATTCAGGTCTCTTCTTGCCTGTGGGACTCTATGCGGGCCTATTCTTGCCTCAGGGGACTCTGTTTGGGTCTCTTCGTGCCTGCAGGACTCTGTTTCAGCCTATCCTTTCCTGTGGGGCTTCTCTATTCGGGCCTTTCTGGCCTGTGGGACTCTCCGAGCCTATTCTCTCGACCGGGACTCTACTCGGGCCTCTTCTTGCCTACGGGGCTCCTCAATTGGGGCCCATTCTGGCCTGCGCGACTCTGTTCGGGCCTATTCTTGCCTGCGGGACTCTCCGTTCAGGCTTATTCTTGCCTTCGGGACTCTGTTCGGGCCTCTTCTTCCCTGCACAGTTCCTCTACTCGGGCCTATTCTTGCCTGCGGGACTCTGTTCGGGCCTATGCTTGCCTGCAGCAATATCCGTTCGGGCCTTTCTGGCCTGCAGGACTCTTTCTTCAGGTGTATTCTTGCTGGCAGGACTGTCTGTTTGGGCTTATGCTGTCCTGTGAGATTCTCAGTTTGGGAGTATTCTCGTCTGCGGGACTTGCCTTATGGCCTATTCTGGCCTGCGGACTCTGTTCGGGCCTATGATTGCCTCGGGGAATCTCCGTTCGGGCCTATTCTGGCCTGCGGGACTCTATTCGGGCCTACGCTTGCCTGCGGGGCTCTCCGTTCGGGCCTTTCTGGCCTGCGGGTCTCTCTGTTCGGGCCTATTCTCTGGAGCGGGACTTTACTCGGGCCTATTCTTGCCTACGGGGCTCCTCTATTCGGGCCTATTCTTGCCTCCGGGAATCTCCGTTCTGACCTATTCTGGCCTGCTGGACTCTCTTCGGGCCTGTGCTTGCCTGCAGGAATCTTCGTTCAGGCGTAGGCTGGCCTGCGGTATTCTCAGTTTGGGCGTATTCTCGGCTGCGGGAATTCCTTTTGGGCCTATTCTAGCCTGCGGACTGTCCAGTCGGGCCTAGTCTCACCTGCGGGACTCTCCGTTCGGGCCTATTCTGGACTGTGGGACTCTCCATTCAGGTCTATTCTTGCCTGCAGGAGTCTCCGTTCCGGCCTATGGTGGCCTGCGGGATTCTCACTTTGGGTCTATTTTCGCCTGCGGGACTCTCCTTTTGGGCCTATTCTTGCCTGCGGGACTCTCCACTTGGGCCTATTCTTGCCTGCGGGACTCTCCATTCGGGCGTATTCTCGCCTACGGGACTCTCCGTTCAGGTCTATTCTTGCCTGCAGGACTCATCGTTCGGGCTTATGCTGACCTGAGGGATTCTCAGTCTGGGCGTGTTCTTGCCTGCAGGACTTCCCTTCAGGCCTATTCTTACCTGCGGGACTCTCCATTCAGGCTCATCCTTGCCTGCAAGACTCTCTGTTCAAACCTATTCTTGTCTGCAGTACTCTCCGTTTGGGACTATTCTTACCTGCAGAACTCTCCTTTCGGGCCTAATCTTGCCTGCGGGAGTCTCCTTTCGGGCCTCCTCTTGCATGCGGGGCTCCTCTATTCGGACCTTTTGTGCTTATGGAGTTCCGATATTCAGTCCTGTTCTAGCCTGCGAGCTCCGCTATTCGGGCTTGTTCATGGCTGTGGCGCTCCGCTACTCGGGCCTGTTCGTGCATGTGGGGATCCACTATTCGGGCTTGTTCTTGCCTGCGGGACTGTATTTGGACCTATTCTTGCCTGCAGGACTCTGTTCTGGCCTCCTCTTGCCTGCGGGGCTCATCTATTTGGGCGTATTCTGGCCTGCGGGACTCTGTTTGGGTCTCTTTCTGACGGTGGGGCTCCTGTATTCGGGCCTATTCTGGCCTGCGGGACTGTCTGTTCGAGCCTATTCTTGCCAGCAGGAATCTCCGGGCCTATTCTCGCCTGTGGGACTCTCCCTTTGAGCCTATTCTTGCCTCTGGGAATCTCCGTTCGGGCCTATTTTGGCCTGCGGGACTCTCCATTCAGTACTATTCTCACCTGCGGGACTCTGTTCGGGACTATTCTTGCCTGTGGGATTCTCAGTTCGGGCCTCTTCTTGCCTGCACGCCTCCTCTACTCGGGCCTATTCTTGCCCACCGGACACTTTTTGGGCCTATTCTTGCCTGCAGGAATCTCCGTTTGGGCCTATTTTGGCCTGCGGGACCCTCCATTTGGGGCTATTCTTTCCTGCAGGACTCTCCATTCGGGCTTATTCTTGCCTGTGAGAGTCTCCATTCGGGCCTATTCTTGCCTGGGGTAGTTTCCTTTCGGAACTATTCTTACCTGCGGAGCTCACCGTTCAGGCCTATTCTTGCCTGCGGGAGTCTCCTTTCAGGCCTGTTCTTGCCTGCGGGGCTGCTCTATTCAGGCCTGTTCTTGCCTACGGAGCTCCGTTATTCATGCCTGTTCGAGCCTTCGGAGCTCTGCTATTCGGGCCTATTCTTGCCTGTGGGACTCTGTTCGGGCCTATTCTTGCTTGCGGGGCTCCTCTATTTGGACCTATTTTGGCCTGCGTGACTGTCCGTTCGAGCCTATTCTTGCCTGCACGAATCTCCATTGGGGCCTGTTCTTGCCTGCGGGACTCTTCTTTCGGGCCTATTCTTACCTACGGGACTTTCCATTCGGGTCTCTTCTTGCCTGCACGGTTCCTCTACTGGGGCCTATCCTTGCCTGCGAAACTCTGTTCAGGCCTATTCTTGCTTGCAGGATTCTCCGGGCCTATTCTCGCCTGCAGAACTCTCAGTTCGGGCCGATTCTTGCCTGCGGGACTCTCCGTTTGGAAGTATTCTTACCTGTGGAACTCTCCGTTCGGGCCTAATCTTGCTTGTGGGAGTCTCTTTCAAGCCTCCTCTTGAACACGAGGCTCCTCTATTTGGGCCATTTGTGCTTATGGAGTTCCGCTATTTGGTCCTGTTCTAGCCTGAGGAGCTCCGCTATTCAGGCCTGTTCGTGCATGCGGGGCTCTGCTACTGGGGCCTGTTCTTGCCTGCGGGACTCTATTCGGGCCTATTCATGCCTTTGGGAATCTCCATTAAGGCCTGTTCTTGCCTGCAGGACTCTCTGTTCGGGGCTCTTCTTGCCTGCAGGGCTCCTCTATTCGGCTCTATTCTGTCCTGCAGGATTCTCCGTTCAGGCCTATTCTTGCCTGCGGGACTCTGTTTGGGCCTATTCTTGCGTGCAGGGCTCCTCTATTCGGGCCAATTCTTGCCTGTGGAAATTTCCGTTCAGGCCTATTCTTACCTACGGGACTTTCCATTCAGGTCTCTTCGTGCCTTCACGGTTCCTCTACTCTGGCCTACCCTTGCCTGCGAAACTCTGTTCGGGCTTATTCTTGCCTGCAGGACTCTCCCTTCGAGCCTGTTCTTGTCTCTGGGAATCTCCGTTCGGGCCTATTCTGGCCTGTGGGACTCTCCGTTCAGGTCTATTTTTGCCTGCAGGATTCTCTGTGCCTATGCCAGTCTGCGGGATTCTCAGTTTGGGCATGTTCTCGCCTGCGGGACTTCCTTTCGGGCCTATTCTTGCCTGCGGGGCTCCTCCTTTTGGGCCTATTCTTGCCTGTGGGACTCTATTCGGGCCTATTCTTGCCTGTGCGAATCTCCCCTCGGGCATATTCTGGCCTGCAGGACTCTCCATTCGGGCCTATTCTTGCCTGTGGGATTCTCCGATTGGGCCTATTCTTGCCTGCGGTAGTCTCATTTCAGGAGTATTCTTGCCTGTTGGACACTCCTTTCCTGCCTACTCTTGCCTGTGGGGCTCTCTGTTCTGGCCTCCTTTTGCCTGCGGGGCTCCTCTATTCAACTTGTTTGTGCCTGCGGAGCTCCGCTATTCGCCCCTGTTCGTGCGTGCAGGGATCCACTATTCAGGCCTGTTCTTACCTGCAGATCTCCTCTATTTGGGCCTATTCTTGCCTGCAGGAATCTCTGTTTGGCATTGTTCTGGCCTGCGGGACTCTCTGTTCGGTCCTACTCTTGCCTCCTGGACCCTCCGTTAGGGACTATTCCTGCCTGCAGGAGTTTCCTTTCGGGACTATTCTTACTTGTGGAACTCTGATTTCAGGCTCCTCTATTCAGACCCTTTTGTGCCTATGGAGCTCCATTATTCGTGCCTGTTCGAGCCTTTGGAGCTCCGCTCTTTGGGCCTGTTTGTGCGTGTGGGGCTCCAGTATTCAGGCCTCTTCATTTGTGTGGGGCTCCGCTATTCGGGCCTGTTTGTGCGTGCAGGACTCTCCATTCGGGCCTGTTCTTGCATGCGGGAGTCTGTTCGTGTCTATACTTGCCTGTGGGGTTCTTCTATTCAGGCCTATTCTTACCTGCGGAATTCTTTTCGGGCCTGTTCTTGCATGTAGGTCTCCTCTATTCAGGCCTATTCTTTCCTGTGGGTTTCCTCAATTCGGGCCTATTCTTGCCTGCAGGACTCTGTTCTGGCCTATTCTGGCCTGCAGGACTCTCCCTTTGGGCTTATTCTTGCCTACCGGACTCTCCGTTCGAGTCCATCCTCGCCTGCGGGACTCTCTGTTCGGGCCTGTTCTCGCATGCAGGACTCTCTGTTCGGGCCCATTCTCGCCTGAGAAACTCTCTGTTCGAGCCTATTCTTGCCTGCGGGACAGTCCGCTCGGGCCTATTCTGGCATGCAGGACTCTCCATTCGGACGTATTCCTGCCTGTGGAACCCTCCGTTTGGGCCTATTCTTGCCTGTGGGACTCTCCGTTTGGGCCTATTCTTGCCGGCGGGACTCTCATTTTGGGAGTATTCTTGCCTGTGGGACTCTCCTTTCCTGCCTACTCTTGCCTGTGGGGCTTTCCGTTCGGGCCTCCTTTTGACTATGGGGCTCCTCTCTTCAACTGGTTAATGCCTGCGGAGCTCTGCTATTAGTGCCTGTTCATGCCTGTGGGGATCCGCTATTCGGGCCTGTTCTTGCCTACGGGAATCATTCAGGCCCATTCTTGCCTGCGGGACTCTCCGTTCAGGCCCTTTCTCACTGCGGGACTCTCCGTTTGGGGCTATTCTTGCCTGCAAAACTCTCCATTCGGGCTTATTCTTTCCTGTGGGACTCTCCATTTGGGCTTAGACTTTCCTGTGGGACTCTCCGATCGGGACTATTCTTACCTGCGGAACTCTCCGTTCGGGCCTAATCTTGCCTGCGGGAGTCTTTTCGGGCCTCCTCTTGCCTGCGGGGCTCCTCTATTCAGGCCTGTTCATGCCTACGGAGCTCCATTATTCGTGCCTGTTCGAGCCTCCGGAGCTCCGCTATTCGGGCCTGTTCATGCGTGTGGGGCTCCGCTATTTGGGTGTGTTCTTGTGTGTGGGGCTGCGCTATTCGGGCCTGTTCGTGCTTGCTGGGCTTCGATATTCAGGCCTGTTCTTGTGTGCCTGGCTCCACTATTTGGGCTTGTTCTTGCATGCAGGGTCCTCTATTCGGGCATATCCATGCCTATGGGATATGTTCGCGCCTTTTCTTGCCTGCGGGACTCTATTCGGGCCTATTCTTGCCTGCGGGAGTCTCCACTTGGGCCTATTCTGGCCTGTGGGTCTCTCCGTTTGGGCCTATTCTGGCCTGCGGGACTCTCCGTTTTGGCCTATTCTCGCCAACTGAATTTTGTATTTGGGCCTATTCTCTCCTCTGGGACTCTCCGTTCGGGCCTATTGCTTGCAGGAGTCTCCATTCAGGCCTATTCTTGCCTGTGGGACTCTCCGTTCGGGGCTATTCTTGCCTGCGGGACTCTCCATTTGGGCTTATTCTTGCCTGCAGAACTCTCTGATTGGGAGTATTCTTACCTGCAAAACTCTCCATTCGGGCCTAATCTTTCCTGCGGAGTCTCCTTTCAGGCCTCCGCTTGCGTGCAAGGCTCCTCTATTCGGGCCTGTTCGTGCCTACAGAGCTCTGCTATTCATGCCTGTTCAAGCCTTCAGAGCTCCCCTAATTCAGGTCTGTTCATGTGTGCAGGGTTCCGCGACTTGGGCCTGATTGTGCATGCCAGGCTCCGCTACTCGGGAATATTGAATATAGAAGGATATAGTGTATAGAAGAATATTGAACATAGAACACAGAAGATAGAGTACAGACTATAAAAGAATATAGAAAATAGTAGACTATAGACTATACAACAATATGGAATAGAGAAGAACATAAACAAGAATATAGATTATAGAATAAACATTACAGAAGAATATAGAATACAGAATATAGAAGAATATCGACTACAAACAACATAGAGGAATATAGAATATAGAAGGTTATAGAAAATACAAGAAAAAGAATATAGTGTAATGTGGAATACAGAATATAGAAGAATACAGAATATGGAAGAAAAGAGAATATAAAAGAATTAGAATATAGAATACAGAGGAATACAGAATATACATTAGAGAAGAATATACACAATAGAAGACTATACTATATAGATTATAGAAGAATATAGAATACAGAATTTAGAATATAGAAAGTAGAATGTAGAACATAGAATATAAAATATAAAGACTATAGAATACAGAAAATTATGGAATGTAGAATGTAAAATACAGAAGAATATGGAATACAGAATATAGAAGAATATAGCATATAGAATATGGAACATAGAATATAACCTACAGAAAAACAGAGTGTATAGAAAAATAAAGAATATAGAACATAAAATTTTGAATATACAATACAGAATACAGAGTATGGATTTAGAACCTAGGATATGGAAATACATAGAAATAGAATATAAAAGAATATATAATGTAGAAGAATTTAGAATGTAGAGTATAGAATATAAAACACAGAATACAGAATATAGAAGAATTTAGAACATAGAATATAGAATATGGACTATAGGATATAGAGGAATATAGTGTATAGTACAGATGAACATAGAACGTGGAAGATACAATAGAGAATATAAAAGAAAAAAGAATAGAGAAGAATATAGAGTATAAAAAATATGGAATATGAAAAATAGGAGAATGTAAAATATAATTATGGAAGAATATAAAATATTGAAAAATATAGAATACAGAATATTGGAAAACATAGAGCATAAATTTAGAATATAGAAGATATAGGATATAGAATGCAGAATATAGAAGAATAAAGAATATAGATGACAGACTACGGAATATAGAAGATGGAACGTAGAAGAAAATAGAATATTGAAAAATATGGAATATAGGGAATAGGATATACAATACTGAAGAATACAGAATAGAGAAAGTAGAAGAATATAGATTACAAACTATAAAAGAATACAGAATGTAGAATACAAAATACGGAATAGAGAATACAAGAGAATATTAGATTACAGAAGAATACAGAATGTAGAGATTAGAAGGTAGAATATACAATAAAAATATAGAATATAGAAGAATATAGAATCCAGAAAAATTTAGAATATAAAATGCAGAATATAGAAGAAAATGGAATGTAGAATGGAGAACATAGACTATGGAATAGAGAATAAAGAATATTGAAAAATTTAGATTAGAGAATGTAAACTAAAATATTGAATATAAAATTTAGAATGTACAATACAGAATATAGAATATAGCGGAGAGAAGAATATAGAATTAGATTAAGAATGTAGAAGAGTATAGAATACAGAACATAGAAGAATACACAATGCAGAATGTAGAATACTGAATATGGAATATAGAATGTAGAATAGAGAAGAATATAGTGTATAAAAATTAGAATATAGAACATTGAATATGGAATATAGAATACAGAGTATGGAATAGAGAATATAGAAAAATATAGAATAGAGATAAAAATAGAATATAGAAAACAGTATGTACAAAGTAGAATATAAAATATAGAATAAAGAACAGAATATAGATGAATATAGATTATAGGATATAGAAGATTCTGAAATATAGAATGTAGAATTAAATATAGAATATAGAAGATGGAATATGAGAATGTAGAATGTAGAAATAGTATACAGAATATGCAATATGGAATATAGAATACAGAAAATTATAAAAAATATAGAATACAGAAAAACATTGAATATAGAATACAGACAATGCAATACAGAAAAATACAGAATGTAGAATACAGAATATAAAATATGGAATAAAAATACATAATATAGAGAATATACATTATAGAATATAGAAGATTATGGAATATAGAATGTAGAAAGTAAAATACAGAATATACTATATAGAAGAATATATGATACAGACGATGGAATAATATATAGAATGTAGAATATAGACAATTATATAGAAAAATATAGAATATAGAAAAAGAACATTGAATATAAAACAGAGTATAGAATATAGAAAATATAGAATATAGAACATAGACTAAAGAATGTAGAATACAAAATATAGACTATAAAATAAAGTATAAAAACAGAATATAGATTATAGAAGACAATGGAATATAGAATGTAAAATAAAGAATATAGAATATAGAAGAATACAGAATATAGAAGAATATAGAATATAGAAGG
Source organism: Loxodonta africana (assembly GCF_030014295.1). Lineage (NCBI taxonomy): Eukaryota > Metazoa > Chordata > Mammalia > Proboscidea > Elephantidae > Loxodonta > Loxodonta africana. The sequence goes on from NC_087357.1 coordinate 400,663, forward strand.
ACGAATGTAGAATATGGAATATAGAATACAGAAAAATATAGTATTTAGAAGAATATGGAATATGGAAGAACTTAGAATATAGAATTTAGAATGCAGAATATAGAATACAGAACATAGAATATAGAAGAATTTAAAATATAGAATGCAGAAAGTAGAATATAGGATACAGAATATGAAATATGCAATATATAATGTAGAAGAATATTGTATGTAGAAAAACACAGAATATAGAACACCGAATATAGAATACAGAGTATGGAATATAGAATATACAAAAATATAGAATATAGAAGAACATTGAAGAACATAGATCATAGAATACAGAGAATTTAAAATATAGAATGTGGAACATAGGACACTGAAGATAGAATACAGCATATAAAAGAACTTTGAAAATAGAAGAATATAGTGTATAGAGGATTTGGAATAAAGAATATAGAATACACATTATAGAAGAATATAGCATAGGGAATACAGAATATAGAAGAAAATGGAAAATAAATTTAGAATACAGAAGATATAAAATGTATGATGTAGAATACAGATTATAGAATGCAAGTTACAGAATGAAGAATATAGATTATAGAATATAGAAAATTATAAATTATACAATATAGAAGATTATGGAATGTAGAATGCACAATGTAAAATATAGAACACCGGAGAAAATGGAATATGGAATATAGAAGAATATGGAATGTTGAATATAGTATCAAGAATATGGAATATAAAATACACAAAAATATAGTATATGTAAAAATACAGAAAATAGAAGATTGAATATAGAATATAGAAAAATCTAGAATATAGAATCTAGAAGAATATGGAATGTAGAATACAGAATGTAGAATATAGATTTTAGAATATAGAATATACAATACAGAATATGGAATATAGAACCTAGAATATGGAAAAATATAGAAATAGAATATAAAAGAATATACAACATAGAAGAATTTAGAATGTAGAATATAAAATACAGAATATAGAATATGGAAGAATTTAGAACGTAGAGTATAGAATGTGGACTATAGAATATAGAGGAATATAGTATATAGAAAAACAAAATATAGAAGATGCAATACAGAATATAAAAATAGAAGATACAATACAGAATATAGAAGAATATAGAGCATAGAAGAATATGGAATATTGAAAATAGGAGAATGCAGAATATAATTATAGAAGAATATAGAATACTGAAAAATATAGAATACAGAATATAGGAAAACAGAGCAAAAATTTAGAATATAGAAGATATAGGATATAGAATGCAGAATATAGAGGAATAAAGAATATAGATTTCAGACTACAGAATATAGAAGATAGAATGTAGAAGAAAGTAGAATATTGAAAAATATGGAATATAGGGTATAGGATATACATGATTGAAGAATAGAAAATAAAGTAGAAGAATATAGATTACAAAATATAGAAGAATATAGAATGTAGAATAGAGACTATGGAATAGAGAATATTAGATTACAGAAGAATATAGAGATTAGAAGGTAGAATATACACTAAAAATATAGAATATAGAATTCAGAAAAATTTAGAATATTAAAATGTAGAATATAGAAGAAAATGGAATGTAGAATGGAGAACATGGAATGTGGAATAGAGAATAGGAAGAATAAAGAATTTTGAAAAATTTATAATATAGAATGTAGACTGTAGAATATTGAATATAGATTTTAGAATGTACAGTATAGAATATAGAATATAGCAGATAGAAGAATATAGAGTATAACAGAAGAATGTAGAATGTAGAACAAGAACGTAGAAGAGTATAGAATACGTAACATAGAATATAGAATTCAGAATGTAGAATATGGAATATAGGATGTAGAATACAGAAGAATTTGGATATAAAAAATGTAGAATATAGAACAGAATATAGAACTTTGAATATGGAATATAGCATACAGAGTATGGAATAGAGAATATAGAAAAACATAGAATTGAGATAAATATTGAATACAGAAGAGAGTATGTACAAAGTAGAAAACAGAATATAAAATATAGAGTAAAGAACATAGAATATAGAAGAATATATATTATAGAATATAGAAGATTCTGGAATATAGAATGTACAATTAAATATAGGATATAGAAGATGGAATATAAGAGAATATAGAATGTAGAATATAGTTTACAGAATATGCAATATGGAATATAGAATACAGAAAATTATAAAAAATATAGAATATAGAAAACACCACTGAATATAGAATACAGACAATGGAATAGAGAAAATATGGAATTAAGAATGTAGGATACAGAATATAAAATACAGAATAAAAAAGACATAGAGAATATATATTATAGAATATAGAAGACTATGGGATATAGAATGTAGAATGTAAAAATAGAATATACAATATAGAAGAATATATGATACAGACTATAGAAGAATATAGAGTATAGAATGTAGAATATAGAGTACATAAAATTGTGTAGAAAAATACAGAATATAGAAAAAGAACTTTGAATATAGAACACAGAGTATGGAATATGGAATATAGAAAATATAGAGTACAGGAAAATATAGAATGTAGAATACAAAGTATAGAATATAAAATATATAAAAACACAGACTATAGAAGAATATAGATTATAGAATATAGAAAGTAATGGAATATAGAATGTAAAATACAGAATAAACAATATAGAAGAATATAGAAGGAAGAATGTAGAATATGGACTATAGAATAGAGAAAAATATAGTATATAGAAAATATGGAATATAGAATATGGAAGAACATAGAATATAGAATGTAGACTAAAAAATACAGAATATAGAATAATTTAAAATATAGCCTGCAGAATGTAGAATACAGAATATGGAATATACAATATAGACTATAGAAGAATATTGTATGTAGAAGAATACAGAACACTGAATATAGAATACAGAGTATGGAATATAGAATATACAAAAATGTAGAATATAGAAGACCATAGATTGTAGAAAATAGAGTATTTAATATATAGAATATAGAATATGGAGCATAGAACACTGAAGATAGAATACAGAATATAAAAGAACTTTGAAAATAGAATACAGTGTATAGAGGATTTGGAATAAAGAATAATATAGAATATACATTATAGAAGAGTAAAGAATATAGAAGAAAATAGAATATAAATTTAGAATATAGAATACAGAAGAATACAAAATGTAGAATACAGAATATAGAATGCAAAATATAGAATGAAGAATTTAGGAGAATATAGATTATAAAATATAGAAGATTAAAATTATACAATATAGAAGATTATGGAATATAGAATATGGAATACAGAAGAAAATAGAATGTTAAATATAGTATAAAGAATATGGAATATAGAATACACAAAAATGTATATGTAAAAATACAGAAAATAAAAGATTGAATATAGAATACAGAAAAATATAGAATCTAGAATGTAGAAGAATATAGAATGTAGAATATAGAAGATTTTAGAATATAGAATATACAATATGGAATATAGACTACAGAAAAATATAGTATAGAGGAAAATATAGAATGTACAACATCGAATATAGAATAGAGAGTATGGAATATAAGATATAGGAAAATATAGAATATAGAAGAACAGAATTTAGAATGTGGAATATCAAATATGGAATATAGAATATAGGAAGAATAGAAAAGAATATAGAAAATAGTAGAATATAGAATATAAAGAAAATGGAACATAGAAGAATTAAACAAGAATATAGATTATAGAATATACATTACAGAAGAATAGAGAATATAGAAGAATATCGAATATAAATTTAGAATATAGAAGAATATAGAATATAGAAGGCTATAGAAAATACAAGAAAAAGCATATAGTAGAAGGTAGAATACAGAATATGGAAGAATAGAGAATATAGAAGAATTAGAATACAGAATAAAGAAGAATATAGAATATACATTATAGAAGAATATACAAAATAGAAGACTATACAGAATATAGATTACAGAAAAACACAGAATACAGAATTTAGAATATAGAAAGTAGAATGCAGAATATAAAATATAGAATAAAGACTATAGAATACAGATTATAGAATATAGAAAGTTATGGAATGTAGAATGTAAAATATAGAAGATTATAGAATACAGAATATAGAAGAATACAGAATACAGAATGAAGGATGTAGAATATAGCATATAGAATACAGAATACGGAACTTAGACTATACCATACAGAAAAATATAGTATATAGAAATATAAAGAATACAGAACATAGAATTTTGAATGTAGAATACAGAGTATGGAATATAGAACCTAGAATATGGAAAAATATAGAAATAGAATATAAAAGAATATAGAATTTAGAATATAGAATATAGAATACAGAATATAGACTATAGAAGAATTTAGAATATAGAATATGGAGTATAGAATATACTATATAGAATATACAATATAGAAGAATATATGATACAGACTATAGAAGACTACATAGTATAAAAAGTAGAATATAGAATACAGAAAATTATATGGTGAAATATAGAATATAGAAAAAGAACATTGAATATAGAACACAGAGTATGGAATATAGAACATAGAAAATATAGAATATAGAAGAATATACAATATAAAACATAGTATATAGAATGTAGAATACAAAATATAGAATATGAAATAAAGCATAAAGAACACAGAATATAGAATATAAATTATGGAATATAGAAGATAATGGAGTATAGAATAAAGAATGTAAAATACAGAATATACAATATAGAAGAATATAGAATACAGAATATAGAATATAGAAGGAAAAATGTGGAATATGGAATATAGTACAGAAAAATATAGAAGTCTATGGAAGAACATAGAATTTAGAATGTAGAATATAGAATACATAACATAGAATATGGAAGAATTTAAAATATACAATGCAGAATGTAGAATATAGAATACAGAATATGAAATATGCAATATAGAATATAGGAAAATATTGTATGTGGAAAAACATAGATTATAGAACATCAAATATAGAATACAGAGTATGGAATATAGAATGTTCAAATATATAGAATATAGAAGAACATAGATTATAGAATATAGAGAATTTAAAATATAGAATATGGAACATAGAACACTGAAGATAGAATACAGAATATAAAAGAACTCTGAAAACAAAACAATATAGTGTATAGAGGATTTGGAGTAGAGAAGAATACAGAATATACATTATAGAAGAATATAGCATAAAGAATACAGAATATAGAAGAAAATAGAACATAAATTTAGTACATAGAATACAGAAAAATATAACATGCACCATGTAGAATACAGATTATAGAATGCAAAGTATACAATGAAGAATATAGGAGAATATAGAGTATAGAATATAGAAGATTATAAATTATACAATATAGAAAATAATGGAATATAGAATGTAAAATATAGAATATAGGAGAACATAGAATACAGAAGAATATAGAAGGCTATAGAAAATACAAGAAAACGAATATAGTAGAATGCAGAATACAGAATATTGAAGAATACAAAATATGGAATAGAGAATATAGAAGAATTAGGATATAGAATAAAGAATATAGAATAAACTTTATTGAAGAATGTACAGAGAACACTATACAATACAGAATATAGATTACAGAAGAATATAAAATATAGAATAAAGACTATAGAATATAGAATACAGATTGTAGAATATAGAGAATTACGGTATGTAGAATGTAAAATATAGAAGAATACAGAATATAGAAGAATACAGAATGTAGAATATAGAATACAGAACATGAAACATAGAATATACCATACGGAAAAATATAGTATATAGAAAAATGAAGAAAAGAGAACATAGAACTTTGAATATAGAATATGGAATATAGAAGCTAGAATATGGAAAAATACAGAAAGAGAATGTAAAAGAATATGGAACATAGAAGAATATAGAATTTAGAATGTAGAATATAAAATAAAGAATATAGAATATAGAACTTTAGAACGTAGAATATAGAACATAGAGGAATATATTATATAGAAGAACATAGAACATACAATACATAATATAGAAGAAAAAGGAATATAGAAGAATATAGAGTATAGAAGAATATGGAATACGGAAAATAGGAGAATATAGAATATAATTATAGAAGAATTTAGAATATTGAAAAGTATAGAATACAGAATACAGGAAAACATAGAGCATAAATTTAGAATATAGAAGATATAGGATATAGAATGCAGAATATAGAAGAATAAAGAATATAGATGACAGGCTACAGAATATAGAGGATGGAATGCAGAAGAAAATAGAGTATGGACAAATATGGAATATGGGGTATAGGATGTAGACTATTGAAGAATATAGAATAGAGAAAGTAGAAGAATAAAGATTACAAACTATAGAAGAATATAGAATGTAGAATAGAGAATATGGAATAGAGAATACAAGAGAATATTAGATTACAGAAGAATATAGAATATAGAGAGTAGAAGGTAGAATTTACAATAAAAATATAGAATATAGAAGAATATAGAATTCAGAAAAATTTAGAATATAGAATATAGAAGAAAATGGAATATAAAATGTAGAATGGAGAACATACAATGTGGAATAGAGTATGGAGAAGAATAAAGAATATTGTAAAATTTAGAATATAAAATGTAGACTGTATAATATTGAATATAGAATTTAGAATGTACAATATACAATATAGCAGAAGAATACAGATTATAACAGAAGAAAATAGAATGTAGAAGCGTATAGAATACAGAACATAGAAGAATACAGAATGCAGAATGTAGAATATGGAATATATAATACAGAATATAGCATATAAAATATTGAATATAGAGTATGGAATATAGAATACAGGGTATGGAATAGAGAATATAGAAAAATATAAAATAGAGATAAATATAGAATAAAGAATAGAGCATGTACAAAGTAGAATACAAAATATAGAATATAGAAGAATATAGAATATAGAAGATTGTGGAATATACAATGTAGAATTAAATATAGAATGTAGAAGATGGAATATAAGAGAATATAGAATGTAGAATATAGTATACAGAATATGCAATATAGAATACAGAAAATTATTAAAAAATATAGACTAGAAAAAATATTGAATATAGAATACAGGCAAGGGAATAAGAAATTTTTTTTATACTCTATATTCCATTGTCTTCCATATTCTATAATCTATATTCTGTGTTATTTATACTTTATTTCATATTTGATATTTTGTATTATACATTCTATATTCTGTTGTATATTCAATATTCTTCTATATTCTGTATTTTCTATATTCCATACTCTGTGTTCTATATTCGATGTTCTTTTTATATATTATATATTTTTCTATATAATTTCCTGTATTCTATATTCTACATTGTATAATCTATATTCTTCTATAGTCTGGATCATATATTCTTCTATATTGTATATTCTGTATTTTACATTCTAAATTCTATGTTCCATAATCTTCTATATTCTATAATGTATATTCTCTATATTATGTATTTTTATTCTATGTTTTATATTCTATATTCTGTATTCTACATTCTATATTTTTCTATATTCCATTGTCTGTATTCTCTATTCAATGTTTTTTCTATATTCTATATTTTATATAATTTTCTGTATTCTATATTGCATATTCTGTATACTATATTCTACACTGTATATTCCCTTACATTCCATCTTCTATATTTTGTATTCTACACTCTATATTTTCTTTTTTTTTTATATTCCATAGTTTGTGTTCTGTATTCAATGTTTTTTTCCTATGGTCTATATTTTTCTATATAATTTTCTGTATTCTACATTCTATACTCTATATTCTTCCATAGTCTGTATCATTTATTCTTCTATATTGTATATTCTGTATTTTACATTCTACATTCTATATTCCATAATCTTCTATATTCTATAATGTATATACTCTATATTATGCATTTCGTATTCTATATTTTATATTGTATATTTTGTATTCTACATTCTATATTTTTCTATATTCCATTGTCTGTATTTCATATTCAATGTTTTCCATATTCTATATTTTTATAATTTTATGTATTCTATATTCCATATTGCATATTCTGTAAACTATATTCTACATTTTTCCCTTATATTCCATCTTCTATATTCTATATTTAATATCTACATTCTATTTTCCAGAATCTTGTATATTCTATAATCTATATTCTTCTATATTCTGTGTTCTTGATACTATATTTTATATTCTATATTTAGTATTCTACTTTGTATATACTCTATTCTCTATCTCTATTCTATATTTTTCTATAATCTCCATTCCATGCTCTGTATTCTATATTCCATATTTGATGTTCTATATTCTATGTTCTATATTTTATATACAATATTCGTCTGTACTATATTCTATATTCCATATTCTGTATTCTACATTCTGCATTCTTCTATGTTCTGTATTCTATAGTTTTCTATATTCTTATTCTACATTCTATATTCTTCTGTTATAATCTATATTCTTCTATCTGCTATATTCTATATTCTACGTTCCGAATTCTATATTCAATATTCTACAGTCTACATTATATATTCTAAATTTTTCGATATTCTTTATTCTTCTCTATACTCTATTCCGTATTCTATGTTCTCCGTTCTACATTCTATATTCCATTTTCTTCTATATTCTATATTCTACATTTTATATTCTAAATTTTTCTGAATTCTATATTCTTCTATCTTCTATATTTTTATTGTATATTCTGCCTTGTAATGTGTATATTCTATATTCTTCTGTAATTTAATATTCTCTTGTATTCTGTCTTCCATATTCTCTATTCTACATTCTTCTATAGCTAGTAATCTATATTCTTCTACTTTATTCTATATTCTTCAGTAGTGTATATCCTATACCCTATATATGTCAATATTCTATTTTCTTCTACGTTGTATCTTCTATATTCTGTCAACTGTATTCTTTACTCTTCTATATTCTGCATTCTATATCCTATATCTTCTATGTCCTAAATTTATGCTCTATGTTTTCCTATATTCTGTATTCTATATTTTTCAATATTCTATATTCTATAATTATATACTACATTCTCCTATTTTGCATATTCCATATTTTTCTATAATCTATGTTCTCCTGTATTCTTTTTTCTTTTATATTCTGTATTGTATCTTCTATGTTCTTTGTTCTTCTATATACTATATTAAAGTATATTCTATAGTCCATATTCTGTATCCTACCTTCTAAATTCTTGCATGTTCTATATTTCATACTCTATATTCTACATTCCAAATTCTATATTCTTCTATGTTCTATATTCTTTTACATTCTATTTCTATATTTTTCTATCTTCCAGATTCTATATTCCATACTCTGTATTCTATATTGTATATTAAAAGTTTTATGTTCTATATTCTTTATTTTTCTATACACTATAATTTTCTGTATGGTATATTCTATGTTCCATATTCTATATGCTATATTCTACATTCTGTATTCTTCTATATTCTGTATTCTATATTCTTCTATATTTTACATTCTACATTCCATAATTTTCTATATTCTATAATCTGTATTATGTATTCTTATTTTTCTAATTATATATTTTATATTCTATGTTCTGTATTCCACTTTCTATATTCTAAATTCTGTATTTTATGTTCTTCTGTAATCTATATTCTGTATTGTATCGACTTCTACTGTGTATATTCTTCTATAATGTATATTCTATATTCTTCTGAATTCTATATTCTCTGTTCTTCCATATTCTGTATTCTTCAGTATTCTGTATCCTACATTCTACTATATTCTATTTTTTTGTATTTTCTATAACCTTCTATATTCTAAATTTATATTCGATATTCTATATTCTGTATTCTGTAATGTATATTCTATAATCTATATTCTTGTTTATATTTTTCTATATTCTTATTCTTGTATATTCTATATTCTTTTATATTCTGCATTCTATTTTCTGTGTTCTGTGATCAATATTCTACATACTTTATCCTTTTATATTCTTTATTCAATATTCTATATTCTTCTATATACTATATTCCACATTCTAAATTCTATGTTCTATATTTTCCTATATCCTACATTCCGTACTCTTTATTATGTATTTGATGTTCTATGTTGTATATTTTTCTCTATACTATATTCTTCTGTATTCTGTATTCCATATTCCATATTGTATATTCTACATTCTTTTTTGTAAAATCTTATATATTCTACATTCTGTATTCTTCAAGATTCTATATTTTTGTATATTTTATGTTCTATATTCTATCTTCTATTTTCTGTATTTTTATATATAGTATATTTCTGTGTATTTTATATTCCATATTCTTTAAACTATGTTCAACATTCTATATTCTTCTATATTCCATGTTCTTCTATAATCTATGTTCTCCTATATTCTTCATTCTATACTTTGCATTCTATAATCTGTATTCTACATTGTACATTTTATAATCTTCTGTATTCTATATTCTAAATTTATATTCTATTTTCTTCTATATTCTGTATTCTTTATGCTATATTTTTCTACAATATATATTCTATATTATTCTTCATTCCAAATCCTCTATACGCTATATGCTTCTATTTTTCAAGGTTCTTTTATATTCTGTATTCTATCTTCAGTGTTCTTAGTCTTATATTCTATATTTTCAATTCTCTATATTCTATGATCTAAGTTCTTGTATGTTCTATATGTTTGTATATTCTATATACCATACTCTGTATTGTATGTTCGATGTTCTATATTCTATAATTTTCTACATACAGCATTCTTCTATATTCTATATAGCATATTTCATATGCTATATTCTATTCTGCAGTGTATATTTTAAATTCTTCCATATTCTATGTTCTGTATTCTATATTCTACATTCTAAATTCTATATTCTTCCATATTCTATATTTTTCTATATACTATATTTTTGTATTCTATATTCCATATTCTACATTCTTCCTTCAATATTCTATATACTTTTATATTCTGTATTCCATATTCTTCTGTATTGTACAGTCTGTACTTTACTTTCTATATTCTATAATCAACATTCTTCTATATTCTGTGTTCTTTACGCTTTATTTCATAGTCTATATTTTGAAATCTACATTCTATATTCTTCTATATTCTATATTCCATACTCTGTGTTCTATATTCAATGTTCTTTTTCTGTATTCTATATTTTTCTATACAATTTCTGTATTCTATGTTCTATACTCTATATTCTTCCATAGTCTGTATCATATATTCTTCTATATGTATGTTCTATACTTTACATTCTACATTCTATATTCCATAATCTTTTATATTGTATAATATATATTCTCTATATTATGTATTTTTATTCTATATTTTATATTCTATATTCTACATTCTATATTCTAAATTCTATATTTTTCTATATTCCATTGTCTGTATTCTCTATTAAATGTTTTTTCTATATTCTAAACTTTTTATAATTTTCTGTATTCCATATTGCATATTCTATATACTATATTCTACATTCTATATTCTCTTATATTTCATCATGTATATTCTATAAAATAGTCTATATTTAATTCTATATTCTATACAGAGTGTAGAATATAGAAGATTTTAGAATATAGAGTGTAGAATATACAATATGGAATAGAATGCAGAACATAGAATATAGAAGAATTTAAAATATAGAATGCAGAATGTAGATTATGGACTATGAAATATGCAATATAGAATGTAGAAGAATATTGTATGTAGAAAAATGTAGAATATAGAACACTGAAGATAGAATGTAGGATAAAAAAGAACTTTGAAAATAGAAGAATATAATGTATAGAGGATCTGGAATAAAGAAGAATACATAATATACATTATAGAAGAATATAGCATAAAGAATACAGAATATAGAAGGAAATAGAATATAAATTTAGAATATAGAATACAGAAGAATATAAAATGTACAATGTAGAATACAGAATATAGAATGAAGAATCTAGGAGAATATTGATTATAGAATATAGAAGATTATAAATTATAAAATATAGAAGATTATGGAATGTAGAATGTAAAATATAGAATATAAGAGAATATGGAATATAGAAGCATATAGAATGTTGAATATAGTATAAAGAATATGGAATATAGAATACACAAAAATATAGTATATGTAAAAATATAGAAAATAGAAGATTGAATACAGAACATAGAACATGGAAAATATAGACTATAGAAGATTTTAGAATATAGAATGTATAACACAGTATGGAATATAGAATACAAAAGAATATAGTATAGAGAAAAATATGGAACATAGGACATCAAATATAGAATAGAGGGTATGGAATATAGGATGTAGGAAAATATAGAATATAGAAGAACATAGAATTTAAAATGTGGAATATAGATATAGGATATAGTATACAGAAGAATATTGAACATAGAACACAGAAGATAGAATACAGAATATAAAAGAATATAGAAAATAATAGAATATAGAATATACCAGAATATGGAATATAGAAGAAGATAAACAAGAATATAGATTATACAATATACATTACAGAAGAATATAGAATACAGAATATAGAAGAATATCAAATATAAATTTCAAATATATAAGAACATAGAATATAGAAGGCTATAGAAAATACAAGAAAAAGAGTAAAGTAGAATGTAGAATACAAAATATTGAAGAATACAGAATATGGAAGAATAGAGAATATAAAGAATTAGAATAGAGAAGAATATAGAATATATATTATAGAAGAATTTACACAATAAAAGGCTATACAATACTGATTATAGATTATAGAAGAACATAGAAAACAGAATTTAGAATATAGAAAGTAGAATTTAGAATATAAAATATAGAATAAAGAGTATAGAATACAGATAATAGAATATAGAAAATTATGGAATGTAGAATGTAAAATTTCGAAGAATATAGAATACAGAATATAGAAAAATACAGAATACAGAATGGAGAATATAGAATATGGAACATAGAATATACCATACAGAAAAATACAGTATATAGAAAAATAAAGAATATAGGACATAAAACTTTGAATATACAATACAGAATACAGAGTATGGAATATAGAACCTAGAATATGAAAAAAAAATAAACTAGAATATAAAAGAATATAGAACATAGAAGAATATAGAATTAAGAATATAGAATATAAAATACAGAATATAAACTATAGAAGAATTTAGAATGTAGAATATAGAATATGGACTATAGAATATAGAGGAATATAGTATATAGAAGAACATAGAAGATATAATACAGAATATAAAAGAAAAATTATAGAAGAATATTGAGAATACAAGAATATGGAATATCAAGATGGCGGACTAGGCAGACACTACCTCGGATCCCTCTTACAACAAAGACACGGAAAAACAAGTGAATCGATCACATACATAACAATCTACGAACCCTGAACAACAAACACAGATTTAGAGATGGAGAACGAACTAATACGGGGAAACAGCGATTGTTTCCAGAGCCTGGAGCCAGCGTACCAGTCAGGTACGGCACAAGCACAGAGAAGAGCAGCGTCCGAGTCGGGGAACCGTCCCGCAGGGATTTGGACTGGACGCAGGTACGGCATAAACACGGAGAGTTGCTCCACCCCCCTGAACTAACCCCGGGAAGGGGACCAGCCGGGTCCCGCGGGCAGCGTGGGACGCAGCCGGTAGGAGAAGTCCCCGGGAGGCAGCGACTGGTATTGGAGCGGGGAGAACAGCGTCCCAGCCGGGACACTCGGTCACGGCACAAGCACGGGGACCTGCTCCACCCATCTGAACTAACCTCGGGAGGAGGCCCAACTGGTTCTCGGGAGCGGCACGGCCACGCGGCTGGAGGGACGAGAAGGCCCCAGGAGGCAGCGACTGATTTTGGAGTCGAGAGTGCACCGTCCCAGTAGGGGAGCCTTAACGCTGGGCGTGGGGTTGGAAGAGGAGGATCTGACCGTGACTCCAGCGGGCCAGACCCCCCGGGGGCAATCTCCACACAGCCAGCACACATAGGCAACGCGCCCCGCGGGAATCTCAGATATAATAGTCATTCCAAGCAAGACAAGCAACTCTGGCTATATTCTGAGGTGCTACTCTCCTATCTCTCTGTTCCCTCCCCCACCCTCCCCAGGCGGCTTCATTAACATCTGAATAGCCTGAGCCAGAGGGAGAACTCTGATAGGGATCTGACTGCATTTTTTTTTTTTAGCGGATTTTCTGGAAAAACTAGTTTCCCAGTGATGGCTCGGAGACAACAATCCATATCAAACCACTTAAAGAAGCAGACCCTGACAGCTTCTCCAACCCCCCAAACAAAAGAATCAAAATCTTTCCCAAATGAAGATACAATCTTGGAATTATCAGATACAGAATATAAAAAACTAATTTACAGAATGCTTAATGATATCACAAATGAAATTAGGATAACTGCAGAAAAAGCCAAGGAACACACTGATAAAACTGTTGAAGAACTCAAAAAGATTATTCAAGAACATACTGGAAAAATTAATAAGTTGCAAGAATCCATAGAGAGACAACAGGTAGAAATCCAAAAGATTAACAATAAAATAACAGAATTAGACAACACACTAGGAAGTCAGAGGAGCAGACTCGAGCAATTAGAATGCAGACTGGGACATCTGGAGGACCAGGGAATCGACACCAACATAACTGAAAAAAAAATCAGATAAAAGAATTAAAAAAAATGAAGAAACCCTAAGAATTATGTGGGACTCTATCAAGAAAGATAACCTGCGGGTGATTGGAGTCCCAGAACAGGGAGGGGGGACAGAAAACACAGAGAAAATAGTTGAAGAACTCCTGACAGAAAACTTCCCTGACATCATGAAAGACGAAAGGATATCTATCCAAGATGCTCATCGAACCCCATTTAAGATTGATACAAAACGAAAAACACCAAGACATATTATCATCAAACTCACCAAAACCAAAGATAAAGAGAAAATTTTAAAAGCAGCCAGGGAGAAAAGAAAGGTTTCCTTCAAGGGAGAATCAATAAGAATATGTTCTGACTACTCAGCAGAAACCATGCAGGCAAGAAGGGAATGGGACGACATATACAGAACACTGAAGGAGAAAAACTACCAGCCAAGGATCATATATCCAGCAAAACTCTCTCTGAAATATGAAGGCGAAATTAAGATATTTACAGACAAACACAAGTTTATAGAATTTGCAAAAACCAAACCAAAGCTACAAGAAATACTAAAGGATATTGTTTGGTCAGAGAACCAATAATATCAGATATCAGCATAACACAAGGTCACAAAACAGAACGTCCTGATATCAACTCAAATAGGGAAATCACAAAAACAAACAAATTAAGATTAATTAAAAAAAAATATACATAACAGGGAATCATGGAAGTCAATAGGTAAAAGATCACAATAATCAAAAAGAGGGACTAAATATAGGAGGCATTGAACTGCAAGATGGAGAGTGATACAAGGCGATATAGAACAATACAAGTTAGGTTTTTACTTAGAAAAATAGGGGTAAATAATGAGGTAACCACAAAAAGGTATAACAACTCTATAACTCAAGATAAAAACCAAGAAAAACGTAACGACTCAACTAACATAAAGTCAAGCACTATGAAAATGAGGATCTCACAATTTACTAAGAAAAACGCCTCAGCACAAAAAAGTATGTGGAAAAATGAAATTGTCAACAACACACGTAAAAAGGCATCAAAATGACAGCACTAAAAACTTATTTATCTATAATTACCCTGAATGTAAATGGACTAAATGCACCAATAAAGAGACAGAGAGTCTCAGACTGGATAAAGAAACACGATCCATCTATATGCTGCCTACAAGAGACACACCTTAGACTTAGAGACACAAACAAACTAAAACTCAAAGGATGGAAAAAAGTATATCAAGCAAACAATAAGCAAAAAAGAAGAGGAGTAGCAATATTAATTTCTGACAAAATAGACTTTAGACTTAAATCCACCACAAAGGATAAAGAAGGACACTATATAATGATAAAAGGGACAATTGATCAGGAAGACATAACCATATTAAATATTTATGCACCCAATGACAGGGCTGCAAGATACATAAATCAAATTTTAACAGAATTGAAAAGCGAGATAGATACCTCCACAATTATAGTAGGAGACTTCAACACACGACTTTTGGAGAAGGACAGGACATCCAGTAAGAAGCTCAACAGAGACACGGAAGATCTAATTACAACAATCAACCAACTTGACCTCATTGACTTATACAGAACTCTCCACCCAACTGCTGCAAAGTATACTTTTTTTTCTAGCGCACATGGAACATTCTCTAGAATAGACCACATATTAGGTCATAAAACAAACCTTTGCAGAGTCCAAAACATCGAAATATTACAAAGCATCTTCTCAGACCACAAGGCAATAAAACTAGAAATCAATAACAGAAAAACTAGGGAAAAGAAATCAAATACTTGGAAAATGAACAATATCCTCCTGAAAAAAGACTGGGTTATAGAAGACATCAAGGAGGGAATAAGGAAATTCATAGAAAGCAACGAGAATGAAAATACTTCCTATGAAAACCTCTGGGACACAGCAAAAGCAGTGCTCAGAGGCCAATTTATATCAATAAATGCATACATACAAAAAGAAGAAAGAGCCAAAATCAGAGAACTGTCCCGACAACTTGAACAAATAGAAAGTGAGCAACAAAAGAATCCATCAGGCACCAGAAGAAAACAAATAATAAAAATTAGAGCTGAACTAAATGAATTAGAGAACAGAAAAACAATTGAAAGAATTAACAAAGCCAAAAGCTGGTTCTTTGAAAAAATTAACAAAATTGATAAACCATTGGCTAGACTGACTAAAGAAATACAGGAAAGGAAACAAATAACCCGAATAAGAAACGAGAAGGACCACATCACAACAGAACCAAATGAAATTAAAAGAATCATTTCAGATTATTATGAAAAATTGTACTCTAACAAATTTGCAAACCTAGAAGAAATGGATGAATTCCTGGAAAAACACTACCTACCTAAACTAACACATTCAGAAGTAGAACAACTAAATAGACCCATAACAAAAAAAGAGATTGAAACAGTAATCAAAAAACTCCCAACAAAAAAAAGCCCTGGCCCGGACGGCTTCACTGCAGAGTTCTACCAAACTTTCAGAGAAGAGTTAACACCACTACTACTAAAGGTATTCCAAAGCATAGAAAATGACGGAATACTACCCAACTCATTCTATGAAGCCACCATCTCCCTGATACCAAAGCCAGGTAAAGACATTACAAAAAAAGAAAATTATAGACCTATATCCCTCATGAACGTAGATGCAAAAATCCTCCACAAAATTCTAGCCAATAGAATCCAACAACACATCAAAAAAATAATACACGCTGATCAAGTAGGATTTATACCAGGTATGCAAGGCTGGTTTAATATCAGAAAAACCATTAATGTAATCCATCACATAAATAAAACAAAAGACAAAAACCACATGATCTTATCAATTGATGCAGAAAAGGCATTTGACAAAGTCCAACACCCATTCGTGATAAAAACTCTTACCAAAATAGGAATTGAAGGAAAATTCCTCAACATAATAAAGGGCATCTATGCAAAGCCAACAGCCAATATCACTCTAAATGGAGAGAACCTGAAAGCATTTCCCTTGAGAACGGGAACCAGATAAGGATGCCCTTTATCACCGCTCTTATTCAACATCGTGTTGGAAGTCTTAGCCAGGGCAATTAGGCTAGACAAAGAAATAAAAGGTATCCGGATTGGCAAGGAAGAAGTAAAGTTATCACTATTTGCAGATGACATGATTATATACACAGAAAACCCTAAGGAATCCTCCAGAAAACTACTGAAACTAATAGAAGAGTTTGGCAGAGTCTCAGGTTATAAAATAAACATACAAAAATCACTTGGATTCCTCTACATCAACAAAAAGAACACTGAAGAGGAAATAACCAAATCAATACCATTCACAGTAGCCCCCAAGAAGATAAGATACTTAGGAATAAATCTTACCAAGGATGTAAAAGACCTATACAAAGAAAACTACAAAGCTCTACTACAAGAAATTCAAAAGGACATACTTAAGTGGAAAAACATACCCTGCTCATGGATAGGAAGACTTAACATAGTAAAAATGTCTATTCTACCAAAAGCCATCTATACATTTAACGCACTTCCAATCCAAATTCCAATGTCATATTTTAAGGGGATAGAGAAACAAATCACCAATTTCATATGGAAGGGAAAGAAGCCCCGGATAAGCAAAGCACTACTGAAAAAGAAGAAGAAAGTGGGAGGCCTCACCTTATCTGACTTCAGAACCTATTATATAGCCACAGTAGTCAAAAAAGCCTGGTATTGGTACAACAACAGACACATAGACCAATGGAACAGAATTGAGAACCCAGACATAGATCCATCCATGTATGAGCAGCTGATATTTGACAAAGGACCAGTGTCAATTAACTGGGGAAAAGGTAGCCTTTTTAACAAATGGTGCTGGCAGAACTGGATATCCATTTGCAAAAAAATGAAACAGAACCCATACCTCACACCATGCACAAAAACTAACTCCAAGTGGATCAAAGACCTAAACATAAAGACTAAAACGATAAAGATCATGGAAGAAAAAATTGGGACAACCCTAGGAGCGCTAATACAAGGTATAAACAGAATACAAAACATTACCAAAAATGATGAAGAGAAACCCGATAACTGGGAGCTCCTAAAAATCAAACACCTATGCTCATCTAAAGACTTCTCCAAAAGAGTAAAAAGACCACCTACAGACTGGGAAAGAATTTTCAGCTCTCACATCTCCGACCAGCGCCTGATCTCTAAAATCTACATGATTCTGTCAAAACTCAACCACAAAAAGACAAACAACCCAATCAAGAAGCAGGCAAAGGATATGAACACACATTTCACTGAAGAAGATATTCAGGCAGCCAACAGATACATGAGAAAATGCTCTCGATCATTAGCCATTAGAGAAATGCAAATTAAAACTACCATGAGATTCCATCTCACACCAGCAAGGCTGGCATTAATCCAAAAAACACAAAATAATAAATGTTGGAGAGGCTGCGGAGAGATTGGAACTCTCATACACTGCTGGTGGGAATGTAAAATGGTACAACCACTTTGGAAATCTATCTGGCATTATCTTAAACAGTTAGAAATAGAACTACCATACAACCCAGAAATCCCACTCCTAGGAATATACCCTAGAGATACAAGAGCCTTTATACAAACAGATACATGCACACCCATGTTTATTGCAGCTCTGTTTACAATAGCAAAAAGTTGGAAGCAACCAAGGTGTCCATCAACGGATGAACGGGTAAATAAATTGTGGTATATTCACACAATGGAATACTACGCATCGATAAAGAACAGTGACGAATCTCTGAAACATTTCATAACATGGAGGAACCTGGAAGGCGTTATGCTGAGCGAAATGAGTCAGAGGCAAAAGGACAAATATTGTATAAGACCACTATTATAAGATCTTGAGAAACAGTAAACCTGAGAAGAACACATACTTTTGTGGTTACGAGGGGGGGAGGGAGGGAGGGTGGGAGAGGGTTTTTTATTGATTAATCAGTAGATAAGAAATGCTTTAGGTGAAGGGAAAGACAACACTCAATACATGGAAGGTCAGCTCAATTGGACTGGACCAAAAGCAAAGAAGTTTCCGGGATAAAATGAATGCTTCAAAGGTCAGCGGAGCAAGCGCGGGGGTCTGGGGAACATGGTTTGCGGGGACTTCTAAGTCAATTGGAAAATAATTCTATTATGAAATCATTCTGCATCCCACTTTGAAATGTGGCGTCTGGGGTCTTAAATGCTAACAAGCGGCCATCTAAGATGCAGCAATTGGTCTCAACCCACCTGGAGCAAAGGAAAATGAAGAACACCAAGGTCACACAACAACTAAGAGCCCAAGAGACAGAAAGGGCCACATGAACCAGAGACCTACATCATCCTGAGACCAGAAGAACTAGCTGGTGCCCAGCCACAATCGATGACTGCCCTGACAGGGAGCACAGCAGAGGACCCCTGAGGGAACAGGAGATCAGTGGGATGCAGACCCCAAATTCTCATAAAAAGACCAAACTTAATGGTCTGACTGAGACTGGAGGAATCCCGGCAGCCATGCTCCCCAGACCTTCAGTTGACACAGGACAGGAACCATCCCCGAACACAACTCATCAGAAATGAAAGGGACTGGTCAGCGGGAGGGAGAGAGACGCTGATGAAGAGTGAGCTAATTATATCAGGTGGACACTTGAGATTGTGTTGGCAACTCTTGTCTGGAGGGGGGATGGGAGGATAGAGAGAGAGGGAAGCCGGCAAAATTGTCAAGAAAGGAGAGACTGAAAGGGCTGACTCAAGAGGGTGAGAGCAAGTGGGAGTAGGGAGTGAGATGTATGTAAACTTATATGTGACAGACTGATTGGATTTGTAAACGTTCACTTGAAGCTTAATAAAAGTTATTAAAAAAAGAATATGGAATATGGAAAATAGGAGAAAGTAGAATATAATTATAGAAGAATATAGAATATTGAAAAATATAGAATACAGAATATAGGAAAACATAGAGCATAAATTTAGAATATAGAAGATATAGGATATAGAATGCAGAATATAGAAGAATTAAGAATATAGATGATAGACTACAGAATATAGAAGATAGAACATAGAAGAAAACAGATTATTGACAAATAGGGAATATAGAGTATAGGATATACACTTTTGAAGACAGAGAATAAAGTAGACGAATATAGATTACAAAACATAGAAGAATAGAGGATGTAGAATAGAGACTATGGAATAGAGAATATAAGAGAATATTAGATTTCAGAAGGATATAGAACATAGAGATTAGAAGGTAGAATATGCAATAAAAATGATAGAATATAGAAGAATATAGAATTCGGAAAAATTTAGAATGTAGAATACAGAATATAAAAGAAAATGGAATGGAGAATGGAGAACATAGAATACGGAATAGAGAAGAATAAAGAATATCGAAAAATTTAGAATATAGAATGTGGACTGTAGAATACTGAATATAGAATTTAGAACGTACAATATAGAATATAGCAGATAGAAGAATATAGATTATAACAGAAGAATATAGAATGTAGAATAAGAATGTAGAAGAGTATAGAATACAGAACATAGAAGAATAAAGAATGCAGAATGTAGAAAATAGGATATGGAATACAGAATGTAGAATACAGAAGAATATAGGATATAAAAAATATAGAATATAGAACATCGAATGTGGAATATAGAGTACAGAGTATGGAATAGAGAATATAGAATAGAGATCAATACAGAGTATAGATTAGAGTATGTAGAAAGTAGCATACACAATATAGAATATAAAATATAGAAAAAAACCATAGAATATAGAATATAGATTATAGAATATAGAGAATTCTGGAATATAGAATGCAGAATTAAATATAGAATATACAAGGCGGAATATAAGAGAATATAGAATGTAGAATATAGTTTACAGAACATGCAATAGGGAATATACAATACAGAAAATTACAAAAATATAGAATATAGAAAAAACATTGAATATAGAATACAGACAAAGGAATATAGAAAAATATAGAATATGGAATGTAGAATACAGAATATAGAAAATAAAATATAGAATAAAAATGCAGAATACAGAGACTATACATTATAAATAGAGATTATGGAATATAGAATGTTAAATACAGAATATACAATATAGAAGAATATAGAGTATCAAATGTAGAGTATAGAATACAGAAAATTATGTAGAAATATATAGAATACAGAAAAAGAACATTCAATATAGAACACAGAGTATGGAATATAAAAAAAATTTAATAGAATATAGAAAATATAGAGTATAGAAAATACAGAATATAGAACATGGAATATAGAATGTAGAATACAAAATATAGAATAAAGGATAAAGGACACGGAATATAGAAGAATATAGATTATAGAATATAGGAGATAATGGAATGTAGAATATAGAATGTAAAATACAGAATATACAATATAGAAGAATAAAGAATATAGAAGATTATAGAATATAGAAGTAAGATGTGGAATATGGAAAATAGAATACAGAAAAATATAGTACATAAAAATATAGAACATAGAAGAATATGGAAGAACATAGAATTTAGAATGTAGAATATAGAATACAGAACATAGAATATAGAAGAATTTAAAATATAGAATGTAGAATATAGAAGATGGAATATGAAATATAGAATATAGAAGAATATTGTATGTAGAAGAATACAGAACATTGAAAATAGAATACAGAGTATGGAATATAGAATATACAAAAATATAAAATATAGAAGAACATAGATTATAGAAAATAGAGAATTTACAATATAGAATATGGAACGTAGAACACTGAAGATAGAACACAGAATATAAAAGAACTTTGAAAATGATGAATCTAGTGTATAGAGGATTTGGAATAAAGAAGATAGAACATACATTATAGAAGAATACAGCATAAAGAATACAGAATATAGAAGAAAATAGAATATAAATTTAGAATATAGAATACAGAAGAATACAAAATGTACAATGTAGAATACAGAATATAGAATGCAAAATACAGAATGTAGATTATAGGATACAGAAGATTATAAATTATACAATATAGAAGATTATGGAATATAGAATGTAAAAATTGGAATATAGGAGAACATGCAACATAGAAGAATATAGAATGTTGATTATAGTATAAAGTATATTGAATATAGAATACACAAAAATATAGTTTATGTAAAAATATAGAAAATAGAAGATTGAATATAGAACATAGAATATAGAAACATATCAAATCTAGAATACAGAATCTAGAATACATAATGTAGAATCTAGAACACAGAATGTAGAATATAGAAGATTTTAGAATACAGATTGTAGAATATAGAATATGGAATATAGAATACAGAAGAATATAGTATAGAGAAAAATATAGAATATAAAACCTAGAACATCAAATATAGAATAGACAGTATCGAATATAGGATATAGGAAAATATGGAATATAGAAGAACAGAATTTAGAAAGTGGAATATACAATATAGAAAAATTAGAATATAGAATATTGAGTATAGAAGGATATAGTACATAGAAGAATATTGCATGTAGAACACAGAACACAGATGATAGAATATAGAATATAAAAGAATATAGAAAATAGTAGAATATAGAATATACAAGAATATGGAATACAGAATATAAACAAGAATATAGACTATAGAATATATATTACAGAAGAATATAGAATACACAATATACGAGAATATCAAATACAAATTCAGAATATAGAAGAATATAAAATATAGAAGGCTATAGAAAATACAAGAAAAAGAATACAGTAGAATGTAGAATACAGAATATGGAAGAATAGAGAATATACAAGAATTAGATATAGAATGGAGAAGAATACAGAATATACATTATAGAAGAATATACACAATAGAAGATTATACAATACAGACTATAGATTATAGAGGAATATAGAATACAGAATTTCGAATATAGAATGTAGAATAAAGAATATAAAATATAGAATAAAGACTAGAATACGGATTATAGAATATAGAAAATTATAGAATGTAGAATGTAAAATATAGGAGAATATAGAATAAAGAATACAGAATGTAGAATATAGAATATTGAGCATAGAATATACCATAAAGAAAAATATACTACAGAGAAAAAAAAGAACATAGATCTTTGAATATACAATACAGAATACAGAGTATGGAATATAGAACCTAGAATATGTAAAAATATAGAAATAGAATATAAAATATAGAACATAGAAGAATATAGAATGCAGAATATAGACTATAGAAGAATTTAGAACGTAGAATATAGAATACAGACTACAGAATATAGAGGAATATAGTATATAGAAGAACATAGAAGATATAATACAGAATATAAAAAATATAGAGTATAGAAGAATATGGAATATGGAAAATAGGAGAATGTAGAATATAATTATAGAAGAATATAGAATATTGAAAAATATAGAATACAGAATCTAGGAAAACATAGAGCATAAATTTAGAATATAGAAGATATAGGATATAGAATGCAGAATATAGAAGAATAAAGAAAATAGATGACAGACTACAGAATATAGACGATAGAACGTAGAAGAAAATAGAATATTGACAAACAGGGAATATAGGGTATAGGATATACGTTATTGAAGAATGTAGAATAGCGAAAGTAGACTATAGATTACAAAATATAGAATATAGAATGTAGAATAGAGAATAAGAATTAAGAATATAAGAGACTATTAGATTACAGAAGATATAGAATATACAGATTAGAAGGTAGAATACACAATAAAATTATAGAACATAGAATTCAGAAAAATTTAGACTAAAATGTAGAATATAGAATATAGAAGAAAATGGAATGGAGAATGGATAACATAGAATATGCAATAGAGAAGAATAAAGAATATTGAAAAACTTAGAATATAGAATGTAGACTGTAGAATATTGGATATAGAATTTAGAACGTACAATATAGAATATAGCAGATAGAAGAATATAGATTATAACAGAAGAATATAGAATGTAGAATAAGAATGTAGAAGAGTATAGAATACAGAACATAGAAGAATATAGAATGTAGAATATGGAATATAGAATACAGTATGTACAAAGTAGAATAAAGAATATGGAATAAAAAATATAGAATAAAGAACATAGAAGAATATAGATTATAGAATATAGAAGATTCTGGAATATAAAATGTAGAATTAAATATAGGATATAGAAGATGGAATATAAGAGAATATAGAATTTAGAATATTGTATACAAAATATGCAATATGGAATATAGAATACAGAAAATTATAAAAAATATAGAATATACAAAACAACATTGAATATAGACTACAAACAATGGAATATAGAAAAATATAGAATTTAGGGTACAGAATGTAGAATACAGAATTTGGAATATAAAATATAGAATAAAAATACATAATATAGATTATAGAATATAGAAGATAATGGAATATAGAATGTAGAATGTAAAATACAGAATGTACAATATAGAAGAATATATGATACAGAGTACAGAATACAGGATATAGAATGTAAAATATAAAATATAGTAATTCTATACAAAAGTATAGAAAAAGAACATTGAATATACAACACAGAGTATGGAATATAGAATATAAAATATAGAACATAGAATATGGAATGTAGAATATAGAATATAAAGTAAAGTATAAAGAACACAGAATTTAGAATATAAATTATAGAATAAAGAAGATTATAAATTATACAATATAGGAGCTTATGGAATATACAATGTAGAATATAGAATACGGAAGATAGAAGAATACAGAATGTAGAATATACTATATAGAATATAAAATACAAAAATGTAGTATATGTGAAAATATAGAAAATAAAAGATTGAATATAGAACATAGAATATAGAAAAATATAGAATCTAGAAGAATCTAGAATCTAGAAAGTAGAATATAGAATACAGAATGTAGACTATAGAAGATTTTAGTATATAGGATGTAGAATATACAATATGTAATATAGAATACAGAACAATATAGTATGGAGAAAATATAGAATATAGAACATCGAATATAGAATAGAGAGTATGGAATATAAGATATAGGAAAATATATATCATAGAAGAACATAGAATTTAGAATGTGGAATAGAGAATATAGAAGAATTTAGAATATGGAATATAGAATATAGAAGAATATAGAACATAGAGCACAGAAAACAGAAGATGGACTACTGAATATAAAAGAATATAGAACATACAAGAATATAGAATATACATTATAGAATATACATTACAGAAGAATATAGAATAATATAGAACACAGAATGTAGAAGAATATAGAATATGAATTTAGAATATAGAATATAGAAGAAAAACAATATAGAAGAATATAGAATATAAAATATGGAAGAATAGAGAATATATAAGAATATCAATACAGAATACAGAAGAATATAGAATATACATTATAGAAGAATATAGACAATAGGAAACTATACAATACAGAATATAGAAGAATATAGCATATAGAAGAACATAGAATATAGAATTTAGGATATAGAATGTAGAATATAAAATATAGAATAAAGACTATAGAATATAGAAGAATACAGATTATAGAATATAGAGGATCATGGAATATAGATTGTAGAATGTAAAATATAGAATATAGCATACAGAATATGGAGTATGGAACATAGAATATACCATACAGAAAAATATAGAATATAGAACATAAAACTTTGAATATATGATATAGAATACAGAGAATGGAATATAGAACTTTGAATATGGAAAAATATAGAAATAGAATATAAAGGAATATGGAACATAGAAGAATATAGAATTAAGAATGTAGAATATAGATTATAGAAGAATTCAGAATGTAGAATAAGGAATATAGAATATAGAGGTATATAGTATATAGAAGAGCACAGTACAAAGAATATACAATACAGAATATAAAAGAAGATAGAAGAATACAGAGCATAGAAGAATACGGAATATAGGAGAATATAGAATATACATTATAGAAGAATACGGAACATTGAAGAATATAGAACACAGAATATAGAGCATAAATTTAGAATAAAGAAGAATAAAGAATATAGATGTCAGACTATAGAGTATAGAAGACAGAATGTAGAAGAAAATAGAATATTGACAAGTATGGAATATAGAATACAGAATATCGAAGAATATAGATTATAAAACAGAAAAATATAGAATGTAGAATATAGAATATGGAGTATAGAATATAGAAGAATATAGAATATAGATTACAGAAGTATATAAAACATAGAGATTAGAAGGTAGAATATAGAATGTACGATTTAGAATACAGAAGAAAATGGAACAAAGAATGTAGAACGGAGAACATAGAGTATAGAATACACAAATGAGAATAGAGAAGAATAAAGAATATAGAAGAATTTAGAATATAGAATACAGACTATAGAATATGGAAGAATATATACTATAGAATATTAGAAAATAGAATGTACAATATAAAATATAGAATATAGAAGAGTATAGAAAAGAGAACACAGAAGTATATAAAATACAGAATATACAATATTGACTATGGAATACAGAATATAAAAAATACACTATTTAGAAAAATACAGAATAAAGAATATAAAACATAGAACATCAAATATGGAACATAAACTACAGAGTAAGGAATAAAGAATATAGAAAAACATAGAATATAGAATACAGAAAGTAGAACATAGAATTTAGAATATAGAACATAGAATGAAGAATCTAGAATACAGGAGATAAAATATAGAATATAGAAGATTATACAACATAGAAGATTATAGAATATAGAATACAGAAGAATATCAATGTGGAATATAGAAGAATACAGAATATGCAATATAGAATATATAAAAGAAGAAAAATATAGTATGTAGAAAAATATAAATATAGAACACAGAACATCGAATATACGATTCAAAGTATGGAATACAGAATAAAGAAAAATATAAAATATAGTAGATAGAAGAGTATAGAATATAGAACATAGAATATAAAATTTAGAATAAAGAATGTAGAATACAGAATATAAAATATCAAAGAATAAGGAATATAGAATAGGGAATATGGAAAATGGACTATAGAATACAGAAAAATATAGTATATGGAAAAATATAGAATATAGAACATAGAATATAGAAAAATATACAATATAGAAGAATATAGAATAAAGAAGAACATAGAATATACAAGTTAGAATGTAGAATATGGAAAATAGAACCCAGAATGTAGAATATAGATTTTAGAATATAGAATGTAGAATATACAATATGGAATATAGGATAAAAAGATTATAGTATAGAGAAAAATATACAATATGGAATATAAAACATCAAATATAGAATACAGAGTATGGAATATAGAATATAGGAAATTATAGAATATAGAATTTAGAATGTGGAATATAGAATATGGAAGAATTTAGAATATAGAATGTAGAATATAGGATATGGAATATAGAGTATAGAAGAATATTGAACATAGAACACAGAAGATAGAATACAGAATATAAAGGAATATAGAAAATAGTGGAATATAGAATATACAAGAATTTAGAATATAGAAGAATATAGCTTATAGAATATATATTACAGAAGAATACAGAATATAGAATATAAATTTAGAATATAGAAGAATATAAAATAGAGGAGGCCATCGAAAATACAAGAAAAAGAATATAGTAGAAGGTAGGAAAGAGAATATTGAAGGATGCAGAATATGGAAGAATACAGAATATAGAAGAATTAGAATATAGAATACAGAAGAACATAGAATATACGTTATAGAAGAATATACACAATAGAAGACAATAGAATATAGATTATAGAAGAACATAGAATACAGAATTTAGAATATAGAAAGTAGAATGTAGAATATAAAATATAGAATAAAGACTATAGAATATAGAAAATTATGGAATATAGAATGTAAAATGTAGAAGAATATAGAATACAAAATATAGAAGAATACAGAACGTAGAATGTAGAATATAGCATATAGAATATGGAACATAGAATATACCATACAGAAAAATATAGTATATAGAAAAATATAGAAGATAGAGCATAGAACATTGAATATAGAATTCAGGGTATGGTATATAGAATATAGTTCATAGAATACAGAATATAGAATGTAGAATGTAGGATACAGAATATAAATTATAGAATATAGAAGAATACAGATTATAGAATATAGAAGATTATGGAACATAGAATGTACAATGTAAAATATAGAATATAAAAAATTGAAGAATATAGAATACAGAATATAGAAAAATGTAGAATGTTGAATATAGAATATAGTATACAGAAAATATAGTATATGGAATAATATAGAACATAGAATAAAGAAGAATATAGAAGAATATAGAATTTAGATTGTAGAATATAAATTGCAGAAGAATATAAATATAGAAGAATACAGAACGTAGAATGTAGAATATAGAATATGGAACATTGAATATACAATATAAAATACAGAGTATGGAATGTAGAATATAAAATGTTTAGTATATAGAATGTAGAATATACAATATGGAATAAGGATAATAGAATACAGAAGAATACAGAAAATATAGAATACAGAATATAGAACATGGAACATAGAACATCAAATATAGAATATAGAACACAGAGTATGGAATGTAGAATATAGGAAAATATAGAATATTGACGAACAGAATATAGAATATAGAGGAAAGTAGCATATAACAGAATACAGAACATAGAACACAAAACACAGAAGATAGAATACAGAATATAGAAAATAGTAGAATATAGAAAAACATAAATTTAGAATATAGAAGAATATAGAATATAGATTATTGAAGAATAGAGAATATGGAAGAAAAGAGAATATAGAGGAATTAGAATATAGAATACAGAAGAATATAGAATATACATGACAGAAGAATATAGACGATAGAAGACTATACAATACAGACTATAGAAGAATTTAGAATATAGATCATAGAATGTAGAATATAGTATATAAAATATAGAATAAAGACTATAGAATATAGAAGAATGCAGATTACGGAATATAGAAGATTATGGAATATAGAATGTGGAATGTAAAATATAGAAGAATATAGAATACAGAATGACTGCCATTGAAATATAGAATATGGAATACACCATAGACAAAAATATAGAACACAGAACATTGAATATACAATATAAAATACAGAGTATGGAATATAGAATATAGAAAAATATAGAAAGAATATAAAAGAATATAGAATATAGAATGTGGAATATAAAATACAGAATATAGAAGAATTTAGAATGTAGAATATGCGATATAGAATATAAAGGAATATAGTATATAGAACATAGAAGATACAATAGAGAATATAAAAGAAAAAAGAATATAGAAGAATATAGAGAGTATAGAAGAATATGGAATATAGGAGAATATAGAATATACATTATAGAAGAATATAGATTCAGAATATAGAAGAATTTAGAGCATAAAATTAAAATATAGAAGTATAAAGAATATAGATGACAGACTATCAAATACAGAAGATGGAATGTAGAAGAAAATAGAATATTGACAAATATAGGATATACAATATTGAAAAATATAGAATGTAGAAAGTAGAAGGATATAGATTATAAAATATAGAGTTACAGAATATAGAATATAGAGTTTAGAAGGTAGAATATAGAATAAAGAATATAGAATTCAGAAAAATTTAGAATAAACAATGTAGAATATAGAAGAAAATGGAATATAGAATGTAGAACATAGAATATGGAATAGAGAAGAATAAAGAATTTTCAAAAAATTAGAATATAGGATGTAGACTGTGGAATATTGAATATAGACTATAAAATACAGAATAGAGAATATAGCAGACAGAATATAGATTATAAAATAGAATAATATAGAATGAAGAATGTAGAATAAGAATGTAAAGAGTATAGAATACAAAACATAGAAGAATAGAGAACATAGAATGTAGAATATAGAATATGGAATATAGAATGTAGAAAAACAGACTATAGAATATAGAACAACGAATATGGAACACAGAGTATGGAATATAGAATATAGATTATAGGAAAATATAGAAGAATACAGAATATAGAAGATCATAGAACATAGAGTTTTGAATATAGAGAATTTAAAATATAGAATGTAGACTATAGAATATGGAATATAGAAGAATATAGAATATGGAACATAGAACATAGAACACAGAAGATAGAATATGGAATATAAAATAACTTTTGAAAATATAAGAATATAATGTATAGAAGAATACGGAATATAGAGGAATATAGAATGTACATTATAGAAGAATATAGCATAAAGAAGAATACAGAATATAGAAGAAAGTAGAATATAAATTGGGAATATAGAATACGGAAGAATATAGGATGTACAATGTAGAATACAGACTATAGAATACAAAATATAAAATAAAGAATATAGAAGGATATAGATTATAGAATATTATAAATTATGGAATACAGAAGATAATGGGATAGAGAACGTAGAATGTAAAATATAGGAGAATGTAGAATATAGTAATTTAGAATATGAAAAATGGAATATAGAATACAGAAAATTACTTTATATATGAAAATATCAAATATAGAAATAGAACATCAAATATTGACTACAGAGTATGGAATATAGAATATAGAAAAATATAGAACATAGAAGAAAATACAATATAAAACGTAGAATATAGAATTTAGAACATAGAATATAAAGAATTTAGAATACAAAACAGAAAAAAATACAAAGAATTTAGAATATAGAATATGGAATAAGGAATATAGAGAACATAGTGTATAAAATATAGAACATAGAAGATAGAATTCAGAATATAAAAGAATATATTATATAGAAGAATACAGATTATAGAAAATATGGACTATAGAAGAATATAGAATATTGAAGAATAGAGAATACAGAATATAAAAGGATACAGAACATTAATTTAGAATATAGAATATACAAAAATATAGAATGTAGAATATAGAACATGGAAGACTACAGGACATAGATGACAGACTACAGAATATAGAAGATAGAATACAAAAGAATATAGAATATGGACAAATATGATATGTAGAATATAGGATATACAACACAGAAGAATGTAGAATATAGAAAGTAGAATGCAGTTTACAGAATCTAGAACATACAATATAGAATATAGAAGAATACAGATTACAGAAGTATATAGAATATAGAGTTTAGAAGGCAGAATAAAGAACATAGAATAGAGAAAAATATAGAATTTAGAAAAATTTACAATATAAAATGTAGAATATAGAATAGAGAAGAAAATGGAACATAGGATGAAGAATGTAGAACATAGAATACAGAATACACAAAAGAGAATAGAGAAGAATAAAGAATATAGAAGAATTTAGAATGTAGAATCTAGACTGTAGAATATAGAATACAGAATATAGAAGGTAGAACATAGAATACAGAAGAATATAAAAATTTTTTTATATAGATTATAGAAAATAGAATATAGAATGTAGAATTAAAAATATAGTATATAGAAGAGTACAGAATACAGAACATAGAAGAAATAGAAGATAGAATGTGGAATATAGAAAATGGAATATGGAATATAGACAATAGAATAGAGAATAGAGAAGAATATAGTATATAGAAAAAATAGAATATAGAATATAGAACATCAAATATGGAATATAGAGTACAGAGTATGAAATATAGAATATAGAAAAAATATGGAATATAGAAAAATATAGAACATAGAATATAGAATTTAGAATGTAGAATATAGAAAACAGAATATTATGGAATATAGAATGTAAAATATAGAATATGCATATAGAAGAATATGCAATAGAGAATATGGACTATAGAATACAGAAATATATGGTATAGAGAAAAATATAGTAAATAGAATACAGAATATCAAATATAGAACAGAGTATGGAGTATAGAATATACAAATGTATAGAATATAAAATATAGAAGAATATAGAATGTAGAATACAGAGTATACAATATAAGACATAGAATATAGAATACAGATTATAGAATATAGAATATTATAGAATATAGAATGTAAAATATAGAATACACAGTATAGAAGAATACAAAATACGAAGTATAGAAAAATATAGAATAGGGAATTTGGAACAAAGAATATGGAATATAGAATACAGAAAAATATAGAACATAGAAAAAGTAGAATATAGAACATAGAACATCAAATATATAGTATAGAATGCAGAGTATGGTATATAAAAAAATTTCATCTAGAACATAGAATATACAGAAATATAGGATATAGAATATAGAAGAACATAAAATATGGAATGTAGAATGCAGAATATACAATATGGCATGTGGAATATAGAATACAGATGAATATTAGTATATAGAAAAATATAGAATATAGAACATCAAAATAGAATATAGAATACAGAATATGGAACATAGAATACAAAATATAGGAAATATAGAATATAGAAGAAAATAGAATTTAGAAGAACAAAGTATATAGAATTTAGAATGTAGATTATAGAATATAGGCAAACTTAGAATATGGAATGTAGAATGTACAAGAATATAGTATATAGATGAATATAGAATATAGAACACAGAAGATAGAATACAGAATATAAAAAATAGAAAATAGAAGAATACAGAATATAGAAGAATATAGAATGTAGAAGAATATGGAATATAGAAGAATACAGAATATAGAATGTAGAGTGTTGAATATAGAATATGGAATATAGAAACCAAGAAAATATAGGATATAGAAAAATATAGATTATTCAACATAGAAAATATAGAACATCAAATATTGAATACAGATGATGGATCATAAAAGAGAAAAATAAAGACTATAAAAGAATATAGAACATAAAATATAGAATTTAGAATATAGAATATAGAAGAATTTAGAATGTAGAATACAGAGTATAGAATATAGAGGAATATAGTATATAGGAGAGTTTAGAATATAGAATAAAGAACATAGAAGATAGAATACAGAATATAAAAGAATAAAGAATATAGGATAATATAGATTATAGAAGAATATGAAATATAGGTTATACATTATAGAAGAATATAGATACAGAATATAGAAGAATATAGAACATAAATTTAGAGTATAAAATGTCAAATGTAGTATATATTCTGTAGAACATTGAATATATAATATAGATGACAGAGTGCAGAATATAGAAGATAGAATATGGAAGCATATAGAATATGACAAATAGGGAATACAGGATATAGATATACAATATAGAGTATAAAAGTAGAAGAATATAGATTATAAAATATAGGATATAGAATGTAGAATATAGAAGAGCATAGAATATAGATTACAGAAGAATATAGAATATAGAGTTCAGAAGGTAGAATATAGAATAAAGAATATAGAATTCAGAAGGTAGAATACAGAAGAATATAGAATTAGAATTTAGAAAAATTAATATAATATAGAAGAAAATGGAATATAGAATGTAACATGTAGAACAGAATATGGAATACAGAATAGAGAAGAATAAAGAATATAGAAGAACTTAGAATATAGAATGTAGACTGTAGAATATTGAATATAGAATTTAGAATGTACAATATAGAATAGAGCAGATGGAAGAATGTAGATTATAACAGAAGAATATAGAATGTAGAATAGGAAAGTAGAAGAGCATAGAATACAGAACATAGAAGAATATAGAACGTAGAATAGAAAAGTATATAGTATATAGAAAATTATAGAATTTAGAATGTAGAATAGATAGTATAGAATACAGAACTTAGAAGAACATAGAATGTAGAATATCAGATGTAAAATATAGAATATGGAATAGAGAATAGAGAAGAATACAATGTATAGAAAAATATAGAACATTAAATATGAAATATAGAATACAGAGTATGGAATATAAAATATAGAAATATAGAGAATATAGAATACAGAAGGACACACAATATAGACTTTAGAGTATAGAACTGTAGAGAACTTAAAACATAGACTATAGAATGTACAATGTAGAATACAGAGTATAGCATATGAAAGAATTAATAAAGAATATGGAATGTAGAAGAATACAGATTATAGAATATAAAATATGGAATAGGAAATATAGAAAACAGAATACAAAGTATAGAAGATTATAGGATATAGAATTCAGGATAGAAATCAGAAACAGAATATAGCAAAATTTGGAATATAGAATATAGAAGAAAATGGAATAAAGAATGTAGAATATAGAATATGGAATGTAGAATACAAAAGAATATAGTACATAGAAGAATACAGAACATAGAACATAGAAGAGAGAACACAGAATATAAAAAAATAGAATAATATAAAATATAGGATATAGAATATAACAGAATATAGAATACAGAGTATTGAAGAATACAGAACATAGAATAATTGGAATATAGACTATACAATATTGAAAATACATTACAGAATACAGATAATAGAAGACTGTAAAATACAGAATATAGAAGACAATAGAATATAAATTTAGAATATAGGCTATAAAATAATATAAAATATAGAAAATTGAATATGGAAGAATATAGAATGTTGACAAATATGGTATATAGAATACAAAACATAGGGTATGGAATATAAAATATAGAAGAATATAGACTGTAGAAAAATATAGATTATAGAATATAGAGTTTAGAATGTAGAAAAAAGAATGAAGAATACAGAATTCAGAATACAGAATGTAGAAAATAATATAGAATATAGACAAATTTAGAATATAGAATGTAGAATATAGAAGAATACAGAATGTAGAATGTAGGATATAGGTACAGAATATGGAATAGAGAATAGAGAAGAATAAAAAATATAGAAGAATTTAGAATATAGAATGTAGACTGTAGAATATAGAATGAAGAATGTAGAATAAAGAATATAGAAGAATACATAATTATAGAATGTAGAATGTAAAATATAGAATACAGAAGAATATAGAATAAGGAATATTGAAGAATATAGAATATATAATGCACAATGTAGAATAAAGAATATGGAATATATTATATAGAAAAATATAGAATATAGAACATAGAACATGGAATTTGGAATATAGAATACAGGGTATGAAATACAGAATATAGAAAAATATAGACTATAGAAGAACATATATAAAATACAGAATATAGAAGAATATAAATTATACAATATAGAAGATTATGGAATATAGAATGTAGAGTGTAAAAAATAGAATATAGAAAATATAGAATACAGAATGTGGAAAAATATGTAATATAGAATATGGGATATAAAATATAGAATAGAAATATATAGTACATACAAAATGCAGAATATAGGACATACAATATCAAATATAGAATACAGAGTATGAAATATAGAACATAGAATACAGAATATCAAATACAGAAGAATATAGAAAATACAATATAGAATATAGAAGAATTTAGCATACAAAATGTAGAATATAGAATACAGAAGAATATCGTATATAGAAGATTTTAGAACATGGAACATAGAATATAGAATACAGAATATAAAAGAATATAGAATATAGAAGAATATAGATAATAGAAGAATATGGAATATAGAATATACATTATAGAAGAATATAGAATATTGAAGAATAGAGAATACAGAATATAAATTTTTAAAATATACAAAAATATAGATGAGAGACTACAGAATACAGAACACAGAAGATAGAATATAGAAGAATATAGAATATTGGCAAATATGGTATATAGAATATAAGATATAGGATATACAATACAGAAGTAGGAGAATACAGATTATAGAATGTAGAACCTAGAATATAGATTACAGAAGAATATAGAATGCAGTTTAGAAGGTAGAATAAATAATTTAGAATTTAGAAAAATTTAGAATATAGAAGAAAATGGAGTATAGAATGTAGAATGTAGAACATAGAATAGAGAACAGAGAAAAGTAAAGAATATAGAATTTAGAATATAGAAAGTAGAATATAGAATACAGAATAGAGATTATAGAAGAATATAGAATGCAGAATGTACATTAAAGAATATAGAAGAATAAAACACAGAACTTAGAAGAATATAGAACATAGAATGTAGAATACAGAGTACAGAGTGCAGAATATAGAATGTAGAATATAGGAGATGTAGAATACAGAATAAAATATATAAAATGTACAATTTAGAATATAGAACATAGAAGTATACATATTATAGAATACAGGAGAATAACAGAATTTAGAATGTAGACTAAAGAACATAGAATAGAGGATACAGAAGAATATAGATTATAAAATAAAGAAGAATGTATAATATAGAATCAGAATATAGAAGAATATAGAATATAGAAAAATTTAGAACATAGAATGTAGAGTGAGAATATAGAATATAGAAAACGGAAGAATACAGAGTGAAGAATGTAGACTATAGAAGAATAAAGATTATAGAATGTACAACGTAGAATATAAAAACAAAATAGAAAACAGAATGTAGAATAGAGATAATATAAGAATATAGAAGGATATAGCATAGGGTGGTATATAGAACATTGAACATAGAATAAAGAATACAGAGTATGGAATATAGAAGAATATAGAATATATAATGTAGAGGGATATAGAATTTGGAAGAATATACAGTATAGAATTTAGTATGAAGAATATAGAGGATTATAGAATGTAGAATGTAGAACATGGAATATAGAAGAATATAGAATATAGAGTTTAGTATTAGAAAATGGAATAAAGAATATAGAATTCAGAAAATAATATAGAATATAGACAAATTTAGAATATAGAATGTGGAAGAAATATATAGAAGAATCTAGAATAGAGAATAGAGAAGAATAAAGAACATAGAAGAATTTAGAATATAGAATTTAGACCATAGAATATAGAACATTGAATATGGAATATAGAATACAGGGTATGGAACATAGACTATAGAAGAATATAGAATATACAATATAGAATATAAAATGCAGAATGTAGAATACAGAATATAGAATATAGAAGAATAAAGATTATGGAATATAGAATGTAAAACATAGAATATACAATACCAAATATTGAAGACTTTGGAATATAGAATATGGAATATGGAGTATAGAACAGAATACAGAAAAAATAGTATATAGAAAAATATAGAACATTGAATATAGAATACAGAACACAGAGTATGGAATACAGAACATAGATTATAGAAAAATACACAATATAGAATATAAAAAATATAGAATACAGGTGAACATAGAATATCAAATTTTGAATAGAGAATATAGGACGTAGAAACAGAATATAGAATATAGAAGAATGAAGATTATGGAATATAGAATGTAGAACATAAAATATAGAATATAGAAAAATATAATACACTGAATACAGAAGAATATAGAATATAAAATACATAATATGGAATATAGAATACAGAAAAATATAGTATATAGAAAAATATAGACTATACAACACACAACATCGAATATAAACTATCGAATACAAGTGCACAATATAGAACAAAGAATAAAGAAAAATATAGAATATAGAGGAATATAGAAGAACATAGAATTTAGAATGTAGAATATAGAACACAGAATATAGAATATAGAAGAATTTAGAAAATAGAATGTAGAATATTGAATATGGAATATAGAACATAGTATATAGAAGAATATGAATATAGAAGATGGAATACAGAATATAAAGGAATATATAATATAGAAGAATATAGATTATAGAAGATATGGAGTATGGAATATTGAAGAATATAGAATATACATTATAGAAGATAGAGAATATTGAAGAATACAGAATGTAAACATAAATTTAGAATAGAGAATAAAGAGTAGAGAAAAATATGGATGACAGACTACAGAATATAGAAGATAGAATATAGAAGACTATAGAATATTGACTAATATGGTATATAGAATATAGGATATACAATATAGAAGAATGTAGAATATAGAAAGCAAAAGAATATAGATTATAGAATACAGAAGAATATAAAATATAGATTACAGACATATATAGAACATAGAATTAGAAGGTAGACTATAGAATAAAGAATAGAGATTCAGAATATAGAATAATACAGAATTTAGAAATATTTAGAATATGGAATGTACAATATAGAACATAGAAGAAAATGGAACATAGAATGTAGAACATAGAACACAGAATACACAAAAGAGAATCGAGAAGAATATAGAATAATTCAGAATATAGAATGTAGGCTGTAGAATATAGAATATGGGAGAATATAGATTATAGAACATAGAAGAATATAGAATGTAGAATATAAAATATAGACTATAGAAGAGTTTAGAATACAGGACAGAAGAATATAGAACATAGAATATAGGATACAGAATACAGGGAATTATAGAATATAGAACATAGAATATATTAAAAATAAATTTTTTAATAGAATAGGGAATATGAAAAACGGAATACAGAATACAGAAAAATACAGTATGTAGAAAAATATAGAACATAGAACATCGAATACAGAATTCGGAGTATGGAATATAGAATATAGAAAAGTATAGAATAAGGGACACAGAAGAATATAGAATATAGAAGAACATACAGTATAGAATGTAGGATGTAGAAAAAACCCAAACCACACGAAACCTGCTGCCGTCGAGTCGATTCTGACTCATAGTGACCTGGGTGGCATAGTGGTTAAGTGCTACGGCTGCTAACCAAGAGGTCAGCAGTTTGAATCTGCCAGGCGCTCCTTGGTAACTCCGTGGGGGAATTCTACTCTGTCCTGTAGGGTCTCTATGAGAATGTAAAATACAGAATACACAATATAGAATATAGAAGAATATAGATTATAGAATATATACGATTATGGAACATAGAATGTAAAATATAGAATATAAAACATCGAAGAATATAGAATATGGGAGAATATAGAATATAGAAGAACATAGAATATAGAATACAGAATGTGGAATGTAGAATATACAATCTGGAACATAGAATATATAATACAGAAGAATATAGTATATAGAAAAAATAGAATATAGAACATAGAACATCAAATATAGAATACAGAGTATGGAATATAGAATATAGAAGAACATAGAATATAGAATGTAGAATACAGAATAGGGAATATGAAAAATGGAACACAGAATATAGAATACAGAAAAATACAGTATATAGAAAAATATAGAATATAGAACATCGAATATAGAATACAGAGTATGGAGTATAGAATATAGGAAAATATAGAATATAGAAGAATATAGAATATAGAAGAATATAGTATTTATAGGATAAATTATAGAATAAATTTATATTATAGAATATAGAACATAGAACACAGAAGATAGAATATAGAAAATAGTAGATATAGACTATAGAAGAATACAGATGATAGAATATACATTACAGAAGAATATAGAATAACATGAAATACAGAATATAAAAGAATATAGAATACAGAATATAGAAGAATATAGAATATAAATTTAAAACATAGAAGAACATAGAATATAGATGACAGACAATAGAATGTAGAATATAGACAGAAGATAGAATATAGAATATTGACAAATATCATATATAGGATATACAATATAGAAGCATATAGAATGTAGAAAAATATAGATTATAGAATATAAAAGAATATAGACTAGAATATGGAATATAAAATATAGAATATAGAATGTAGATTATAGAACAATATAGATTATCGAGTTTAGAATGTAGAATATAGAATAAAGAGTACAGAATTCAGAACATAGAATATAGAAGAAAATAGAATATAGCCAAATTTGGAGTACAGAATATAGAAGAAAATGAAATATAGAATGTATAATGTAGAATACAGATTACAGAATAGAGAAGAATAAAGAATATAAAGAATTTAGATTATTGAATATAGACTGTAGAATATAGAAAATAGATTACACAATATAGAATATGGAATATAGAATATAGAACAATATAGATTATAGAACATAGAAGAATGTAGAATACAGAATGTAGAGTGTAAAATATAAAATATAGAGG
This sequence comes from Loxodonta africana, assembly GCF_030014295.1. NCBI lineage: Eukaryota > Metazoa > Chordata > Mammalia > Proboscidea > Elephantidae > Loxodonta > Loxodonta africana. The sequence continues at coordinate 441,342 of NC_087357.1, forward strand.
AATATAGAATACAGAACGTGGAAGAATATAGAATGTAGAATATGGAATATGGAAGATAGAATATAGAACACAAAAGAATATAGTATATGGAAGAATATAGAACATAGAACACAGAATATAAAAGAATATAGAATATAGATGAATATAGAATAATATAGAATGCAGAATATAGAAGGATATAGAATATAGAAGAATATAGAATACAGAATATTGAAGAATATAGAATGATATTGAATATAGAAGAATTAGAATATATTATATAGAAGATACAGAAAAAAGAATATACATTATAGAATATAGATGATAGAAGACTATACAATACAGAATATAGAATATAAATTTAGAATATAGAATGTAGAAGAATATGAAATATAAAATGCAGAAAATTGATTATAGAATATCGAATGTTGAAAATATGGTTTATAGAATACAGGAAATAGAATATAGAAGAATACAAAACAGAATATAGAAAAATATAGATTGTGGAATGTAGAATATAGAAAAATATACAATATAGCAAAATATAGACTATAATAGAATTCATAGTATAGAATATAGAAAATAATATAGGATATAGACAAATTTAGAAGATAGAATATAGAATGTAGATTATAGAATATAGAACAAAAAATAGAAGAATTTAGAATGTAGAGTTTGGAATAAAGAATGTAGAATATAAAATATAGACTAAAGAATATAGAAAAATATAGATTATATAAGATTATAGAATACAGAAAGTAAAATATAGAATATAGAAGAAAATAGAATATAGAATGGACAATATAGATTATGGAATATAAAATATGAAATAAAGAACAATATAGTATATAGAAAAATATAGAGCATAGAACATCAAATATGAAATATAGAATATAGAAAAATATAGAATAAAAAGGTATGAGTATAGAATATAGAATTATATAGAATATAGAGTGTAGAATGTAGAATACAGAATATAGAATAACAAATATAGAATATAGTTTATAGACTTTAGAAGATTATGGAATACAGAATGTAAAATATAAAATATAGAAGAGTATAGAATACAGAATAAAGGAGAATATAGAATATACATTATTGACAAATATGGAACATAGAATATAATATAATATGTTAAATGTACAATATAGTAGAATACAGAATATAGAATGTAGAAGTATGTACAATATAGAATACAGAAAATATAGAAAATAGAATAGAGAATACAGAAAAATATAGATTATATAATACAGAAAATAGAATGTAGAATAGAATATGGAATACAGGACAATATACAATATAGATTGTGAGCGTAGAATATAGAATATACAGGAGAGAAGAATAAAGAATATTGAATAATTTAGAATATACAATGTAGACTGTAGAATATAGAATATATTATACAAAATACAGAATATAGAAGAATATAGATTATAGACTATAGAAGAATATACAATGTAGAATATAGAATGTGGAATATAGAATACACAAGAATATAGTACAAAGAAGAATACAGAATATAGAACATAGAAGATAGAACACAGAATAAAAAAGAATATAAAATATAGAGGAATATAGACTATAGAAGAATATAAAATACAGGAAACTGAAGAATATAGAAGAATTAGAATATTGAACACAGAAGAATATAGAATATACGTTATAGAAGAATATAGATGATAGAAGACTATACAATACAGAATATAGAAGAACACAGAATATAGAATTTAGAACATAGAATATAAAATATAGAATAAAGATATAGAATATAGAAGAATACAGATTATAGAACATAGAAGATGATGGAATATAAAATGTAGAACATAAAATATAGAATATGGAATGTAGAATATAGCATATAGAATACAGAATATAGAATATGGAACATAGAATATAGCATACAGAAAAATACAGTATATAGAAAAATTTAGAAGATAGAACATTGAATATACAATATAGAATACAGGGCATGGAATATAGTACATAACATAGAATACAGAAAAATATAGAAGTAGAATATAAAAGAATACAGAATATAGAAGAATATAGAATTTAGAATGCTGAATATAGAATACTATAGAATGTAGAATATGGAATAGAGAATATAGAAAAATACATATTAGTATAGAATATAGAATTTAGACTATGGAATATAGTATGTACAATGTAGAATACAGAATATAAAATATAGAATAAGGAACATAGAATATAGAAGAATATACATTATAAAATATAGAAGATTATGGAAAATAGAAGAATATAGAATATAGAAGAATATGGAATATAGAAGAATATAAAATGTAGAGTGTAGAATATAGAATATGGAATACAGAATACAGAAAAATACAGTACATAGAGAAATATAGGATATTCAACATACAACATGGAACATCATATATAGAATACAGAGGATGGAACATAGGCTGTAGAAAGATATAGAATATAGAAGAACATAGAATATACAATTTAGAATGTAGAATACAGAATATAGAAGAATTTAGAATACAGAATGTAGAATATAGAGTATGGAATATGGAATACAGAATATAGAAGAATATTGTATATAGAGGACTATAGAATATAGAACTTAGAAGGTAGAATACAGAATATAGAAGAATATAGATTATAGAAGAATATGGAATATACGAGAATATAGAATATACATTATAGAAGAATATAGAATACAGAAGAATATAGAATGCAGGATAAGGAATATAGAATATACAAGAACATAGAATATAGATTACAGAAGAATATAGAATAAGGAATATAGAATTCAGAATACAGAATACAGAAGTATATAAACCCAGTGCTGTCTAGTCGATTCCGACTCATTGCAACCCTATAGGACAGGGTAGAACTGCCCCATAGAGTTTCCAACCAGCGCCTGGCATAGAATTTAGAAAAATTTAGAATATAGAAGAAAATGGAATATAGAATGCAGAATGTAGAACATAGAATATGGAATGCAGAATAGAGAAGAATATAGAAGAATTTAGGATATAGAATGCAGACTGCAGAATATAGAATTTGGAGGGTAGAATAGAGAATATGGACTATGGAATATAGAATACTGAAGTATATAGTATATAGAAAAATATAATAAAAATAGAATACAGAATATAGAACACCAAATATGGAATATAGAATATAGAAAAATACAGAATAGAGAATATAGAATAATACAGAATTTAGAATGTAGAAAATAGAATACAGAATATAGAATGTAGAAGAATATAGAATACGGAATGTAGAATATAGAAGAATATAGTATATAGTAAAAAGAAGAATGTAGAATATAGAATAACATGGAATATAGAATATAGAAGAATGTAGAATATGGAATATAGAGTATAGAATACATAATATAGAAAAATATACAACATAGGACACAGAATATAAAAGAATACATATATTGATATAGGAGAACATAGAAGAAAGAAGGATATAGAATATAGAAGGATATAGAATACAGAAGATTATAGAATATAGAAGAATATAAAATATACATTATTGAAAAATATACAATACAGAACATAGAATAAAGAATGTAGAGGAATATAGAATGTAAATATATAGAAAATAGAGTATAGGGGAATTTTGAATATAGAATACAGGAGAATATAGAATATAGAAGAATATAGAATGTAGAATATTGATGAATATGGTATATAGAATATAGAACATATGATATAGAATATACAACATAGAAGAAAGCAGAATAAAGTAGAATATAGATAATACATTGTTGAAGAATATAGAATATGAAATATAGAAGACAAAACATAGAATATTGATGAATATGGTATAAAGAATATAGAATAAAGGATATAGAATATACAATATAGAAGCATATAGAATGTAGAAGAATACAGATTATAGAATATTAAATACAGAAAGTAGAAATGTAGAATACAGAATATAGAATATAGGATAACATAGAAAATAGAACATACGTTATTGAGGAATATAGAAGAACATAGATACAGAATGTAGGAGAATATAGAATACAGAAGAATAGAGGATATAGGGGAATATAGAAGATAGACTATAGAAGAAAATAGAATATTGACGAATATGGTATATAGAATACAGGATATAGAATACACAATATAGAAGTATATAGAATATAGAATGTAGGAGAATATAGATTATAGAATATAGAATAAAGAATTTAGAATGTAGAATATATAATATAGAAGAATATGGAATATAAAATTTAGAATGTAGAAGAATATAGTATATAGAAGGATATAGAATATAGATTATAGAAGAATATAGAATATACAGTTTAGAAAGCAGAACATGGAATACAGAATAGAGAAGAATAAAGAATATACAAAAATTTAAAATATAGAATGTAGACTGTAGAATACAGAATATAGAATATACAAGAACATAGATTATAGAATATAGAAGAATATAGAATACACAGAACATAATGTAATACATAGAATATAGAAAACAGAACATAAAAGATAGAATATAGAAGAATATAGAATGCAGAATTATGACATATATGGAATACAGAATAAAATATGTAAGATGTACAGTATAGAATACAGAACACAGAATACAGAATGCAGAAGTACATAGATTATAGAATATAGAAGAATTTAGAATATAGAATGTAGAATAGAGAATACAGAAGAATATAGATTATAGAATATAAGAGAATACAGAATATAGACTGTAGAATGTAGAACACAGAACACAGAATATAGCATATAGAAGAATACAGAATATAGAAAATTTTTGAATATATAATGTTGAGTGTAGAATATAAAGTATAGAATACAGAATATAGAATATAGAAAAATATAGAATATAGAATGCATAATGTGGAATATACAATACAGAATATAGTATAGAAAATAGAAGAATATAGAATGTAGAAGATCAAGGAATATAGAATTTAGAATATAGAATGTAGCATATAGAATATACAAGAATATAGATTAAATAATATCAAAAATATAGAATGTAGAATATAGAAGAATATGGGATATAGAATATTGAAGAATATAGTATATAGAAGAATATAGAATATAGAGCAGAACACAGAAGATAGAATACAGAATATAAAAGAAAATAGAATATAGAATAATGTAGAAAATAAAATCTAGAATATAGAAGGATATAGAATATAAATATAGAATACAGAAGAATATAGTGTATAGAATATAGAACACAAAATATAGAAGAGAGAAAATAGAAGAATATAGAAAAAACATAGAAGAAAATGGAATATAGAATATACATTATAGAAGAATATAGATTATAGTATACAGAATATAGAATATAAATTTAGAATATAGAATATAGAAGAATATAGAATATGGGTGACAGTATATAGAAGATAGAATATTGATGAATATGGTATATAGAATATACAATATAGAATAGAGTATAGAATTTAGAAGACTATAGATTATAGAATATAGAAGAATATAGAATGTGGAATATAGGATACAGAAAACAGAAGAATATAGAATGTAGGATCAAGAATCTAGAAACTAGAATATAAAAAAATAGAATATAGCATATAGTAGAATATAGAATATAGAAGAGTATAGAATATAGAATTTACAAAGTAGAATCTGGAATATAGAATACAAAATATAGAAGAATATATAGAAGAGATTAGAATATAGAATGTAGAATACACAAAAGAGAGAAATATAGATTATAGAATATGGAAGAATATAAAATATAGAACATAGATTATAGAAAAATATAGAATATAGAAGAATACAGAATGCAGAATATAGAATACAGAGTATATTATAGAGAAGAAAATAGAATATAGAACATAGAATATAAAAGAATATAGATATTGAATATAGAAGAATATAGAATTATATAAAAAATATGGAATATAGAGTATAGAATGTAGATGTGTATAGAATATAGAAGAATATAGAATACTGAATATACAGGAATATACAATATAGAAAATTATAGAATATAAAAGAATATAGAATATACCTTATAAAAGAATTTAGAATACAGAAGAATATACAATACAGAATGTAGTAGGATATAAAATATAGAATGTGGAAAATAGCATATAGAGGAATATGGAATATAGACTACAGAATGTAGAAGATAGAATATAGAAGAATGAATATATAGAATATATGATATAGAAGAATATAGATTATAAGATTATTGAAGAATATAGAATGTAGAATGTAGATTATAGAATATAAAAGAATATAGATTATAGAACACAGAATATAGAGTTTACAATATAGAATAAAGAATGTGGAATATAGAAGAACACAGAATATAGAATGTAGAATGTGGAACACAGAACATAGAATACAGAATAGAGAAGAATAAAGAATATAGAAGAATTTAGAATATATAATACAGACTGTAGAATATAGATTATAGAATATAAAAGAGCATAGAATATAGAGCACAGAACATACAATATAGAATACAGAACATAGAAGTTAGAAGATAGAATACAGGATATTCACGAAAATGGAATACAGAGCAAAAAATATGTCATAAAATATACGATATAGAGGAATATAAAGAATATAGAATGTAGAATATAGAAAATCATTATAGAACACAGAACATAGAATTTAAAAGTATATAGATTATAGAATACAGAAGAATGTAGAATATAGAACATAGAATATAGAAGAATATAGATTATAGGAAAGAGAATATAGAATGTAGAACATAGAACATTGAATATAGTAGAATATAGAATGTAAAACATAAAATATAGAATGTACAATATAGTATATACAAGAATATGGAATATTGACAAATAGAGAATTTAAGATATAAAATATACAATTTAGAAGAATAAAAAATAGAATACAGAATACAGACTGTAGAAGTATATAGATTATAGAATACAGAGTATACAATGTAGAATGTAGAATAAGGAATATAGAACAGAGAATATAGAAGAATACGAAAAATAAAAAAAAGGAAAATAGATTACGGAATATAGAATATACAAGAATATAGTATATAAAAGAATATAGAACACAGAACATAGAATATTGATTATAAAGTATAGAATGTAGAATATAGAAGAATAAAAAATACGGAAGAATATAGAAGAGAGTATAGAAGAAAATAGAATATAGAAGGATATAGAAAATAGATGTAGAATATGGAATACAGAATATAGAAGTACATAGAATATAGCAGAATATGGAATATAGAAGACCATAGAATAGAGGAGAATATAGAATATAGAAGACAATAGAATACGGGACACAAAAGAATATAGAAAACAGAAGAAAATATAATATCAAATATAGAAGACAATAGAAGATAGTAGACAGAAGACAGAAGATGATAGGAGATAGAAGATTGAACATAGAACACAGCACAAAGAATATCAAATATAGAATATAGAAGAATATAGACTATACAGTACGGAATATTTAATATAGAAGAACATAGAATATAGAAGAATATTAAGTACAGAATTTAGAATGTAGAATATAGAAGAATATAGAATATAGAGTATAGAAGATAGAATACAGAAGATAGAATATAGAAGAATAAAGAATATTGAAGAATATGGAATAAAGAATATAGAACGTAGGATACAGAATATATAATAATATAGAGTGTAGAATATAGAATATAGAAAAATGTAAAATACAGGATGTAGAATATGAATAAAGAATATAGAATAAAGGAGAATAGAGAACATAAAATATAGAATATAAAATAGATTATAGCATATAGAATGTAGAATGTGGAATACAGAACATACATACAGAAAACATATACAGAATATAGAAAATAGAAGAATGTAGAATATAGAACATAGAATATAGATTTTAGAATATAGAATACAGAATAAAGAACGTAGAATATAGAATGTAGAGTATAGAATATAGGAGAATATAGAATATGGAATAAAGAATATGGAATACAGATATAGAAAAATATAATATATAGAAGAATATAGAACATACAACATAGAATACTGAATATAGAATATGGAATGTGGGATATAGAATATAGAAGAATAAAGAATACAGAGGTATATAGAATATAGAAGAATATAGGATATAGAATATAGAAGAGTATAGAATATAGGAGGATATAGAATATACAAGAATGTGGAATATAGAATAATATAGGATATACGATATAGAATAAAACAGAATGTAGAATATTGAAGAATATAGAATGTAGAATAAAGAATATAGAATACAGTATATAGAACACAGAATGTGAAATGAAGAATATAGAATGTAGAATATAGAAGAATATAGATTATAGCATATGGAGGAATATAGAATATGGCATGTAGAGTGTGGAATATAGTATATACAATGTGGAAAATATAAAAAATAGAAGTGTATAGAATATAGAATGGACAATATTGAATATAGAATATGGAATAAGAATATATAAAATAGAACAGTATAGTTCATAAAATATGGAATATAGAGTACAGAATATAGAATAAAGAACATAGAGGATAGAAGATAGAATACAGGAGAGTATAGAACATAGAATAATGATGAATATAGAATATAAGACATAAAATATACAATATAGAAGAATATAGAATACAAAATACAGAAGTATATAGATTATAGAATATAGGTAAATATAGAATGTAGATTATAGAATATAGAAGAATATAAAATATAGAATGTAGAAAATAGAATATGGAATATAGAATATGGAAAATAGAAGAACATAGTATTTAGAAGAATATAGAATATTGACGAATATGGCAAAAAGAATATAAGAAATAAAATATACATTATAGAAGAATATAGAATACAGAATGTACACGTATATAGATTATAGGAAATAGAATATAGAATGCAGAATGTAGGATATAAAATGCAGAATTTAGAATATAGAACACAGTACATAGAATAGAGAATATAGCAGAATATATATTATAGAATATAGAAAGTAAATGTAGAATATAGAATATAGAAGACCATAGAATATAGAAGAATATAGAATAGAGAATATGGTATACAGAAGAATACAGAATATAGAACAGCAAACATAGAATATTGCATATAGAATGTAGAATATAGAAGAATTAAGAATATAGAATAAAGAAGAATATAGAATGTTGAATGTAGGATATAGAATGCTGAATGCAGAATAAAGAATGTAAAATATAGAATGTAAAAAAAACAGAGTATAGAATATAAAATTTAGTATATACAATACAGAAATAGAAGAATGTAAAATGTAGAATATAGAATATGGAAAAATATAGAAAAAAGAATATTGAATATAGAACGTAGAATGTAGAATACGGAATATGGAATACAGAACATAGAACATAGAAGCATACAGTATTTGGAAGAATACAGAATACAGAATATAGGGCACAGAATATAGAGTACAAAATATAGAATATAGAAGATAAAATGTAGAAGAATATATAATATAACATATAGAAGAACATAGAATATAGAATACAGAATATAGAATCTAGAATATAGAAGAATATAGAGTAGAGAATATAGAATATAGAAGACAAAATATAGAAGATAGAATATAGAATAAGGAATATTGAAGAATATAGAATATAGGATTTGGAATATAGAATATAGAAGAGTATAGAATATAGAAGAATATAGACTAGAGAATATAGAAGATAGAATACAGAAAAATAAAGAATATTGACAATTATGGTATATACAATATAGAATAAAGGATATAGGATATACAATATAGAAGAATATAGATTATAGATTATTGAGGAATGTAGAATATAGAAGAATATAGAATATAGAGTTTAGAGTGTAGAATATAGAACAAAGATATAGAATACAGAATATAGAATAAAGAAAAATTTAGATTATAGAATGTAGAATACAGAATATAGAGCCATATACAATATAGGACGTAGAATATAGAGAATACAGAATAGAGAATAGAGAAGAATAAAGAATATAGAAGTATTTAAAATACAGAATGTAGACAGTAGAATATAGAATACAGAATATGAAATATAGAGTATAGAATGTAGAATATAGAGAACAGAATATAAAATATAGAACATAGAATATAGAAGGATATAGAATACAGAATACAGGATATTGACAAAAATGGAATATAAGATATAAAATATACAATATAGAAGATTATAGAATATAGAATGTAGAATTATATAGGTTATAGAATATAGAAGGTACAGAATGTAGAATATAATATATAGAAGAATATAAAATACAGAATAAGAATGTAGAATATAGAACATGGAATATAGAATATAGAAGAATAGAGTATATAGGATATAGAATATTGATGAATATGTAATATAGAAGAATATAGAATATAGGAGAGAGAGTATGGAATATAGAATATTGATGAATAATGTAGACTATGATATATAAAATGTACAATATAGAATATAAAAAACAGTATAGAATGTAGAAGAATATAGATTATAGAATATAGAATTTAGAATGCAGAATATAGAATATGGAACATAGGATAGAGAATATAGAATGTAGAATATGGAATACAGGAAAATTTAGAATATAGAAAGTAGAGTGGAGAACATAGGATATAGAATACAGAACATACAAGAAAATAGAATGTAGAATATAGAATACAGAATATAAAAGAGAGAAGTTAAAGAATATAGAAATATTTAGAATACATAATGTAGACTGTAGAATATAGAAGAATATAGAATATAGAGAAGAGAATGTAGAATATAGAACATAGAGGATAGAAGATAGAATATAGAATAGAGGATATTCAGGAAAATGAAATACAGACTATAAGATATAAAATATACAATATAGAAGAATATAGAACAAACAATGTAGAATATAGATAATACAATACAGAATAGAGACTATAGAATGTAAAAGTATATAGATTATAGAATATAGAATACAGAATGTAGAATATAGATTATAGAACATAGAATACAGAAGAATATAGATTATAGAATATAGAAAGTAGAATACAGAAGTATATAGAATATAGAATGTTGAATGTGGAATATAGAATATAGAAGAATATAGTTTATAAAAGAATATAGAAAATAGAATATTGATGAATATAGACAATAAAACATAAAATATACAATGTAGAAGAATATAAGACATAAAATATACAATACAGAAGAATATAGAAAACAGAACGTAGAAGTATATAGATTATAGAATATAGAAGAATATGGAATATATACTATAGAATGTAGAATACACAATATAAAACACAGAACATAGAATATAGAATATTGAAGAATACAGATTATAGAATATAGAATGTAGAAAAATATAGACTGTAGAATATAGATTACAGCATATAATGTAGAATACAGCACGTAGAAGAATACAGAATATAGAACATAGAATATTGAATATAGAAAATAGAATGTAGATTATAAAATATAGAATAAAATATATAGAAGATTATAGGATATAGAGTATAGAATGTAGAAGAATATAGAAGAATATGGAAAATAGAATATAGCATTAGAATAAGGAATATAGAAGAATATAGAATAAGGAAGATAATAGAACATAGGACACAAAAGAATATAGTAAATAGAAGAAAATATAATATAGAACATAGAATATACAATATAGAAGAAAATTGACGATAGAAGATAGATTGACGATAGTAGATAGAAGAAAGCAGAAGATAGAAGATTGAACATAGAACATAGAACACAGAACATAGAATATAGAGTATAGAATACAGAATATAGAATTTAGAATGTAGAATATAGAAGATAGAATATTGAAGAATAAGGAATATAGGGTATAGAATATAGAATACAGAAGAATATAGAACATAGAAGAATATAGAGTGTACTATGTAGAATATAGAGTACAGAGGATAGAATATAGAAGATAGAATACAGAATATAGAACATAGGATATAGATGATAGAAGAAAATAGAATACAGAAGAATATAGAGTGTAGAATGTAGAATATAGAATATGAAATACATAATGTAGAATATAGAAAATAGAATTTAGAATATACAATAAGATAAATACAGAATATTGTTGTTGCTGTTGTTAGGTGCTGCCGAGTTGGTTCCGACTCATAGAGACCCTATGCACAACAGAACGAAACACAGCCTGGTCCTGCGCCGTCCTTATAACCGGTGTTATGCTTGAGCTCATTGTTGCAGCCACTGTGTCAATCCACCTCGTTGAGGGTCTTCCTCTTTTCCGCTGACCCTGTACTCTGCCAAGCATGACGTCCTTCTCCAGGAACTCATCCCTCCTGACAACATGTCCAAAGTATGTAAGACACAGTCTCGCCATCCTTGCCTCTAAGGAGCATTCTGGCCGCACTTCTTCCAAGACAGATGTGTTCATTCTTTTGGCAGTCCATGGTATATTCAATATTCTTCGCCAACACCACATTTCAAAGGCATCAACTCTTCTTCAGTCTTCCTTATTCATTGTCCAGCTTTCACATGCATATGATGTGATTGAAAATACCATGGCTTGGGTCAGGCACACCTTAGTCTTCAGGATGACATCTTTGCTCTTCAACACTTTGAAGAGGTCCTTTGCAGTAGATTTGCCCAGTGCAATGCGTCTTTTAATTTCTTGATTGCTGCTTCCATGGCTGCTGATTGTGGATCCAAGTAAAATGAAATCCTTGACAACTTCAATCTCTTCTCCGTTTATCATGATGTTGCTCATTGGTCCAGTTGTGAGGATTTTTGTTTTCTTTATGTTGACGTGCAGTCCATACTGAAGGCTGTGGTCTTTGATCTTCAAATATAGAACATAAAATGTAGAATATAGAAGAATATAGATTATAGCATATAGAAGAATATAGAATGTAGAATGTGGAATATAGAACATAGAATATAGAAAACAGAATACAGAATATAGACTATAGAAAATAGAAGAATATAGAATACATAATATAAAATGTAGAATATAAAATATATAATAAAGATTAGAGAATATAGAATATCGATTATAGAATATAGAATATGAAATATAGAGTATAAAGATGAATATAGGAAAATATTGAATATAGAATATGGAAGATAGGAAATAGAATATAATATATAGAATATACAGCGTAGAATATTGAACATAGAATGTAGAATATAGAAGAATAAAGAATATGGAGGAATATAGAACATAGAATATAGAACAGTATAGAATATAGAAGAATATAGAATACAGAAGAACATAGAAAATAGAATATAATATGTATAATGTAGAATATGGAATAGAGAATACAGGATATAGAAGAATATAGAATATAGAAGAATATAGACTAAAAAAACAGAAAATAAAAGACAATATAGAATATTGAAGAATATGAAATATAGGATATAGAATATAGAAGAATACAGAAGGATATAACAGAATATAGAATACAGAAGGATAAAAAATACAGAAGAATAGAGGGAGAATGAATGGAGAAGCAGAGAGAGATTTCATAAAGACACAAGCGGAGATGACAATGTGACCACAGAGACAGAGACTGGATGATGCAGCAACAGCCATGGAATAGAGACAACCGCCAGAAGCTGGAAGAGGCAATGAACAGATTCTCCCCTGGAGCCTCTGAAGAGTGTGTGGTGTGGTTGTGCCGTGACAGCTTGATTAAGGCTCATGTGTTTTGGCTCTGACTTTGGATTTCTGGCCTCCTGAACTGTGGAAGAATAAATTTCTGCTGTTTTAAGCCACTCAATTTGCAGCAATTTGTTATAACAGACACAGAAAATGAATTAACTGACCAATGAAAGATGCGGTAATTTATGCATCATTATAGTATTGTAACCTTATGAGGGTGGGTCTTCCCCGGTGCGACCCCTTGAGTCAATTGAGAGACACCAGGCCTTTGAAAAAGAGAAAACAGACTTTATTGCAAGCTGGTCAAGCAAGGAGCTCAGAGATTAAGTCTCAAATCAACCTCCCTGAGGTTGGGGATTCTAGTGCAGTTGCAGGGTTTGTGATAGGGAACTTATGCATAATTCATGAAATTTCTAAGAACTGGCAGACAATTTCAGGAAATTAACACATACAGGGGTGTAGTAGGGGGTGCAATATGGTGGCTGGGGGCATGTGGTTTTTAGGGGGGTATGAAACATGAAGTTTATCTAAGGACAGCTTTGTGGCTTATTGCTCATGTCCAAATGGAGTGGGGGGAAGGTTGGTGGGTAGCGAAGCAAACTTGAGCAGAGAAACAGTAAGATGGCCTTGAGCTGCTACACAGAATTTCTTATCAAAAGTGTGTGATGTGGCCCAGCTCTGATGGGAGGAAGGGGAACCATTTAGCCCTGTTGTTTATGGCATCAATAATATATATTTTTAAAAATAATTTTTATTGTGCTTTATGTGAAAGTTTACAAATCAAGTCAGTCTCTCACATATAAACTTATATACACCTTACTACATACTCCCATTTACTCTCCCCTTAATGAGTCAGCCTGCTCTCTCCTTCCAGTCTCTCCTTTTGTGACCGTTCTGCCAGTTTCTAACCCTCTCTACCCTCCCATCTGCCCTCTAGACAAGAGATGCCAACACAGTCTCAAGTGTCCACCTGATACAAGTAGCTCACTCCTCATCAGCATCTCTCTCCAACCCATTGTCCAGTCCAATCCATGTCTGAGGAGTTGGTTCCTGCCCTGGGCCAACAGAAGGTTTGGGGACCACGACCGCTGGGATTCTTCTAGTCTCAGTCAGACCATTAAGCCTGGTCTTTTTATGAGAATTTGGGGTCTGCATCCCACTGTTCTCCTGCTCCCTCAGGGGTTCTCTGTTGTGCTCCCTCTCAGGGCAGTCATCAGTTGTGGCCGGGCACCATCTAGTTAATAATTTTTTTAATTAACTTTTATTGAGCTTCAAGTGAACGTTTACAAATCAAGTCAATCTGTACATATAAGTTAATATACATCTTACTCCTTACTCCCACTTGCTCTCCCCCTAATGAGTCAGCCCTTCCAGTCTCTCCTTTCGTGAAAACTTTGGCAGCCTCCAACTCTCTCTATCCTCCCATTCCCCCTCCAGACAGGAGATGCCAACACAGTCTCAAGTGTCCACCTGATATAATTAGCTCACTCTTCGTCAGCATCTCTCTCCCATCCACTGTCCAGTCCCTTTCATGTCTGATGAATTGTCTTCGGGGATAGTTCCCGTCCTGTGCCAACAGAAGGTTTGGGGACCATGACCGCCGGGATTCCTCTAGTCACATCCAGACCATTAAGTATGGTCTTTTTATGAGAATTTGGGGTCCGCATCCCACTGAAGTTAATATTTTTAATAAAATATCTAGACTTAAAAACTTAAGGAAGGAGAAGTGTCTTTCACTTCTTAAAATACGGCAGATGTTATGGGTTGAATTGTGTCCACCAAAAATGTGCGTCAACTTGGCTAGACCTTGATTCCCAGTATTGTGTGATGGTCCACCATTTTGTCGAGTGATGTGATTTTCCTACACACTGTAAACCCTACCTCTATGATGCTAATGAGGTAGGATTTGTGGCAGTTATGTTAATGAGGAAGGACTCAATCTACAAGACTGGCTTGTGTTTTAAGTCAATCTCTTTTGAGATATAAAAGAGAGAAGCAAGCAGAGAGACAGGGGGACATCATACCACCAAGAAACAAGAGCCAGGAGAATAGAGTATCCTTTGGACTGGGGGTCCCTGTGCTTAGGATCTCTTGACTGGGGAATACTGATGACAAGGACTTTCCCCCAGAGCCAACAGAGGGAGAAGGGCTTCTCCTGGAGCTAGCACCCTGAATTCGGACTTCTAGCCTGCTCTGCTGTGAGAGAAAAAATTTCTCTATGTTAAAGCCATCCATCCACTTGTGGTGCTTCTGTTATAGCAGCACTAGATAGCTGAGACAGCAGGTATATTGAAAAATATATCTCTGGCACAAAAAGCCTCAAATTGCTGAAAGAAATTAAAAATATACTTGTATTTTTGTGGGTATATATATGTGTGTGTGGCTATATGTATATGTGAGCTCTGGTGGGTTTATATATATATGTATATATACACACCTGTATATGAGTTCTGGTGGCACAGTGGTTAAGTGCTCTGATGCTAATCAAAAGGTAAGCAATTTGAACTCACCCGCCTATTCCACAGGAAAAAGGTGTGGCAGTCTGCTTCCATAAAGATTTGGAGCCTTAGAAACCCTATGGGGCAATTCAACTCTGTTCTATAGGGTCACTATGAGTTGGAATTGACTCAGGGGCAAATGGTTTGATTTGGTTTTATATATATATAAAATGCTGTAAGATGAATGATTGAGCTACTGGAAAAGTAAGAGAAATCTGCACTATCTAGAAAGATATTGTGAACGAGTCCTGAAAAAGGTCAATACAGGTAACAGACATGAAAAAGGTGTTGATATAGGTATTGGACTTTACTAGGACTCATACAATGGGGAAAGGAAGCAATATTAAGTCCCATGCACAGTGGATAGTTATTGCGCATGCAGAGATATCAAGCTGGGACCAGGAAAATTAGTTTCTTAAAAAAACCCAGTAAGAAAAATCTACATCAAAGATAAATGAGGACCATGGATGTCTGTGGAAGGGAAATAAAAAAGCTTTTCTTAAAATTTCTATTCTCATCCCTACACTTAGATATATATGAAAGTAAATTGCATACCACCATGTAATTTAAATATCACCATCTCAAAATTTAGTTAACATAGAGTCCGAGTGATGAGCAGCCAGTTACTGAGCAACTGTGAAGGACAATTCTGTTATTAGGATTCAAATATAGACATAGATAAATTTCTAAACAATATGATCTCAGAATGAAATATCTCATATTATATGTTTAACAGTATTGCTCTGGGCAAATCTGCTACAAAAGACCTCCTTAAAGTGTTAAGAAGCAAGGATGTCACTTTGAAGACCAAGGTGTGCCTGACTGAAGCTATGGTATTTTCAATGACCTCATATGAATGTGAAAGCTGGACAATGAATTAGGTGTTGGTGAAGATTATTGAATATGCCAGTGACTGCCAGAAGAATGAACAAATCTATCTTGGAAGAAGTACAGCCAGAGTACTTTTTTGAAGCAAGGGTGCCAAGACTTTCTTTCATGTGCATTGGATATGTTATCAGGAGGGATCAGTCCCTGGTGAAGGACATTATGTTTGGTAAAGTAAAGGGTCAGTGAAAAAGAGGAAGACCCTCAAAGACATGGATTGACACAGTGACTACAACAATGAGCTCAAACATGGCAATGATTGTGAGGATGGCACAGGACCGGGCAGCTTCTCGCCCTGTTGTACATGGTGTCACTATTAAAAAAAAAAAAAATTTGCCATTGAGTCAATTCTGACTCATAGTGACGATGGCAACTAACAACAAAAACATATTTTTTTCTCAAGTATTGGGATGGGAAACAACCAAGGTAACAGAATCTTAATATATTGCCTAATGGAGACATAAGTTCCTTTTCAAGTTAAACATCTGACCAGTAAAATTACTCAACAGCCTCATGGGAGTTGAGAGTAGATTGCATACCACCACGTAACTTAAATATCACCATCTCAAAATGTATTTAACATAGGGTCTAAGTGATGAGCAGCCAGTTACTGAGCAACTGTGAAGGAAAATTCTCTTATTACAATTCAGATACAAAAAAAAAATTTTTTTTTTTTTTTTTTTTTTTATGACCCCATGGGAGTGGAATAGCAGAATACTGTTGACATCTTATATAGAGTTTAAATCATTTCTGGTTATCTTTTGGGAGAATGTCCCCTCAGTTTTGCACTTAAAGGAATTGACAATTCTCTCTTTTTTTTTTTTGTATGTAATTGGTAGACAGGAACACCAGTCTCCACAGGAGATTTTTTTCTTTTTTCCTTTTATTTCATTTAATCCCCTCGAGTCTTTTATGAGCAAACTGATAAAACTGTAGCAATTGTGCAATTTGTGCACAATTGCAAACATAGTCATTCTTTGTTATGAAAAGTGGGTTCCTGTAATCTGAGAGTTTTCCTAAAATATCCTTCCCTTTGAGAATAATATTTTCATTTAGGTTTAATATTTAAGGAAAAAACTTCAGAAAAATTCTATTAGAAAGAGTATTCTAATTCAATTATCTGTAATAACTACATCCTGTGATTTTTGTGGAAACCCTGGTGGCGTAGTAGTTAAGAGCTATGGCTGCTGGCCAAAAAAAAGTCAACAGTTCAAATCCATCAGGCGTTCCTCAAAAACCGTATGGGGCAGTTAGTTCTACTCTGTCCTATAGGATCACTGTGAGTTGGAGTTGACTCAATGGCAAGGGGTTTCATTTTGGTTTCAGGTGATTTTTGTAGTGTATGTCCAATAAGGTAACCATGAGTTGGAATCAACTTGACGGCAACAGGTTTGATTTTTGGATGCAGGAATAAAAAGAAATATTTTATTTAACTGGGATAACAGATTAAAAACCTAGTGTAATGATATAAAAAATGAATAAAGTAATTATTTTTACAAATACCCCAATCTAAATACCATATTACCAAACCAAACCAAACCCGTTGGCTTTGAGTCAATATGGACCCATAGCTAACCTGTAGAAGAGAAGAACTGCCCCATAGGGTTTCCAAGGAGTGACTGGTGGTTTTGAACTGCTGACTTTTTGATTAGCAGCCTGAGTTCTTAACCACTGTGACACCAGGGCTACTAACCATATAAACCCTATAAGATACCTTTGACTTTAAATAGGTCAATGTTGAGGACTTCCGGCCAACATGGCCCCGTAGCCAGAAACACCTCACCATCCCTCCACAACAAAGACCCAACAAACTAAATAAAACAGAGACAAACATCATTCCTGGACCCCAAAGTGTCAAATGAAGAGATAAAGAACTCAGCCAAGCACCAAATGGAATAAGAAACTGACAGAGGACTGAGAATGAGCAGAGATATTTGCTGAGAATCCTTATCAGCTAATTCAGCATGGATCGGCCATCTTGGACTCCTGTCCGATATTGGCTAACAGAGAGCATGGGAAAGCAGCTTCATGGAGCTTCTAGCAGGAGATAGAGCACCTGGTAACCAGCGATACGTGCTTTCCTGCCCCCCATCATCTCCCCACTACTCTACTCCCCACTTCTCTACCTTCAAACTTCCTGACTGGCTGTGGTGGCTTGGACAGCTGGGAAGTGCAGCATCTGCAGCGAGTACAGGAAAGTAGCTTCACAAAGTTGCCAGCAAGAGGCAGAGGACCTGATAAGGACTTGTATATCTTTCCTAATCCCCACTCTTCTTCCCCTCCCCCTTCAGCCTCCTCTGCTTCCTGCCAGCTGCAGTCTTTTGGCCAGGAGGCAACTGCTTCAGCCCCAGGATGCTTGGGTTCACCCCATCCACACTGGCCAGTTCCCTGAGCTGGGTTCCTACTTTCAGTCTCTTTTGGTTTCTTCCATGCCTCCTACCACCTCCCCCTCATTCTTCTCCAACACTTGGCTCCGTGTGCCTTCTTTGCTTCTTCTTGAAGGGCTTTGAAGCCCTGCTCAACTGGGGATCCACTCCCCTGGCCTAAGGCACCACATTGGCGGGATCCCTGGGGCTTTTCTTTCTTTCTTTCTTTTTTTCTTTAAATTTGTTGTTTGTTTTCTTTCTCTTTTCACACTTGAGAGCCCTTTCTAGCTGGGCTGGACTGCACAACCTAGGAGACACTCCCCCAATTTGCATAGCTGAGTAGGCGGGATCCCTGGGGAAATTTCTTTTCTTTTTTTTCTTTTTCCTTCTACCTTTTTCCCTTTCGGTCTCTCTTCATTTCTCAGTTCTCATCTGTGTATACTTACCTTCTTTTCCTGTCTCCTGAATACTTGGTGCTATGTGACATCTATACCCCCTCTAGCCAGGCTATACTGCGCAAACTGGGAGACATCCCCCAGCTTCACGGAGACACAGGAAGGACACGTGAGGGCATTTCTTTTCCAAATTTTTGTCTAGATTTTTTCTTCTTTTTCACTTTTTCTTTTCTTTTTGCTTCTCTCCATTTCTTGGATTCTCATCTCTCCACTCCAACAGCAAGCTCCCTTTGCACTCTTTTGTTGTTGTTGTGTTTTTTTTTTTTTTTGGGCTCCTGTTTCTCTCTCCCCTTTTCCACACTCGTGCTAGCTCCTCACACCACAACCTCCTCCGTTTCCTACCTACCTGCACTTTGTGCTAAACATCACACCTCAGAGTAGCACAGGCACGGCCTACTGGGACCTGCCTGGCACTGATTCCTGGCCCTCCCTGTTGGCTCTGTGTGTGCCACAAACCCATTCCAGGCCCTCCCCTTCAGCTGGACTTGCCCTGCTGCACTGTACCTGAGTGACTGGCCCCACCCACTGGACAAGTAGGTGAAAAGTATCATGATTACAGATGAGAAAACAAAGAAGGCACAGCCCGCCTGCTCAAACATAACCAAATAAAACTGTAAGACAAAACAAACAAATCAAGAAACAAAGAAAATAACCACTGAATGTCCTGAAGACAGCAGACAATATCAAAACATATTTAAAAAAGGAGAAGATGGTTCCTGTAGGTGTCCAAAATAAAACACCAGATGACTTTCCAGTAGAAGAAAAGGCACTAGAACTACCTGACAGGGAATTCAAATCTCTAATAGTCACAGCTATCCAAGAATTGAAGCAAAACAAAACAAAACAAAACAAAAAAACAGACAAAAATGAAGAAAAATACACAAATTTATGGAAAAAGCAGACAAATTCATGGAAAATACAGAAAAAAAATGGAAGAATTCAGGAAAATAATACAGGAACTAAATGCCAAAATAGATTCACAACTAGAAGTCATGCAAACATAAGAATTAGAAATCCAAAAGATAAACAACAAGATTTCAGAAATGACCAGTGTCATAGAAGGACTGAGGAGCAGGTTTGAAATGATGGAAAACAGGATTAGTGAAATTGAAGACAAACACTTGGATAAAACTCTGAGGAAAAATCAGAAAAAAGAATGAAGAAAAATGAGGAAACCCTGAGAATTATGTGGGATATAATTAAAAGCAAAAATTTGCAAGTGATTGGACTTCCAGAACAGGGAGAGAAAATAGAAACCACTGAGGGGATCATTGAAGAATTACTGACAGAAAACTTCCGTAATATCATGAAAGATGAAAAGGTGACCATCCAAGAAGCTCAACGAACACTATATAGGATAGACCCCAAAAGAAAATCACCAAGGCATGTCATAACACACTCGCTAAAACCAAAGACAAAGAAAACATCCTGTGAGCAGCTCGAGAAAAACTAAAGGTCACATACAGAGGAGAAACAATAAGACTAAGCTCTGATTACTCAGCAGAAACCACGCAGGCAAGAAAGCAGTGGGATGATATACATAAAACCTTGAAAGAAAAACATTGCCAACTGCAAATAATATATCTTGAAAACTTTCATTCAAATATGATGGTGAAATTAGGACATTTCCACATAAACAGAAATTAAGGGAATATGTAAAAACCAAACCAAACTTACAAAATTATTAAAGGGAGTCCTTCGGCCTGAGAACAAACAACATCAGACCACAGCCTGAATCTAGGACACAAGATTGTACCAGCCAGACACCAATATAGGAACTGAACTCTCAAGGACTATCCAAAACCAGAAGAATTACCACAGGGAACCAGAGAAGCTAATCTGTGAATGACAACAGCATCAGAACAATAAAAGAGGGGAAAAAATGGTGTAGGTATAGAGCTTTGTAATGGAGAGGAAGGCAAGGTGATACCAAGAAATACTAGGCTTGTTCGAACCTAGGAAGATAAGGGTAAATTTCAAGGTAACCACAAAGAAAATTAACAAACCTACTCATCAAAATAAAGAAGAAAAATAAAGTCTCAATAAAAACAAAATCTACAAAAACAAATGAAAATAAAAACCACAAACAAAAGGAACTCGGCACAGGAGAGTAAGAGGAACAAAGAAAATGCTAGCACCACAAAAAAAGCACTACAAAATGACAGCAATAATTGCACACCTATCAATAATTACACTGCATGTAAATGGTCTAAATGCACCCATAAAGAGACACCACGTAACAGAATTGATAAAAAAAAAAAAAAACAGGATCCATCAATATACCATCTACAAGAAACACACCTTAGAAACAAAGATGTAAATTTATTAAAAATCAAAGGATGGAAAAAATATATTAAGCAAATAACTACCAAAAAACAGCAGGAGTGGCAATACTAATCTCAGATAAGAGATTAGATAGACTTTAAGACAAAATCTACCATAAAAGACAAAGAAGGGCACTGTATAATGAGTAAAGGGACAACCCATCATGAAGACTTAACCATAATAAACATCTACACACCCAATGACAGGGCTCCAAAACACACAAAAGAAACTCTAAAGGCACTGAAAAGAGAAATTGACGGTTCCACAATAATAGTAGGAGACTTCAACACACCACTCTTGGTAAAGGACAGAACATGTAGAAAGAAACTCAAGAAAAATACACAATCAGCCAACTTGGCTTCCTAGGCATCTATAGAACACTCCACCCAATAGTTGCAAAGTACACATTCTTTTCCAATGTACACGGAACGCTCTCCAGAATAGACCATATCTTAGGCCACAGAGCAACCCTCAACAAAATCCAAAACATTGAGATAATACAAAGTATCTTCTCTGACCACATTGTCATCAAAGTAGAAATTAACAAGAGGAAGAGGAAGGAAAAAAATCAATTACATTCCTAGGTTTGAACCTACTTAAAAACCACTGGGTAATAGAACAAATCAGAGATGAAGTAAAAAATTCCTAGAATCAAACGAGGATGAAAAGACATCATACCGAAGCCTTTGGGAGACAGCAGAGGCAGTTCTCAGAGGTCAATTTATAGCAAGAGATACACACATCAAAAAAGAAGAATGGGACAAAATCAAAACATTAGCTACAGAACTTGAACAAACAGAAAGAGAACAGCAAAAAAAAAAAAAAGGTGAATGTTAGGATAACACTTCAACATCTTCATTCAGTTAAAAGCTCTTTTCCACCATAGATGTATATATACAAGACAATCATCTACTGAACATAATGTATCCAATAAGCAATTTAGCAAACAATGGCCCTGTTCATCTAGAGAAAAGACTTACTTATGGATTTAAGAACAATTATGTTGAGTGACAAAAATGATATAGTTAGGATTGTAAGTTGACTATTTACTATCACTTCTGTACTCGCCTTTGACTAACAAAATAATTTAATTCAATTCTTTACTCCTTCTTATTAAAATCACTTTCGTACTAAGAAGACAAAATTATTTATTATGGTCTGCATAAACAGGAAAAATGTACTATATAAAAAAATAGAATTTATTAATTATCTGAATCTAACACAACAATCAAGTCAGAAAATGCCTGATTTGTTTGTTTCTCCTAAAAGCTGTATTTCTTTCCCTAATGTCTTTAGACTTTTTTGAAATCAGTAAATGCATCTTGAACATATTTCAAAATGATGAGTTTAAATGCAAAATTTTCAAAAAGCCTGATGATTTGGAAGCAGAAAAAAATAATAAAGGAAATAAGTCAAAGAATAGTGAAGTGGTTCTGCATAGGGGCTGAATAATTAAAGGCATATGCTGAAGAATTTCAATCATACTTAGAGAAACCATGTAATAGCTGATATTACTGTATGTTTCATAGATTTGAAAAAGTCTTTTCATAAGGTAAAAAATACTGAACATGCATAATAAATTGACACTGGCAAAACTGTCTAGATTTTATAAGAATTTATTGTGATCACTAATAAACATACACAGAAAATACATCTTAAATAATACTTGGGCTCTTTTTATTTAGAACGTTTAAGCAGAATTCAGATCATTTAGATTTAAATTACCTTTCAAGCCTAAAATGGGAAAAGAATAACTTGCTATTGTAATATGTAAAACTTTAATGTATAAAGTCAATTATAAGATTATGCTTAGTTTGTTCTGTACTATAATTTTAGGTATCATCTGCCTTGTTAAACTGCAACAAATATTTACACTTGTTTATATTTCTGGATATCAGATTTTTTTTCTTGATGGTAACTTTAAAAAACTACTGTTATTTCTGCTTTTGGAGTTTCTTTCAATGTCCATTTAATAGGTCTCAAATCTGAAATGAGAACCAGGGAGACAGAGCTCATTCTCTTGAGACTGACAGATGACCCACAGTCGCAAATTGTAGTTTTTATATTTTTTATTTCTCAACTACATTTTGAGTGTGATGGGGAACTTACCCATCATCCTCCTCAGCTTGCTGGATCCTCGCCTCAAGACTCCAATGTATTTCTTCCTCTGAAATTTCTCCTTGGGAATCTTGTTGACAACAATCTGCATTCATAGATTCCTGACAACCATTGTGACTAAAAACAAAATCATTTCCTACAATGGTTGTGTATCTCGATTATATTTTTTCTTTTATTAGGAGATGTACAGTTTTACCTTCTGGGTGCCATGCAAACTCCTGCATTATTCAGTCGTTATGAGCAGCAAAGTGTGCTACCAACCTGTACTTAGTTCATGGTCAGCTGGCTTTCTGAGTATCTATCTTTCCACCACTGGTCTTGGGACTGAAATTGTAATTCTGTGTTTCCAATGTAATGGATTGTTTCATACAGAACACTTCATTCTTGCAGGTTTCTTGCACAGGCACTGTCTTCCTAGAATTGGCTTCATTTGTTTCAGCAGGTATAACACTTGTGGTCACATTGCTGTTAGTGATTTTTTTCCAGTACACATATAATCAAGACCATTCTAAAAATCCCTTCTGCTCAGAAAAGAACAAAAGCTTTTTCTGCTTGTTCTTCCCACATGATTGTAGTCTTTCTTACAGGTAGCTGTATCTTTATTCACTTGAAGCAATCAGCAAAAGAAAGTGTGACTTTATCTAAAGGTGTAGCTGTTATCTATATGTCGGTTGCCCCTTTATTAAACCCCTTTATTTATACCCACAGCAAGTGAAACAAGCTTTCAAGGATACACTGAAAAAGATTTTCATTTTTTTCAAAAAATGAAGAAATAATTTAAAAATCTTGATGTAAACATTGAGTAAAGTTTATTGCTTCCATGTTCATGTTTACTTAATCTATTCTTTCACTTAATTAACATTCTTGTAACATTTTAGACAAATATCTCAGGATGATTCACACTTTCCTACTTCTCTTTATGATTATTACTTCTTGCAGTGTCATAGAATTATCCCTTCAAGTTTTCAAGATAAATTTAAACACATTTTACTTCCCAAGGCATGGAACTCACCTTCACTAAAAAGAAAAAAAAAATTAAATTATATATTTATATATCCCATAATCAATTTGCCTGGATAAGTGTAGTTAGTTAACATCCATTTATTATAGATAAGCTCATCTGTTTCTACATTAGTCATAATTTTTGTTCTCATTAGGATGATACAGTTTACTGTGGGGCAGAGAAATGAAGAAACCGAAATTATTAAAGACTGCAATTTCTTTTATGACAGAGCTATATACAGAATTGTGTGATCACAGTAATATTTTATTATTTTAGCGAATCAAGTTTCATTTATTTTAGTGAATCAAGAATGCAGTTCAAAAAGAGGCAATTCTTGTGACAGTTGCAATATACAGAAAAAAGAGTAATAGGATGTTAAAGACATGTATATAACAAAATACACACTGTTCAGAAGCACAGGAAGTAGTTCAAATATCACTAGCTAGTATCACTATACTGATATTCAGGAGCATAGTCTGAGGCATCCAGCCAGGGTATAACTGCAGAATTATGTATAAGCATGGTCAAGGTTCTCAAACTCTTTGTTGCTGAATTTCTCCATTTATGAAATAAACATAGTAACTGTTCTCACTTGATAAGTTTGGGAATGAATTGAGGAAGTACAAAAAAAGCAATTCTAGATCAGCACCTGGCCCTCAATGAGCTCTCAATAAGTGTTAGCTGCTCTTTGGGGGTAAAGTTTACCTTAAAAAAAAAAACTGGGATAAATTGTAACAAGAAAAAGAGACAGACTACAGATTTTAAAAACGTAAATGCACTGAAATGTACTGGAACTTAATCTGGTAGGTGTACAGGCCCCAAAATTTAGTGTGAACAGAGTGAGATGAAAATTCTTTGTGTCTCATACCTAAAGCAACTTTAAAATCACATGGAATATCCTAGAAAAATGAACTGTGGGTGATTCTGAGGCAGATATTCATACAAGGGTTTCCTCTTTTAATCTTAGCATCTATGTGATGAGGTATTTATCTTATACAGATTTCTCTGTCAAATGTGCTCAAAATGGATTTTTAGATGTTTAGAGTTAGGAAGACAAGTTAGAGTGCCAATACTTTAAGCTAAATGAGATATTTTAAGAGTTAAAAACACAATAGTGGGAGTGGATCAAAAGCTCCAGATGTGACCCCCAGATACATTTAGGAAAATGAACTGAGGGAAATTATTGAACGTTTCATATCTGGGATAAGTGAAAGAAGGTTGCAAGCAGGTAATAAAAAATGATTCTTCTTGGGCTCTCCCTGCTTTCCACTTCTGCACACAAGCACCCACATATTTAATGCCATTTAAAAAAGGAAGTTTTAACCCTATGGGGAGCAAGGGAGAATGAAGAAAACAAAAGACACAGGGAAAAAATTAGTCCAAAAGACTAATGGGTTACAACTACCACAGCTTCTTCCAGCCTGAGTTTGGTGCCTGCCTACTACCACTGACTGCTCTGACAAGGATCACAGTAGAGAGTCCTGGACAGAGCTGAAGAAAAATGTAGAAAAATATGTTAACTCACAAAAAAAGACCAGACTTACTGGCATGACAGAGATTGGAGACACCCTGAGAATACGGCCCCTAGACACTTTGTAGCTCAGCAATGAAGTCAGTCCTGAGGTTCACCCTTCAGCCAAATATTAGACAGGCCCATAAAACAAAACAAGACTAAAGGGGCACACCAGTCCAGGGGTAAGGACTGGAAGGTAGAAGTGGAGAGAAAGCTGGTTATAGGGAACCCAAGGTCGAGAAGGGGAGGTTGTTCACATGTCAGGGGGTTGGTAACCAATGTCACAAAGCCATATGTGTACTAATTGTTTAACGAGAAACTAGTTTGTTCTGTAAACCTTCATCTGAATTACAATAATAATAAAATAAAATAGAAAGGGAAGTTTTATTAATATACTTTCAAATTTTTTAAAAATCACCTACAAAACTTATGGGATTCTATATGGGATATAATTTGCCATATAAGTGAATGATAGTGTAACTATTATATATGTGACCCTGAATATAAATCATTTAACTTCAGATTTGTGTTCAAATTAGTTTTACAAACTTTCAAAGAGAGAATTTTGAGTAGTCTACTTTTCCTTGGTAGATATGGTGTAAGGGCACATGATTATTTCAAGGCCTTGAGAGCCTCCATCCACATAGATTTTGTTTCCTCAACAAGCTCTTAAAAAAAAAAAAAAAAACTAGAATCCTATCAGATATATGATTTGCTGGTGGAATTTTTATTTTCTTGGTAGTGTTCTTGGATGCACAAAAACCTTTCCAATAGATGAAGAAAAGAAAATCCTTCCTTTTAACATCTAAAGAAGTAGTTTGTATCACAATTTTTTTTCAAAAAATAAGTGGACAGAGATATATTGCATATTACTGAAATTAAGGCACTATTTATCCGAATTAGTTTAAGATGCTAACTATAATCTTTACAGAAATTTCTAAGAAAATAATTTAAAATATATATTGTAAAAGATAAAAAGTAAATTTAAAAATTCACTAGGAATATTGATTTAACAAAAAAGTAGCCAGGGATCAATAAATAGACTAACTGAAAAAGAACTAAGACACATAGCAAACAAATTGCAAGAAGTAAAAGGAAATATTATCTGTAATTAAATTAAATTTAAATAGTGAAACAGCCCAATTGAAAGACAGATGCTGGAAAAATGCATTAAATAGAAAATACGACCCGAATAAAAATCAGTGTGCATAGACACACTTAAGATTTAGAGACACAAGTAGTTGTTTGAAAATAAAGGATGGTAAAATGTATGACCTGTGTTATGAAATGAAAATGTACCTGGAAGTAATATGTTGAAGTCCTAACCCCTATACCTGTCATCGTGGCCTTGTTTCGGGAAATAAGGTTATTCTTTGAAAAAAAAGAAGATATTATCAATTAAGTCATATCAGAGTAGAGAAGGTCCTAATCCTAATATCTTCTGAGAGGTATATTATAAAAGGAGAGAACAGTTGGAGAGACAGACATACAGGCAAGAGAGATGATATGTGAAGATGGAGGCCAATGTATCTATAAGCAGCCAAGGAATGCCAAGAAATGCCAGGGGCTACTAGAAGCTGAAAAACAGGAAGATCTTTCCCTAGAACCAAAAGAGGAAGTGTATAACCCTAAATTTGGAGCAGAACTGTGAGATAATAAATAAATTTGTTATGGCACCCCTAGGAAATTAAGACACCATGCAAGCAGTGCCAAAAAAGACTGGAATCAGCTATACTAATATCTGACTGTGACAGTTGAGATTGTGTGTCGCCTTGGCTGGGCCACGATTCTCAGTGTTTACATGTGATCTCCCCCATGATGGAATCTGCTGTGAGTAGCCAATCAGTTGAAAGGGAGTCCTTGGGCATGTGGTCTGCATTTGAATATAAGTCGATGTTCTGGCTTTTGCCCTGTCTGGGATCCTACAGCTGCCTCCTGTTCACCTGACCTCTGATTCTTGGGACTTGAGCTAGCAGCTTATCAGCTGGTCTTGGGATTTGTCAACCTTTACAGCCTGTGAGGAAGGGCCCTGCTCTCCGACCTGCCAATTTTGGGTTCACCAGCCCCTGTGGCTACACGAATCAGGAGAAGCCTCTATTCTGATCCATGGACTTGGGACGTTCCAGCCTCTACAATCCCATGAGCCATTTCCTTGATATAAATCTCTCTATATATTTATATGCTTTACTGTTTTTGCTTCTCTAGAGAACCCAGGCTAAGACATTGACTATTAGACTTCAAGTAAAAACATGTTACCAGACACCAAGAACATTTTAAAATTATAAAGGTGTTAATCTGTTGGGCAGAACAAACTATTAGAAACATACACACACCTAACAACAATTCAACAGTAATAGTTGGAGACTTCAATACCTCACTTTCAAAAATGGATATAAAAAATGAGCAATATACATGGGACATTCTCTAGATTAACCATATGCCAACTATAAAACTTGACCAAATAAATAAAAAATGTTTGACGTAATAAAAATATGTTCTTTACTAGATGGTGCCCAGCCACAACCGATGACTGCCCTGACAGGGAGCACAACAGAGAACCCCTGAGGGAGCAGGAGATCAGTGGGATGCAGACCTCAAATTCTCATAAAAAGACCAGACTTAATGGTCTGACTGAGACTAGAGGAATCCCGGCAGTCATGGTCCCCAAAACTTCTGTTGGCCCAGGACAAGAACCATTCCCGAAAACATGGAAGAGACTGGAGAATGGGTTGGAGAGAGATGCTGATGAAGAGTGAGCTTCTTGTATCAGGTGGACACTTGAGACTGTGTTGGCATCTCATCTCCTGTCTGGAGGGGAGATAGGAGGGTAGAGAGGGTTGGAAGCTGGCAAAATTGTCACGAAAGGAGAGACTGGAAGGGCTGACTCATTAGGGGGAGAGTAAGTGGGAGTATGGAGTAAGGTGTATATAAGCTTATATGTGACAGACTGACTTGATTTGTAAACATTCACTTAAAGCTCAATAAAAATTATTAAAAAAAAGAAGATTCAACAACCTCTGCTCTTCTTTACAGTTGTAGTTATAAACCATGAAGTACAATATCTCATAGACTGTGTGTCCAAAGAGGTGGGGAGAAAATATGAATGATTCTTACCAGTTTTAGAGATGTAGATCGGTTAATATTTTTTAGGAGCTATGTTTACTATCCCTTTGGCTCATAATACAACATGAAAAGATGCAGCCATTTTATTTCATTAAGCATATCATTTATTCTTTTATTACTGATTATAAAAAACTTATGTTCCTTGTGGATAATTCTGCAAGTTAACAAAATGCCAAAGAATGAAATAAAAAAAATCAACCATAAATCCACAACCTAGAGATCTAGACATATGTGTGTGTTATAAAATTGGGGCAATCTTATTTTATGAATTTGCGCTTTAACTTATCAACACATTGTAAACATGTTTTTATGCCATTAATATTTTCCTCCATTATTTTGGATGGCTAGATAGTTTTTCTTTGAATGAATTGTTTCATCTTGTTTCATAATTTGTTTAGCCCTTGTTGTTTGCATTCAGGTTTTGCCCATTGAAAAATAAACAATGTACCAAACTCCAAAAATATATATATATGTCCTTTGACCCTGATGAAAGTAAATTAGAAATCAACTACAGAAGAAAATACAAGAAATTCACAAATATGTGGAAATTAAGCAGCACATTCCTAGATAAACAGTAAGGCAAAGAGTAACACAGGAGATAGTGGCTTAGTCAAACACACCATGCCATCCCCCTACAGTAAAGACCCGAGAACCCAAGTGAAACAGATACAGATGACAATCTTGGAACTCTGAGTATCAAACAGAAGGATAAAGAATTAGATTGAACACTGGAAGAGGAAACTGAACAAAAACAGAGAACAAGGAGAGATACACAGCAGAGGTGCCTTGCCAGCCTGACACAACCCCCTGCCTGCCACCTCACCCACTCAGAAGCAGCAGAGAGCACTCTGCACACTCAATCACCTGTCACATCCCCTCATGCTGGGTGAACAGCAGTGAGCACACCTACGCCACTGGTCACCCACCATATCAACCCCACCGACTGCCCAGTGCACTCAATGAGCATCATCAGGCACTCCCGTGCCTCTGAACCAACTGAAAGTGGCCTGTCCAGCCCTTCCTCAGCTACTTCCTACATCCAGTGAATAGTGACATATATTTGCCCTTCCTGATAGTGCTCCATCCACCTGGAAACAGATGGTAAGCCCTCCCATGCTGCAAGACAAGCAATCAATGCAGCACACCTGCCCCACTTGCCCTAATTAAAGAAAAAAAAAATCAGGACAAAACAATCAATAAATACATACATAAATAAATAAAATAATACCTTAATGTCTTGGAGAGAGAAGACAATAAAAAAAAATCATATGAAAAAACAAGATAAGCTTGCTCAGGCATGTGAGGAAAATAAAGGGAAGGAAAACCTTTCAGAGGAAAAGACAATGATAGAACTATTAAAAAAGGAATTCAAAAGACTTATATATTTAGAATCCTCAAAGAGATCAAGGAAAATACCGAAAAAAATCCTAGAAGAATTCAGGAAAACAATACAAGAACAAAATGACAGACTCAATAGACAATTAGAAACTATACAAAACAACAACTAGAATTTCAGAAAATTAACAATAAAATATCAGATATAGATAACTCGAAGGATACAGAAGAACTGAATCAATACAAGAAAGAATCAGCAGAGTAGAGGACAAATCTCTTGATACTAATTGGCTTGAGGAACAATCAGAAAAATAATGAAGAAAAATGAAGAAAGCCTAAGAGTTATGTGGGACACCACCAAGAGGAATAATTTATACTTTATAAGAATTCCAGAAGAGGAGAAAAAAAGATAAGTATAGAGAAAAACTTTAAAGACATTGGCTGAAAACTTCCCAAATATCATGAAAGACAAGAAGCTTACAATGCACAAAGCTCAACAAACTCCAGACAGGACAGATTCGCCCCAAAATTACCAAGAAATTTCATAATCAAACTTCCCAAAACCAAAGACAAAGAAAGAATTCTGAAAGCAGATCCTGAACAACAAAATATCACTTACAAAGGGCACGAATAAGATTAAGTGCTGATTTCTCATCAGAAATCATGTAGGCAAGAAGACAATTGGATGACATGTATAAAATCCTGAAGGAAAAGAATTGCCAACCAAGAATAATACACCCAGCAAAATTTTCTTTAAAAAATGATGGCAAGATCTTGGGTACATCAGCCCCTTCATCTACATGAATTGAGAGAAGCCACTATCCTGATCCACACTCTTGGGACGTTTCAGTCTTTACAATCATGTGAGCCATTTCTTTGATATAAATCTCTTTAAATATATCTTTATATGCCTTACTGGTTTTGCTTCTCTAGAGAACCCAGCCTAGGGTGGTCTCCGGGAATGGCTTCTGTTCCAGGTCAGATGTGTGGCTTGGGGCCATGGTCTTAAGGGTTCATTCAGTCTCTGTCAGACCAGCAAGTCTGGTCTTTTGTGTGAATTTGATTTTTTGTTGTTGTTGTTGTTCTACATTTTTCTCCTGGCTATGTTCAGGACTCTCTGTTGTGATCCCAGTCAGAGTGGTTGGTAGTGGCAGCTGGGCACCATCTAGTTCTTCTGGTATTGGGGTTGTGTAGGCTGTGGTTCATTAGTCGTTTGGACTAATTGCTTCCTTGAGTCTTTGGTTTTCTTCACTCTCCTTTGCTCTAGATGGGTAGAGATCAATTGTATCTTAGATGGCTGCTCATAAGCTTTTAAGACCCCAGATGCTAATCACCATAAAAAAAATCACCAAAGTAGGATGCAAAACATTGTCTTTATGAACTAAGAAATAAAAAGAAGATGGTGAAGCTAAGACATTTCCAGAGAAGTAGAAACTAAGAAGATTTGTAAAAAGCAGACCAGACTGACAAGAAGTATTAAAAGGAGTCCTTCAAATAAAGAACCAACGACATCAGACAACTTGAGATAAAGACCCACAACAATATCTCCCAGATACCAACTCAAATAAAGACTTCACAATAATAAAATAAAGCTAACAAACTGATCACAGGGAACCAGGGAAGATAAGCTGTAAATGAAGACAACTTTGCAAGAAAAAGGGAGAATTAAAGATGTAGTTATACAAATTCCATATGGGAAGAGAGTCAGTGAGATTTCTAGATGTAGCAAATTGTCTTAATTTTAAGAAGACTAAGGTAATATTCAGGGTAACACCTATGAAAAGTAATAAATCTACTTACATAAAGCAGAGACCCAAAAAGACTCAGTAATTCAGGGTAACACCTATGAAAAGTAATAAATCTACTTACATAAAGCAGAGACCCAAAAAGACTCAGTAAATGCAAAAACAACAGCACTAGTTAGTAGGAAAAGAAAATCCAGATACAAAAAGAACCCAGCACAGAAAATTAAAAGGAACAAAGAAACCATTAACCTCTCAAAACAAACAATGGTACAACAAAATGACAGCAAAGAATACATACCTATGTTAATCACCCTCAATGAAAATGGATTAAATGAACCAGTCAAGAGACAGAGAGAGAGAGTGGCAGAAAGGATTTTAAAAAAATGCATCAATATGTTGCCTACAAGAGACACATCTTAGACACAAAGACGTAAACAAGTTAAAAATCAAAGATGGGAAAAAAAATGCCAAGAAAAAGTATCCAAAAGAGAGCAGGAGTAACAGTAATAATTCTGGATAAAAAAGACTTTAAGCCAAAATTCATTATAAGAGACAAAGAAGGGCATTATATGATGATTAAAGGGTCAAACCGCTAAGACATAACAATACGCAGTCCATTTATTCATTTAATGAAAGATCGCTAAAATACATAAAACAAACTAACAGAATTGAAAAGAGAAATAGACAGTTTTACAGTAACAGCATGAGACTTTAACACACTACTTTAGATGATGGACAGAACAACTAGAAAGAAACTCAATAAAGATACAAAAGAACTGAACCACAAACTTAAGGATGCAATTAGTCCACAGGGCTAATAGGCCACGCAAAACAAAGCCTCCTCTAGCCTGAGACCAGAAGAACTAGACGGTGCCTAGCTACCACTACTGACCATTCTGACCAGGGACACAATAAAAGGTCTTAGTTTGAAGGAGAGAAAAATATAGAACAAAACTGACATATGTAAAAAAGACCAGACTTCCTGGACTGGAAGAGACTAAAGGAATCTCTGACATTATAGTCCTAAAACAACTTTTTTTTTTTTATACCGTATTTTAGATGAAGGTTTAAAGAGCAAACAAGTTTCTTATCAAACAATGCATATATCGTTTTGTGACATTGGTTACCATCCCCACAACATGTCAATATTCTCCCCTTCTCGGCCTTGGGTTCCACAATACCAACTTTCCTGTTCCTCTACCTTGTCATCCTTGCCCCTGGTCTGGTGTGCCCATTTAGTCTTGTTTCATTTTATGGGCCTGTCTAATCTTCAGCTGAAGGGCGAACCTCGGGAGTGACTTCATTACTGAACTAAAGGATGTCTAGGGGCCATACTCTGGGGGTTTCTCCAGGCTCTGTCAGACCAGGAAGTCTGGTCTTTTTTTGTGAGTTAGAATTTTGTTCTACATTTTTCTCCAGCTCTGCCCAAGGCCCTCTGCTGTGAGTCCTCTCAGAGCAGTTGGTGGTGGTAACCAGGCACCATCTAGTTGTACTGGACTCGGTCTGCTGGAGGCTGTGGTAGTTGTGGTCTATTAGTCCTTCAGACTAGTCTTTTCCTTTTTTTTTTTTTTTAATTTTTATTAAGCTTCAAGTGAACATTTACCATTCCAATCAGTCTGTCACATGTAGGTTTACATACATCTTACTCCCTTCTCCCACTTGCTCTCCCCCTATTGAGTCAGCCCTTACAGTCTCTCGTTTCGTGCCAATTTTGCCATCTTCCCTCTCTCTCTATCTTCCCATCCCCCCTCCAGTCAAGAGTTGCCAACACATTCTCCCGTGTCCACCTGATTTAATTAGCTCACTCTTCATCAGCATCTCTCTCCCCCCCACTGACCAGTCCTTTTCATGCCTGATGATTTCTCTTTGGGGTTGGTTCCTGTCCTGTGCCATCAGAAGTTCTGGGGAGCATTGTCTCTGGGATTCCTCTAGTCGCAATCATACCATTAGGTGTGGTCTTTTAATGAGAATTTGAGGTCTGTATCCCATTGGTCTCCTGCTCCCTCAGGAGTTGTCTGTTGTGCTCCCTGACAGGATAGACATCGATTGTGGCCGGGCACCAACTAGTTCTTCTGGTCTCAGGATAATGTAGGTCTCTGGTTCGTGTGGCCCTTTCTGTCTCTTGGGTTCTTAGTTGTCGTGTGACCTTGGTGTTCTTCCTTTGCCTTTGCTCCAGGTGGGTTGAGACCAATTAATGTATTTTAGATGGCCTCTTGTTGGCATTTAGGACCCCAGGCGCCACAATTCAAAGTGGGATGCAGAGTGTTTTCGTAATAGAATTGTTTTGCCAATTGACTTAGAAGTCCCCTCAAACCAAGTTCCCCAGACCCCAGCCCCTGCTTCGCTGACCTTTGAAGCTTTCATTTTATCCCGGAAACCTCTTTACTTTTAATCCAGTCCAATTAGGCTGACCTTCCTTGTATTGAGTGTTGTCTTTCCCTTCACCCAAAGCAGTTCTTATCTACAGATTGATCAATAAAAAGCCCTCTCCCTCCCTCCCTCCCCCCTTTGTAACCACGTAAGTCTGTGTTCTTCTCCGTTTTTTCTATTTCTCAAGATCTTATAATAGTGGTCTTATACAATATTTGTCCTTTTGCAACTGACTCATTTCGCTCAGCATAATGCCTTCCAGATTCCTCCACGTTATGAAATGTTTCAGAGATTCGTCACTGTTCTTTATCGATGCGTAGTATTCCATTGTGTGAATATACCACAATTTATTTACCCATTCGTCCGTTGATGGACATCTTGGTTGCTTCCAGCTTTTTGCTATTGTAAACAGAGCTGCAATAAACATGGGTGTGCATATATCTGTTTGTGTGAAGGCTCTTGTACCTTTAGGGTATATTCCGAGGAGTGGGATTTCTGGGTTGTATGGTAGTTCTATTTCTAACTGTTTAGGATAACGCCAGATGGATTTCCAAAGTAGTTGTACCATTTTACAATCCCACCAGCAGTGTATGAGAGTTCCAATCTCTCCGCAGCCTCTCCAACATTTATTATTTTGTGTTTTTTGAATTAATGCCAGTCTAGTTGGTGTGAGATGGAATCTCATCGTAGTTTTAATTCGCATTTCTCTAAAGGCTAATGGTCGAGAGCATTTTCTCATGTATCTGTTGGCTGCCTGAATATCTTCTTTAGTGAAATGTGTGTTCATATCCTTTGCCCACTTCTTGATTGGGTTGTTTGTCTTTTTGTGGTTGAGTTTTGACAGAATCATGTAGATTTTAGAGATCAGGCGCTGGTCTGAGATGTCATAGCTGAATATTCTTTCCCAGTCTGTAGGTGGTCTTTTTACTCTTTTGGTGAAGTCTTTAGATGAGCATAGGTGTTTGATTTTTAGGAGCTCCCAGTTATCTGGTTTCTCTTCATCATTTTTGGTAATGTTTTGTATTCTGTTTATGCCCTGTATTAGGGCTCCTAGGGTAGATCCTATTTTTTCTTCCTTGATCTTTATCGTTTTAGTCTTTATGTTTAGGCCTTTGATCCACTTGGAGTTAGTTTTTGTGCATGGTGTGAGGTATGGGTCCTGTTTCACTCTTTTGCAAATGGATATCCAGGTATGCCAGCACCATTTGTTGAAAAGACTATTATTTCCCCAATTGACTGACACTGGTCCTTTGTCAAATATCAGCTGCTCATACGTGGATGGATTTATATCTGGATTCTCAATTCTGTTCCATTGGTCTATGTGCCTGTTGTTGTACCAGTACCAGGCTGTTTTGACTACTGTAGCTATATAATAGGTTCTGAAATCAGGTAGGGTGAGGCCTCCCACTTTCTTCTTCTTTTTCAGTATTGTTTTGCTTATCCGGGGGTTCTTTCCTTTCCATATGAAATTAGTGATTTGTTTCTCTATCCCCTTAAAGTATGACATTGGTATTTGGATTGGAAGTGCTTTATATGTATAAATGGCTTTTGGTAGAATAGACATTTTTACTATGTTAGGTCTTCCTATCCATGAGCAGGGTATGTTTTCCACTTAAGTATGTCCTTTTGAATTTCTTGTAGCAGAGTTTTATAGTTTTCTTTGTATAGGTCTTTTACATCCTTGGTAAGATTTATTCCTAAGTATTTTATCTTCTTGGGGGCTACTGTGAATGGTATTGATTTGGTTATTTCCTCTCTGGTGTTCTTTTTGTTGATGTAGAGGAATCCAAGTGATTTTTGTATGTTTATTTTATATCCTGAGACTCTTCCAAACTCTTCTATTAGTTTCAGTAGTTTTCTGGAGGATTCCTTAGGGTTTTCCATGTATACGATCATGTCATCTGCAAATAGTGATAGCTTTACTTCCTCCTTACCAATCTGGATACCCTTTATTTCTTTGTCTAGCCTAATTGCCCTGGCTAGGACTTCAAGTACGATGTTGAATAAGAGCGGTGATAAAGGGCATCCTTGTCTGGTTCCCGTTCTCAAGGGAAATGCTTTCAGGTTCTCTCCCTTTAGAGTGATATTGGCTGTTGGCTTTGCATAGATGCCCTTTATTATGTTGAGGAATTTTCCTTCAATTCCTATTTTGGTTAGAGTTTTTATCATAAATGGGTGTTGAACTTTGTCAAATGCCTTTTCTGCATCTACTGATAAGATCATGTGGTTTTTGTCTTTTATTTTATTTATGTGATGGATTACATTAATAGTTTTTCTGATATTAAACCAGCCTTGCATACCTGGTATAAATCCCACTTGATCAGGGTGTATTATTTTTTTGATGTGTTGTTGGATTCTATTGGCTAGAATTTTGTTGAGGATTTTTGCATCTATGTTCATGAGGGATATAGGTCTAAAATTTTCTTTTTTTGTAATGTCTTTACCTGGTTTTGGTATCAGGGAGATGGTAGCTTCATAGAATGAGTTGGGTAGTATTCCGTCTTTTTCTATACTTTGAAATACCTTCAATAGTAATGGTGTTAAGTCTTCTCTGAAGGTTTGGTAGAACTCTGCAGTGAAGCCATCTGGGCCAGGACTTTTTTTTGTTGGAAGTTTTTTGATTACCGTTTCAATCTCTTTTTTTGTTATGGGTCTATTTAGTTGTTCTACTTCTGAATGTGTTAGTTTAGGTAGGTAGTGTTTTTCCAGGAATTCATCCATTTCTTCTAGGTTTGCAGATTTGTTAGAGTACAATTCTATGTAGTAATCTGATATGATTCTTTTGATTTCATTTCGTTCTGTTGTGATGTGGTCCTTCTCGTTTCTTATTCAGGTTATTTGTTTCCTTTCCTGTTTTTCTTTAGTCAGTCTAGCCAATGGTTTATCAATTTTGTTAATTTTTTCAAAGAACCAGGTTTTGACTTTGTTAATTTTTTCAAAGAACCGGCTTTTGGTTTTGTTAATTCTTTCAATTGTTTTTCTGTTCTCTAATTCATTTAGTTCAGCTCTAATTTTTATTATTTGTTTTCTTCTGGTGGCTGATGGGTTCTTTTGTTGCTCACTTTCTATTTGTTCAAGTTGTCGGGACAGTTCTCTGATTTTGGCTCTTTCTTCTTTTTGTATGTGTGCATTTATCGATATAAATTGGCCTCTGAGCACTGCTTTTGCTGTGTCCCAGAGGTTTGGATAGGAAATATTTTCATTCTCGTTGCTTTCTATGAATTTCCTTATTCCCTCCTTGATGTCTTCTATAACCCAGTCTTTTTTCAGGAGGGTATTGTTCATTTTCCAAGTATTTGATTTCTTTTCCCTAGTTTTTCCGTTATTGATTTCTAGCTTCATTGCCTTGTGGTCTGAGAAGATGCTTTGTAATATTTAGATGTTTTGGATTCTGGAAAGATTTGTTTTATGACCTAATATGTGGTCTATTCTAGAGAATGTTCCATGTGCGCTAGAAAAAAAAGTATATTGGGTGGAGAGTTCTGTATAAGTCAATGAGGTCAAGTTGGCTGATTGTTGTAAGTAGATCTTCCGTGTCTCTATTGAGCTTCTTACTGGATGTCCT
Source organism: Loxodonta africana (assembly GCF_030014295.1). Lineage (NCBI taxonomy): Eukaryota > Metazoa > Chordata > Mammalia > Proboscidea > Elephantidae > Loxodonta > Loxodonta africana. Next base: position 480,175 of record NC_087357.1, read on the forward strand.
GTCCTTCTCCGAAAGTGGTGTGTTGAAGTCTCCTACTATATATGTGGAGGTGTCTATCTCACTTTTCAGTTCTGTTAAAATTTGATTTATGTATCTTGCAGCCCTGTCATTAGGTGCGTAAATATTTAATATGGTTATGTCTTCCTGATCAATTGTCCCTTTTATCATTATATAGTGTTCTTCTTTATCCTTTGTGGCGGTTTTAAGTCTAAAGTCTATTTTGTCAGAAATTAATATTGCTACTCCTCTTCTTTTTTGCTTATTGTTTGCTTGATATATTTTTTCCATCCTTTGAGTTTTAGTTTGTTTGTGTCTCTAAGTCTAAGGTGTGTCTCTTGTAGGCAGCATATAGATGGATCGTGTTTTTTTATCCAGTCTGTGACTCTGTGTTTCTTTATTGCTGCATTTAGTCCATTTACATTCAGCGTAATTATAGATAAGTAAGTTTTTAGTCCTGTCATTTTGATGCCTTTTCGTTGTGTTGTTGGCCATTTCATTTTTCCACATGCTTTTTTGTGCTGAGACGTTTTTCTTAGTAGCTTGTGAGATCCTCATTTTCATAATGTTTAACTTTGTGTTTGTTGAGTCGTTACGTTTTTCTTGGCTTTTTTCTTGAGTTATGGAATTGATATTCCTTTTTATGGTTACCTTTTTATTTACCCCTATTTTTCTAAGTAAAAACCTAACTTGTATCCTTCTATATCGCCTTGTATCACTCTCTATCTGGCAGTTCAATGCCTCCTATATTTAGTCCCTCTTTTTGATTATTGTGATCGTTTATCTATTGATTTCCATGATTTCCTGTTGTGTGTATTATTTTGTTTATTTATTTATTTTTTAGAATTAGTCTTAATTTGTTTGTTTTTGTGCTTTCCCTATTTGAGTTGCGTTGATATCAGGACGTTCTGTTTTGTAACCTTGTATTGTGCTGGTACCTGATATTATTGGTCATCCGGCCAAACAATCTCCTTTAGCATTTCTTGCAGTCTTGGTTTAGTTTTTGCAAATTCTCTAAACTTGTGTTTATCTGTAAATATCTTAATTTCTCCTTCATATTTCAGAGAGAGTTTTGCTGGATATATGATCCTTGGTTGGCAGTTTTTCTCCTTCAGTGCTCTGTATACGTCGTCCCAGTCCCTTCTTGCCTGCATGGTTTCTGCTGAGTAGTCTGAACTTATTCTTATTGATTCTCCCTTGAAGGAAACCTTTCTTTTCTCCCTGGCTGCTTTTAAATTTTTCTGTTTGTCTTTGGTTTTGGCAAGTTTGATGATAATATGTCTTGGTGTTTTTCTTTTTGGATCAATCTTAAATGGGGTTCGATGAGCATCTTGGATAGATATCCTTTCGTCTTTCATGATGTCAGGGAAGTTTTCTGTCAGGAGTTCTTCAACTATTTTCTCTGTGTTTTCTGTCTCCCCTCCCTGTTCTGGGACTCCAATCACTCGCAAGTTATCCTTCTTGATAGAGTCCCACATGATTCTTAGGGTTTCTTCATTTTTTTAAATTCTTTTATCTGATTTTTTTTCAGCTATGTTGGTGTTGTTTCCCTGGTCCTCCAGAAGTCCCAGTCTCCATTCTAATTGCTCGAGTCTGCTCCTCTGACTTTCTATTGCGTTGTCAAATTCTGTAATTTTATTGTTAATCTTTTGGATTTCTACATGCTGTCTCTCTATGGATTCTTGCAACTTGTTAATTTTTCCACTATGTTCTTGAATAATCTTTTTGAGTTCTTCAACAGTTTTATCAGTGTGTTCCTTGGCTTTTTCTGCATTTATCCTAATTTCATTTGTGATATCTTTAAGCATTCTGTAAATTAGTTTTTTATATTCTGTACCTGATAATTCCAGGATTATATCTTCATTTGGGAAAGATTCTGATTCTTTTGTTTGGGGGGTTGGAGAAGCTGTCATGGTGTATTTTTTTATGTGGTTTGATATGGATTGCTGTCTCCGAGCCATCACTGGGAAACTAGATTTTCCAGGTAGTCGGCTAAAAGAAAATGCAGTCAGATCCCTATCTGAATTCTCCCTCTGGCTCCGGGTATTCGGATGTTAATGCGGCCGCCTGGCGAGGGTGGGGGAGGGATCAGAGAGCTAGGAGTGTAGCACCACAGAATATAGAGCTGAACACCGCGTTCACGCTCTGCCCCGGTTCGCCAAAATCCGGGCGGGAGGGGTCCCGGCTAGGACACTGCTTTCCTTGCTCGGAGACCAGTCACTTCCTCCCAGGGACTTCTCCCTCCGGTGCGCGGCACCGCTCGCGTGCACTGGGTGGGCGTTTCCCACACGAATGGTTGGGCCCGCCCCCCGGGTCTATTCAGGTGATTATAATTGGGCCCCGCGGTCACGCCCCGCCCGTGCGCGCACCCAAATCCCAGCGGGATGACTTCCGGGTTGGGACTCTGCTTTCCCCATTCTGGAACCAGTCACTTCCTCCTGGGGACTTCTCCTTCCGGTGCGCCACACGTCTCGAGCGAACTGGGTGGGCGTCACCCGCATGGCCAGGTGGGCCCGCTCCCTGGGTCAATTCCAGGGAATAAAAATGGACCCCGCACTCACGCCCCGCCTGCGCGCGTGCCCAAATCCCAGCAGGACAGCACCCCGTCTGGGATGCTGCTTTCCCTGCTCCGGGAGCAATCACTTCCTCCCGAGGACTTCTCCTTCCGGTGCGCCACACCTCTCGCATGAACTGGGTGGGCATCACTCACACGACCACGTGGGCCCACCCCCTGGGTCAATTCAAGGTAATAAAAATGGACCCTGCGCTCACGCCCCGCCCGCGCGTGCACCCAGATCCCAGCGGAATGGCTCCCCATCTGGGATGCTGCCTTCCCCGCCTCGAGACCAGTCACCTCCGGGGATTTCTCCGTCCGGTGTGCCGCGCCACACGCGCGGACTGGGTGTGCGTCCTCCCGCACGAACGTGTGGGCCCCGCCCCGGGGTCACTTTAGGGAAATATAGTTGACCCCCCCGCTCCTGCCCCGTCCGCCTCTCGCCTAACTCCCGGCAGGACGGCTCCCCAGCTGGGACGCTGTTCTCCCCACTCCCAGATCAGTCGCTGCCTCCCGGGTGCTTCTCCCTCCGGCTGCGCCTCTACGCCGCCCGCACCAACCAGCTAGACTTCCTCCCGGGATTGGTTCGGGGGGAAAGGGGTGGGCCCCCTTTCTGTGCCGTCTGCCCCCCTGGGCTCTGCCCCAGATCGGGCTCCAAAGGTCACCTGCCTGGTACGCTGGCTCCTGGTTCTGAAAACGGTCGCTGTCTGCCCGTATTTGTTCGTTTTCTGTCTCTAAGTCTGTGCTTGTTGTTCAGAGTTCGTAGATTGTTATGTATGTGATCGATTCCCTTGTTTTTCCGAGTCTTTGTTGCAAGAGGGATCCGCGGTAGCGTCCACCTAGTCCGCCATCTTGGCTCCGCCTCCCAGACTAGTCTTTTCCTTTTATCTTTAGTTTTCTTCTTTCTCCCTTGCTCCTGACGGGGTGACAAGTGGAGTATCTTAGATGGCCGTTCACAAGCTTTTAAGATCCCAGATGCTACTAACCAAAGTAGAATGAAGAATATTTTCCATAAGACAACTTTTTAAACTGGAATGGAAATCACTCTCATAGGTCACCTTTCAACCAAATAACAGATCGGCCTACAAAATAAACAATAACACCCTCAAGGAGTATCAACTATATGAGACCAAAATGGCAATATTTGCCCAAAAGCAAAGATAAGAAGGCAGGAAGGAGTGGGGAAACCAGGTGAATGGAAACGTGGACCCCAGAGTGGAAATGGGGAGAATGCTGGCACATTAGATGGATTGCAACCAATGTCACAGAACAATGTGCATATGAATTATTGAATGGCAAACTAACTTAGTATGTAAATGTTCACCTAAAGCACAATAAAATGTCAAAAAATAAAATTAAAAAAAAACAGTAACAGTTTGAAGAATGTGCTTCTTAGAACAATCAACTACATGGAAACAAATGGGCAACATTTGCCCTAAAGCAAAGATGAGAAGGCAAGAGGAGCATGGAAACTGGAGGGATGGATACGGGGAAGGCAGGGTGGAATTGGGAAGAGTGCTGACACATTGAGGGGATAGCAACCAATGTCACAAAACAATTTGTCTATGAATTTTTTTGGCGTACACAACTGTTTTTGTCTATGAATTATTAAATGGAAAACTAATTTGCAGTGTAAACTTTCACCAAAAACACAAAAAAACTCAAAAAAACTAAAAAAGGATAAATCACAAGAGAAATTTTAAAATAAAATATTTAGATAAAAGAAATAGAATGCAACTTCCGAATTGTTTATAGAGAAATTAAAAGCTGTAAATGATTGCATTAAAAAAGAGGACAGATTCCAAATTAATAACAAACAAGCATTATGCCCTTGAAAACAAGAAAAAGAAGAATAAAATAATCACAAAGAGGACAAAAAGAACATATACTATATGATTTCCTTTATATAAAATTCTAGTAAATGGAAACCAATATGTAACAACAAAAATTAGGTCGACTGCCTCCTGGGTGTGACGGGGGGTATGTATCAAAGAAGCTGGGGAAGGGCTGAATGAGGGTGTACAAAATGGAACAGGAAAATTGTTGGTGATGATGAATACGTTAATTATGCTGATTGTATTGATGATTACATGAGTGAATACATACATCAACATGTATCAAATTGTACACATTTTAATCACGTGCAGTTTATTATATTCCAATTATACCTCAATAAATCTGTTTTAGAAAAAACAACCAATGTGTTATTATTTTCTACTAGATAATATACGCCAGGCTACATGTCTGAGCATCGTTTTTTGCTGAAGATCATTCAAAAGCATCTGCAGCAGTATATTGACAGAGAACTGCCAGAAATTCAAGCCGGACTCTGAAGATGATGAGGAACCAGGGATATCATTCCTCATGTCAGATGGATCCTGGCTGAAAGCAGAAAATACCAGAAAGACGTCTACCTGTGTTTTATTGACCATGCAAAGGCATTTGATTGTGTGGATCCTAACAAATTATGGATAACATTGTGAAGAATGGGAATTCCAGAACACTTAATTGTGTTCATGAGGAGATCAAGAGGCTGTCATTCCAATAGAAAAAGGGGATACTGCGTGGTTTAAAGTCATGAAAGGTGCGTGTCTTGCTTATCTAGTGTTGCCATAACAGAAATACCACAAGTGGATGGCTTTAACAAAGAGAAGTTTATTTCCTCGCAGTAAAGTAGGCTAAAAGTCTGAGTTCAGGGTGTCAGCTCCAGGGGAAGGCTTCCTCTCTCTGTTGGCTCTGGAGGAAGATCCTTGTCCTCAATCTTCCCATGCTCGAGGAGCTTCTCAGGCACAGGGACCCTGGGTCTAAAGGATGCACTCTGTTCCCGGTGCTACGTTCTTGATGGTACAAGGTCCCCAACTCTCTGCTTGTTTCCCTTTCATCTCTTGAGAGATAAAAGGTGGTGCGGACCACAACCCAGGGAAACTCCCTTTACCTTGGATCAGGGAAGGGACCGGAGTACGGGCGATGTTACAGTACCACCCTAATCCTCGCAACATAAAATTGCAATCACGAAATGGAGAGCAACCACACAATACTGGGAATCACGGCCTAACCAAGTTGATACACACATTTTTGGGGGGACATAATTCAATCCATGACAGTGTACATCAGGGTTGTATCCTTTCACCATACCAATTCTATCTGCATACTGAGCAAACAATCTGAGAAACTGGACTACATGAAGAAGAACGGGCATCAGAATTGGAGGAAGATCATTAACAACCTGTCTTATGCAGATGACACAACCTTGCTTGCTGAAAATGAAGAGGACTTGAAGCACTTACTGATGAAGATCGAAGACCACAACCTTCAGTACAGATTACACCTCAACATAAAGAAAACAAAAATCCTCACAACTGCACCAATAAGCAACATCATGACAAATGGAGAAGAGATTGAAGTTGTCAAGGATTTCATTTTGCTTGGATCCACAATCAATACCCATGGAAGCATCAGTCAAGAAATCAAAAGATGCCTTGCACTGGGCAAATCTGCTGCAAAAGATCTTTTTAAAGTGTTGAAAAGCAAAGATGTCACCTTGAAGACTAAGGTGTGCCTGACCCAAGCCATGGTGTTTTCAATCGCTTCCTATGCATGTGAAAGCTGGATGATGAATAACGAAGACCGAAGAAGAACTGACACCTTTGAATTGTGATGCTGCAGAACATTGGATACACTATGAACTGCCAAAACAACAAACCAAATCTGTCTTGGAAGAAGTACAGCCAATGTTGTTCCTTAGGAGCAAGGATGGTGAAACTACTTCTCACATACTTTGGACATGTTGTCAGGAGGGATCAGTCCCTGGAGAAGGATATCATGCTTGGTAAAGTAGAGGGTCAACAAAAAGAGGAAGACCCTCAATGAGATGTAATGACACAGTGGCTGCAACAATGGGCTTAAGCATAACAACAATTGTGAGGATGGTTCACGACCGGGTAGTGTTTCATTCTGTTGTACATAGGGTTGCTGTGAGTCAGAACTGACTCGATGGCTCCTAACAACAACAGGTCTGCAGGTGTCTGGAGAGTGGTGCTGCCTATCATGATCTGGGTATTATGAGATATAGAATTGTATGTTTGGGCAAGTCAAGAAGCAATGTATTATACAATGCATTCTGGACAGGCTTTAGAAAGTCTTAAAATAAGACTTTATATCACTTTTATAACACCTAATTATACTTTACTTATATCTACTTCTTTCCTCAGAGAGTATAAGCTCATCGAGTCTTTCTATGGCAACTGACAATGGAGGAAAATGTTCACGCATGTTTTATGTAGATGGATTGATGTGATAAGTGATTCTGCTCATAAATGGATTGCTACCACATAGTAGTTCAATTTAGGGAAGATCTTAAAAGACTTCATATGTAGAACTGGCCTGAGATGTCAATATACATGGACGCCTGGGCAGTGGTAAATGGCTTAGTTAGTTGATGAAAGTTCTGAAAGTATCAAGACTGCAAGTTTGGGGCAAGGGCTGTAGAAGTGGTGTGTGGTTCAATCTATGGAAATGAACAAAAAATATGCAAAACTTATTTTCTCATTTTGTGTCAACTATGGAGTTTCCACTACAGAGAAGACTACCAACAACCACTGTCATGTGGATGTCAGTGAGTCCTTCTTGTTAGCCATGTCAGTACTGGTGCTCTGTGCCAATGAACAGGCTGGCCATGGTAAACAGTGTTAGAGACTATGCATAAGCCCAATAAGCATGGACTAACTCTCACCAAAGCTGATGCACTTACTACTGCTATTGAATTCTCAACCTGCCGGAAGCAGAATTTGATGGTAAGCCCTGAATGTAATATTCTTGCATTAGAAAATTAATGATAAATAATGGTACACAGGCACTAAAAATTACAACGGCCTAAGAAAGTTAAACTAGCTAAAGAACAAACACCTTGAAAATGAAAGGTCTGGCAATGTTGACCAACAAAATTGCTGGCTCAGACTGAGGAATCCTAGACTGCTTGGTGAAGCAGGGTGACAAGGAATATCAACCATTCTGTTGGAATTAATAAAAGCAACACACTAATGAAATAGCAGTAGCAAAATTGGGACATCCATGCTTTCTTGCATTATGTTTTGTTCAGGGATGGCTGTTTGAATTTGCATATTTTCACCACAAGATGATGTTGAGATATACTGCTTTCATGAAAATAAAGCCCCAATATTGTACCATGGGGGCTGGTTAAATGGGAGGACTTCAGCTGATCTGAGTGTCACAATGAGTATACTGTGTCAGAAGACTCTGGTGTTTACATCTTGTGCACCACTTTAATGAAAGAATCCAAAATAGGCTCTAGCTAAATTCATTTGGGTACAACCCGAAAATCTATTGTCTTTTATTGTATCATATGCCTCGTGCATCCTGTACTAGACTCTGTTGTTATTTCTGAGGCTAAAGATATTGCCGTACCTGCTCAGTTCGAAAAGTGAAGTACTGAGCAATGAACACAATGTAGGGCAAATCTTCGACCAATGGAAAAGCAGGTCAGTGAGTAAATTCTTCCTCTTCTTCCTGGTTGGATTATTCTGAGACATATCCATTCATAGGACCTTTGAAAGAAGGTAACTAAACTAAACTAAACCAAATTCACTGTCATAGAGTAGATTTCGACTCATAGTGACCCCATAGGACAGAGTAGAACTGCCCCATAGGGTTTCTGAGGCTGTAAATTCAGGTGCATCTAGTGGATTTGAATCATCCACCTTTCAGTTAGCCAAAAGCTTTAGCTACTGCACTACCTGGGCTCCTTTTTGAAAGAAGGTAGTAAGGTCGACCTATCAGTTATGCTTGATAAATAACTGGCACAACATTCCAGTAACGAAGTTTAGACTGGTTTTCTCTGTTTCCCTCAGTCCTAATTTTCTTCCCTTCTGTGTCTTTAATATTGTACTTCATAAAAAGCAGTAGCTTATAGGCTTCTTTTTATATTAATATCTCTGAAAAATTAGCTAAGATATCACGTCTATATCTATTTAGCTATCTATCTACATATATAGAAAGATTTTCTTTTCTTTTTTTTACTTAATACCAGTAAGATTTTTTTGGTTAAACCAAAATGCTCACTAGTGGGAGGACAATACAGAGGTTTCATGTCTTTGAATAATTACAGAAATATTTACTGAGTGTAAATTATATTACTTCTACCAGGCACTGAAGATACAAATACACCCACTACTCACTTATCTACGTGGGTAAGTTCTAAAGACCAGGTCGTTATGGAAAAGTAGGCATTATGAAAAATGAAAGATACAGGGTTCCCCTCACACTCTTTGGTGCGCCTCGCGGCTGGCGGCTGGTGGCTGGTGTGTCCTCTGTGGCACGTCTGCTCCAACCCCTTCTTCTTTTCACTTCCATTCCCTTCCTTCTCTTCCCTTGCTCCCAACTCCTAACCTTCTGCCTCTCCCTCCTTCTTTCCAATTCCTCGGTCTCCTCAACCCTCCACTCTCCTTTGTCCTTTGTGCATGGTTGGGAGCTAGTTGGAGACTGCATGGGCAGGATGGTAGCGCTGGTGGGACCCTAGCGCTCAAGCCCTGAGTGGGACTGCACCGATGGCGCCAGGCTGGGGGTTGGAAGCAATTTTTTATGTTCCCAGACTGTTCTGCAGCCCTCCTGGCTTTCCCCTGCAGTGCTTTGTTGCCTGGAGCCTGGAGCCGCTTGGTGAGTCACCCGTAGCTGGGCATCTGCTCCCGACGCTTGGACGGGAGTTCTGGGAGTTTAGGGTGCTTCCCGAGCTGGAGCTCAGGCTGGGGCTTGTATGGGAGGAGGTCCATGAGTTACCACACTGGTGTGACATCAACCCTAGTGACGCCACTGCAACCAGTGTTACTCTTGTCTCACACCTCTGCATTCCTTAAGCCAGACATACATCGTCAATGCGCAAATTAAGTCAGTTGATTTTTCACTAATGACGTAAATGGGAAAAGTAGGTTAATGCTATAATAAATGAAGATCAGGTATATAAAATAACCAAGGCCTAATGCCTCCTCCTTAAGTTGCTTTTTAATGGAAACAGATTTCTCTACAAATAAATGCAATGGAGTAAGATAAGAGTACAAATTGTGGGAGGGAAAAGAAGACAAAGCATCTAATCCTGGTTTTACAGATAGGGAAGATTTCAAAGATTTTATGATATTTAGATTAAACATTAAAGGAAAGTACAAATTTGTGTGTGTGTGTCTCAAAATACCTCACAATTTGAAGAATTAGAAAAGATTTGATGATATTAGAGCAATGGTTATGCATAGTCTTGGTTCTGGAAAACATGTCGTACACTTGGCTGCTTCCCAAAGAACAATGAAAAGGAGAAATAACGGATTCCTCAGCACTTGTCCAATATAATTTTCTGCAATATATAAATGGTCCTTAATCTGTGCTGTCCCATACAACAGCCATTAGCCACATGTGGATACTGAGCATTTAAAATGTGGCTAGTGTGACTGAGGAGTTAAACTTCTATTTGAGTTCATTTGAATTAATTTATATTGAATTGAAATAACCTCATACATAACTTTCTGCTGAGCAAGGATGATACCTGGTTAGTAATTAAAATACAATTACTGCTATTAAGATGAAGCACAGGGTATTATTAAAACACATAAGAGTTTGAAAGAATCAGAGAAGCCTTCTCTAAGAGAGTACAATTAAAGTACAAACGAGCTGAGGTGCCAGAGAAGCCACATCCAGCAAGCAGAAGAACATGTATGAATGTCATGAAGGAGAGAAAGTGTTGAATTATTAAAACAAACAACAAAAACAAGAACAAACAAACAACAACAACAAAAGCAGGGTTACTGGAATGGAAAAAGTCAGGTGAGATGGTACAAAGTGAGTCTGAAAGGGAAGGAGTGGGTTAATAATTACAGGACCTTGAAGGTATTAAATTTAGTTATTTACATACTTTATAATGAGGGCAGTAGGAGCCCAATTTGTTCTTTACCTGAAAAGTGAGATGATATTTATATATTACATGCATCATTCTGGTTGCACTACAAGTTAAAAGATCAAGAGAGGAGTTTTTAATTATGATATACTTCTGTCTCCACAAGGAGGCGAAGATAGTTCCAGGGATATTAGATAGTTTTTTAGACCAAGGTTCTATTTCAATAGACGCATCTCTATCTCCAGCTGAAGGATTATATGTAGGCCTTGTAGGTGAGAACTCTGGGCTAGAAATATTACTAACAGAGGGTAACATGACATTGGTGCTTATATTGTCTCTAGCCTAGCAGTGTTAAAAAAAAAAAAAAAGGGTAGGTGGGTTTTAGAAAATAGTAAAATTAAATCCATATCTCACAAAAACAAGAATGAATTATATGTGGATTCTGGATAGATTAAAGATGTCAGCCTAAAAAGCATAACCATGGAAGTATTAAATATAAAGGAATATTTATATAGATTGGAAGGCATGCAAAATACCACTGCAGAAGAGTTGCCTACTTAAATTAGAGTCAACCTGAATGATGTGGTTGGAGACAAGCTTTCAGGACCTTCATTTGTGGATGTGGCACAATTCAAAATGACAAGAAACAGCAGCAAACATTCATTTGTAATAGAAATGTGGAATGTATGAAGTATGAATTTAGGAAATCTGGAAATTGTCAAAAATGAAGCGGAATGTATAAACATCAATATCCTAGGCATAAACATATATATCCTAGGACTGGTATTGGCCATTTTGAATTGAACAATCATATGGTCTACTATACCCGGAATGACAACTCGAAGAGGAATGGTGTTGCATTCATTGCCAAAAAGAATATTTCAAGATCTTTTTGGTCTTTAAAAAGGCAGGAAAGAAAGAAAAGACCAAAATGGATGTCAGAAGAGACTCTGAAACTTGCTCTTGAATGTCAAGTAGCTCAAGTAAAAGGAAGAAAAGATGAAGTAAAAGAGTTGAACAGAAGATTTCAAAAGGTTACTTGAAAAGACAAAGTAAAGTATTATAATGACATGTGGAAAGACCTGGAGATAGAAAACCCAAAGGGAAGAACACCCTTGGCATTTCTCAAGCTGAAAGAACTGAAGAAAAAATTAAAGCATCAAGTTACAATAGTGAAGGATTCCACAGGGAAAATATTAAACGATGCAGGAAGCATCAAAAGAAGATGGGTGGAATATACAGAGTCATCATACTAAAAAGAATTATTTGACTTTCAACCACTTTAGGAGGTAGCATATGATCAGTTACCGATGATACTAAAGGAAGAAGTCTAAGCTGCAATGAAGGCATTGGCAAAAATAAAGCTACAGGAATTGACAGAATATCAATTGAGATATTTCACACAATGGATGCAGTGCTGAAAGTGCTCACACATCTATGGCAAGAAATTTGGAAGACAGCTACCTGGCCAATCCACTGGAAGAAATACATATTTATGCCTATTCCCCAGAAAGGTGATCCAACCAAATGTGGAAATTATCGAACAATATCGTTAATATCACACACAAGTAAAATTTTGCTGAAGATCATTCAAAAGTGGCTGCACCAGTATATTGACAGGGGACTGCCAAAATTCAAGTTGGATTCAGATAAGGATGCGGAACAAGGGTTATCATTGCTGATGCCAGATGGATCATGGCTGAAACCAGAAATACCTGAAAGATGTTTATCTGTGTTTTATTGACTATGCAAAGGCATTTGGCTGTGTGGATCATATCAAATTATGGATAACATTGTGAAGAATGGGAATTCCAGAACACTTAATTGTGCTCACGAGGAGCCTGTACATAGATCAAGAGGCAGTTGTTCGAACAGAACAAGGAGATGTTGCATAGTTTAAAGTCAGGAAAGGTGTATGTCAGGGTTATATCCTTTCACCATACCTATTCAATCTGTATGCTGAACAAATAATCCAAGAAGTTGAACTATAGGAAGAACGGGGCATCAGGATTGGAGGAAGGCTCATTAACAACCTTCATTATGCAGATGACACAACCTTGGTTGCTGAAAGTGAAGAACTTGAAGCACTTACTGATAAAGATCAGAGACCACAGTGTGGGTTACAGCTCAACATGAAGAAAACAAAATATCTTCACAACTGGACCGAGAAGCAACATCATGATAAAGGGAGAAAAGATTGAAGTTGTCAAGGATTTCATTTTACTTGGATCCACAATCAACACCCATGGAAGCAGCTGTCAAGAAATCAAAGGACACATTGCAATGGGCAAATCTGCTGCAAAAGACCTCTTTAAAGTGATGAAAAGCAAAATGTTGAAGACTAAAGTGAGCCTGACCCAAACCATGGTGTTTTCAATCGTTCCATGTGCATAGGAAAGCTGGATGATGATTAAGGAAGACTGAAGAAGAACTGACAACTTTGAATTGTGGTGTTGGCAAAGAATATTGAATATACCATGGACTGCCAAAAGAGTGAACAAATCTGTCTTGGAACAAGTACAACCAGAATGCTCCTTGAAAGCAAGGATGGAGAGACTACATCTTACACGCTTTGGACACGTTCTCAGGAGGGATAAGTCCCTGGAGAAGGACGTCATGCTCATCGGTAAAGTAGAGAGTCAGAGAAAAAGAGGAAGGAGATGGATTGACACAGTGGCTGCAACAATGGGCTCAAGCATAACATAGATTTTGAGGATGGCACAGGACTGGGCAGTGTTTCATTCTGTTATACATAGGGTCTCTATGAGTTAGAACTGACTCAACAGCACCTAACAACAACAACATTTATATAATTTTGAAGTCCTTGCTAAATAGACTATGTCACTAAGAATTTATGACAGTTGTACAATCTTTTCGAGTAGAACTACAGAGGAAATTTACAAAATAAGGATACACAACAGAGAAGACACACCATGTATTTATACCCACAATATACAAATGTATACTACCATGGAAACTCTGGTGGTGTAGTGGTTAAGAGCTCTCCTGCTAACTAAAAGGTTGGCAGTTCAAATCCACCAGGTGCTCCTTGGAAACCCTATGGAGCAGTTCTACTCTGTTGTATAAGGTCGCTAGGAGTCGAAATTAACTTGATGGAACAGGTTTTTTTTTTTTTTTTTTTTTGATCAATAAATAGGAAGACAATAAACGCAATGGAAAGTGAACAAAGCTTATAAATAGGCAATTCAGGAACAAGAAATAAAAATACTGAAAATATATTCAATCTCTATATGAATCAAAGAATATGAAAATATAAAAATAGATGATTTATGCATTAAGCACTTACTATATCTCAAGTAAGAAGCCCTTGTGATACAATGGTTAAACACTCAGCTGCTATCCCAAAACGTTGGTGGTTAGAACCCACCCAGCAGCTCCAGGGGAGAAAGACGTAGCAATCTGCTCCAGTAGAGATTACAGCCTTGAACACCCTCTGGGGCAGTTCTACTCCGTCGAATAGGGTTGCTCTCTGTGAGTTGGAATCAAGTAGAAGGCAACTAACGATAGCAGCATATCCCAATTAGCATGCTAAACTCTCTTATATATTGTCTCATTGTAATTTTTATAATAGCCTATGACTTAGGACTATCAGTCTTCTCATTTTATGGGTGAAGAGACCAGTGTTCAGAAAGCTGCATTAAAATTTGTGAGTTTGCAAAGAAAGTGGATCTGTTTAATCTAAAAACCCAGGCACGGTGATCTCTAAGCTACAGTGTCTTTGCCATTAAATAAATTGTGACATTATTTTGTCTTTCTGCTTATAAAATTTTTAAATGACCAGTAATATCCAGTTTTGACTCAAATGTGAAGAAAAGGGTTCATTTTTATCTGTAGGAGAATTTTTCTAAGTATCTATTAAAATTTGAAACTCACAGCTGTCAGTTTTACACATACGTAAACATATGCATATAGGTGCATTGTAACATCATAAGTAATAATGTGAAATTTGTCACAATCTAATCCCCTAAATCTTAAATCAGCAAAGTAATGATTAAATTATATGCAAGTCACCTCTGGTATTCTATGCAACTGTCACAAAAAAACTTGATAAGGAATGATATCCGTTACATATTACATCCTAAGAAAAAAGATAATTATAGAGTATTTGGCATCGTATAATGGCATTCATGTGTAATAGCAACAGGAACAAATCTTCAAGTGTGTGAATGGGAATGCTCCCATATTACTCCAGATAGAGAAAAAACATATCTCGAGAACACACTATAAACTCTTAATACTGGCTAATTTGAAGATTGGAGTAAAAATGGAGGATTCATTGGAAATATTAGGGCCATTCAAAATGCCACTCTATACTACTGTTACCTTGATTCTTATAACATTAAGCATGTATTAGATTTAAAATTAAAAAAAGGAAAATCAAAACTAAATTTTTAAGTACTCTTCTGATATTCAAAGATATTGAAATCCCTTATTTTATTTATGTATTCATTCATTTTGCCTTATGCTGGTGGATATATATGAATGAATAAAACATAGGTAGCACTCCCAAATTTGGGTCCGCTGTGGTGTAGTTTGGTGTTGGATTTCACCAGACCCAAGGGACTGAGAAGAAATTATCTCTTGAGTGTAGAACAAGTGCCATATGCATATTAGGAAAATTATACACAGTCATAGGGAGACAAGGTTGATGGTACAAGCTGTATTGGTATGTTTTTACTTTTATCTCGTTATATTGCTTAGCTTTCCAGAAAGCTGTATGTTATGACATCATTTACACTTTTGGAATTTATCTCTTCTTGCACCTTTCCTTTCTTCATGATAATCTCTGGGGAATTTATTGTTTTATTTTTGGATAGTGTTAAATCTTCATCTTATCCAGAGAGCTTTGAAATGCTTAAACTTCCTGTCTCTTAAAGCATTATTCCCTGGACATTTACCTAAAGAACTCTTAGTGTTAAAATAAGTAGCTCTTATTGGAGTTCAGGTCCAGAGCAATGTGTTTTTGTGGAAAGATAAGAGAAATTTATGTTACTTATAACAAAGGCTGCTGACAAACTGACATGGAGTTTGGTCTGTGTTATCTTTATGCTAGAGGTTCTTATGTGATAGAAGCAAGGGTGGATCATGTGACAAAAAGTTCTCCTGAAGGACATTATGCATGTATTATTTTTCATTTTTTAAATAAATTAACAAAAAATCAGGATAATATTTCTGACTGGAACCATCAGACATATCACAAAAGTGAGTATGTTTCTTATTATCAGTGAAATGTCCCATCCATAGTTTGATTTTGTTGGAATAAAGTGCAGGGAGTCCCATATTATCTCTTTAACATATTTAGTGTTATTAATTATATATGTAATATGTTTCAGCCATTGTTGAAAACATAGAAATACAGTCTCTGCCCTTTGATATGCCATATTTTGCTGATATGTAAATGACCACAAGTGCATATTCCTAAAGAAAGAGAGTGTTGATTGCCGGAAAAAGAAAAAATGATAAAAAAGAAAAGAAGGCATAACACCATCTTAGACACTACCCACCCATCAGTAATATTAATTGTTGAGTTAGGCAGAAGGGAACATCTTTCTACATATTACCTTCATCAGTGCTGTCTTACCAGTTCATGCTATAGAAAGAGATTAATACTAGAAACGTTACTGAGAACTTATACACAGATATAATTCTGGTTGTAAAGGATAGAGCAGTGGAAAAAAAAAAAACAGATAAAAATCGCTGAGCTTACATTTTAGCAATTTCTGTTTTCCCTATAGTAAATCCTAAAATATATGTATATACATATACGTACATACATATATATATATCCTATAATCAGTCTTCTAAAAAGGAGACAATGAGATATTTGGCATTAAACATAGAGAGATAGTATTTTCTTTATGAATTCATTCTTGTCCTCAATCAGGTTTAAGACTAAAGAGAAAAAGAGAATAATAGAAAAAAAAAAGTCCATTTAATAATTGTTAATTTTAATAAAAAGCACAAACTATGATACCACTAATCATGTTGTAGAAATATATTAACGATAGGCTCTATCTGTGTGAGTATTGATTCATCTCTCTGGTTTCTGTTTTCTTTCCCATTAATGAAAAGCAAACTTTACTCTTGTTTACAATCAAGGTCATTCTAGCGATATGCTTATGTGACTGGAAAACACCTTTATTTTTGTTGATTGTATTTAAAATAAAAGGTATTAAGAATAAAAATAATTTCAGATACTATTAAGTTCAGGGGTTGCGATTGGGTTCCAATTACCACCAAAGCCCTAGTAAACAATAAAAACTTTTGTGTTTTGTTTTTGTCTTTTTTTTTTTAATTTATTGTACTTTGGATGGAGGTTTACAGGACAAAGTAATTTCTCATTAAATAGTCAGTACACACATTGTTCTATGACATTGGTTAAGAACCCTACAACATGAGACAAGAAAATTTTTAAAGTTTTGGCACCAGGATAAATACTCAAAATTAGATTCATTCCTAAAATCATACAGTCTTCAAAGCTGGAAAACAATGTTTCAGTATATAAACTATAGATATAATTCATTAATATTGGTGTGGAAATTTATGATTCAAGGATATACTGAAAATATAGAAAATTTGACTCTATGTAGAGGTTATACACACTGACACTGATTTGGGTTTTAACATAGGTCTGTGAACACATTTTCTTTTCAAAGAGGCTCTAAGAAAATTTTTTGTTTTAATAAGGGTGACAAGATATTGGAAAAGAGCTGAAAGAGAAAAAAGGGTCCATTGTTTAGTGTCATTGGGGTTATTAATACTAATATTTAAATCTTTAATGTTTGCTCATTCTTTATGTTTTGTTTTTCACCAACAGATTTTGCTTAAAGAGGAAAATACATGAGTATGAGAAATCACACAATGATTACAGAGTTTGTAGTCTTGGGCGTATCAGACGACCCAAAGTTTCAGGCTGTGGTCTTTATCTTTTTATTTATAGCTTATGTATTAACTGTCACAGGCAAGCTGACCATCATCATCCTCACCTTAATAGACTATTGTCTAAAGACTCCTATGTACTACTTCCTCTGGAACTTCTCCTTCTTAGGAATTACGTTCACCACTGTGTCTATCCCCAGATTTCTGGGGGCAGTCATTACTAAAGTCAAAACCATTTCTTACAACAATTGTTTAGCTCAATTATTTTTCTTCATCTTTATGGGTGTGTCTGAATTTTTTCTTCTAACTACCTTGTCTGTCTTATGATTGTTACGTTGCCGTCTGCAAGCCCCTTCGTTACACCACCGTCATGAACAAGAAAATCTGCACCCTGCTTGTTCTCCGTTCATGGCTGGGAGGATTCCTGACCATTTTCCCACCACTCATGCTTATCCTCAGTTAGATTTCTGTTCTTCCAACGTCATTGACCATTTCTCTTGTGACCACTTCCCCATCTTACAACTCTCATGCTAGGATACCTGGCCTTTAGAGATGATTGGCTTTTACTTTGCTTTTGTTACTTTGCTATTCACATTGGCATTAGTGATTCTATCCTACTCGCGCATCGTTATCACCACTCTGAGAATCCCTTCTGCCAGTAGGAGGAAAAGGCTTCCTCCACTTGTTCTTCTAATATGATTGTCATTTCCATCTCTTATGGCAGCTGCATATTCATGTATGTCAAGCCTTCAGCAAAGAAAGAGCATCGTTGACCAACACTTCCATTGCCCCCATGCTGAGCCACTTCATTTACACCCTGAGGAACCAGCGAGTAAAACAAGCCTTCAAAGACGTGATCCATAAAATAGGATTTCCAGAAAATAAATGAAAGTATTTATTGGCATGAATGAATGTTATTATGAAGGTTCAATAAAGAATAAATGAAATTCTAGCCTTCTTCTAATCTTCACTCTCCTAAATCCATCTCTCCACTACCCCTAATGGCGAACTCAAATGCTTAAACTTACTTTTTAACGCGGGAAGTGTCTATGTTGTGCCTTCCTTTTAAACTTTCAGTAAATTCCGTGTAATCGTCGATTTATCATTCTGAATAGAAAACCAGCGACTATAATATACAATCCATTTGGCTAATTTTATCCTGAACATTAAAAATGTTTTCCATTGTAATCGCTTAAAAGCAGTTTTAATTAACTCTTAAATTTTCTCTGTTACTAGCACAATAAAGTAGTTTCTTCTTAGCAATTACATGAAACATGAAATTTGTCACCATGTTTTTTACACTGTCTGCAGTGTCTGTACAATTATTTCCACTTATCTGATGGACTTGGGTATTATTTTCCTACTTACAAGTAATTTAAAATTCATAAATACTCTGTTTCCTAGTTATGTTGAAGACGTGTTATCTCTGGCTTTTTATAATCTCCTCGTTATCTGTATTTGTTTTTGAAAATGTATAACAAAGATGAGTATATATGGAGCCACTATTACCATTATATAACCTGGAAGTCTGATTGATGTGTAATAAATAATAATAGCTCTTCTGTAGAGAATACCTACTGTGTGCATTTACTCAACTAGGTAAGTTCTATACTATATTTTATAAACATGATTATCTTCCTTTTAAAAATGTGTAAATTCATTCTGAATTTGAGTAACTTGCTTGAGGCTAGTGAGCTATAGTATCTAGTGTGATAGCCTGAAGTAAAAAAACAAAACAAATAACAGAAAAAAAAAGCTTGAGTTTGTTCTAGTTTTATACATAGTTGGAACTCTGAAACGACCCACAGATTTTGTATAGATTCCGAAGAATCTGAACTATTTTCCGTATTATTCAAATTATCTAATTTGAGTGTAAGTATATTATTGAACGTAGGCAGGGAAGATACTAACTTCAATTATTATTTTGGAATATAAGTTATAACATTATTCAATCAAAATAAGGTACACTCTTCATTTTGCTATTGCTGGTGAGCAGTAGCAGAGTGATCACAAAAAAAGCATAAAGTATTAGCAGTATATGGCAGCAAAAATTTGTATTAGAAGCCAGATTAAAAATAAGATTCATATATGTATTTCTTACAATGTCGTAGACTCTTAGCTTTAAAAAATGTCACAGAGTGTTGAGAAGAAATCTGAATTTGGAGATACTTGGTTTCTTGTCTTTGTCTGGGGGTCAGAGGAATCAAGGGGAAAAACTTCAGACTGAACTGTTGTTGTTAGTTTTTATTCCGTCTCACAGGCTCTCTTTTCCAATTTCAATACTAATGTGTGTTATGTTTTATATTCCTTAGTGTTTTGTATACATTCCTCTTCTGGAAATTTTGATTCCCTGAATTAATCCCTTTGAGCCAGCGGCAGTTCAAATAGATAAAACGTTAAGTATCTGTGCAAGTAAAAATCTATGTAGAAACCATGTCATAGAGTTTCAAAACACCTTCTGACATTTTTCCTCTTTTGTATTTTTGCTTCTTTCTCACTGTCTGCAATTATATATTCCCCTAGGGTAATATAATTATTATATATATTATAATATATTTGTAATAGGGCATTATAAGATCCTATGTTCGGTGGGAAAGGGAGGGGATGGTTTCAGGAATGCTGGCTTCCCTGGATTACAACGATGGCATTTTTACTATCCTAGGCATTCTGAGCGTGTGTGAAACTATATGAATAGCAGAGGTAAGTGGGGCATATAAAAGGCAATGAAAATTCCCTATTCTTAGCATTGATTCGTTTTGTATCAACTCAACTTTTAATGAAATTAAATAGGATAGGTAGGGGTTATAATTTAAAACCAAATATATTAAAAAGTGTTTTTAAAAAGTTGAGTATTATTTTATTGTATCAATTTATTTATTCCCTATTAATTAAAGGCAGACAACTGCTGTCTCTATGTCTGTGTTTCTAATTGTACATAGGCTATGCCGTTTAAGGGAACAGAATTGCATTTCAGGTAGTCCGATATTACATTTAACACTTGCTAGCTATTTTAGCTATATGAATTTATTTGTCACATAATTTCTCCCAGCCTTAGTTTTTTCATTTAAGAATAAAGATAAAAATTTCATAGCAATTGTTACAAAGAATAAATGAGATAAATTATAAAATCTTTAGTCTTTCACTGAAATAGTGCCTTTGAAAATTCACAAATATGAATATCTTTTCCAAAGCTGAGCATTTATTCCAATTAAAATGAAAACAAATTTACTTAAACCGTTACTTTTAAGCACCAATTTAGTATAATATAATTTATGAAGCACTTTGATTTATGTTATTTCAATTAATTCTCAAAAACACCCTTGACATTTCTACTTCATTTTCAAAAGAAATTCAGTAACTCACTCAAAGTCACAAATCCATGATGTTGCCTGTTTGAATTTTTAATGCACGTCTCTCTATCTGCAAAGCCCATATGTTTTCTAGGATAATAAATTGACCTTATAATACCAAAAGTTGAAAATTAATATTAAGTTTTGATACTATAACTTTATTAATAATTATTTCCTTTTCTTGTTGACCTGGCAGGGAAGTGGTTAAGAGCTATGGCTGCTAACCAAAAGGTTGGCAGTTCGAATCCACAGCCACTCCTTGGAAGCCCTATGGGGCAGTTCTACTCTGTCCTGTAAGGCTGCTATGAGTCGGAATTGACTTGATGGCAATGGGTATCTTGTTTCTGTGTTAAATGGTCTGTTATATTACAAGTGGCAAATTAATGAACTGAAAGTGTGAGGTTACAAGTTGATATTCTCCATAAACTCTTACATGTATGAATGTTATTGGTTCTGAAGTTATTAATAAATGTGACTTTGAGTTGTCTATTTACCTTTAATTTGCTTCTATACACACTGGTATAAAATCTGAGAAATGAACCTGCCCATCTTTATAGAAATGAAGAAATACAAATTATTCAACTTTTTCCAGGGAAACAATAAAATTTCTATGAAAAATGGTAAAAAAAAAAATTTTTTTTTCCTAATAAAACAATTCTGCCTGCAAGTCAATGCCATCCCCTGTGGAGACTTTTGTTTCATTCTGGAAGAGGGAAGGTCTCTGATGAGCCCCGTGTTATTCAAAGCCAAGAATGAATGAGCAGTGCCAAATGTATATTTTAGTGTAATTATGAAGCTATGTTGAATGTTGCTCACAACTCTATATTAGACTCTTTTCCTTTTTCTAATGTATTAGTGTAAACACTAAACAAATCTTTAAATTCAGTAAAGTAAAAAGAAACAGGGTGACATGGTCAGTAAAGCAAATTGCTTCGGAGATTCGTTCTGTCCTTGTTTTTCTAATGGCCTTTAATGAGACTTAACTAAAGAAGAGAGAACTGAGTGAACATGGAGGAAGATAAAAAAAAAGCAAGCTTTCAAAGTCATTAAATCACCAACTGGCATTCCCTCCCAGTGTAACATAAAGCACTAAAAAGAAAAAAAAAAAAAAAAAGAAGTGGAACCAGTCAAAAGTTCATCTTATTTTGTCAAAGGTATATCCTTCGATCTTCAAATCTAACTTGACCTTTAAAATAAAGTTCCTTTCTTATTTTGTGCGTGAAAGAAATTGTCTTCAGTATTCAAAGGGAGATTGTTAGTATCTAATTGATGGTAGGGATTTTGGAAGAGCAGAATCTAGGAGTGCTTTGAGAATGAAGGCCCTGAAAATCCTTTCCAGTCATTTTACTTAACCAGTGTTACAGATTACTGTTAATTTGTATTTTGAATGATTCACAGAGTCTGTCTCAGGGGTCCTTTGAAGGTAATTAAGACTCCATTTTGAAGAAATGGGTGGAAAGAAATGTAAAGCTTGGTAACATGACCCATGTTCAGCCAGGGAAAAATAGGGATCTGCACTCAGCAATACAAAGCTGAAATGCTGAGTTAAATTTTGAAGATGTCCTTCACTACCCTGAGTTCATCCTTGGGATGACTTAAGACTCTACAAATCATATGACCTTGTGGAACACTGAAGTTTATTTCCCTCTAAGGATTATGAGTGGTGAACATTTTTATCAGCTTATTTGATGTTGGTAAATAAATATAATTCATTGGATTTCCATAAACATTTTTGCATAAAAGTTTGATGTACTACCACTAATCTTATGGTATTGAATCATGTCCTGCTAGAGTTTCTTTTTGCTAGGTTTTTTTTTTTTTCAATAGTTCTTGCAGACTGGGTATAGAAGTGTTAATTCTTTATGATGCTCAAGTAAACTATCTCTTCATACATTTCTTCACAGCTCTTTGTACACTTCTTCAGAGCTTTAATCAATCTCCAGAATGAGTAAGTCATGGTACCATTACTCAGAAAAATGCTAAAATTAAGAGGAAAAACAGATACTTTTTAAAAAAGTTGTGTACATTTAAAAATACTGTGCAATGATACGTTACTCACTGTATAATAATAATAATAATTATAAAACAGTAGTAACAATAACCCTTGGTCCCCAAAGCCAGTAAGCTATTGAAGGAACTTCAATCTTGAGATTGAAATAAAATCTTTTCTATTTGATGAGGATGCCCTTTGAGATTTTAAGTTGTTATGAAAAACTAGTGATTTAATGAACAGTGACCTCTGAAAAGGAAGAATAATATCACTGAACTAACAGAGGGAATTGAGAGGATGGATTGTAAAGTAATTAAAAGGGAAGTAATTTTAAAAAATGTTTTATGAAGTTTGTTTTTAAATTTTATATACCAATAATATTTTCTTTCCTTCACATATCGTTTGTTTGCAATTTATTTGATACAGAGAGTTTAGGCCAAACATTATTGGTAAAGGGGAAAATAATTTATCTTGCAAAACATAGACACGAATTTAAGAAATGTCCAAGCTATAATATGGCATAAAATAGAGAACTGCACACGATGGCAATGTCTGGTTCAACAACAAACTTAGCTTCTGTTTGTTTATTTGACAAGTGTTTATTTTAAGCCTACTATATACTAAGCAGAAAACCCTGGTGGCATCGTGCTTAAGAGGTATAGCTGCTAACCAAAAGGTCAGTAGTTCGAATCCGCCAGGCACTCCTTGGAAACCATATGGTTGCAATTATTTTGATGATTAGTCACTGACCTAACTCTCAAGAATGCACATAGTAGTGGGAAAATTCACAGATTTCAGCACAGTGAAGATCCATAAGTAGATTTTAGTGGATTAGCAGCTTTAAGCTCAAAATCTAATTACTAACAGATTCCAAATTTGGCTATGCTTTTGTTCTATTGATATAACATTTTTATTTTATTCGCTCTGTTTTTATTACTGGAAATTGCAGACTATAGTGCATGAAAACCTACTATTACAAGCATAAAACACAATTAGAATACACTTTTCCCATCCAGATTGTCACAGGCTTCCTACACTAATACTTCCCAGGAATAACAGTTACGGATTAGGTGTACTAGTGATTCCTGGAGACATGAAGGTGTGAAAATGTGATAAGAAAACAAGGATTTTTCACCCCTATGGAGCTGCATGTGAGTATTAAGTACAGATTCTTGGTACCCATAACTGGGCAGGGAATGTGAAGAGATGCAATGTATTTTCTATATTCTCCTTTTATTCTTGTGGTCTTGGCAGAGCATCTAAGCCATGAACAGGTTTTTTCTTTTTTTTCTGTAGATGTAGCATAAAAACCAAAAACAATGCTATTGCCGTCGAGTTGATGCGGACTCATAGTGACCCTACAGAAAAGAGTAGAACTGCCTTATAGGTTTTCCAATGAGCAGCTAGTAGATTTGAGCTGCTGACCTTTTTGTTAGCAGCTGAGCTCTTAACCACTGTACCACCAGGGCTCCAATGTAACTGTATCTGTTTAATAATCAGTTTATTTTTTTCCCTGGAATCAGTCAGTGCTTATTTTCTTGTGGTATTACACTGCCTTTTTGCCATTTCTGCCTTCATAACGTACTACATTGTACAATTGTAGGAGGCTACAGATGAAGTCTTAAAAATATCACTTTAATATAAAATCTTAGCTTCAGAATTTAATTGTAGGTCTTAATTTATCAAAGTTTTATTTTGATAAGCTTAATAGCTTAAAAATGAATGAATTACCTTTGAATCCTGAACCCAGCATTTTATTTATGATCTAGCTAAATTTGGAATTATATACAATTGACTGGAAGTTTGTAAGAGAGGAAAAAATCATCTCTCACTGGTTTTGCAGGTCAATGTCCAAAACTGACTTCACTTCTATAGTCCATTTAAACTCTTAGTTTCTGTTCCACAGCTTTGGATCGTATATTCAACTTCCATGGAGTATTACATCGTAAATGGTCATGTTTCTGGATATGGGTCTTTTTATATATCTTTTTTCTGGAGATATATCTACTCATATAATTTCTGATTTTTGTACCTTTTTATTTCTAGAATTTGATTGAGCTCATAAAAGAGAATTGAAGAATCATGCAAAGAACATAGAGTTTATTCTACTGGGACTGACAGATAATTCCCAGTTACAGATTATCATTTTCTTGTTTCTGCTTCTCAGTTACATGTTGAGCATGATAGGAAACATAACCATTGTTGCCCTCACTCTGCTGGATTCCCATCTCAAGATCCGAATGTATTTCTTCCTTTGTCATTTCTCTTTCCAGGAAATCTCATTCACAACTGCTTGCTTCCCCAGATTCCTAAGCACAACCGTAGCCAGGGAAAAGACCATTTCCTATAATGATTGTATGTCTCAGTTGTTTTTTTAATATCTCTTTTGGGGTAACAGAATTTTTTCCTTATGGCTGCTATGTCCTATGACTGCTACATTGCCATCTGCAAACCCTTGCATTATACATCCATCATGAGCAGCAGATATTGTCACCAGCTTCAACTCTTGGGTAACCGCATTCTTGATCATTTTCCCTCCACTGATTTTCTGTCTTAACTTGGATTTTTGTGCTTCCAGTATCATTGATCATTTCATTTGTGACATTTTTCCTGTCTTGCAACTTTCTTGCTCAGACACACATTTACTAGAATTGATTGCTTTTTTAATGCCTCTGATGACAATCATTGTCACATTGTTATTAGTAATCATCTCTTACTCCTATAACATCAAGACAATTCTAAAATTCCCTTCAACTCAACAAAAGAAAAAAGGCTTTTCTACCTGCTCTTCTTACATGATTGTTGTCTCCATCACTTATGGCAGTTGTATATTCGCCTACATAAAGCCATCAGCAAATGAAAGGTTACTTTAAGCAAAGAGTAGCTGTGCTCAATACTTCACTTGCCCCATTGTTGAACCCAGTCATTTAAAACAAGCTTTCAGGGCTGTATTCAAAAAGATATTTTCTGCTTCAGACAAATAAGGCTATCTACTGAAAAAATTAACATGACAACATTAAGGAAACATTGAAAAAAATTGATACTTCTAGTTTATGAAATTATATTTAATATTTAAGACTTTGGTTATTTAAGCTTACCTAATCATAATTTTTTTAATCATAATTTTTTTAATCATATAAACTTTTTTCCATTCTATGCGTCACAACTTTAACTTTCTCTTCTTCAATATGAAATCTTGTCTATAATGGAAATATAAAATTGAACTATTTTAGTATCAAATGAATGAGAGGTTTGATTGTATTATGGAATATAAATCCTTGGAGAGTATGAACCTGTTTAATAAATAATGAGTCTGTTTTATTTAGAAACCATGTTCTTGGAAACTGTTAATAAATTTAATTTTGTCATCATAAACTGTGTTTAAAATGTACCAAGAGAGCATAATCTTCAAAAGAATAATGTAGAGAATTATTTTTGTTTTTTTTAGAAATGTTAACTGTCAACCAGAAAGCATAACTTCTTTGAAATGAACCGTAAATTTCCTTTGTATGATATTTAGTATTTATAGTGGATATATTTTCAAAGTTGCAGAAAAAAATAAAATATGATTTTAAACACAGGCAACTTATTCAGCACACAATATTTTCAAGAACACATGAAGCAAGTTTAATCTCTTTGAACATGCTAATGAATATATTAAATAAATAAGAATACATGATGAGTTTTATGACTTATACTATAATGATTGGCTTTAATTTTGTACAAGAATATCAATGTCTTAAGCTTTTAATGACTTGTTTAAAGATAAAATTATGTTTCATTTCTTCCGAAATATGTGTATGAAATTATCTATTTTTTAAATCTAAAGTGTCAGTTCTTAGAACACATAAATTCCATAATTTTATAATTATCTTATTGAATGCGCAGTATACATTTTTTTTTTTTTTTTTAGTTTGGTGCTGATTAAACCAGTAGCACAAGATTCTTCTCAAGTTATATCAGTTGGCTATGCCAACAGTTACCATACATTTCCGAGTTAATGTTCCTGAAAATATTTACCTATTAAACTTAATTGCCAATGGGAAAAGTAAACATGAATAAAAAACCCAACCAAACCTGTTGCCATCAAGTCGATTCCAACTCATAGCAACCCTGTAGGACAGGGCAGAACTGCCCCATAGAGTTTCCAAGGAGCACCTGGTGGATTTGAACCACCAACCTTTTGTTAGCAGCCATAGCACTTAACCACTCTGGTACCAGGGTTTCAACATGAATAGATCAATGAAAATCTATTATTAGGCTACTGGTGGACTCTCTGGTCTTCAGGATAAATTATAAGTTGAAGGCTTTCAGGAGAGGTCACACAAAGTTAAAAAGATAGATGCAAGTTTGCCTAGAATAACTTGAGGAGATAAACTTGTAGGGTAATGTGCTGGAGAAACTCTCCATGTTGTTTCATTATCTGTACAGCCTCATTGAATAAGAAATAAAGCAGCATGCTCTGTCCTTCACCTTCACTTCTGTGGCAGAGCTGTTTTTCTAAATGATAGCACCACATTACCTCCTGTCCAACATGCTCTTAAAAGTGACTTTGACAGCTCTCTGAAGGAGAGGTGGGGTCTAAGTTTCTTTTCCCTAAATTTGGGCAGAAACTAGTAACAACTCTAATCAGTACAGTATCATAGAAGACATGCCATGTGACTTCAAGCATAGGCCATAAAAAAGGCTACAACTCCTTTCTAGGCCCCTCTATTTGGAGATTTTTACACTTGGAAGCCAGCCGCCATGTTGTGAAAAAGCCCAAATAGCCCTATGGAGAGACCACATGGAGAGTCCCATATAGGAAGAAAGCTAGCCCTCAAACTTACAACCAACATCAACCACCAGATGTGTGAGTGAAAGTATCCTCAGATAACCCAATCCTCTAGTGTTCAAATCTTCCATGTGACGCTCCAGACATCCTTAAGTAGAGACAAGCCTTGCTGAACTCTGAACAATTTCCTGACAACAGAATCTCTGAGCCCAGTAAATGGTTGCTTTAAGCCACAAAGTATTGAGGTAATTTTTAATGCAGCCCTATTAATCAGAATACTACCAGAATATGATGAGGAACCGATGATACTGAAGGAAAAAGTCTAAACTACACCAAAGGCATTGGCAAAAAACAAGTCTCCAAGAATTTACTAGATAGCAATTGAGATGTTTTGAAAAAAGGGTGCAGCACTGAAAGCAATCACTCATCTATGCCAAGAAATTTGAAGACAGCTGCCTGGCAAACCAACTGGAAGAGATCCACATTTATGTCTATTCCCAAGGAACATGATCCAACCAAATGTGAAAATGTAAAAAATTATTTTTTTTGTTTTGTTTTATCATTAATATCACACATAAGTAAAATTTTGCTGAAGATCATTCAAAAGTGGCTGCAGCAGTGTATCCACAGGGAACTGCCAGAAATTCAAGCCAGATCAGAAAAGGACGTGGAACCAGGGATATCATTGCTGATGTCAGGTGGATGCTGGCTGAGAGCAGAGAATACCAGAGAGATGTTTACCTGTGTTTCATTGACTATGCAAAGGCATTTGACTGTGTGGACAATAACAAATTATGGATAACATTGCAAAGAATGGTAATTCCAGAACACCTCATTGTGCTCATGAGGAACCTGTACAGACATCAAGAGGCAGTCTTTAGGACAGAACAAGGGGATACTGCGTGGCTTAAAGTCAGAAAAGGAGTGCGCCAGAGTTGTATTGTTTCACCATACTTATTCAATCTGTATGCTGAGCAAATAATCTGAGAAGCTGGACTATATGAAGAAGAACGGGACATCAGGATTGGAGGAAGACTCATTAAAACCTGCATTATGGCAGATGACATAACCTTGCTTGCTGAAAGTGAAGAGGGCTTGAAGCACTTACTGATGGAGATCAAAGACAACAGCCTTCAGTGTGGATTACACATCAACATAAAGAAAACAAAAATCCTTACAACTGGATCAATAAGCAACACCATGATAAACACCAAAAAGATTGAAGTTGTCAAGAATTTCATTTTACTTGGATCCACAATCAACCACCATGGAATCAGCAGTCAAGAAATCAAAAGTCTCATTGCATTGGGCAAATGTTCTGCAAAAAAACTCTTTAAAGCATTGAAAAGCAAAGATGTCACCTTGAAGACCTGATTCAAGCCATGGTGTTTTCAGTTGTCTCATATGCATGTGAAAGCTGGACAAAATAAAGAAGATCGAAGAAGGATTGATGGTGTTGGTGAAGAATATTGAATATACCAAGGACTGCCAAAAGAACAAGCAAATCTGTCTTGGAAGAGGCAAGGCCAGAATGTCTTTAGGAGCAAGGATGGTGAGTGAGACTGTGTCTGATGTACTTTAGACGTGTTATCAGGAGAGATCAGTCCCGGAGAAGGACATCACGCTTGACAAAGTAGAAGGTCAGCAAAAAAGAGGAAGACCCTAAATGAGATGGTCTGACACAGTGACTGCAACAATGGGTTCAAGTATAATAATGATTGTGAGGATGGCGCAGACTGGGCAGTATTTAGGTCTGTATATTTTTTTATATATAGGGTCACTGTGAGTCAGAACTGACTTAACAGCGCCTAACAATAGCGTTAATCAGAATAACAGCCAACACTTACCATCTGGCATTTCTCTTTATCTGTTGTGTAGCATCTGCATGTCTGATTATTTTTTAAATGGAAATATACTGGAATATGTTGTTATTAGCTGCTGTTGACTGGGCTCCTACTGATGAAGACCTTATGCATAAAATAAAAATGTTGCCTGATCCTATACCATCTTCATGATTGTTGGCATGTTTGAGTCTGTTGCTGTACCTATTGTGTCAATCCATCGAATTGAGGGTTCCCCTCATTTTCACTGACCCTCTACTTTACCAACCATGATGTCCTTTTCTAGTGATTGGTATTTCCTGATTATGTCCAAAGTAAAAGAGCCAATATCTCTCCATCCTCACTTTCTTAGAAGTGAACATTCTGATTGTATTTCTTCTAAAACTCATTTGTTTTTTTGGCAGTTCATGGTATATTCAGTATTCTTCACAAATACCACAATTTGAATGTATTAATTTTTCTTCTGTCTTCCTTTTTGATTTCCGGCTCTCACATGCATATGTGGCAATTGAAAAGACCATGGGTTTGGTCAGAGGCACCTTAGTTATCAAAGTGACATCATTGCCTTTTAAAACTTTAAAGAGGTCTTTTGCAGCAGATATTACCAATGCAATTCATCAATTTACTTATTTCTTGGTCACAGAGTCTATGGACATTGATTGTTGATGCAAGCAGAATGAAATTGTTGACAACTTCATTTTCTTTATGTATCATCATGATGTTTATATAGGTACTTTCAACTGACATTTTTTTTTCTTCTTTATAGACACCAAAAGTAATCCACAACTCAGTGTATAAACCTTCAGGTGATATATTAATTTTGACGGATAATGAGGATGTTGCTTACATTAAACATCATCAAATTGAACACATCTTTGTGTATTTCAGCAAACATAAACTTTATTTTTTAAAAAAGAATCCTAGTTAGTAGGTTTGCTTTCAAAGTGATGTGGCTTATCATTTCTATAATGATAATAAACACCGGTCTGTGTTTATTCTTATTGTGCAAATGAGAGATTGAAGAAAATGACACTCAAGTCTCTCACTGTGGGAGAAATAAATATGGAGCATAAAAAAACATCTACTAAATACCCTATAAGGTGTTGTATCAGAATTAGTGATATCAGTATGAATATATATATAGATATACATGTATACATATTTGAACAAGGGATCCTTGAAGAAATGGCTGTATTCAAAACTAGATAAAGAAACATACAAGAAGTCCAAGGTCATCTTGTAGTAAGAAAGGACACAAAAAATGAAAGGGACATATGAATAAAATCCAGAAGCCAATCTGAAGATGCTCCCTCTCTCCATAACTGGATAATCTGATCATCAAAATAAAGCATGACAGTAATGGATTGTAATATATTAAGTAAAATAAGAGTGTTGAGTCAATATTGTTATAAAATGTAAATGAATAAATATATGCAGGATAAGGTAAAATATGCCAACTAATAAGTGTATAAATAATGATGACATTAGAAACCTTCAATAAATACATCATCTTAAAGTTTTTCTCCGTAAGTTGTTTATTATTACAAGGAGAAAATAGTAACTTTTCAGTCTAGAGATGTCTGGAAGGTATCAACTTAAACAAATGACCAGTATTACCATCACCAATAATGGGAAAAACATTATGCTTAATATTGTGCATTAAGAAGGATTCTTCATTATGTTTGTATTATTCCTGGAAAAAAAAAAAAACAGAACCTTGTTTTAACCTTGAAGAAAAATCCCATTAGCTCCAATAACATGTGTTCTTCCAAAATCTCAAGACAAGAAGGTCAAAGACTGGCTGAGAAACTAGTCCAGATTAGATAATTAAATAGGCATAATAGGTAAATGAAATGTGCTGGACTACACAATCGATATGTAATCATTGATGCCTCCCCCCAAAAAAGAGAATACAAAGGACATTACTGAAAAAATTGATAAAATTTTAATAAAGACTGTGAATTTTATTGTGTCAACATAATATAGATACAATAGTATTATATTAATGTTATATTTTCTGGTTTTGATAATTAAAAGCCCATTGCCATTAAGTTGGCTTTGAATTTTAAATTATACTTTGACTATATTAGAGAATGCTCTTGCTAAAAAAACACACTGAGTTAATAAACGATAAAGAAGCATGATGTCTTCAACTTAATATCAAATTGCTCAGTGAGAAAAAATATGCACATATACATATATCTATTCTTATTAAATATAGATATAGATAGATGATAGATAGTTGATAGATGATAGAGAGAGAGAGAGAAAATAACGGAGAATGATAAAGGAAATCATATGAAAACAATTAGTGAATTTACAAACAGGACATATGGAATTCTTTGTATTATTTTTGGAATTTTTCTTTAATTTTGAAATTACAAAAATATATCAAAAACAGACTTATACAAAACAACAACTCTGAAAATATAATATGATGTATTGTTTATTCATGAAAACAGTTCTCTTACACTCATTCTCACAATTTTAGGAAAAAGATGCCCTTTTATCATGTTTTTCGTCTTAAGTTAATTGAAGTTTTGACTTAATCTTGTTCTCTCTTACAAATGATACATTATTGTTAGATTAAATTCATCCTCATTAATTCATTATTGCTTATGTTTTTTTGTGTAACCATAACAGAACAAAGTGATCATAACATCTTTTAGTGATAATATTTTTTACTACAAAATTCTCCTAATTAAAACTTACAGGTACTAGACTTACAACAACATTGCAATTTAAATACTATTCAGCTATAATTCTATTGCTAAAGTGAAAACACTATCTCAGAAAAGAGTAAAGAATGTACATAACCTTCCCTATGGTTTGTTACAACCCTTAGGATCATCACTAGGTCCTTCAAACACTATAAAATCCATCTAACTGAGCTGTAGTTCAAACATAAACTTCTGCACAAATGTTCATAGCAGCAGTATTCATATAGCTAAAAAGTGGAAGCAACCTAAATGTCCATCAACTGATGAATGCATTAAAAAAAATGTATGTTATACCCATACAATGGAATATTATTAAACCATAAAAAGGAATACATGCTGTAACATGGACAAACCTTGAAAACATCATGTTAAGTGAATTAAGACAGACACTTTACAAAAAGCCACATATTATCTGATTCCATTTATATGAAATGAGCAGAATAGGCAGATTCTTAAGTCAGGGAAATGTAAGCAGGAATCTAGAGTGACGATCATGTTCTTACACAAAGCTCAGGAGAGCAACTGACTGGTAGACTCTTGACTTATGAAGTGGTGGTATCTTTTTCTGTGGAGACACTCAAAGTTCTGTCTCACCTGGACCACACATTTGTTAAATGAGATCGAGCAGGAAATTATTTTCCTAACTGGTGAGCAATCCTTCCATAGACTAACTGTGGAAAAGTCAGAATTAGAATATTAGTAGAGCAGGTAAAATATTAGGCACCACTTTCTTTACTCCATTTAGTTTTCCAGGAAACTTAGAGAATAAGTTGCCAGTTGCACAGCAAACGGCATTAGGAGGGGTTTGCTACATGGAAAGAAGTGTAAAACTTGATCCGTAAGATTTTATCTTGAATGTTAGGGTCTCCTTAGCTGTGAATGGGCCTGCTGGGTATTTATTTCTTAAATTCTTAATGTCTTATAGGAGCTCTAGGCCAAAATCCCCAACACTGGACCAATAAGCAACATCTTGATAAACAGAGAAAAGACTGAAGTTGTTAAGGATTTCATTTTACTTGGATCCACATTCAACATCCATGGAAGCAACAGTCAAGAAATCAAAAGATGCATTGCATTGGGCAAACCTGCTGCAAAGGACCTCTTTAAAGTGTTAAAAAACAAAGCTGTCATCTTGAAGACTAAGGTGCGCCTGACCCAAGCCATGGTGTTTTTAATCGCCTCATATGCATGCAAAAGCTGGACAATGAATAAGGAAGACTGAAGAAGAGTTGCCTTTTGATTTGTGGTGTTGCTGAAGAATATTGAACATACCATGGATGACAAAAGAACTAACAAATGTATCTTGGAACAAGTACAAACAGAATGCTCCTTAGCGTTCAACGTCTCAGATATTTTGGACATACTGTCATGATAAAAATTTTTTTTTTTATCATGGAGTCCCTGCAGAAGGACATCACGCTTGGTAAAGAAGACGGTCAGTGAAAAAGAGGAAGACCCTCAAAAAGATAAATTGACACAGTGGCTGCAACAATGGGCTTAAGCATAACAATGATTATGAGGATGCCACAGGACTGGGCAGTGTTTCCTTCTGTTTTACGTAAGGTGGCTAAGTCAAAACTGACTCCCTGGCACTTAACAACAATGACAACAACAGGCCATTTCATGGTGTTGCAAGGTTGAAGTAAAAGAGGAATTACTACTGTGTGGCAGGCTGAGAATTCAGAGGATTGCCGGAACAGGGATTCAATGTAGAGAAAATATATTCTTAAAGATATCAAACGACTGAAAAATATGAGGGTTTGGAGGAGAGAGTTTTGAAATGAAGCTCCAGCTTCAAGATCTGGGATCATATTGGCTGCATATGTTGAAGGACACAGGCTGCGGAATTCGTGGCTTTGACAAGATTGATGTGTAATTTCAGTTCACTGGCACTGAAAAAATATTTCAAGTCTTATACTTTCACCAGTAAAATGAATTGTGTGCTGGCCACATACTGGGCACTACTTTGCTTGTCTGATGCTTCAAATTAAGGTCTGAAAAAACTCCAGCTGTGAAAGCAACATATTCTAAACCGTCTGACCCTCAACTAGTATGTTCTTATGCATGGAGAAACTAATGCCAACTCATCACGTGGTTCTCAATCTGTGCAATAAATTACCAACCTGGGGGAAAAAGGAGTTTCCCTCTAGCAATGTACTTAAAAGTTAGCAGATTTAAGGATGTTATTTTTCTTCTATAATGTTCCAAACTTGTTAACCTTTTCCATGATGAAAACGATGTCAATAAGGCACCTAAAGGATATTTGAAAAAAATAACTACGTTTGTCTTTTCAGGGCAACGGTTATGTCCTAACAAAATGAAAGAGAGAGAAAGAGTAACAGCTTTTCAAAACAAACTCATGCTGTCCAGAGGCGAGCTGAGAAGGCAGAAAGGGACAGAAGCTGGTTGAATGGACGTGGGAAATCTGGGGTGGAAAGGGTGAGTGTGCTCTCATTACAGAGAGAGCAACTATGGTCACATAACAACGTGTTTATAAAGTTTTGTATGAGAAACTAACTTGAGCTGTAAACTTTCACTTAAAACACAATAAAAAAATTAAACTCATACTTTGGAGAGAGTATACTGACAAGGGATAGTGGAAATGTCTGCAGTGTTACGTGATCTTGAGGCAGAATATTATGTAAGTGGGCCACCTATTAACATTGTTTCTATGCTTTAAACGCTTGAAAACAGGGTATTCGAACCTCATCAAAAGCTAAAATAAGCTAATTTGTTAACAATATGAAAATGTAGAACCTTTCAATTATTTTGCAACAATAAGTGATTGACATTAGGAAAAATGGAAATCGTTAGCTGAATTTCAACAAGGGGCTTTGCATAACTGGTGGATAAGGCTGAAAAATGAGTGTCACAACTTGTTAGGCAAAGTCCATAAAGCGCTTTTTCCATTTGGTATCTGTGCATGTTGCTAAAGTTCTTTTTCAAGTACTGGAATAATCTGAATTTAGAACTAAACCAACATTGTCAAAAAATTGAGCATATTTACGTTTGCTACCACACACACGTATATATATATAAAACCAAACAAAACCAAAGCGTTGCCGACAAGTCATATCCGAGTCAAAACAACCTTTTAGGACAGAGCAGAACTGCCCCACAGGATTTTCAAAGAATGCCTGGTGGATTCAAACTGCCGACCTTTTGGCTGGCAGCCAAACTCTTAACCACTACGCCACCAAGGTTTCCATGTACATATACATAAACAACAACAAATAAAAACCAAACCGGTTGCTGTCAAGTTGATTCCAACTTATAGCGATCCTAGAGGACAGAGTAGAACTGCCCCGTAGCGTTTCCCAGGAGAGCCTAGTGGATTCAGACTTCCAACCCTACGCCACCAGGGTTTATACACACACACACAGACACACACACACACATATTTTTTAGTGAGAACAAAAATGTGCTGTGTCCTAATAAGTAAAATTAAAATATTTTATTTATTTGTTTTTATTTGTTTTTATTGTGAAGGTTTACAGAGCAGATTAGTTTCTCATTAAACAATTAATACACATATTATTTTGAGACATTGCTTGCCAGCCCTGTGACGTGTCAACACGCTCCCCTTTTCGACCTTGGGTTCCCCATTTCCATGCATCCAGCTTTCCTGTGTCCTCTTGCCTTCTCGTTCTTGCCCCTGGGCTGGTAGGCCCATTTAGTCTGGTATACAAGGTTGAGCTACGTGTATTATTGTTTGTTTTATGCGTCTATCTAATCTTTGGTTGAAGGGTGAACCTCAGGAGTGACTTCAGTATTGAGTTAAAAGAGTGTCTGGGGGCTATACTCTCATGGTTTCTCCTGTCTCTGTCAGACCAGTAAGTCTGGTCTTTTTTTGTGAGTTAGAATTTTGTTCTCCATTTTTCTCCAGCTCTGTCTGGGAGCCTATATTGTGACCCCTGTTAGAATATTTGGTGATGGTGGCCAGGCACCATCTGGTTCTGCTGGAAAAATAAAAATATTTTTTAAAGGTAGTTTATTTGATATTTATATTTTCTTTTCAAAATATGAAAGTGTAGTACTTGGACCAGCAGCAACAGCACTACTTGGAAGTGTGTTATAAAAGAAGGTTCTCAGTTCCCACCCCAGGCCCCACGTCACTGCTTTGAGCTGAATGCAGGAATTACCTGCACTGATGAGTTTGGTATAAGTACAATCAGGAGAGGCTAAGGCCATTTACTGTTAGGTAGGGTGAGGGGTTAGAAGTGGTCTGCTCTTCCAGTTAGAAGTTTTGAGGATGAAAAATAATTCTTGACATTTTGAAGTGAGTTTGTGTTAAAACAGATTTTCTGGGGTAGGTGGAGCCCCTAACCAAAAACAAAACCCAGTGCCGTTGAGTCAATTCTGACTCATAGCGACCCTATAGGTCAGAGTAGAACTGCCCCATAGAGTTTCCAAGGAGCGCCTGGAGGATTTGAACTCCCAACCCTTTGGTTAGCAGCTGTAGCACTTAACGGTTACGCCACCAGAGTTTCTGGTGGAGCCCCTACTAGGTATAAATTCCAACTCCACTTTTATAATGGCACTCAAAAGTGTATGTATAGAATAATATTCGGAGTCCTGGTGCCCCATTGCTTGAAAGCTCAGCTGCCAACTGGAAGACTGGCTGTTGGAATCCACCAATCCACTTTGGAAACCCTATGGGGCAGTGACACCCTGCCCTATAGTGTAATTGTGAGTCGGAATCAACTTGACAGCAAGTTAACATAGCATTTATCATGTGCCAGGCTTGTTTTAAGTTCTCACGAATTACTGAATTTGGCCCTTTCTACAACCCTCAGAGGTGGTGAGTCTGCTATTATCCTCAGTTTAAAGATGGGGCAGCTGAGATACAGAGGTTGTTTGCTCAGGGTCACACCTCTAAAAAGTAGCGAAGCCAGGATTTGGAATATAGTCCATCTGGCTCCAGAAACCAAGCTCTTAACCATTACACTACACCGCCTAGGTATAAAATGTATAAATGAATAAATATTCATGTATTGGAGGTGTGTATGCAAATATTTTTATTGATGAGGAACATGATCAAAAAAATTTGGAGACCACTATCCTAGAGGATATAAGCTCAATCTCTAGTGTGACATAAAACACCTTTTGTGATCTGGCCGCAACCAATCTCTCTGACCCCACCTGTTATTCTTCTCCCTTGAAACCTGTGTTCTGACTTCTGCCATATTGAACGAGCATCCTGGCAGCTCACTGAATTCCCAATTACTTCTCTTATCTCCTACTCCTCCTTGAATTTAGGAACTCTACCTGCCCTTCTCAATCCCCAGCTTCTCCACTTTCCCTCATTGCCCCTAACCCAATGCCAAGGCCAGCCCAAGTATCCTCTGTACACTCCCAGCATTCTCTGTATGCTTCTCCATGACCCTTGTTTCACTAATTTGTAGTTATCTATTCACTTGTTTGTCTACCACCCTAGACTGCAGTGTTCTATTTTGTTAGTTTCTTATGTCTAGCATCTAATGTAAGGTCTGACGTATAGTAGGTGATGTTCATATGAATGAATGAAATACTGATGAAAGAGAAAGCAGCCACTGCCCTAAGAGTTGCTCTTCGACCTGTTATTTGTATAATGGCCACCAGAGGGGGTTAGATGAACAGGGTCAAGTGAACACCACACATTTAGAAGAATTAGGGGCCAAACTTAAGAGATCTGAATTACAGGGAAAGGAATAATGGTGAACGTGAGGGTGGTAATGGTAGTGGTGACAGGTTTTGTAATGGAGGTGGTGATGCTGATGATGTCGTTATTGAGAGTAGTGGGGGTGGTTTTGGTGGCAGGGGGCTCACTGCTGATGGTGGTAAAATTGATGGTAAGAGTGATGGTGATGATGGTACTGGTAATGACGGTGGTGATGAGTTGTGTAAGGGAGGTGGTGAAAGTGGTGGTGGGTAGCATGGTGATGGTGGTGACAGTAGGTGGTGCGATGCTGCTGGTGGGTTGTATGATGGAAGTGGTGATGGTGATTATGGTGAGGATTATGGTTGGTCGTGTGATGGTGGTGGTGGAAATGGTAGTATTGGTGTTGGTGATGGTGGTGACAGTGGTAGTAGAAGTGGTGGTGGTGGGTTGTATGGTGGAGATGGTGGTGGTTATGGTGGTGGTGGTAGTAGTGATGGTTGGTGCCGATGTTGGCCATGGTGGGTTGTGATAAGATACATTCAATTCCTTCTCTGACAGGAGACCCCTGAGTTTCTTGTGTAACTTGTGCAAATCTTCCTTAGACTTCTGCATGCTACAAGAGGAGCTGCTTTCCTATTAAAATACAAATGTCTTATTCATGGCCTACATCTGCATAGCAAAACTGGATGTCAAGATCTGCTCAAATATGACTTGGCAGCTTCATTTCTTGAAGAAGAGGGAAAAACTAGTAGTGGTCTACTCACTACACAATTTTGTTAACCACAATAAACTGTATATAGTTCCCATTTCGTTGTATGGGTTCAGACATTCCTTGCGAAACCTGTACTTGTCCCAAGAAAGACTCGAGTAAATGAACCTCTTCAGGCATTGAAGGTGGGGGCCTGGGAAGGAAGGACCTAACTGACAACTATATAGTAAGGAGTTTGATGCCCTGGGTGACAAGAAATCCTTCCCTCAACTTTACCCTGCACTCCCAGAATGAACCTGCATATAGGCCACCTTTCCTGTATCTCTTGCTTTAACTCCCTTTCATTGATTGCCTACTATGTGCCAGGCATCTTTCTGCGTGCTTCACCAATATTGCAATGTAATCCTCAACAATAGTGATGTGAGGAAGACAGTATTAGTCCCATTGTAAAGCTGAGGAAACCAAGGGTCAGAGAGGGGCAGTAATTTCCTGAAGATCTCACAGCTAATAAGTGGGAAAGGCCCTACACATATTACTATGCCTCTCTTCATTATTCCAGTTCAGCAGATCACAGGACGAAACACCCAACAATGATAATTTCAATCCACAATGGTGTTTAGGGCAATAATGGTTTTTGTCTGCCCTAAAGGCCCAATGCAGAAACAAGGGTCCCTGGTAAAAGACAAGGAGTCACCACTCATTAATGTGAGTTCTTTGGCTCATTCAGAGAAGTCTGTCACAAACCACTTTCCCGTACCTCCTTGACTCCAATTCTCCAATCATGTTCCTTCCAAGTCCCTGCCTATCCAGCCAAACCATCGTCCACAGCCCATGAATCAGTGTACAATTGCATATGTGGTCATTTATCCTTCCAAGCAAGGTGAACAACCAGGAGCATTGCTTGAAGTTTTGCCATTGGGAAGATATCCCTTTACCACTGTCCTTCAGGGAAGTCCCAGAAATGGGCTGCAGCGCTGCCGCTGTGCACATTCAAGTGGTTCCTATATATTATGCAGAACAGTCAATGCGCCAGGCACGAGTTTTCTCTTCCTCAGGCAACTGATCAAGAGGCACTCCCAGTGAGGCCATAGATGCAGCCTGGGAGAGGGCAGCTAATATGACAGGAGTGAGGACCATGAGCATTTGGACCATTTCCTTATGCAAATTACTTGAGTGTTCAGGTCATGTTCAGGCCCTGTATCATATATACCTCTTCCAATTAATGATGGAGTGCTGCTGTGCACATCCAGCTTTATGGTTCTATGGGTCAGACAACACCCAATTCATGATGGGCAACTCAGGACACATGGTCATTTGGTGGCACATGGTTAAGAGTTCAGTCTCTACTAAGACCCAGTAACAAGACAAAAGCTGTTTCACAAGAGGAGAGTAGTTATCTGTGGAGGATGGCAGGGCTTTGCTCCAAAATCCTAAGGATCTGCACTGTGATTCACCAATAGGAGCCTGCCAAAGACCCCAGATAACATCGTTATTTGCAAGTGACTCTTCAAGCATCATTTCATTAGCTGGATCATATGGCTCAAGTGGCAGAACAGCTTGCACTTCAGTCTGAACCTCTTGCAAGGTCTTCTCTTGTTCTGGGCCCACTCAAAACCAGCGGTTTTTCAAGACATTTGAAAAATAGGCTGGAGTAGCACACCCAAATGAGGGGTATGTTGGTTCCAAAATACAAAGACGTCCAGCAGGGGCTGTGCCTTCTTTTTAGTTGTAGGAGAGGCCAGATACATCAACTTATCCTTCACTTTACAAGGAACATCTTGACATGCCCACACCACTGGAGCCCTAGAAAGTTCACTGAGGTGGAAGACAACTGAAGTTTTTGGGAATAATTCCTACCTTCTAGCAGGCAAATATTCTACCAGTAACTGCAGAGTCATCGATACTTCTTTCTTACTATGTCCAATCAGCATAATGTCATCAGTGTAATGGACCAGTGTGACATACTGTGGAAATGAAGGGCGATAAAGTTCCCTATGGATTAAATTATGACATAGGGCTAGAGAGTTGATATACCTCTGAGATAAGACAGTGAAGGTGTACTGCTGGCCTTGCCAGCTGAAGGCAAACTGCTTCTGGTGGTCCTTCAAAACAGGAATGGAGAAAAATGCTTTGGCCAGATTAATGGCTGCATACCCCAGAAAATGTATTAATTTGCAGGTCACGTTCCCAAGGAAATGCCTCTTCCGACTGATTGGCTGCTCACATCAGATTATAAAATGGAGTATGATTACATAATGTCTGCCAAACCCCTGAGAACCATGGCCTACCCAACTCGACACATAACATTAACCGTCACAGTGGTGATGAAAATGTTCTGAAGGAGATACTGATGATGGTGAATAGGATTGTGAAAGTACATAAAGCCACTATATTACACACTTGCAAGCTGTTACAACAAAACTTTAATGAGAAATCTACCAGTTAAAATACTATAAACTATACAGAATAAATTGAGCTGGGAAAATACTGCAACAAAACCAAGAACTACCCACTCAGGTGAGGAGAAATAAGGGTCTGCTTCTGGAGCAGATGTCCCCTGGTTGTCAATAAGGAGTTGCCGTGGAGGAGGTTCAGCAACTAGTTCGGCTTCTGGTGCCCCAGACTGAGCTGGAGATGGAGGACTTAATGGTGTATGGGGCTCCAGTGTCGGAAAAGGAGCTGGATCAATATCAGCTGTTCATCTGGGAGTCAGTTGGAAGTGGCCCAGGATGGAAATCTGCCCCTCCAGCTGGCCCTTCATCTAGTGTCGGTGATGAAAATGGAGAAGGAAGACCTGTGCCAGTGAAGCTTGATTTTGGTGCAAGAGTGGGTTCAACATCAGTAGGTGGTACAGGAGCAGGTTTTGGATGTATCCCAGGATAAGACTCTGACCCTTCAGCTGGCTCTTCATCTGGTGCCAGTGAAGCAGCTCGTGATGGTGGTCTAAGGAGCTCCAGTGTTAGTCCAGGAGCATGATCAACCTCACCAGGTGGTCCAGGAGCCCATTATGGTGTTGGCCGAGGAAGAGAATCTGATCTTCCAGCAGGCTCTCTGTCTGCTCAACTTGCTGATGGAGGACCTGTTGATGTACCCAGCTCCAATGTTGCTGCAAGAACAGAATGTAACTCATGAAGTTTTCCTTCAACGTGTTCTGGAAGTCGCCCAGGGTAAAAATCCAGCTCTCCATGCGGTGGCTGCGCTGGAGCTGGTGATGCTCTATTGAGTTTCAGTGTCCGTTCAGTACCAGGATCCACATCACCAGGTTGTCCATTCTCTGGCTCTGCAGGTGGCCCAGGTTAAGAATCCGAACGTCCATGGGATTATCCCTCTTCTGCCACAGCTGAAGCTCGTCATGGAACAACTGGTGCTCCACGGAGCTTCTGTGTTGGAGCAGGAGCAGGATCGACATCAGCTGGTGGTCCAGGTTCCGGTTCTGGAAGTAGCCCAGGATGGGAATACGCCTCTCCATCCTGTTGTCCATATGATGCTGGTGATGGAGCTGGAGGAGGGCCTGGGCTACATTGAGCCCTGGTGTTGGAGCAGGAGCAGGATTGACAGTAGCCAGTGGTCTAGGAGCTGCCTCTGAAGGTGGCCCAGGATAAGACTCTGACCCTCCAGCTGGCTCTTCATCTGGTTCCAGGGCAGGTGCTGGTGATGAAATAGCTAGTGTGGTATGGAGCTCCAGTGTTGTAGCAGGAGTAGGATTGACATTAGCCAGTGGTGTGGGAGGCAGTTCTGGAGGTAACCCTGGATGGGAACCCACCCCTCCAGCTGGCTCTCCATCTGGTGCCGGTGCTGGAGCTGGGGATGTAATAGGTGGTGTGCTATGGAGCTCTGGTGCCAGTACAGGAGCAGAATATACCCCAGGACATGGTGCAGGAGCCAGTTCTTGGGGCAAAGATGGATCTTGAGCTACTTTTACAACTTGCCCTGGCCTTCACTCTGGAGCTACAAGAGGAAAAATGTTCACCAATATGACTGCCTTTCCTCATGCCTTTCTAATGATGAAAAACATCTCACTGCCATCAAGAGAAGCCCATTCCCAAGATTTCCACCCCAGGAAGTCTTCCCAGACTGTGGTCCACCAGAGGAGGGTCTGAGGTTACTCTGTGCTATAGGTCAACCCCAGCCTCTGGTGGTCTTCCCATGTCCC
Organism: Loxodonta africana; assembly: GCF_030014295.1. Classification (NCBI taxonomy): domain Eukaryota; kingdom Metazoa; phylum Chordata; class Mammalia; order Proboscidea; family Elephantidae; genus Loxodonta; species Loxodonta africana. The sequence continues at coordinate 522,698 of NC_087357.1, forward strand.
CCTCACAAGCTCACATGCAGGCATGCCCAGTCCTCCTCACCCTCCAGCTCTGTCTCGGTGACCTCCATTTGATCCAGCTGGGCCAAGAGAAGTTGGGCACGGTGCTCCAGATGTGAGCCTGGCATGTTCACCTGCACATACTCCACCGTGAGCTTTAGGCAGGGGAATTATGGGGGCTGATTGAAATCCTCTGAGTATTCCTTCAGCATTGTGCCCAGGATAAAAGAGGTGGCACTAGGGGTGGGTGGTGAAAAGCAAGGTCTGAGGCCTGGCTTTTCCCAACACACTGCCCTCCCAGGGCACCCCTGCAAAGGGTGCTTATGTCTGCCCATCCTTCCAAAGGTCAGCACCACCCTGCATCACACCCTCTGGCTGTCCTGAAAGTGGCAGGCCTGGTCACTGAGCAGGGGGCTAGCACACAGCCTCCATCCCAGGGAGCTCCCCATCAACGGTCTGACCAACTCTCCCTCCTCGGGGAGCTTGAATTACACCACTTTCTCTCCGCTGGCCCTCTCCCCACTGGACAGTAACCCTCTAAGGGCACGGAGATGTGTGTCTGCATGTTCTTCTCACAGCCTGGCACACAGTAGTGCTCCAGAATTATCTCATGCTGGGCGACACATGGAGGCCGTCCCCTGCCCCAGCTGCCTAGGCCCTCAGGCCCCTCTTCTGGAGAGTGTGCACCAGGATGCTGCCTGATTCTCTGCACACGTATGATCGTCTCTTCTCCCATGGACACTGTTCTCCCCTGGGACAGGGGCCCCACATGGCAGCTGAGCATCCACAACTGGGGGTCGAGATTCAGGAGCAGGTTTCTCTCCCTCCCACCCCGCATCTCCTATTTTGGGCCCCCAATATGGGGGGGGCAAGTGGAAATGTGAGGGGATTGTGTGGGGATGGGTTCTCTCAGGGGCCTCTCTGAGCCTCCAGCCTCCCCTCTGCTCCCCAGAATGCCCAGGTTCCACCCCTAGCTCTCTATGACTGCCTATCTCCTGCAGGAGGTGCTTCTAAACTCATTCCTGTAGTGGAATCCAGATGTGTGGAGTCCAGAATCTGCCCAGCCCCAATCCAGACACAGGTCCCGTACAGCCTCCACCCTTCTGAATAGACAGGAGCCCCTCTTTGTCCACCCAAAGTCCACTCAGCCTTTCAGCTGGTCTAGGGGTTCAGCATCCTGGGCAGAATACGGGTGGTTACATCCATACCTAGAGGTGGCATGCGGGTGTCACATCTAATGCACTGTGGACACTACCTGCTTAAAATGTCTGGTGTTCCTGTCTGACTCCCCGACTAGGATGGAGGCCCAGGAGGGCAGGGCTTCCTATCTGCTTTGTCTACTGAACGATGCTAAGTGCCTAGAACAGTGTCTGCAACAGTAGGGGCTTAGTAGAAAACTGGTGAATGGGTGAACCCAAGCAGCACCTTCCCAGGTATCTGAGAATCCTGGGACCCTTCTACCAGCCTCCAAGATCCCCGTTCTGGCAATACCAAGGACAAGGGCCCACTAAATGGAATCTCAGCCTCCCCCTTACAAATGGGAAATAGGTTTGCTCAAGGGCACATGGTGAGTGAGGGCTGAGGCAGATATTTTCTTTATGGGGGAGAAGAAAATAATAAATGTGAACATCCCAGCCCCTCCAAAACGCTTTACCAAAGAGCTAGGCTTCAGTACACACTTTCCATGGCTTGTCCCACGGGGTCCTGACAGTAATTCTAGCTGATTTGTCCTTTACCAACCTACTTCTCAGTGGAGCAAACAGGCTCTGAGTGGTGAAGTGACATTCTGCAGACTCACAACTGGTAGGGGACAGAGTCTCCACTGGGCTGTGGGGGGCGTGGCACTCACCTTTGGAGCAGCTGGTCTAGGACCTGCTGGGTGGTGGCATAGGTTCTATAGGTTCCCAGGAAGGTTCTGATGTAGGAGAAATTACCCTTTAGGACTGCGAGCACCAGGTGCTCCACCAGCTTCTCCAGTGAGCCTGCCCTGAAGGTTTTCATCTGGGCCTCATCCAGGCCCTCATCAGAACCACAGACACACTGGGGTGGGACAGAGGAGGGACATACTGTCAGAGGCAGCCTCATGAACCACCAGGAGGGTCGGAGGCCCAGAGCTCAGACCAGGCTCTCCCTCTCCCTCAGTGACCCGTGGCAGGAGGCGGGGCACAAGTGCCTTCAGCAGAAAACAGGGCTCAGCTTTCCAAGCACAGTTGGAGGTGGAGAGATGAATACAAGCATTAGGAACCTGAAGTTATTTTTTAACTAAGTAACCATGGTATCTTCCTGGAGGAAGAGCAGTGTCCCAGTGAGTCCTCACAAAACACTCCATTCCACAGATGAGAAAACAGAGGCTTGGTGATGTCTAGTGTCTCTTCAAAGTCACCTGGCCAGCCCCCAGAACTGTCCAACACTAGGGCTCTGCGATGTTCCCTCTGTGCTGCGTGAGGCCTGCTCTGCTCCTGACTCAGAGGGGAACATCTAGTGCAAGCTCACTCCTTCCCGGCTGGAGACAGTGCACAGAGCGAACACACCCATGAGATAAGCAAGACACGGATATTTCTTTCTGTACATCATGGGGTTTTTGAAACTTGAGGCTATGGAGTACCCAGATCCAGCCAAGGGTGAGAGCCTGGAGATCCTGGGGTGGGAGAAAGACCCCCACAGGATCCAGGATCTGAACAAATGACTCAGGAAGAGTGAATCTGAATGGCCAGCAAAGGACTGAAAGGGGCTCGGCTTCTCAGGGCCAACAAGCACCTCAAAGCCACCCTGCAGTTCCATTGGCCACCCTGACAGCAGATTGGCAAAATGGAAAAGAACCCTAATAGCTGGAACTGGCTTGATATAGGGACACAGCCATTGTCACAGACTGTTGGGCCACAGGACTGTGGCTGCCGTTTGGGAAGGAGTCTGGCTCTAGTGATCCTTACTTGAAATGTGCACATCCTTCCCCCAGCATGCCACTCCTGGGAGTCTGTTTTGGGTGGGTCTGTGTATGAGAACACATGTAAGCATTCCTGTAGCCCTGCTGAAAGGGCAGCACAAGGAATCAGTCCAGGGCCAGCAGCTGGAGAGGCTCAGTCACTGTGGGGACAGGCCTCCCTTCTGGAACATTCTTTAGTAAGGACACAGCTCCTGAACTGGACAGGTCACCTGATGTGTTTCTTGAGCTTGCAGGTGGCAGAAAAAGATGTGTCGTAGCCTGGGCCCTGAACTTTAGGGTAAAAGAAGCCTGCTAAGCGTGACGATGTGTGAGGCTGGGAGAAGGTATGGAAGGACAGTCCAGCCGACTGCTGCCCAGGGCCCTGGGATTGGAAGTTAAACACTAAAACAGCAGCAACATGCAAAAAGATCCATGGGCTTATGTGAAAGGATGTCAGTATAAAAAACTCCTTTCTGATGTTTCTACAAATATGAGAAAAGAGACTTTGTAGCTGGCCAGGGCAGGGAGGGCAATGGCAAGGGGGTAGGAGGACAGGAAAGGGTGGAGGTCAATTTCATTGAGAGGGGACTGGGGGCCCTCAAGAGGGAAAGTCCTGGGAGAGAACTGGGGTCTCCAGGGCAGTGTCTGGGCCCCAGGCACCGTCTGGTCATCTAGGTTCCCACCCAGGGACCCACTCCCCTCCCTCGCACTTACCAGCCCTTCCTGGACCCTGGCTGGGTGATGCCATTCTCCTTTTCCTTGGGGATCTTCTGTACCTGGTTCTGGAGAGACAGTGGTGGCAGTGGCCCCAGAGGCATCAAGGGCCCCTCTGAGCCACCTCCTTCACTTTCTGCCCCTTCAGGCCCTTGTGCCCCCTGGGTCTTGGAGGAGCTCCCAGTTTCCCATCTGTCACCATGTGATGAGTGAGTCAGCCTAGGGGTGCACCATCCGGCCCCAGCCAAGCCCATGGATAGAAAAATCAACCTCTGAGTTTTGCAGCAGGATCTGGGAGAAGCCGGACTAGCATAGGGTCAGCAGTGGCTCAGGCAATTCCAGTAGTTAGGACTGTGATTTGACTGCCCCACTCAGGCAAGCTGCATCTCAGAGAAGCCCCAGGTGAGAGTGCTGATGCAGCCTGTGACCCTGACAGTCCCTCCCTAAAGCCCTGGTCTGAACTGGGACCTCTGGGCAGACTTAGGTTCCAGAGAGTTCTATGTGATCAGTGGGGTTGGGGCAGGGACTTGAAGGAGGTCTCTGCCTTGATGCCCCAGCTCCCAGTCTCCAAGGCACCCAACCTGATGGACTAGGCCTGGCCACCACCCCATTCCAGGTCAGACCCAGCCCCATGAACCCAGTGATGGTGAGGGGCTGTGGGGCTTGAGCTTGGGGTTGCCTCAAGCAACAGCACCATTTTCATCACTTCTCCCCTCCCAAATCTCGCCAGATCAAATGGCCCTGCTTCTCTGACTCCCACCCACCTCTCTCCCAAATGGACCCTGCCTTATCCAACAACTTTCTGCCTCATTAGTTCTGTCCACATTTCCTCCCTGCCCCCATTACCAGGGACCCCATGAGGACAAGGGCTGGCATGGCCTGGGGGATGGTATGACCTGGGGGAGGGGTGTGGGGCTGCCCAGGTGGGATCACAGTGGTGGCCTGGCTTGGACTGGCAGCTCTGGGCCACCCTGTGTTACCTTCGGGTTCCTTTTGGAAAGTGGCCAGAGCCTTTGGGGGTGGGATATGAGACCATGTCTCAGGCTTCGGGACAGGGTTGAACTCCTGGGTTTCTCAAGCTTCGGTTCAACAGGGGACGAGAAACAACAAGAAAACATGTTCTCAGTTTGAACGTCTCCACTCAACTGAGCTGGGTAGGGGGCTTTGTTTACGATGTGGGTGCCTGGTTACCAGGGTTCCAAGTTCTATGTACTCTGGTGTCAAGGAAGTGAGGTCATGTTCTGGGTCCCGTGACCTGGGCCCTACCTCAGATGAGACCTCCCCAAAGTCTCCTCTGGGCTGCTGATTGCTCACCTCTCCCCATGCCATCTCCATAACTGTACAGAGTGACACCAACACAGCCCTCTCTCATTCCCCCACAGAACCTGGGGAGGGCCTGGGTGCAGCAGACAGATCTGGGTTCAGACACAGCTCATCCCTCTTAAGCAGTGTGCAATCCTAGACAAGTCTCTGTGCTTCTCAGAGCCTCCCCATTCCCCCCATCCACATGGTGGGCATCATTCTAGCATCTTCTTTTTAGGGACATTAGCAAGTGTTTGTGAGATAAGAACCCGTGGGCTGATGTTACATTTAGCTAATCAGGGGCAGATTATTCAATAGGCAAGGTAAGTACAGGGCTTACTGGTTACCAGATCAACTGTAATGAACATTTTCACATTTTTTCACCACATCAAAGACTCTGCTTCTAAGTATGGCTGGCATCTGTCTCTCTCCCAACCCCACAGAACCTTCCTACAGAATCAAAGCCTCTTTTTCCATTTACAATCCCTGATAGGGGCAGATGACCCAGTAAGCAAGGTAGGCACAAGTTTACCTGTGCTTACTTACTAATCTGTAGTGAACAATTTCACATAGGCTTCACCACATCAAGGTGTGGTGTTCACCACACTTACCTTGCCTTTTGGAATATCTGCCCCTGTAGCTAATGCACAAGCTCAGAGATGGAAGAATTTCAAGCAGGGGCGGGAAGCAGCATGCATGGAGTACACCTTCAAACAGGGCTGGGTTCTGGTGCTGTGGTCTTGGGAAAGTCACTTCCCCTCTTGGCCTAACTGCACTAGTACCATTTACATCTTCTATTTTTTTAAGTGAAGAAAACAAAAATATTTGATGCACACATACAAGGAAGAAATACTCATAACAATTATAGTCCTCATTTCTGCAACTGATCAAGTGGTCATAACTGGTATTTAAAACTACCTTCTTCTATCACCCCTTCTGTTTTCCCTTTACCCTCAGCAAGCACCTCAACTGATTATAGTTCTTTGCCTGGTGGGGTGAATCATACCTTCATTTCTGAATGGTCTGGGCTATTAGCAATCATGTCAGAATTGGGTTGCTGTAGTTTTCCATTGCCTTTAATCACAGGGCATGGTAGTACTATGAGATGTCCTAAGGGACCTCCTGTATTCCAGAAACCCTCTTCTTTACTTTTATTATGCAATATCACCCTGATTTCCCCTTGGTAATCAGGATCAATCACACCAGCCAATATGGTAACCCCTTTCTTTGCCTGCTGATCCAGAGGCCAAGGAGCTCAAAGTGGCTAGGTGGCATTCTTAACTTCCAGTTCAATCAGTGTTTTGTCTCCTGCTGGGATCATTCCTCGCTTTGAAACTAAGATCCTTTGGGTCTTGGGGATAAGATCCCTTGTGTCTTGGGGATAGGAAGCAAAATTTTTGCAAGTGAGTCACTAGGGGTAATAGTGAATGGTGCCACTTCTGTTTCCATCCCTTGATTCCTGGACCCATGAATCCTGGCTATGGGAGAAACAAGTTTCTGTGGAGGATGGCAGGGCTTTTTTCCAAAATCCTAAGGGTCTGCACTGTGATTCACCAACAGGAGACTGCCAAAGATCCCAAACAGCATCTCTATCTGCCATGGACACTTCCAAAAGCATTGGATCTGCCAGATCTCATGGCCCAAGTGGCAGAAAAGCTTGGACATCAGCCTGAACCTGCTGCAAGGCCTTCCCTTGTTCTGGGCCCCACTCAAAACTAGCAGCTTTTCGAGTCACTTGATAAATAGGCTAGAATAGCACACCCAAATGAGGGATATGTTGCCTCCAAAATCCAAAGTGGCCCAACAGGTGCTGTGCCTCCTTTTTAGTTGTGGGAGGGGCCAGATACATCAACTTTTCCTTCACTTTGCAAGGAATATCTTGACAGGCCCCATACCACTGGAGCCCTAGAAATTTCACTGAGGTATAGAGGAAATGAATTTTGGTTGGAATAATTTCCTACCCTTTAGCATACAAATGTCTTACCAATAAGTTTAGCGTCATTGATACTTATTTCTTACCAGGTCCAATCAGCATAATGTCAGCAATGTAATGGACCAGGGTGATGTCTTGTGGAAGGGCAAGGAGATCAAGATCTGTGATGGTTAAGATTGTGTGTTAACTTGGCTGGGCCATGATTCTCAGTGTTTTGGCAGTCCTATAATGTTGTGATCACTTCCCTATTGAGATTTAATACGTGATCAGCCCCATGATGCGATCTGCTGTGAGTAGCCAATCAGTTGAAGGGAGCTTCCTTGGGCATGTAGCCTGCATCGAGTGTGGGCAGACATTCAGAAAGGGCTCGGGGGCTTTTGCTCGTTCTGGACTCTGCAGCTGGCTGCCATTTGTCTAACCTCCAGTTCTTGGGACTTGAGCTAGCAGCTTACCTGTGGTCTTCCTGCCAATCTTGAGATTTGCCCATTTTCACAGACTGTGAGCAAGAGCCCTGCTCTCCGGCCTGCCAATCTTCGGTTTACAGCTCCTGTGCCTATGTGAATCAGAGGGCTCTTTCCTGACCCATGGACTTGGGAGATTCTCATCTCTACAACTGCCAGAAATTCAGGCCGGTTTCAGAAGAGGACGTGGAACCAGGGGTATCACTGCAGATGTCAGATGGATCCTGGCTGAAAGCAGGGAATACCAGAAGGATTTATTGACTATGCAAAGGCATTTGACTGTGTGGATCATAACAAACTATGGATAACATTGCAAAGAATGTGAATTCCAGAACACTTAATTATGCTCATGAGGAACGTTTACATAGATCAAGAGGCAGTTGTTTGGACAGAACGAGGGGATACTGATTGGTTTAAAGTCAGGAAAGGGGTGCATCAGGGTTGTATTCTTTCACCCAAAGCCACTATTTAATCTGTATGCCGAACAAATAATACAAGAAGCTGGACTATATGAAGAAGAACGGGGAATCAGGATTGGAGGAAGACTCATTAACAACCTGCATTATGCAGATGACACAACCTTGCTTCTTGAAAGTGAAGAGGACTTGGAGCACTTACTGATGAAGATCAAAGACTACAGCCTTCCGTATGGATCGTGCCTCAACATAAGGAAAACAAAAATCCTCACAACTGGACCAATAAGCAACATCATGATAAACGGAGAAAAGATTGAAGTTGTCAAGGATTTCATTTTACTTGGATCCATAATCAACAGCCATGGCAGGAAAGTCAAGAAATCAAAAGACGCGTTGCATTGGGCAAATCTGCTGCAAAGGACCTCTTCAAAGTGTTGAAGACCAAAGATGTCACCCTGAAGACTAAGGTGCGCCTGACTCAAGCCATGGTACTTTCAATCGCATCATATGCATGTGAAAGCTTGACAATGAATAAGGAAGACCGAAGAAGAGTTGATGCCTTTGAATTGTGGTGTTGGCGAAGAATATTGAATATACCATGGACTGCCAAAAGAACGAACAAATCCGTCTTGGAAGAAGTGCGGCCAGAATGCTCCTTAGAGGCAAGGATGGCGAGACTGTGTCTTACATACTTTGGACATGTTGTCAGGAGGGATCAGCCCCTGCATAAGGACATTATGCTTGGCAGAGTACAGGGTCAGCGGAAAAGAGGAAGACCCTCAACGAGGTGGATTGACACAGTGGCTGCAACAATGAGCTCAAGCATAACGATTGTAAGGATGGTGCAGGACCGGGCAGTGTTTTGTTCTGTTTTACATAGGGTCACTATGAGTTGGAGCTGACTCGATGGCACCTAACAACAACACAACAACAACTGCATGAGCAATACACCTTCAGTTCCCTACCTCATGGCTACAACTCTCCAGCCATACATCATAATTTACACTGCAGGGAACTTTATCACCTTTCCCTTCCACAAGACATCACATGGGTCCATTACACTGACTGGACCTAGTAAGGAAGACGTGTCACTGACTCTGGACTTATTGGTAAAATGGTTGCATGCTATAGGGTGGGAAATTAATCCCACAAAAATTCAGGGATTATTCTAGGGGTGAAATTTCTAGGGGTCCAGTGATGTGGGGCATGTCGAGATATCCCTTCTGTCTTCCTTATTCATTGTACAGCTTTGGCATGCATACGAGGTCACTAAAAATATCATGGCATGGGTTAGGGGCACCTTAGTCCTCAAAGTGATACCTTTGCTTTTTAATGCTTTAAAGAGGTCTTTTGCAGAAGATTTGAGTACAAATGACAATAGTTAAAGACTAAAAAACAACAGGCATGGGTTAGGGGCACCTTAGTCCTCAAAGTGATACTTTTGCTTTTTAATGCTTTAAAGACGTCTTTTGCAGAAGATTTGAGTACAAATGACAATAGTTAAAGACTAAAAAACAACAGGCTATCTCCACCTTGTCAGGGAACACCAGGTGTTAGATGCTGGTCATCAGGTCTAACCTAGAGATGAAAGGGGAGAGAAAGTGGCCAACACAGGAGCCTCGTGGCCTCTGCCCCAACCCCGGGCTGGGTTGCTCTAGCTCACTGATCACCATCGAGTGATCCCCCTGAGGTCCTCTTATACAGTGGTCTTTGGGTACTGAAAGCTCAACTCTGTTTCATTGTTTCAGTTAAGCCAAGAAAGAAAATTTCTTAGTCTTTCTCCCTTCATATGCCTCAAACACTGCTTTAGTTTTCTTTTCCATTTTCTCCTCTCCTTCCTCTCTCTTTTAGCTCATCACACACACAGGCACCCCCACTTTTTCAGTCCATCTTCGTGCAGAATAACCCCAACCAGAGACCTTATGACTACAGCCGAGCCATGTTCACAGGCAAAAAGTGATGATGAAAAACAAAGTCCCTCAATGTTGGAACTGTTTTACTGCTCAGCAGTCTGTTTAGAAGGGATGGGGGTCTCATGTTGGGGCAGTCCTTACTTTCCTGAACCTTCCTGACCATTGGACCACACTTCAGTGATGGAGCATGGGCAGTGGTCCCTGAACGAACTTGACCACTTTATTTCCCGAGATGGGCCACAGCATAAGGGAAGTTGGAACTGCAGCTCCTCTGCAGACTTGGAGAGCTTGTCTCATTCCCTGTGACTTGTCAGTCTTTCCCCTTCCACAGGAGTTTTCTTTCACAAACTGAACTCCCTCACTGAGTTAAATACATTTTCCTCCTACATCTGACTACACTGGAAAATATACACAGCATGGAAGAGCCCATGCAGTTCCTTCCCATATAAGCCTGTGTGTGAATGGGTCTGGCAAGAATGAAGACAAAGTTTAGCTTTCCTTTCATGTGGGCTCTAGGTACAGGGTTTTATAGGTACTGGATCTGGATCTTAAACACAAATTATTGCAAGCCAAATACCTGTGGCATATGCATTTCATAGTAAGCACCACAAACCATCACTTCTCCACGGTCCTGGTTTCCCCTTGTTAGATTCCACTCACAGATGGCCATGACTTATGGAAGCATTTTGGCTCAAGCCTGACAAGCAGGTACTGATGTTGGGATGGCAGGAAAACAGCCTCATCTTGTAGCAGGATGGACGGGACCTGGCACGATGTGGAAGGCCAGACCCATGACTCTCTTTCCATTCTACCCTATGCCCACTAGAGTGTTTACCTGGTGTAGCAGAGGGCCCATATGCAGAGGGGGAACCAAAATATTTCATAACCAGAGATCACTGGCATTACTCTCTGCCACAGCAGCTAGGGGAGAATCCTTATTGTTTCTTATTGCTCCAAGCATTAACCCTTCAGCTGCTGAATCAAGGGAGTGGTCTAGGATGTCTTGGGGGAGGGCTGAGGTTTCCTGCATGTTGGTGGGGCACTTGGGGGACTAGGGGTAGTGATAACTTACAGGTGGCATGGAAATATTTTAACAGCTGGTTTGGATGTATTCTTGTGTTTCAGCGAGGCTGGTGGTCACAGATGTTACTGCCTACTATGTGGCAATTCCCAGGTTATCCTGAAAGCTGTAACACATGACTTAGGCTCACTTAATAAGATGTACCCACTCAGAAATTTTAAGCTAAAACAAGAGGTGCAAAGAGCAAAGATGGCGGAGAATGGATTTGGGCGCTGTCTGTAGGAGAAGGCTCTCTTTGCTGTTCTGGGGGAAGATCTTTGTATCAGCCTCTGTAGCCCCAGTGTTCCTTGGTTCCTTGGCAATCTTCATGTGGCATTTATCCTCTCTCCATCTGTGCTTGCTTCTGGAAAGTCTAATCAGCTTTGTAAGAGTCTAATCTACTCTTTTTATAACTTAGAAGTAATTAGGCTTAAGCCACACCCTACACTGAAATGGCATCATTAACATAACAAGAAAACCCTATTCCCAAAAGAATTACACCCACAGGTATAGCGTTAGGATTCCAACACATATTTTGGGGGACACAATTCAATCTTTAACCCATGACCAAGCCCAAAGTCAGTGGAATAAGGAGATACACTCCACCCAGAGAAGTCAGGGCAGGAGAAGAGAAGGAAGGAAGAGTTAAAGACAGATAATGCAATCTATGACAACGTAACTCCACTAATTTTTAAAACTAAAGTAGAACATAGTGAAGAGCTCATTGAAAGTCTTTTTCCCATTAGTAGTAAGTCTATAATATTAATAACATCAATAACAATGGAACAACTAAAATACTCGAGCAAATAGTACATGCCAGGCCTTGTTCTAAGCATCTTAAAAAAAAAAAAACTTAGAGACATAAATTTATTTAATCCTCAATGCAAAATAGTATCTGTGAGGATGAATTATTATCCCCACCTTAGAGGTGAAGGAACCAAGGCCCAGAGAGGTTAAGTCACTTTGCTAAACTCACATAGCATAGTGGTACAGCTGGGATGTAGTCCCAGAGAGTTGTTTCCAGAGTCTAGACCCCTAACCACTAGGTTATACTGCCTCTCCCACAATTACTACTGTATTTTATTTCCTTTGAGGCTTTCCAAGAATTTGAATCATCTGTCTACATCAGGCAAGCAAATTTTATTCCTTATCACAGCCTACGATCTCACATGATTTAGCCTCTGCATACCCTTGGGCTTCATCTGAAATCACTTTCTCTTTCACGCCAGCCACACTGTCCTTTCTGTTCCTGAACAACTAAGCTTGTCCCCACCTTAAGGCCTTTGTGCTTGCTGTTTTTTCTGTCCAGAATACTCTTTTCCCCAAATCATGTTATTATTTAAGTCTCAGCTTAAATGCAATGTTCCCCAGAGTGGTCTTCTACCACCCTACCAAAGCAGCTCACTCCCATCTTAGTCTTAGCAATTTTCTCTCATCACATTTTTTCACTTTTACTCATAGCTCTATGGCTATCTGAAATTATCCTTTTATCTGTTTATATGTTCATTGTCTATCTCCTTTCTTCTAGAATATAAACCCCATGAGGGAAGATATTTTTATCTGTCTTGCTTATGGCTGTATTCTCTGTCAGTACATAGGATAATTCACGGGCATAATAGGTACTCAGTAGACACCTGTTGGGTAAATGAATGAAATTCTCACTTTGCACTGACACTAAGCAGACTTTCCAGAAGCTCCCAATTGCCAGATCTCCCTCTTCTGTCTCCTGGTACAAAAAATTCTGGAGATGTCTAAACCATACAGAGGCAGAAAGATGCTACCGAAGCCAAATTTTATTTCCAAGCAGACATCGTCTTTGAGTCCTAGTTATTGTGGTTAGAGGCAAGTGAGGTCATGCATTCAATCCAAGAAGAAAGGTCAGAGGGAAAGTAGTCACAGAAGATGCTGAACAGATGTAAAGCGTTGAAATCCAGAACTTTGGCTTCGCAATGATTCTTTATTGTATTGAATGAAGTTGGAAAAACCTGAGCCTGTCTAGATAAAGATGCTACTTTGGTTGTCTGGGTTTGAAGTAGAGCTGGGTAGACGAGCCATGTGGCAAAGATTAGGGCTCAGTGCCAAGGGTCCAATCTTTACTAAGCTGCAAGCACCTCATTGCTCCATAACCTCCACTTCATGGGCTAGGTGTTTGTCCTTTTGAAGTTGTGTGGGAGTAACCGGACTGAGTTTGCTTCTGTTTTCTCAGGAAACCATCCAGGGGACTGAACTGGGGGATAAATCACCAAACTTCTGAGCACAGTTTTAACCACAACCCGTAGTGTCTCGGCGGACTACAAGACATCCCAGACTGTGTGTCCCAAAACTGTGTTGGCTGGTGATCTGGCTGCTAGCATTCTCCATCTTTCATCCCAGGCAAATAGGAAATGCTGCTTCCTTTCTGGGGAAGATGAGGATTTGGTAAGTTAGTTGAGACTAAACATCTGCAATCTTAGACAATTTGATGAATATGTACTTAATTTCCTGCAGAGAACAGATTCATCCACTTTCGAAGATGGCCAGGATGGGGGAGGGGAAAGGGATATTTGTGGGCCAAAAATCTATGTCACTAGGAGAGCTTCCGTCCAGTGGAAGAGGCTTGGGAATTAATGGCTAGATACCCAGGCTGAAGAAACCCAGACAAGATACCTTACATCCAGAAAAGGAATTTTAAACAACAGTACAGGTTTCTCATGGAATCTAAAGAATGCTGCTAACATTAGCAGGCATTCATCTGTTTCTAGACTATTTTTAAAATTTCAGATTAAAAAATTTTTCCTAAATCTTTTTACTGAAATATGAATACGTAAAGTGCATGTCTTTTTTTTTTAAAGTGTATGTCATAAGTGCACTGCTCAATAAATTTTCACAAACTAAACACAGCAATGTAACCAGCACCAGATCAAGAAACAGAGCATTGCCAGCACCTCAGAAACTCCCACTCCTCCACTCATCATTCCCCAAGGCTAGCCACAGTCCTAACATCTAACAGCACACATTAATTTTTTTACACTTTCTTTATTCAGCATTTTACTTATGAGATTCATTAATGTCGTCCATATGTCACAGTAATTCATTCATTCTTACCACTGTGGAGCATTCCGTTCTGTGAATATACCACAATTTAGTCATTCAGGCTACTAATGTTGGGCATTTGTTTCCCATTTGGGACTATTTAAAATGGTGCTTCAGGGAACATTCCAGCACATCTCGGAGGAAATCTGTATGTTGTGAATATACACGGAGTAGGGTTTCTGGGTTATATGGCAAGTGTGCGTTTAACTTTGTAAGAAACTGCTTAACTGTTTTCCGAAGTAGTTGTACCATTTTACATTTCAACTAGCAGTGAGTTCCAGTTGCTCCATATTTTTACCAACAGTTGGTATTGTCTGTCCTCATTTTAGCAACTCTAGTGGGTACACAGTGGAATCTATGCTCATTTTTACTGTACTTCGCCTTTACTCTTCTTTCTGTTGTCTCTTTCTGCGAATGGCCTTTCTCTGCTCTCCATCTCCACCTAGAGGAGACCATGATTTCACTCCCACTTTTCCTGAAAGGTCTTTCCAAAGACCAGTACAGTCACAAATAGAAATCTCTTAGTGCAATTCCAAAATAAGAGAAAGTATATCTGAGTCAATCATCTATAGCAAGGCTACATCATGTTATATAAACAAGATTTCTGGGACTGCAGAGCTGGTATCAAATGGATGGCTGATTCCCTGAAAAGTGGATGAGGAAGAAACACCAACAGGCATCCTTTTTATGACCCTTAGACCATCCAAACGAATGCCCCATGAGACAACTTCTCAACAAAAGAAGGAAAATTTCACTCATTTAACAAATATTTTTTGAGCTTCTACTATGTGCCCCGCATTGTTCTTGGTGCTGAAATACAGCAATGAATAACAAAGTCTCCTTTTTTCCTTTGTCTATTTCCGCATCAAGGGACTACACACAATGCAAATACTTTAATGACAAGCACATTTTAAAAAGTACATGTAGGAGGCACCCTGAGATTCCTTAGGAACATGTCTTTATTTTTTCCAATAACAAAATGCTGCCAGTTGATGTGCTAAGTTCGTGTCAAGAGTATGGCTGGTATAGTGGGTATATATTCAGGCTGGTATAATCCTGGAATGAGAGCTTTACATATAAGGACTTATTCTAAAATTAATTTTTGAAGTACACTCAGTCCCTAGAGTGAGTAGGGCAAAGAGTTCTAAGTATCAATGTTAGGGTTAAATTGTAAGAATGGGAGCTGGTGGTAAGATTCAGGAATATAGTATAGCTGTTAGCTTTAGAAACACACAATGCTAAGGTACTATGAGAAATTGTCCAAAGACACCAGTGGGTCTATAAGGAACTTGAGTTCAGTGTCATGATCTGGT
Organism: Loxodonta africana; assembly: GCF_030014295.1. Taxonomy (NCBI): domain Eukaryota; kingdom Metazoa; phylum Chordata; class Mammalia; order Proboscidea; family Elephantidae; genus Loxodonta; species Loxodonta africana. The sequence continues at coordinate 537,802 of NC_087357.1, forward strand.
ACTACTTTTCAAGAACGCAGTTCAGCAGCACGTATCAAGGTCCTTAACAATGTTCATATCTTTTAACATAATAATTTCACTTTTTGCAATCTAGAACAAGGAAATAATCCTTATGAGGAGAAATGACATCATACTCACCCACAACCTCTTTGGTTTCACTCCTCTTGACAGAGGTGTAACTAAGGTATGGCAAGTAGGGTGTGTACCCTGAATGCAGCTTGAGGAGGGGCTCTAATGAGCAGTTTCTATTGGCCATCGAAGTTTCCACTGCCAGCTGTGAGAGATCATTCAGCAATTTAAAACTAATTGCCATAGGCACTAATTTCTGTAGACAGGCCCCGACTCTTGGATGCTCAGATAGAGTCATTCTTGGCTAATTTGATAGCACTTATTACAAGTAGGCTAAAGACAAAAGGTAAGAGGGCCTTAGGAAGTGAATTGAAAGAATATGCCTTTTTCATTTGAGTCTACCTTCTGTGTTTTTTTTGGGAAAAAATTGTCACTTGCTGTGATGAAGTGTGCTTTCCATTAGGCAAACTGGGAGGAAGCTGGCTAAAGCTCTTTAGATGGATAGGTTCAACTGGACTGTAAACAGCCCCTTTCTTCCTCAGGGTTATAAGACCCTTCCAACCTCCCTTTGGAACCTTTCACTTGGGCATGACAAGCGTCTATTATCATCTAACCAAATCTGAGGTACTAGATTTAAAAGACACAGAGACAGGGCTGGAAGGTGGAGTGTGGGTAAGTGTGAGGAACTGTTCACAAAGGACACCCTTGTTCTCCAAACAGTATTGTCAATCATGCTACTTGATGGCTCCAGGGGCCTCATATCATCCCCTGTGCAGCTTCTTCACAGCTTGACTAAAATATTTTTATGTCCAAATACATTTCTACTTCAATCTCTTAGCTCTCCCCCAACTTCCCAGGGAAGTGTGGAAATTCTTACTTGTGGGCACATAAACACTAAAGTTTATAACAAGCTTCAAGGAGGTTTAAAGTTTTAGGGTCTCTTCCTAAAACTTTGTCACTTAGTGTCCACACTGGTAGACCAGCATAATATTAGAGCTTAGGATTGACCGAGGTGAGTGTTCAATCAAAGAGAAACAAGTAGAAATATTTAGGAGATTCAGAACTGTTGCCCAAGTCTCTATGCCTTTAATTAAATAAGGTTTTTGCCTCTCGCTGGTCAAGAATGAGCAGGTAAGGCACACCAGCAAAGCTTTATTGAAGAGGCTTGCAAGCAGAGATAAGGAAGGCTTACCCCCGTCTCACGGAACGAAGGACTTCAAGGGCTTTTAAAAATACTTGAGCGGGAGAAAGATTCATGTTTATTCAGGGGCATAGGTGGGGTTTTCTGGCAACTAGCCAGTTTTGGGTGGGGATAGGCTACCTAAGGTGCAGGTGCAGCTGCTTTCTAAGATGGCTCCTGTCCCATAGGCCTCTGGGATTCACAGTAGGACTTATTATGGGGTGTCATGCCTGCACAGGCTCTCACCCCCTGAGTTCGATATCCAGCTGCAGCTGCAGCCCTTCGCTGCCCCTGGTGAAAGGTCACACAGTGGTCACAGGTCAATGTTCTACGCCTGTCTCTGGGGGCATGTCTCTGGGGGCTCGTTTCATCTGGCTGCTTCTGAGAGACAACTTTAAAGAAGTTTGTGGGCTAGTTTCTGATACCCTGCCCCATGGTTCTGGTGAACGTCTTTGTTTCTGCGCCCTGGCCCATTTCTTGTTACTCTGTCACTTTAATTTGTTTATCTGAATTGCAGATTTGGGGGCCCCTCTGTTCCCTTAGAACTTTGGATCCAGAAGTACAAGGAATAACAAAACACTCTTGTTGACTCCAATAAACCACCAGGAACTCATATCAAGAAAGGTATCTTGTCTCCCACCAGTACCCACAGGAGCTATGTGGAAGACACTGGATATTCGTACATTGGACAGAGCTTTCAAAGCAGCCCTCTCATACTTCTTGGCAGCACTCTCTGGGCTCACCAGTGTGATAATATGGCAGACAGGAGGGCCGCCACAAAGCTATGCTGGTCAGGACTATATAACCCCTTCTGGAAGACCTGAGGTTGCCGCTGAAAATCAGAAAATAACTAAGTGATATGCTTCCTTCTTTCCGCACCCTGGCCAACTTCTCCATCTACCACAGAACTCACAACTTGAACATACACAACACCCTCCAGGGTTTATCCTAGGATGTTCTACCCCACAAATTTAACTCATATATGGTCTTTGTAGGCTTGTCAGTGAGTCACAGAAAATAGGGTTTGGAGAAAAGTATGTGGAGCTGCAATAGACTCTCAGAGTTGGAAGCAACAAATCTGTGAAAGTGCCTCAATAGTGTCGAGCACATAATAGGTACTCAATAAACTTTTTTTTTTTTTTTTTTTTGTCTCTTCTAGTTCAAAATGTACCTGAGGTGTAAATCATTCTGGACAACTCTGCTAGAATCTTCTTTTCTTTTAAAGAACATAAATATATTTCTCTGAGCCACAAGTCAAGAACTGACTTGATGGCAACTGGTTACTGGTTAGCTTCCTCTCATTATCTTATATTCACTCCTGGAGGCTGTAGAGAATAGCCTTTATCTCTTTTTGCACATAAAACATTCAAAGGCAGCCATTTCATTTCCTAAATATTCAATATAACAATCCCCAAGTGTTCAACCAATCTGCTTATGGCCTGATTTTAAGGCCTTCATCATCCTGTTTACTCCCTCTGAATACACTCTTGTCTTTCTCCCTCCTGAAAGGTAACCATGAATTGAACACTATAAGCTGCATGGGGAGAGGGTAGGGGGGAAGGAGGCAGCAGCTAAGTCTTCACTAAAATATATTTTCTCCTTCTTTCATAGTAGTTGGGTGCATGGCTACTTAGCTAAAGATTACATTTCCCAGCCTCCTTTGCAGCTAGATATTGTCATGGAGCATAAGAGAATGAGCAGAAACATACATCCACTAGTGAATACCCATTGCCACCATGTTGATTCCAACTCATAGCGACCCTATAGGACAAAGTAGAACTGCCCATAGGGTTTCCAAGAAGCAGCTGGTGGATTCAAACTGCCAACCTTTTGGTTAGCAGCCAATCTCTTAATAACTATGGTTTAAAACCACTGCCGTCGAGTCGATTCTGACTCATAGCGACCCTAGAGGACAGAGTAGAACTGCCCCATAGAGTTTCCAAGGAGCTCACCTGGCGGTTTCGAACTGCCGACCTTTTCGTTGGCAGCTATAGCACTTAACCACTTAAACTATGGTTTAGCAGTCTCATTTTCTAGTCATCTCAGGAGTTAAGATATATTTCCAAACTCATTTTAGAGTATCTAGATCTTCTATAATCTCTTCACCAGTTTGGGTCTTAGTCTCTCAGTATTCCCATTCCAAAGTCATAGGAGAAAGTCCAACTGGGCCAGCTCAGCCAACAGAATCATAGGTCAGGTGTCCACTCTGGTTCAACCACCTGTGGCCAAGAAAACAGAGTCTTGAAATAAAACTATGACAACCTAAATTCACGTCTTCAAGTGATGATGAGAGGCAATTTCAGATAAAAGCATGAGGCTAAGCATGAACCCCTAATCACATAGAGTTTCTGGAATTGCAAAGTCAAGGACCAGATCTTAGGTTACGCATCCATACCTAAGCACTGACAACTGAGGAGACCTGGTGTGCAAAATTGCCCTGCGCACTTGTGGTAAATTGTTACAGTGGTGGCCTCCAGTGAACAAAACCTCCTGGTGCTTGCACCCTTGTGTAGCCTCCTTCCACACTGACTCTGGACTTGATCATGTGACTTGCTTTGGCCGATGAGACATTAGCAAAACGATGCCACCAGAGGCTTGATTACTGCTTGCATATTGGGCTTGTCCTCTTGAAATGTTCCTTCTTGGAAACTAAATGCCATGGTATGAAGAAACTTGGGCTAGATTACCAAATGGTGAGAGGTATTAGAGAATGAGAGGCCACCTTAGATGTCCTAGTCCCAGCTGGGCTTCCAGCTAAATGTAGCCCATGAGTGACCTCGGCTACACCATGTGGAACAAAACCACCCAGCTGATACTAGTCAGTCCACAAAATCATGAAAAGTAATAAATTGCTGTTGTTTTAAGTCACAAAGTTTTGTGGTATTTTATAAAATAAATTCTTTAGATAACTGAACTTTTCTACATAACTGAAATACCTTCCCTCTATAAAATCTCCTTGACTACAAAACCCATCTGGAAATCCAGGTGTCTGGCCCAGGAATCTTGGAGAAAATGTTCTGACAGCGGAAATGTAGCCAAAGGACCCTCGAAATGGGATCCTGAGATGCCTTCCTTTCCTCCTGTCTTCCTGAAAACAAATCCTGAAAAATAACAAAGAAATCCTTAAACAACAAGGCATAAGAATGTTCCATAACTAGCCAGATAAGACCAAGTTCTCAAACAGTGCCCCACACTTCCCTGTTACATAATTTCTTTCCTCCTCAATAAATACATCAACATTAAGGAAAGGCTGTGACTCTTTCTAGTTCTCCTGAAACACCAAGAAAGAGAACTCTCATCATTGAATGTCTCCTGTTCTCTTGATCAGTTTCCTGTGAGGTGGCCCAATGTATGGTGGGTTGTATGGCCTTAAAGCTAAAGAAAAAAAAAAATTCTGGTTAATGCCAGAGAGATTACCCAGAGAGGTAAACTTCACCATCTCCTGAGGTCATTAAAAACAGTGGGTACGATGTCTCAGGAGTCCCTGGGTGGTGCAAACGATTAAGTGCTTGACTGCTAGCTGAAAGACTGGCAGTTCGAACCCACTTAGAGGTACCTCGAAGGACAGGCCTGGTGATCTGCCTCAGAAAGGTCACAGTCTTGAAAACCCTGTGGAGAACAGTTTTACTCTGCATATACTGCGTCATCATCAGTCGCAGTTTCACACGGCATCCCAGTTAATTGCCCTAATAACATGTTTAGTGCTTCTTTTCTACCTCCTGGTTCCTTGCATAGTGCCTGGGTTCTTAAAAGCTTACAAGTGGTCACCCAAGGCACAATAATTGGTCTCTATTTGCCTGGAGCAACAGAGGAAGAAGGAGAATAAGGAACAGGAGGAGATATGGAATGTGTTGCTAATTGCCTCCATGAATAACTGGTGGGGCAGTGGTTAAGAGCTCAGCTGCTAACCAAAAAAGGCTGGCAGTTGAAATCTACCAGCCACTCCTTGGAAACCCTATGAGGCAGTTCTACTCTGTCCTACAGGGTTGCTATCAGTCAGAATAGACTTGAGGGCATCGGGTTTTTTTTTGGTTGCCATGAGACCATAAGAACTGGATGGTGCCCAGCTACTATGACTGAACATTTTGAGCAAAGAGTCTATAGAAGAATCCTGATCAAAACAGGGTAAATGCAGAAAAAAAAAAAAAAAAACCCGTTGCTGTTGAGTCGATTCTGACTCATAGTGACCCTATAGGACACAGTAGAACTGCCCCATACGGTTTCCAAGGAGTGCCTGGTAGATTTGAACCGCTGACCTTTTGGTTAGCAGCAAAGACTTTAAAATTTAAAATGCAGAAAAGAATTTAAAATTCTCATGGAATCCAGACTTTCTGGAGCCATGGAGGCTGAATAAATCCCTGAAAGTAATGCTCTGAGATGATCTTTAAACCTTAAACCAAAAAAAAAATCTCCTGAAGTCTTCCTAAAACTAAAAAATAGTGTAGATTAACTAGAAAAAAAATGTCTGTTTTGAGCACTGTGCTCTTTGAAGGACTATATGGGATCAAAGTAACAGCAACTCAAAAGATTAGATAGGAACTTTAGGAGGCAGTGAGTTTATGTTAATGTGGGAGGAACAACACTAGAAACGAAAAGGAGAGTGAGAATAGTTACACAACTCGAAGAATGTAATCAGTGTTACTGAATTGTGAATTGGTGTATGTTTCGCTATACATATTCTCAAGAATATAAAATTTTAAAAATGATATTGTGGTCCCAGGAAATACGGATGGGGCACACTGACCATATCAGGCATGGTAGATCAGTGTTGTTATAGTTATTCTACTTTTGTAAAAACAAATACACCCTATGCAATAATAGGGGGAAAAAAAAAGAATGTAACCAATGTCATTAAGTAATATGTGTGAAACCTGTTGAATTGGAATCACCAAAAATATATTATGTAAAAAATAAATCTCTTTTGTTTCTAACCACCAAAATTTGAGGTTATTACTACAGCAGAATCTAGCCCATCCTAGCTAACACCCTCTCCCTCCCATGATCTGTGCCATCTGTGCTTTTGATGAGTACACCTTATATCTCATCCAATGGACGGAAAACAACAGGCTCCATGTGCAAAAAGAAGGCTCTGCTGTTTTATTTCTTAATGAATTCAGGCTATTTCCTAATGATTAGTGCTTCACCTCTCCTGGAGACAATTTATCCTTTAAGTAATTTATTCTAGACTCTCACCTGAGGGCCATATCAAGCTCTACAGTCTTCCTTCTTCCCCTTTCCGAAAAATATACTTCTCTGTCTCTAGTTTTCAGGCATCTCTCTCTTTAATTCCACAAGTCCTAAAAACATAAAAAGGTATTTAGAGGCTTCATTTTCAGGTTCTTACAACCCTAGGACACAATTCATTCAAATCAAAAACAAAAAGTTTCTCTCTTTTAATCACCCTTTCTGGATTTCATTTCCCTCATTCGGTTACCTCTCACTATTTTGCTTTAACCCAAAGGCTGACCGTTTATGAACATGGCCAGCCAGAGGAATCCTTTTCTTCAGATGTCTCTTTCATGTCTTTCTACACTGGGCTAGTCTCACTGTCCCCTGCTATTCATCACTGCTTAACACTCATTCAACAAACATTTACCAAGTGACTACTATGTTTTAAGAAAATGCCTGGTGTGGGATATGATCTCTGCCCTCAAGGGAGTTACCTTAAAAAATGTCAAGTAGACACTAGACAAGTGGGTAAGAGCCACAACAGAAGGGGTCTTGAATGTCCTATATAAGTAACATAAGAAAGTGCCTAAGAGCATAAACTTTAAAAACAGACAGTCCTGGGTTTAAATCTAGGTCTCAATTTCCTCATCTGTGCAACCAGGAAAGTAGCAAAGGACTGTTCAAAGAATAAAATCAGACAACACAAGTGTAAAAATGGCATAGCGGGGCATCTGTCCTCCTCTAACTTCATATGCGAGAAGGAGAATCAAAATCAACAGCCCATGCTGGTTCTTACAAGGCAGGAGTCAGACATGCCTCCACCTTTCAACCTTTTTACCAATTATGACACCAACCGTCCCTCCCACGGCACTCTCTACTCCTCTGCTGGGTTTAATAATTTGTTGCAATGACCACAAAGAACTCACAGACAATATTCATAATTATGGAGTTTATTAGGGAAGTAACAGGTGACAATTCAGGTTCAGGGATGCTCAGGACACAGTTCTTTGATCAGGACAGCCTCTTCTCAATGTCTTTGCAGGCACATCTTTCTCTGGCCCCTTGGCCTCTGCCCTGCTCAGGTAAGTGTTACAAAGCTCTTTTAACTCTGCCGGTAAGGACCTGGAGGCACCCCACAGGTGCTCAACTCTCTCGCTCTGTGGCTTGGGAAGCCAACCTCGCCACCTCCTGCCAGTCTCCTGGTTCTGCTGCCTCTGCTGCCACCATTTCTCTGTGGCTGTTTCTCACCATCTCTGGTGTCACAACTCTTTGTCTGTCTCCTGAATCTAGGAGGATCTCAGCACAAGGATCCTGGGTCCAAAGGATGCACTCCACTCTTGACTCTTCTTTCTTAGTGGTGTTGAAATCCTCCACCTCTGGGATGGCTCATTTTAAGCCTAGTCAGATGGTAAAACTGACCAATCCCCTCATTAGGGCTGCATACACCTATCTGCATGGTTGTACTCCCACGAAGTGCCATGCCCCTTATTTATATTAACAAACTTGCCAATCCCTTTGGTGGGCCACAAGCACCTCATTCGCGTAGTCTCACCCAGTCATTTGGTGGGAATTACAAAGACCATGGCTACAAGGGCCATATTAATTCACTGCACTGCAATAAGTGATGCACTAAGCTATATTTAACGCCACTATTTTTTTTATTATCATGAAGGTGATGGCCAATAATTGAAAATTTTAACCATGGGTGTGACTATTCAAATTTGTATCTTAGAAATATTAAGAATAGAATGTACTAACAAGAAAGATCAAAGAGTCAGCCTAAAGTCCAGAAAGGCAATTAAGAGGCTGATGCAGTAGTCAATGGTTCAAATAAGAACCTGAACCATAGCAGAAGGAATGAAAGAAGAAGAACAATTTCTAGGATATTAAGACAGAATCAACAGAACTTAGTAATCAAGTGACTATGGGAGGGTGATGGAAGGAGGAGTTAAGAATGACTTTTGAATTTATGACTTCTGGAACTGAACAGATGATAGCACCGTTCACCAACGAGGGAAACACAGAGAGTAACAGAATTTTCGGGGAAAGGAAGACGATAAATTTAATTTCAAGGACACGAAATTTGAAGATGCTATGAAACACTGTTAAGGGGGCAGTGGCGGTTCAGGGGTAGAATTCTTGCCCTCCATGCAAGAGACGCAGGTTTGATTCCAGGCCAATGCACCTCATGTGCATCTACCACCCATCTGTCAGCGGAGGCTTGTGTGTTGCTATGATGCTGAATATGTTTCAGTGGAGCTTCCCTTCCCGACTAAGACGGACTAGGAAGAAAAGCCTGCCGATCTGCAACTCATCATGGGGACAGGATGGCACAAGACCAGGCAGCATTTCATTCTGTTGTGGATGAGGTCTCCGCAAGTCAGGGTGGAATGCTAGCAACTTGACTCAATGGCCACTAACAACCATGACTAATGGCCTTTGAGCATCTTTTCATATGCTTATTGCCCATTTGGATAGTTCTTTGATGAAATGTCTAGTCAAGTCCTTTGCCCATTTTCTTTTTTTGTGGTGTCTTTTCCTCGTTTTGGTAGCAGGGATATGGTGGCTTCATAGAATGAGCTAGGTAGCATTCCATCATTTTCTATGCTTTGAAGTACCTTTAGTAGTAGTGGTGTTAACTGTTCTCTGAAAGTTTGGTAGAACTCTGCAGTGAAGCTGTCCGGGCCAGGGTTTTTTTTTTTGTTGGGAGTTTTTTCATTACCTTTTCAATCTTTTTTTGTTATGGGTCTGTTTAGTTGTTCTTCTTCTGATTGTGTTAGATTAGGTAGGTAGTATTTATCTAGGAATGCATCCATTTCTTCTAGGTTTGTAAATTTGTTAGAGTACAATTTTTCGTAATAATCTGATATGATTCTTTTAATTTCAGTTGGGTCTGTGGTGATATGGCCCATACCGTTTCTTATTTGGGTTATTTGTTTCCTGTATTTGTTTAGTCAATCTGGCCAGTGGTTTATCAATTTTGTTATTTTTCTCAAAGAACCAGCTTTTGGCTTTGTTAATTCTTTCAATTGTTTTTCTGTTCTCTAATTCATTTAGTTCAGCTCTAATTTTTATTATTTGTTTTCTTTTGGTGCCTGATGGATTCTTTTGTTGTTCGCTTTCCATTTGTTCAAGCTGTAAGAACCGTTCTCTGATTTTGGCTCTTTCTTCTTTATGTATGTGTGCATTTATCGGTATAAATTGACCTCTGAGCACTGCTTTTGCTGTGTCCCAGAGGTTTTGATAGGAAAGGTTTTCATTCTCGTTGCATTCTATGAATTTCTTTATTCCCTCCTTAATGTCTTCTATCAACCAGTCTCTTTTGAGCAGGGTATTGTTCAGTTTCCAAGTGTTTGATTTCTTTTCCTTGATTTCCACTTTTATGGCCTTGTGGTCTGAGAAGATGCTTTGTAATATTTCGATGTTTTGGATTCTGCAGAGGTCTGTTTTATGACCTAATATGTGATCTATTCTAGAGACTGTTCCATGTGCACTAGAAAAAAAACGTATACTTTGCAACAGTTGGATGGAGTGTTCTGTATAAGTCTATGAGGTCAAGTTGGTTGATTGTAGCAGTTAGGTCTCCCGTGTCTCTATTGAGCTTCTTACTGGAAGTCCTGTCCTTCTCCGAAAGTGGTGTGTTGAAGTCTCCTACTATAATTGTGGAGGTGTCTGTCTCACTTTTCAGTTCTGTTAAAGTTTGTTTTATGTATCTTGCAGCCCTGTTATTGGGTGCATAAATATTCAATATGGTTATATCTTCCTGGTCATTTGTCCCTTTAATCATTATGTAGTGTCCTTTCCTATCCTTTGTGGTGGATTTGACTTTAAAGTCTATTTTGTCTGAAATTAATATTGCTACTCCTGCTCTTTTTTTGCTTGTTGTTCACTTGATATTTTTTTTCCATCCTTTGAGTTTTAGTTTGTTTGTGTCTCTAAGTCTAAGGTGTGTCTCTTGTAGGCAGCATATAGATGGATTGTGTTTCTTTATCCAGTCTGAGACTCTCTGTCTCTTTATAGGTGCATTTAGTCCGTTTACATTCAGCGTAATTATAGATAAGAATGTGTTTAGTGCTGTCATTTTGATGCCTTTTGTGTGTGTTGTTGGCAGTTTCATTTTTCCACTCACTTTTCGTGCTGAGACGTTTTTCTTTGTAAATTCTGTGTTCCTCATTTTCATGGTATTTGAATTTACGTTTGCTGAGTCGTTATGTTTCTCTTGGTTTTTATTTTGAGTTATGGAATTGTTATACCTCTTTGTGGTTACCTTAATATTTACCCCTATTTTTCTAAGTAAAAACCTAACTTGTATTGTCCTATATCGCCTTGTTTTCCTCTCCATATGGCAGTTCTATGCCTCCTTTATTTAGTCCCTCTTTTTGATTATTGTGATCTTTTACATAATGACTTCAATGATTCCCTGTTTTGAGTGTTTTTTTCTTTTTAAAATTAATCTTAATTTGTTTTTGTGATTTCCATGTTTGAGTTGATATCAGGATTTTCGGTTCTGTGACCTTGTGTTGTGCTGGTATCTGATAGTATTGGTTTTCTGACCAAACAATTTCCTTTAGTATTTCTTGTAGCTTTGGTTTGGTTTTTGCAAATTCTCTAAGCTTGTGTTTATCTGTAAATGTTTTAATTTCACCTTCATATTTGAGAGAGAGTTTTGCTGGATATATGATCCTTGGCTGGCAGTTTTTCTCCTTCAGTGCTCTATATATGTCATCCCATTGCCTTCTTGACTGCATGGTTTCTGCTGAGTAGTCTGAACTTATTCTTATTGATTCTCCTTTGTAGGAGACCTTTCTTTGATCCCTGGCTGCTTGTAAAATTTTCTCTTTATGTTTAGTTTTGGGAAGTTTGATGATAATATGTCTTGGTGATTTTCTTTTTGGATCAATCTTAAATGGGGTTCGATGAGCATCTTGGATAGATATCCTTTCATCTTTCATGATGTCAGGGCAGTTTTGTGCCAACAGATCTTCAACTATTCTCTCTGTGTTTTCTGATATCCATCCGTGTTCTGGGACTCCAATCACATGCAAGTTATTCTTCTTGATAGAGTCCCACATGATTCTTAGGGTTTCTTCATTTTTTTTAATTCTTTTATCTGATTTTTTTTCAGCTATGTTGGTGTTAATTCCCTGGCCCTCCAGATTTCCCACTCTGCATTGTAATTGCTTGAATGTGCTCCTCTGACTTCCTATTGCATTGTCTAATTCTGTAATTTTATTGTTGATCTTTTGGATTTCTGAATGCTGTCCCTCTATGGATTCTTGCAACTGATTAGTTTTTCCACTATGTTCTTGAATAATCTTTTTGAGTTCTTCAACTGCTTTATCAGTGTGTTCCTTGACTTTTTCTGTAGATTGCCTTATTTCATTTCTGAGGTCATCCCTGATGTCTTGAAGCATTCTGTACATTAGTTTTTTATATTCTGTATCTGGCAATTCCAGGATTGTATCTTCATTTGGGAAAGATTTTGATTCTTTAATTTGGGAAGTTGTAGAAGCAATCGTGATCTGCTTCTTTATGTGGTTTGATATCGACTGCTGTCTCTGAGCCATCTCTAAGATATTGTAGTGATTTATTCTATGTTTGCTCACTGAGTCTTATCTTGTTTTGTTTTTTTTTCAGTATGCGAAGATGGGCTACTAGATTGCGCTGTCTTGATTGTTGTAGCCCTTGAACCACTTGTGTCTTATTACCAGCTGCTTTGGGCTGTTACCAGATATATAAGCCTGAGTCCATTCACTATTCTTGAGTAGAATCTGATTTTGTGTCACCAAGTGTGTGGTGCAGACTGTCACCTATCCATCTAGAGAAGTAGTGGTGATAGTTGTGTGCACCAGATTATAGTAGCAGTAGGGGTTCACACTCCGGGGAGGGGCGGGGCAGGTTGCTGACAGGCTTCCCCCAAGTGCCAGTGAGGTAGGTGTGTCTCTATTTCAAAAGCACTTGGTGGGTGGTCTCTGCATCTGTATCTTAGCCCCCCAGTGCAAGTACCTCTACAGATTGGTAGGTGTCACCCTCCTTAGACCCGTAAGGCAGGAGGCTAGGTGGTGTGGGGGGAGTGTCAGCCCTCAGTTCCCTGTTGTGGGTCAGTGAGGGCTCTGTTGAATAGGCAGAGATATCAGACCTGGGAAACTTGTCTTTCCAGTAATCTGCTAGAACAATTACAGTCAGATCCCTATCAGAAATGCCTTTGTATTATAAGAGCCACCTTGTTCCCTGTAGGGATGAAAGCCAAGACTGTGGATTACATATACTTGGCTGGAGCTGGTTCTGTGTTTTTCATCCAGTTAGTAGGTTTTTTGGTCCGTGGGTTTTTTGTAGCTGCTTCTCTCAGGCCTGGAGAATGGGTTAGGAAAAGACCAAAAAAAAAAAAGAAAAGAAAAGAAAGAAAAACTGCAGTGCAGTTCACTCTGTGGCTCAGGAAATTCCAATGTTAATGAAGCCGCCTGGGAAGCGGAGGGAGGGTTCAGACAAACAGGAGAGAATAGCACCCCAGAATATAGACAAAGTTACATATCTTGCTTGGGATGACTCTTTTATCTGAGATTCCCGAGGGGCATGTAGACTGTGTGCGCTGGCTGGGTAGACATTGCCCCCGAGGGTCAGGCCGTGTCCGGTGCTTGTGCTGTCTAAGAAGCCTTAGTCAGTTCCTCTGCTCCCAGTCCAAAGCCCAGTGCCAAGGTTCCTTGGCTGGGACGCAGCACTCCCGGCTCCAAAACCAGTTGCTGCCTCCCGGTGACTTCTCCTCCTGTCTGCCGCGTCTCTGCGCTGCCTGCGTGCACTGACTGGGCTTCCCCCCGAGGTCAATTCTGGGGGCTAGGCTGCGCCCCGTGTTTGTGCCATCTCAGGATGCCGTGCTCAGCTCCCCTGTGCCCAGTCCAAAGCCCAGCGCCAAGGTTTCCTGACTGGGACGCTGGCTTCAGGCTCCGAAAACAGTTGCTGCTTCCCCGTGGTTGTTCCTTCTCAGTCTCTGTCACTCAGGTCAACTCTTTAGATCTGTGTTTGATGGTCAGGGTTCGTAGATTGTCATGTATGTGATCGATTCACTTGTTTTTCCGAGTCTTTGTTGCAAGAGGAATCCGAGGTAGCTTCTACCTAGTCAGCCATCTTGGCCCCGCCTCCAGCTTGTCTGATTTAATGGTTTTAAATGTGACCCATTCCTAGCACCCACCTCCTTAGAGGGGGCATCAGAAACAAGGAAGAAAGCAGGCAAGGAGGAGCATGATTCTCCTAGCTAGCAACAGCTTTCCCTGTTCCATGAGAAAGAACATTTGCTGATCACTTTTTTTTCTTATTTTATTTTGTGTTTTTTATTGTGCTTTAGGTGAAATTTTTCAGCTCAAGGTAGTTTCTCGTACCAAAATTATACACACATTGTTACGTGACCCCAGTTGCTGTCCGTATAATGTGATCATACATTCCTCTTTTCCACTCCAGATTTCCTGTGTCCATTCTACCAGTTCTGTCCCTTTCTGCCTTCTCATCGCACCTGCAGACAGGAATTTCCCATTTAGTCTCGTGTATCTACTTGAAGTAAGGAGCACACTCTTCACGAGTATCATTTTATGTCTTATACTCCAGCCTGTTCTTTGTCTGAATGATTTTAGTTCTAGGTTAACAGAGAATCTGAGGGCCATGTGTTCTAGGGTTTTTCCAATCTCAGTCAGACCATTAAGTCTGGGCTTTTAAGAGAATTTCAGTACTACATCCCACTTTTCTCCTCCTTCAGGGACTCTCCATTTTGTTCCGTGTCAGGGCTGTCATTGGTGGCTGCAGGGCACCATCACTGATCACTTTTGAACTTTTAATTTTTGACAGTAATAAAGTATTTGCCAAATATTAAAGGTCAGGACATTATTTAAAACCTTTTGCCTAGCCACTTCCAACCTGTGGCGACCCTACAGGACAGAGTAGAACTGCCCTATAGGGTTTCCAAGGAGCACCTGGTAGATTCAAACTGCCAAACTTTTGGTTAGTATCTGTAGCCTTAAACACTATACCACCAGGGTTTCCAGGAAATATTTAGAGATCCCAGTTTAGAAAAGAGACCAAAATCCCATTTTTACAGTCCTGGATTTTACCTTTTTCTCCCTTCTAGGGTATCTCCAAATACCTCTTTATCTTTTCTCTTCTTCCATGAATGCTGTTACCTTGTTTAGGTCCTTTAATCTTTTGCATTTTCTTTTATGTCAGTCCATCATTTCCAGAGTTTTGTGGTTCGCAGTTGGCTGTAAGACAAAGTGCTTCTTAACTGGGTATAAAGGCTGTCCCCAGTCTGACTGCAGCCTCCCTTTCTTTCTGCTCTTTGTACGCACGACATATCCATTTATCCAAACTGGTCTGTGCCCCCTTTCTCTCCTTCCTGCATAGATGTCCCCCTCCTTTTTTGTGTCAATATTTGATGGCCTTGATAAACCTTGGGGTTAGTAGCTGGATCAATCTGTATTCCCATCCTGTCTCTATCAATTTTTAGAAATGTGATTTTGAGTGAAGTACTTAATTTCACTCAGCCTTAATTTTCTTTTTTATAAAATTTATTTTGCTGTAGTTGTCAAGAATATACACAGCAAAATATAGACCAATTTAACTGTTACTACATGTACAGTTCAGTGGCACTGTCTTTGAGTTGTGCACCCATTTTCACCCTCCTTTTCTGAGTAGTTCCTCCCCCATTGACATAAACCCACTGCCCTCTAAGGTTCCTGTCTGTTCTTTTGAGTTGCTCTTGTCAGTTTGATTCCCTTTCGATAGATCTTCAAAGAGCATAATGGCTTAGGCAGACCTTTTTTACTAGTTAAGCTAAACTATAGTTTGGTTTTCACAAGACTTCAGGGGATATCTTTGGTTTAAGTTTTAAAGATTATCTCAGGGCAATAGTTTGAGGGGTTCATCCAGCTTCTATGGCTCCAGAATGTCTGGATTCCATGAAAATTTGAAAATCTATTTTTCATTTTCCCCCTTTTGACCAGGATTCTGTTATAAAATCTTTAATCAAAATATTCAGCAATGGTAGCTGGGCACCATCCAGTTCTTCTGGTCCCATGGCAAAGGAGGCAGTTGTTCATGGAGCCTGTTAGCTACACATTTTGTATCCTCCTCTTATTCCTGACTCTCCTTCTTCCTCTGTTGCACCAGGCGAAGAGAAACCATTTGTTGTGCTTTGGATGGCCACTTGAAAGACCTCAGGCACTACTCAACAAACCAGGTGGCAGAACAGAGACACTGTTATTGGCCAATTAATTGGGATATCCATGACCCTAAACCTCCAAACCAGAGAAGCAAATCCCATGAGGTTTTTGGCTATACGTAAGCAGCCTCAGCAGCTACTGTTTTTTGTTGTTGTAAATATTATTTTTTTATTTGCAGGATGAGAATCATAATACCTACTTCATAGGTTGCTTGTGAACATAAAGTGAGGTGAAGCACTTAGCGTGGCCTTGGGGGTACTCTCTCTCCCATGTCCTCTTTCTGCCTGTCTAGCACAGAGCTCTGAATACTCATCACATGTGCTTGCTGATTAACTTATTGATGATCGGAATTTCAGGGCTAGTCGACATCTCAATTCTTGATTAGTTATCTTCTACTTGTCACTTTCACATATTCGGAAACTGTATCTTTCTGTGATAGGATCTTAGCACCCCTACGCTATCAGTATGCACCTAAAGGTCCATTGCCCACCCCCACCCCCAGTGATTATGGAAATTATGTTCGTGCACACACATGGTGTCCTGCATGGCATATCTACCCGTATCAGCAACTGACAGCAATTTCACAGCCACTCTGCATCCTCGAGCACTGATTCATTTCCTCAGCATTTGTTTCCTCTCAGGTGTAGTGAGATTTATCATAAGTGTCAAATGCTAAGATTATAGCTGTCATGACAAGGAATACTTCTTTAAAACAAAGGGTTTCTAAGGCCCAACCGATAAGCTTTTTATTCCAAACATCACTTAACAAAATGCAGCGTGACATGAACAGGATAGCTTGGGCAAGCCCTTGGAAGTTCATTTAAGCAGACTGCCCCATATTCATTCTCAGTGATAACATGCTTGGCCTGAACAAGCCTGCCAGTGTTATCAAACAGTGATGCTCTCCTGGCAGCTCTGCCCTCCTCGGGCTGGCGCTGAGAGCACATCAGTGTTTCTTTTCATCCTTCTATTTAAAACATCATTTTCTACCTCTTGCTCAAATGATTGAAGCTATATGTTACACCTGTAAATTTTAGTTTCTCAAAGCCTACCTTATTCTGCCCTTTTCCTTCTTTCTTACTCCTCCTTTTTCTCTTTTCCTTGTTTCTGTACCAAAATAAAACTTTTAAATTATTTTCCATTCAAGTATGCATAACTTCTAAGTTTGGTTGTATTGCTTCTCTAGTTTGATCTGTTGGCTTTTAGTTATTAGCTTGGCCTGGTTAGCTTATATATATGTGTGTTCTCATTGAATTAACTTCATCTCTCTGTTTTCCTCCTGAGTTTATTGCTGAGAAACACTGAACACAGCTTCTTGGACTCTTCTCCCTTCCTTGGTCATTCACGTATATTGCTAACTGGATCCTTACCAGTTGTCAAAATATTGTAACTTCCTCTGTTTTTACCTCAGGCTCAGGCTCTGAGGGAAACATATAAAAGACCATAGGAATAACCGTGGTGTAAAAAGATCCAGCAGAATACGTTACTCTTCCCAGATCCCTCTTTTGGAGAGGAGTTAAGATAGATTATTTTTTAGACTCATAATGACAAATATTATCTAGTGTAACTTCTTTGAATGGAGAGATCTTATGGCCTGGCAACAGGAACCCTGATCTTTTCACTGTATAAGCACTGACAGAGGGGAGATTGTCTGTGCTTGAGTGAGTTTAGGGTTAAAGAAAAGGAAGAGTTGAAACAATAAACTGTGGGCCTGAGTTGCCCTAAATTACTTGTTATTCCTTCTGAAGAGAAGGCATCAGGGCCTGAACCCTGTGTCCTTCCACACTAGAAATATTCATAGTTGGAGGGAGCAATAAACGCAGTCTTTGAGCAAGATGAATTTTTTTAAACTATTGATTTTGAATTTTTAAAAAGTTATTAATATAGTGACTGACTGGGGTCCCAGTGGAGGATCCCAGACAGATCAGGAGAAAAATGTAGAACAAAAAATAAAATTCACAAAAAAGGACCAGAACTGTTCTGACAGGGACTGGAAGAACCTCTGAGATTGTGGCCCTAAGACCCCCTTCTGGCCTGGAACTGAAGACATTCCCAGAGACCGCCTTCATCCAAACAATAGACAAGCCCGTAAAATAAACAATAACACCTGAAAGGAATGTGCTCCTTAGAACAATGAATTATATGAGATCAAAAGGGCAGTATTTGCCCAAAAGCAAAGATGAGAAGGCGGGAAGGGGTGGAAAACCGGAATTAAAGAAAACAGGGAACCCGGGGTGGAAATGGGGAGAGTGCTGACACACGAGGCCATGAAACACTTTGTGTATAAACTGTTGAATTGGCATCTAATTTGCTCTGTAAACTTTTAACCTAATGTACAATTAAAAAAAAAGCTATAAAGTATAAGGAACACCACTGCTGTCGAGTCGATTCCGACTCATAGCGACCCTATAGGACAGAGTAGAGGTGCCCCATAGAGTTTCCAAGGAGCACCTGGCAGATTTGAACTGCCGACCTGTTGGTTAGCAGCCGTAGCACTTAACCACTACGCCACCAGGGTTTCCAAAGTATAAGAAAGAATGAGAGAAGTTAAAAAAAAAAAAATGGAAAGAGATGTACAGGAGCTCAACTGTTACTGTTTCACTGACTTGTGTTAGGGGTCAGGTAGCCTAATCCGCCTTCATTTTTTAATAAACCTCTATTTCCTGCTGTGTGGGCTACTCAGAATCCCTCTCCCACTTCTGGGAGCACTCTCCTGTTCTCTCCTAATTTAGGAAGATGATCTGGCGGGACAGAGCAGGACTGGCTGGTTCTCTGAGGATTTGCTCCTCGGGGAAGATGAGAACTGGCTTGCAGCTTTCCTTTAGTCTAGGGCTGGAGCTCACCCCCAGCTCAACCACAGGAATCACTGCTGCCTGGCACTCTCCCTGCCACACTTTCGTGTCTGGAGTTCCCTTCCTGGCTTCTGTTGTTTGACTAGGAGGGCAGGCCACTTTGGCACCTACAAGTCCTCTTCCCTGGAGCAGGAGGAGTGGGTGAGGAGTGCTCCAGAGGGAGGAGAGGCTGAAGGAGGAGACCAAGAGGTGCCAAGGACAAAGCCTTGATTCACAATTCTGTTCCAGGCCTCTCTGTTTACCTCCTTTTGCTTCTTTGGGGCCACATGTTGGTTGGGAGCAGGGGCCTTTGTTACTTAATAGGGTGTTTTTTTTCCTCCATTCCAGAGTTTGGCTCCACAGTAAGACAATGAGGTCTCTACAAGGCAGGGGCCATGCCACGTGCTTCTCTGCCCTGTGTGATGCACAAAGCAGGAGCTCAGCATATGGGAGCTTCATTATATTAATAGTTTCTGTTTGTAGTCTATTTTGGTCCCTTCCCCCTAACTTACCTAGAATTCTTATATTTTTTCTTCAGCTTGCCTGGCTCTCCCCAGAGTGACATTTATTTTTCTGGAAGGTTTCAAATTTTCATGCCTCTAAGATAGCCTGGGAAACCGTGGTAGTGTAGTGGTTGAGTGCTAAGTCTGTTAACCAAAAGGTGGGGAGTTCAAATCCACCAGACACACTTTCAAAACTCTATTTGGTAGTTCTACTCTGTCCTTTAGGGTCGATATGAGTCGGAATCCACTCAATGGCAATTGGTTTTTTGTTCTCAGGAAGGCGTTCTGCGTTAGTATCAGTTTGGCCATATCTGACTTTATCTGTTGAGGTGAATCTTACTTTTCCTTGTGTTGTATCCTCATGAAAAGCTTGTAATCTCAGGAGCCCCAATTTTGACTTAAGGGGCTTCTTTTCCCCTTCACTGTGAGGAGATGGGAGGGGTCTAGGTTTTTCCCACGAGGTCTCATTTAAATTGGCTGTGTGGTCACCTTTCTGTGTAGTGTGCTCTCACCCACATAATTGGAAGAGTCTCCCAAACTCCTTATACTCAGATCAGTTACTCTGTTCCTTGGGTTCTCAGTCATACTCGTGAAGTCATTGTTTTCATTAAAGTTGTACTGTTCCTTCATCCTAGTCGTTCAATGCAATTTTTCCCTTTCTAGCCAGACCCATTTCTTTGACGGGCAGGGATGAGACATAATTCTCATGTATCCTTACTCACCCTTTTTCTCCCTGTAGACCAAGTACAAGACTCTGTTCAAAATAGCTGATCCATAAATATTTTAACCTAATTAGACTCAGGCATTTATAGACTTCAAAAAGAAAAAAAAATGGCCTTGATACATTAACATCTTAACACACTCTGGAGATCATCTGGTATACGACCTCATTTTTTGGTCCATCAGTTTATTGATTCAATTATCCCTTCATTTGCTCATTCATTCATTCACCTTTTTGTGCTACGTGCTGTGCAAGGAGCAGGAGATATAAGGTGAACATCTACATGGAGCATACCATGACATGCAGAGAATAGACACCGAAGAAATAATTAAATGTCTGATGAGAAATTTAAGTATGTAGAGCTACAGAAAGGAGCCCTGTTGGCGCAATGGTTAAGTGCTTGGCTGCTAACTGAAAAGCTGATGATTTGAACCCACCACCCACTTTGCAGGAGAGAAGACCTGATGATCTGTTCCCATAAAGATTACAGCTTAGGAAACCCTTGGGGCGGTTCTGCTGTGTCATATAGGGTCGCTATGAGTCAGAATTGACTCAGTGGCACGCTACAACAGCATAGCTTCAGAAGTCCACGTGGGAAGCTGGCTTAGGGTCCAGGAGGACTTTTGTAAGAATGTGATGTTTCAGCTGAGGATGAGCAATGTAGGTGAGGACAGTGACTTGCCCACGACCAGTCAGGAGCTTTTGTGTAGCAAACCTTAGGCTGTGACCCAGATTTTGGGGTCATTCCTTTGAATTTCAAGGAGATGCTGTAAAAACACTCATCATTGAAGTACTGTAATTTTCTTGACTGTAATTGGGATCATACAACTTAGCTTTTCCATGAAGCCCTTACTCCTTGCACCTGACATAGTCTTCCTTCCTTGCTACTTAGGAAGCAATATACAGTGTCCCTTACCTCCTTCTGGAGTAGTCATTAGTTTCACTTTTATTATCTTCTCTCAACCACACAGTAGTTTATGTCCTTCATAAGTTTTAAGGTTTTCCAATTCCTGGTAACCCTTTAGGGTTTTATTTTAAAACCTGTCCTATAGTGTGGTAAACATTAAAAATGGAGGATTTATAGAAACCGAGAGTGGCCAAAAGATAAGTGATGAGCAAGTAAGAACTTTAATAAAAAAATTAAAAATTACAAAATAAACTTAAGAGCTCTCTGAGATGAGCCCAGAGGATAGAAAATAGAAAGGGATACTTCTTCCATTCTTTCCTAATTCTTCCAAACCTCTTTATATGTGTGGGCTGGACCAGAGATGCTAACTGGCAGAAATAAAAGGGAACTCCTCTTTACAAGTTTACTCACAAATTATTCGTGTATAGCGCGTGGGCAGAGGAGCAAGGCAGTGGGGATGGAGTACACACGAGAGAAGAAGCTAGAAGGCAGCCAGCTTAGCCTGTGGATAGAGTGGTTATGTCTGTCACATGTGTACACATAGTCCTATGATAAATATGCTACATTCGTTGGCAGAGAAACATATAAATAGAAAACATGTGATTTGCCCAAGATCACATAGCCGGTTAATGAATGGTTGAGCTCTCTGAAATTGTCTGCAAAATTTTTATATTTTGGGGCATTTTTCTGGATAGTTCTAGTTTCATCAGATTCTGAAAGGAGTGTTTGGTTTCAGAAAGGTTAAGAAAAATGGTATTAGCAGAAAATATTGATGATTAAAAAGTTTTAGAGTGATGGAATCTTTCTACCTAAATGCCATGAAAATTAGAAAATGTTAAAGGAAAATTGCTAAGTTCATTACATACTATTTAAAAGTTTGTGTATGATAAAAATCACTATACACAAGATTGAGAAGATATGTCCAACTGAAATATTTATATTAATAGCTCTAAAATGCAATTCTATAGGCAGTGATGATAAAGTTTGACAGTAGTATTGGCAAGAGAGGGGAGCCCTTGAGCAGTGTAGTTAGTTGGGTGTATGTTGTTATAACTTTTCTGGAGGGGTGTTTGACAGCATATGTACAGATGTAAACTCTGCCTACCTTTTGGCCCAGCAATTCACCTTCTAGAATTTATCCTAAGAAGATACAGCTGTGAAGAGATATGTGCACAAAAACACTCATCGTAGCTTTGTTGGTAAGAAAAAACTAGAAATAACCTAAACATCCGTTAGCAGGAGATTTTGTTATTAAATATGATGCATAGGTACCACAGAATACTATATAACCATTTAAAATGATGTGTTCTTTGTTTTTATGGGAAGATATCTATGGTATGTTAGCAAGTTAAAACAACAATTCATGTCACAGGACAGCATGAAAATTATAAATTCATTTATGCAAAAATCATGTACATATGTATATATGTGGATACACAAAGAGTATTCAATAAAATCTTAGTATTTTTTTCCAGATGATTTTTATTTTTCCTTTGGCATTTTGCCGTGTAGCTTGAATGTTTGTACAGAGAGCGTGCCCCATTCTCAAAAGTCTTAACAGTATTTAAAATGTGCTTGGCCCTTCTGATGGAGTGTTTGCAACATCATCTATTAAGTTCAGCTACATACACACTGTGGCACTAGATGTCATACAGAGGAGCAACCTTGTTCTCTAGAAGCTTAAAGTCTAAAATAATTTCAAGGCAATATATTATCAAGTAGTGTGTGGTGTGGAATATATTAAGTACCTGCCTAGGGGAGATTTTAATGACACATGTATTCAAATGTAATACTTAACCTTGAGTGTTTACCCAAATAGGAAAGGAAAAATGGCAAATGTTTTCCACTGAAGGAGAGATTTGGCATAATTTTATGGACCTCCAACATCATTTAACTGAGTGTTGCTACCAGTTTTCGCATTTTATTTTAAAAAGGAGCTGGTACTTTCATTTATTGGCAATGCATTAGATATTCTAAAAACTTGCAATTGAAATCTGATAACATGGCCAGTGAGTCTAAAATGTAAAATAGTCTTCTAGTATGGCAGTGCTGGAGAAAAAGTAAGAGAATATATTTTATAGGAGAAAAGGTCACTTTTTAGCTTTGCAAATAAAATTAGGGATCAGTCATTCCTTAATCCAGTTTTTGCTTTTCTAATGTGAATGTTTTCCTCTAACAGCATCAGACTAATTATTTTTCACATTGGAAAATCATAGCCTGTTGACCTGGTGCACAAACAATACCCAGCAAGGGTTTTTGGAGTTTTTGATAATGTTATTATTTTTCCATTAACATCCCATTATTTAGAATTGTTTTTGTTTTCTCCAGGTTCAGAGAATTAAAAACATTTGTCTGTAGCTAATGGGCATTCTTCTGGGTCAGTAGGGTATGAGCCCATGGTCTAAAGAATCAGAGTAGGTTTAAAGGAAGTTCGTTAGTGAGCTTAAATCTTTAGTGCACTCTGCCACCCGTTCTCTTTTAGTTTCATCCTAAGAACCTGTGCTAAGGGGAATCTTTGGGTGCATATTCTAACTTGGGACATATATACCTCCTTAGAAACTTGAAGTCAGTCTCATATAAAATTTTCTTTCACAGAACTAAATTTGTTTTAGTCTAAAATCTGGTGGCATTATTCAGTGTCTGTTCATTTCATGAAGCTCCTGTGGAGTCAAGAGAAAAGGGAGGAGAAAAGTTGGAGATGACACTTTTGAGGAGTTTGCCGATTGTGCAGCAGTGGTAAGGGTGTCCACGTTAGGTTCCAGGTTGTCAATTTAGAATGAGGCCATTCTTTGGGATTGGTGTTTTTTCTCTCTGTGGGCCGAGATACAAGTAAGTGGAGTGTTGAAATTAATCATGTTGGTTTTGCCAAGGAGCAGGTCCACATGACAGTGAGAAAAAGGGTTTAGGATATATGAGAGAATGTGGTTACGATAATTGATCTTGGAATTTAAACTGGTTAAAAAACTGAAGTGGCTATTAGGAGGGTGAGAGACAGTGTTAAGTGGTAGGATCAGGGGGTTGCAGATCTCAGTGGAGTCAGAGGTTTGCAGGAATTGGGGTACCAAAGGGTGGGAACTTGAAAGAGAGGAGATGGTGGTGCTGGAGAGTAACATGGAAGAAATTTCAGTGAAGAACTGGTGTATGTCCTTGAAATTAGGGTGGAGGACAAGACCGAGAGCCAGAGTATTGGAAGGATCATCTGTGTGGGTATTGATATTCCCGAGCATCATGGTTACAGCAGTGATGGGGAAGGTCCAGGAGCCAGGAACCCAGATGTTCCCAGAGTGAGGGGGACCTGGTGCTACATCTGATTTTGTGAAATTCAAAGCTGAGGGTTCTTATGGAAGAGGAATGGAGAGAGAATAGTCTGGATGCAGTAAAGAGAAGCAATATGGACATCCATCCTTTCTCTAACCCGTGTGGTTCAAGGAATATGGCGATAAAATCACCAGCAGTTAAGAGAGCTAGGGAAGAACCAGATGTCAGGAAGAGGAGGGGAGCATTCAGAGACGAGGCCAAGGATATGGAGCATCTTGCTGATGACTGCTGTGAGTTCCAGAGAGCACAGGGGAAGGGTTTCAGGCACTGGGGAAGGACGGGAGACAGGGTCAGGAAAGGGATGAAGAGGTCATATGACAATAAAAGTTGCAGGGATGAGCAGTAACCTTGAAGTCCTGGGCTTCTCATGGTGACTGTTGTTAATGTAAACGTGATATCCCAAGGCTATGAGTATAGGGAATGGGATGTGGGGAGAGCAGTGTGGATATTCGAGGACCTGGTTAAGGTCTCCCACCAGAGTCTTCTTGAGGGGTGGTTTTACACAGAGCACAAAAGACTCCATTTTAATCCCAGCCAGAGGAGGGCCTCTCCTAATTCCAAGCACTCAGAGCTCGTCCTTGTCCCTGCCTCAGGAGGGCTAAAGAACAGCAGAGGGTCATGGAGGGCTCTCCTGCTTTATTCAGTTTTGTGGATCATTTTACATATTTCACAGCATAGTGTCTCCTTTGCATCATATTTCTGCTGGTTACTTTGTGCCTGATAACGAATCCTCCTTCACACCTTGGCCCTTTCTTCCCATTTCCCCATCTGAGCAGATGAAAGCTGCAGTGTGTGCCAGTCCAAGGGCAGAGTGTCTGCCATGTGCGCTATAGGGCTCTACTCAGTGAAAATGCAGCCTGCAGGAAGGTGTTTGGTCTAAAGCCAGGGATCACCTCTACTGACCCAAGAAGCATTCAGTTCTATCTTCCAGTCAATCCAGAAGTATTTCTATAGTACAAGCCAAAAAAAGAGTATGAAGTGCTGGTTAAGTGATCTATTTTGGGACATCTCATTTGTTTTTAACTCTTTGTGAGTACTTGACTTTTAATTCAAAATGATTCCTTGATAAGAATGATGCCTTGATAAGAATAATTCCTTGATAAAGCCTTAGTCTCTCTCCCTGTGGGCTGATGCTAGATATATTTGACAAAAGGACTTGATTTTAATTTTTAGGAAATCCTAAAATCATTGTGCTCAGGAAGGGAGAATATGGCATCTTGTCTTCTGTGACTGAAGCCTAATAATCTCTGTACCTCTGGCCTAGTATTGGCGTTTCTAGTTAGTATGGAAGAAACCCAATTTCTTTCATGTTCTAGAAACAGATTTTATTCTTTTCTCAAAGAAAGAACCTCAATGTAGAGTATATATTTCTTAATTAAGAAGTCTTACGATGCATCTGATTGATAGCTCCTTACACCAGGTGAGTGGTGGACGAACAGCACAAGGCAGCAGTAGACGACTGGCCTGACCAGGATGCCATCACCCGTGCTCAGGATGCTGCCTGTAAGGGTGACGGTTGCACAACATGGTTACTGTGATTGAGATCACTCACTTGTACACCTGAAATATGGTGCATTGGCAAGTGTTGTTTTCAAAAATAAATGAATAGCGGTGCAGCCTGCTCAGTTGCTGGGCCGTGGGTCACCTGCTTCTACTGCTCCCTCTGTCCCCTCAGCTTGTGGTTCATGAGCTGTAGAAGTGGAGGAAATCTAAAAGTGAACTCTCCACTGAAAAAGCTGACTACTCTATGCCATCTATGAGGAAGTGCTGTACATGCAGATACAAAGGAAAAGCAGCTAATAAACCCTGAAGAATGTTTATTATGAAGAAGACGACAGTTTATTAATGAAGAAAGTATGATTTCAGTCTCATTATAGCATTTCATTACAAGGATTCGTTCTTGATAACAAAGCAATGTCGCTGTCCTGGTAAGTGACCTAAAGAAAAAGCATTTTGTTGATCAGTGTACAATAAATTCTGTGTAATGAATACTCTCTCTGCTGCTTGTTCACTTAACAGCCATTTGTCGTTAGAAAGGAATTGTCTTCTGAACTGGAGATGGGCACGGGGTGCCAGGCTATTGTAGCAACTCTGAATGTTCTGCTCTCCCTGCCCCCAACTCCCGCTTCTTTAAAAATTCAACGTTTCCCGCCCTTAGGGAACTCACACTGAAGAGGTGGACCGCTAGACTGCTGACTACTGCAGGCTGAGCTCCTTGAAGGCAGAGCTCAGGAATTCTTATGGTCCTCTCTCTGTGTAACCAGCACCTCGCACAGTACCTGGTGCGCAAAAGCTGTTCAGTAGAAATTCTTTTTTTTCATTTTTAATTTTGAAATAATTTCAAACTTTTAGAAAAGTTGCCGTGTAATACAGAGTGCACCCATATACCCTTTAGCCAGATTCATTTATTGTTAACATTTTTCCTCTTTTTGTGGCTGCCCTCCTCTCTCTCTCTTTGTGTGTGTGTGTGTGTAAAGTTTTTTTTTTTTTTTTTCTGGGACCATTTGGAAGTAAGTTGCATACCTCATGTTTCTTCTAAACACTTAAGTGTGTATTTCCTATATGAATAAGGATATTCTCTTCTGTAGCCATGGTACTATTACCAACCTAGTTGAATTTAACTTTGCTGCAGTACTTTTATCTATTTTACGTACTGCCCATAGGTCAGTTTTGTCACTTAACCCAACAGTGCCCTTTCTAGCATTTTTCTTTTCCTCCACTACAGGATCCAGTCCAGGATCACTTATTCCATGAATTGTCATGTCTTTAGTTGCTTTTACTCTGGAGCAGTTCCGTGGCCTCTTTGTATTTTATGACATTGAATTTTTTCACACATAGCTTTATTGATGTATAATTTACAGATGATAAAATTCACTGGCTTGAGCATGCAGCTGGATGATTTTTAGTAAATTTAGAGAATTGTGCAAACATGACCACAGTCCAGTTTTAGAACATTTCAGTTACCCTAGAAAAATCCATCCTGCCCTTTGCAGTCAATTCTCCACCCTCAAGCAACCACTAATCTGCTTTCTCTCATTGGAGATTTGCCTTTTCTGGATGTTTCTATAAATGGAATCATACGACATGTAGTCTTTCGCATCGGGCTTCTTTCACAAAGTATAATGTTTCCAAGGTTTGCCCGTGTTCCCGCATGCATCAGTATTTCACTCCTGAGTAGTAGTCCATTGTGTAGATACACCGTATTGTGTTCATCTGTCCACCAGTTGATGCACGTTTGGATTGGTTCTACTTTTTGACCCTTATGAATAATGCTGCTGTGTACATTATCATAAACAAGTCCTTGTGTGTATATACTTTTAATTTTTCTTGGATAGATACTTAAGAGTAGAATTGCAGAGTTGCGTGATAATTTACACTTTAATAAAAAAAAATTTTTATTTTGCTTTAGGTGAAAGTTTGCAGTGCAAATTAGTTCCTCATTCAAAAATTTATACACAAGTTATTTTGTGACAGTGATTGTAATCCCCACAGCATGTCAGGACTCTCCCCTTCTCCACCCCAGATTCCCTGCATCCATGTGTCCATTTTTCCTGTCCCATTCTGCCTTCTCGTCTCTGCTGTTTAGTCAAGTGTTGCCCATTGGTGTCGTATACTTGATTGAACTAAGAAGCACATTCCTCACGTGTGTTGTTATGTGTTTTATACACCTGTCCAATCTTTGGCTGAAAGGTAGACTTTGGGAGTGGCTTCAATTCTGAGTTAGCAGGGTGTCTGGGGGCCATAGTCTCAGGGGTTCCTTCAGTCTCTGTCAGACCAGTAAACCTAGTCTTTTTCTGTGAATTTGCATTTTGTTTTACATTTTTTTCCCACACTGTCCAGTACCCTCTATTGTGATCCGTGTCAAAGTGGTCAGTGGTGGTAGCCAGGCACTATCTAGTTCTTCAGGGCTTAGGCTGATGGAGGCTGTGGTTCATGTGGTCTTTTAGCCCTTTGGACCAATATTTTCCTTTTGTCTTTTTTTTTTTTTCCTTTGCTCCGAATGGGATGGGGCCAATATATACATCTTAGGTCACCATTCATAAGCTTTTAAGATCCCAGATGCTACTCACAAAAGTAGCATGCAGAACATTTTCTTTATGAGCTGTGTTATGCCAGTCAACCATGATATTCCCTGAGACCATGGTATCCAACTCTCAGCCCCAGTAACATGGTCCCTCAAGTGTTTGGATGTGTCTAGGAAACTTTTATGACTTTGCCTTTGTCAAGGTGTTCTGAGGTCTCTATATTGTGTGTCGTCTTTCCTTTAGCCAAAGTTAAGACTTGTCTACTATCTAGTTAGTGACATCCCTTCCCCACCCCTCCCCTTCTTGTAAGATTGTTTTTTCTATGTGTAAACCTTTTCTTGAGTTTTTGTAATAGTGGTCTTGTACATTACTTGTCCTTTTGTGATTGACTTATTTCACTCAGCATAATGCTCTCCAGATTCATCCATGTTATTAGGTGTTTTGTGGATTCCTCATTGTTCTTTATTATTGCATAGTATTCCATTGTGTGTATGTCGCATAACTTGTTTATCCGTTTTTCTGTTGTGGCACTTAGATTGTTACCTAAGATTGCTATTGTGAATAATGCTTCAGTGAATGTGGGTGTGCCTATGTCTATTCATGTGATGGCTCTTATTCTCTAGGATACTTTCCCAAGAGTGGGATTGCTGAATCATATGGTGTTTGTATTCCTAGCTGTTTAAGGAGGTATCGTATCATTTTCTATAGTTGTACCGTTTTACATTCCTATACCAGTCACGCATAAGAGTTCCAACCTCCTCGCAATCTCTCCAACATTTGTTATTTTCTGTTTTTCGATTGGTGCCAGTAATGCTGGGGTAAGATAGTATTTCACTGTAGTTTTGATTTGCATTTCTCTAATAGCCAATAACTGCCAGCATTTCCTCTTGTGTCTGTTAGCTGTCTGAATGTTTTCTTTGGTGAAGTATCTGTTTATATCCTTTGCTGATTTTTTAAACGGGTTATTTGTCTTTTTGTTGTTGAGGTGTTGAAGTATTTTATAGATTAGACCCTTGTGGGATGTGTCAGAGGCCAAAATTTTTTCCCGATCTGTAGGTTCTTGTTTTACACTTTTGGTGAAGTCTGTTGATGTGCATAAGTGTTTAATTTTTAGGAGCTCCCAGTTATCTAATTTATCTTCTGGTGTTTGTGCATTTTTTATAGCTTGTATTCTGTTTATACCATATATTAAGGCCCATAGTGTCCCCATTTTTCCTTCCCAGCTGCTATGGGGCAGTTCTGCTCTGTCCTGTAGAGTCACTGTGAGTCGGAACCCATTCCACGGCACACAACAACAACAACATGCACGTAAAACAATTAAGAAACACTCCCAAACCGCACAGTGTTTTCATGAGCGTCACAAGGTAGTGCTTACATTCATTATTATGAACCGTTGTACTTAACTCAAATTTTTATCATAATAGGCTTTATGGCAGGCAGTCTATTCTTAATTGTGAGTTGTCCATAAATTGGATGTTCATACCCTGGGGACTGTTTGTACTTAATCTGGCTAGGTGGTATTGATTGCCCTCCAGAAGGACCACCGTCCACCAGTAGTTCTTGGAGGGCCTGTTTCCCTAAATCCTCACTCACAATTGGCATTCTCCAGTTCTCTAATTTTTGCTAGGTTAAGATGCATGATGTGAAATCTCATTGTTATCTTTTTGCATGTCTTTGATCACCAGTGATTTTTTGCAATTTTGCTGTGATTACCAGCAAATCGATGGAGTTTTACTGAATAGTAATCCTAGTCCTCATGGAGTCTTTCTGAAGTCATCCCTCCCATCATCATCACTTCTCAGATCTAGCACAGCCCAAGGGTTTTCCTTCCTCCTTGGTCATAATTTTCCCTCCCTTGCACCTCATTTTTGTGAGGTGATAGGAAAGAGGGGAGACCATTTAGTTAGCCCTGTGTTTTGTTGCTGTGGGAAATAAGATTTCTACTGCTTTGTACCAGCAGTGAGTTCCAGAGGAAGTAATGGATGGCTTGAAAGGTGAGAACAGAGGCATGATGTCCCATGCAAGTGATGTCCCTTTGAAAATCAGCATTCAAGGAAAAGCAAGTGAAGAAGACTGAAAGTGTGAGATGTGAGATGGGTTGCTAGGAATGGGGTCAGGGGGTATCTGGAGACCTCAAGGTCCAAGGAAGGAGATGATCCAGAAAGGAATATAGCTCTGGATGATGTGGGGTCTAGAGAAAGAGGAAGACTCATTGAGATTTGGAGAAGGAGGAAGGCAGAGGAGAATTTAAGGGTCTAAATTTTTTAATGTATGTATTTTTTAATAAAATACATGTAATAAAGTACTTTTTTATTATTTTATTATGCTTAAGGTGAAAGTTTACAAAGTAAATTAGTTTTTCATTCAAAAATGTCTACATAAATTGTTTTGTGACACTGGTTGCAATCCCAGCAATGTGTCAGCTCTCTCCCCCTTTCCACCCTGGGTTTCCCATTCCCTTTTCATCCAATTTTTTCTGTCCCTTCCTGTCTACTCGTCTTTGCTTTTGGGCAGATGTTGCCCATTTGGTCTCATATACTTGATTGATGTAAGGAGCACATTCCTCACGTGTGTTACTGTTTGTTTTATAGGCTTGCTAATCTTCTTTTTTTAATCTTTGGCTGAAAGATGACCTTCAGGAGTAGCTTCAGTTGTGAGTGTTCTGGGACCCTTGTCTCAGGGGTTTTTCTAGTCTCTGTCAGACCAGTAAGTCTGGTCTTTTTTGTGAATTTGAATTTTGTTCTCCATTTTTCTCCCACTGTGTCCTGGACCCTCTACCGTGATTCCAGTTGGTGAAAAACACATGTGTTCTATAAAATGTATTCTACAAAATTAAGTTGAAAGTCATAGTGTCGATTCCCAGAGGATTTACAGTCTATTAGCAGGGCTTTTTGGACATGTTGTCAGGAGGGATGAGTCCCTGGAGAAGGACGTCATGCTTGGCAGAGTACAGGGTCAGCAGAAAAGAGGAAGACCCTCACCCAACGAGGTGGATTGACACTGTGGCTGCAACAATGAGCTCAAGCATAGCGGCGATTGTGAGAATGGCTCAGGACCGGGCAGTGTTTCATTCTATTGTGTGTTGGGTCACTATGAGTTGGGACCGACTCGATGGCACCTAACAACAACAACAACAAAGCAGGGCTCTTACTTTCTTTAGAAGATGTGAGTTGGAAGAGGCTAATGACAACACTTTTAAAATATGTGCTAGAGTTGCGTGACTAATTCCATAGCTTTTAACTTTTATTCTACCCGCTTCTCCAGAAGAATGGGTGAATAGGTAAAAGATGATTAATAAGAAAGCAATTAAAGAGATAAACAGCTCAGAGCAGTGGTTGTCCACTTGCCATTTCAGACATTGCCATTGTCATATCAGTGCCTAACCCTCACTTGTTTTGCCCTCACTACAATGAGCACATTTTATTGAGACCTGGTCCATTTTATCTTGTAGGCAGGGCCCTCTGCAGACAGTTGCTTACTGAACTGCTCCCACTTGGCCTTTGAGCTCAGCCATGGCAGACCTGAGGAGCCGAGGGGAAATGCTGTTGAAGAACAGGGTGTAAGGCCCTTAAAACCTGCAGCTCTGGTCTTGGCTAGCTAACATCCCTGAGCTTCCCTTACTCTGCACCTTTCCTCCCTGGGGTTCCCGGTCCTTGAGTCTAGAAAACTCAGGTAGTCATTTAACAGCTAAACTAAGAGGCCAGAGTGAAAGGTTAAGATGGAGAAGAGATAATAAATCAGTGAAGGGATGAAAATAATTCCTGTGGATAGGTGGCAGAAGATGGCTCAATTGAGGCATTCATAGAGCCATAAAGGTTAAAAGGAAATAGAACTTTCCTGTAAAGGCAGGTGAAGGTGCTAATGGTAATAATAATCCCTTACGTAAACGTGTCTGTTTTTTTACAGTTCTGAGTTCTTTTCACATTTGAGCAATCAGGGTTGTGACCACCATCCTTCTAACACATAGAGGAGGCTGAGGTACATATGGGCAGAGGGACTTCCTCAAGGTCTCTTGGAAGCTGATACTGGAGTAGCTTGTTGATATTTCCGTGACAAAATGGTGGAGATTGAGGTGACAGTGCCTGGGTACAAGCAGCTGACATTAAATAGGAGGACAGGAAGAAAAAGGATGTTAAAGGAGCAGAAAAACTGCAGAAGCAGAATGTGTAATGAAAAAAATGAGCTGTCTTTGTAGCGTTCTGTCTCTACTAAGGCCCAGTAACAAGCCAAAAGCAGTTTCTCAAAAGGAGAGTAGTTATCTTCAGAGGATGCCAGGGCTTTGCTCCAAAATCCTAAGGGTCTGTGCAGTGATTCACCAATAGGGGCCTGCCAAAGACTCCGTACAGAATCTCCATCTGCCACCGACACTTCAAGCACCATTGAATCAGCTGGATCATACGGTCCAAGTGGCAGAGCAGCTTGCACAGCAGCCTGAACCTGTTGCAGAGCCTTCTCTTTTTCTGGGCCCCATTCAAAAGTAGCAGCTTTTCCAGTCACTTGGTAAATATGCTGGAGTAGCACACCCAAATGAGAAATATGTTGCCTCCAAAATCCAAAGAGGCCCTTAGGCATTGTGCCTCCTTTTTAGTTGTGGGAGCAGCCAGATGCAATAACTTATCCTTCACTTTAGAAGGATTATCTCCCCATGCCCGATACCACTGGATCCCTAAAAATTTCACTGAGGTGGTAGGAGCCTGAATTTTTGTGGGATTAATTTACCATGCACTAGCAGGCAAATGTTTTACCAGTAAGTCCAGAGTCATTGATACTTCTTCCTTACTACGTCCAACCAGAGTAATGTCATCAAGGTAATGGACCAGTGTGAAATCTTATGGAAGGGAAAGGCGATCAAGGGTCCCTGCTGACTAATTTGTTACATAGGGCTGGAGAGCTCATGGAGTGCTGAGGCAGGCAAGTGAAGGTGTATTGCTGGCCTTGCCAGCTGAAGGCAAACTTCTGATGGTCCTTCCAAACAGGCACGGAGAAAAAGGCATTAGCCCGCTCAATAGCTGCACACGAGTTACCAGGACATGTATTAATTTGCTCAAGCAGTGAAACTACATCTGGAACAGCATCTGCAATTGTAGTCACAACCTGGTTAGGTTGTTAATAATCTACTGTCATCCTCCAAGATCCATCTGTTTTTTGCACGGGCCAAATAGGCAAGTTGAATGGGGGGTGTGGTGAGAATCACCACCCCTGCATCCTTCAAGTCCTTGATGGTGGCAGTAATGTCTGCAATTCCTCGTGGAATGCAGTATTGCTTTTGGTTTACTATTTTCCTAGGTAAGGGCAGATGTAATGGCTTCCACTTGGCTTTTCTTACCAAAATAGCCCTTTCTCCATTTGTTGGAGATTCAGTGTGGGGCTTCTGCAGATTGTTGAGTATGTCTATTCCAATAATGCATTCTGGAACTGGGAAAATCACTACAGGGGGATTTCGGGACCCACTGGACCTACTGTGAAACAAACATGAGCCAAGACTCTGTTAATAACTTGACCTATATATGTCCCCACCCTGACTGGTGGGCTACAGTTCCATTTTGGGTCTCCTGGAATTAGTGTCAGTTCAGAGCTAGTATCCAGTAATCCTCAAAAAGTCTGATTATTTTCTTCTCTCCAATGAAAAGTCACTCTCATAAAAGGTTATACATCCCTTTGAGGAAGGCTAGGAGAGAGAATAACAATATAAATTTTTGGCAGTGTATTTGAGCCCTTCCTCATGGGGACCTGTCCTTCCCTTCATTCAAGGGGTTGTGGGTCTTTAAATTCTCTCAGGTATGGGAGTTGACTGAGGGCGATTTGAGTTAGACTGCTGTTCACCTGACCTAGAATTCATCTGTTTGTGCAGATAAGTAAATAGTAGATTTCATATCTATTTCACTCCTAGGAACACCATGACTAAGGAGACGTATGTCCATATGAGTCAGACTATTCTGATTACTGCTGTGACTCTGCTGTCCATTACTGTTACCATGGCCACCTTGTCCTTCTCGATTGAGTGCCACCACTTGGCCCCTGCTATCACAGGGTCCGATCAGCCCCATTGTATTTAGCTGTCTTAATTCAGTTAGGGCAGTTCCCTCTGTCAAATCTGATTTACATAAAATAGGAATCACAGCAGTCTTCAAGAATGCTGGATTTCCCTTCATAAATTTGTTCCTCACAGTTGTGGTAAAAGTGTGTTCTCTGGGCATTCCATGTGTGGGTGTGTGGGTTTAACCTGATAAATCCACCTCAGCATGCCAATTTCCCTAAGCCTCTGAATACCTTCTACAGTATACCAAGGCAGGTCTGGGACTTCAACTTGATTTAGTGCAGGCCACTGCATAATCCATGCTTCAGCAACCCAACCAAAGGAACTATTAGATCTTTCCCTAACTTCTCGAGCTAAAACATTGAATGAAGAACTGTGCTTAGTGGACCCATATCAATAAACTCAGACTGATCCATCTTTATGTTCCTTGCAGCATTATCCTACACCCTTAATAACCATTCCCACACATATTCCCCAGGTTCCTGTTTGTACATATTAGAAAAGTCAAGCAGTTCTCTTGGAGTGTAGCGTACCTCCTCCTGGGTCACACTTTGTACTTCACCTTTTGGGGCTTGCTGGGACTTAAGTCTAGTTATAGGTCTAGAAGTCAGAATCTGTAGTGTGGAATTGTTTTGAGAACATTCAGCTTTGTGTTGTAAAACATCTGCCTCAGATGATGCCCCAGGCAATGAATCAGGCAAGGGCTCTTTAGAGGCAGCCGGGCTAGGGCTAATCTCATTAGATGGAAGTGGAGGGGCTAATGCTTTTACTGGGCAGGGTGGTGTAGCAAACAGACATGACGTCATCTCTTTCAAGTGGTGCCTGCATATCATGCAGAGAAACATTTGCAAACCAGACACCAGTATTCTCTTCCTCAGTCAACTGACCATAAGGCCATAGATGAAGACTAGGAAAGGCCAGGTAATGTAACAGGAGTGGAGACCATGGACATTTGGGCCATTTCCTCATGCGACTTACTTGGGCCTTCAGGTCCTGCTCAGGCGCTATATCCTGTATACCACTTCCGTTTAATAATGGAGTTCTGCTGTGCACATCTAGCTTTATGGCTCTGTAATCAGACAACACCCAGTTCATGATGGGCAGCTCAGGCACATGGTGACTTGGTGTCCCATGGTTAAGTGTTCAGTCTCTACTAAGGCCCCGTAACAAGCCAAAAGCTGTTTGTCTAAGAGTAGTTAAATGCAGAGGATGGCAGGGCTTTGCTCTAAAATCCTAATGATCTGCACTGTGATTCACCAATAGCAGCCTGCCAAAGACTCCAAACAGCATCTCTATCTGCTGCTGATGTTTCCAGAACCATTGGCTCTGCCAGATCATATGG
The DNA here is from genome assembly GCF_030014295.1 of Loxodonta africana. Classification (NCBI taxonomy): domain Eukaryota; kingdom Metazoa; phylum Chordata; class Mammalia; order Proboscidea; family Elephantidae; genus Loxodonta; species Loxodonta africana. The sequence goes on from NC_087357.1 coordinate 573,107, forward strand.
CCCAATTGGCAGAGCAGCTTGGACACCAGACTGAACCTGTTGCAAAGCTTTCTCTTGTTGTGGGCACTGCTCAATACTAGCAGCTTTTCAAGTCATTTGATAAATAGGCTGGAGTAGCACACCCAAATGAGGGATATGATACTTCCAAAATCCAAAGAGGCCCAACAAGTGTTGTGGCTCCTTTTTAGTTGTAGGAAGGGCCAGATACATCGACTTATCCTTAACTTTAGAAGGAATATATCAACATGCCCCACACCACTGAAGCTCTAGAAATATCTCTGAGATGTAAGCACCTAGATTTTTGTCAGAATAATTTTCCACCCTCTAGCATGCAAAGGTCTCACCAACAAGTCTAGAGTATTGATATTTCTTTCTTACTAGGTTCAGTCAGCATAATGCCATTAATGTAATGGACCAGCGTGATGTATTTTGGAAGGGAAGAGCGATCAAGTTCCCTGTGGAACTTGAGTTAATGTACCCCTGAGATAAAATAATGAAGGTGTATTGCTGGCCTTACCAGCTGAAGGAAGACTACTTCTGGTGGTCTTTTAAAACATGGATAGAGAAAAAAGCATTGGCTAGATTAATGGCTGCATACCCCAGAAGATATATTAATTTTCAGGCCACATCCCCAAGGAAACTTCTGTTCCAACTGATCGGCTGCTCACATCAGATCACAAAATGGAGGAGGATTACATAATTTTTGCCAAATCCCTGAGAATCATGGCCTCCCCAAGTTGACACGTAACACTAACCATCACAGTGGTGATGAAAGTGTTCTAGAGTAGATAACTGGTGATGGTTGAATAGGATTGTGAAAGTAGGTAAAGCCACTCTATTACACACTTTCAAGCTATTTAAACAAAACTTTATTTAATGAGAAATCTACCAGTTAATATAGTATAAACTCTAAAGTATAAATTGAGCTGGAAAAATATTACAACAAAAGCAAAAAAATACCTACTGAGGTGAGAAGAAGAAAATGTCTGGTTCTGAGGCTGACGTTTCCTGGCTGTGAATGAGGAGCTCCTGTTGAGGAGGTATGGCAACTGGCTCCGCCTCTGGTGCCCGAGGCAGAGCTAGAGGTGGAGAACCTAATAGCCTATGGGGCTCCAGTGTTGGAGTAGGATCAGGACTGATATCAGCTGTTTGTCCGGGAGCTAGTTGGAGGTGGCCCAGGATGGAAATCCACCCCTCCAGCTGACTCTTTGTCTAGTGCCACTACTGGACCTGCTGATGAAAGAGCTGGTGCTGTAAGGATTTCCAGTGTTGGTGCCGGAGCAGTTGGCTGAGGAACCGTTTCTGTAGGTGGCCCAGAATGGAAATCGGGCCCTCCAGCAGGCTCTTCTCCTGTGCCCGGCCAGAGATCGAAATGGAGGGCTGTGGGCTACGTTGAGCTCTGGTGTTTCTGCAGGTACAGGAGTAGGATTGACATCAGCCAGTGGTCCAGGAGCCAGAATAAGAGTCTGATCTTCCAGGATATACTTAAGTGGAAAAACGTACCTTGCTCATGGATAGGAAGACTTAACATAGTAAAAATGTCTATTCTACCAAAAGCCATCTATACATTTAACGCACTTCTGATCCACATTCCAATGTCATATTTTAAGGGGATAGAAAAACAAATTACCAATTTCATATGGAAGGGAAAGAAGCCCTGGATAAGCGAAGCACTACTGAAAAAGAAGAAGAAAGTGGGAGGCCTCACTTTACCTGATTTCAGAACCTATTATACAGCCACAGTAGTCAAAACAGCCTGGTACTGGTACAACAACAGGCACATAGACCAATGGAACAGAATTGAGAACCCAGACATAGATCCATCCACGTATGAGCAGCTCATATTTGACAAAGGACCAGTGTCAATTAATTGGGGAAAAGAAAGCCTTTTTAACAAATGGTGCTGGCATAACTGGATATTCATTTGCAAAAAAATGAAACAGGACCCATACCTCACACCATGCACAAAAACTAACTCCAAGTGGATCAAAGACCTAAACATAAAGACTAAAACGATAAAGATCATGGAAGAAAAAATTGGGACAACCCTAGGAGCCCTAATACAAGGCATAAACAGAACACAAAACATTACCAAAAATGATGAAGAGAAACCCAATGACTGGAAGCTCCTAAAAATCAAACACCTATGCTCATCTAAAGACTTCTCCAAAAGAGTAAAAAGACCACCTACAGACTGGGAAAGAATTTTCAGCTATGACATCTCCGACCAGTGCCTGATCTCTAAAATCTACATGATTCTGTCCAAACTCAACCACAAAAAGAGAAACAACCCAATTAAGAGGTGGGCAAAGGATATGAACACACATTTCACTAAAGACGATATTCAGGCAGCCAACAGATACATGAGAAAATGTTCCCGATCATTAGCCATTAGAGAAATGCAAATTAAAACTACCATGAGATTCCATCTCACACCAGCAAGGCTGGCATTAATTCAAAAAACACAAAATAATAAATGTTGGAGAGGCTGCGGAGAGATTGGAACTCTTATACACTGCTGGTGGGAATGTAAAATGGTACAACCACTTTGGAAATCTATCTGGCGTTATCTTAAACAGTTAGAAATAAAACTACCATACAACCCAGAAATCCCACTCCTCGGAATATACCCTAGAGATACAAGAGCCTTCATACAAACAGATATATGCACACCCATGTTTATTGCAGCTCTGTTTACAATAGCAAAAAGCTGGAAGCAACCAAGGTGTCCCTCAAGGGATGAATGGGTAAATAAATTGTGGTATATTCACACAATGGTACTACGCATCGATAAAGAACAGTGACGAATCCCTGAAACATTTCATAACATGGAGGAACCTGGAAGGCATTATGCTGAGCGAAATGAGTCAGAGGCAAAAGGACAAATATTGTATAAGACCACTATTATAAGATCTTGAGTAATAGTAAACCTGAAAAGAACACATACTTTTGTGGTTATGAGGGGGGGAGGGAGGGAGGATGGGAGAGGGTTTTTTATTGATTAATCAGTAGATAAGAAATGCTTTAGGTGAAGGGAAAGACAACACTCAATACATGGAAGGTCAGCTCAATTGGACTGGACCAAAAGCAAAGAAGTTTCCGGGATAAAATGAAGGCTTCAAAGGTCAGCGGAGCAAGGGCGGGGGTCTGGGGAACATGGTTTGCGGGGACTTCTAAGTCAATTGGCAAAATAATTCTATTATGAAATCATTCTGCATCCCACTTAGAAATGTGGCGTCTGGGGTCTTAAATGCTAACAAGCAGCCATCTAAGATGCATCAATTGGTCTCAACCCACCTGGAGCAAAGGAAAATGAAGAACACCAAGGTCACACGACAACTAAGAGCCCAAGAGACAGAAAGGGCCACAGGAACCAGAGACCTACATCATCCTGAGACCAGAAGAACTAGTTGGTGCCCGGCCACAATCGATGACTGCCCTGACAGGGAGCACAACAGAGGACCCCTGAGGGAGCAGGAGATCAGTGGGATACAGACCCCAAATTCTCATAAAAAGACCAAACTTAATGGGCTGACTGAGACTAGAGGAATCCCGGTGGCCATGGTCCCCAGACCTTCTGTTGGCACAGGACAGGAACCATCCCCGAAGACAACTCATCAGGCTTGAAAGGGACTGGTCAGCGGGTGGGAGAGAGACGCTGATGAAGAGTGAGCTAATTATATCAGGTGGACACTTGAGATTGTGTTGGCAACTCTTGTCTGGAGGGGGGATGGGAGGATAGAGAGAGAGAGGAGCCGGCAAAATTGTCACGAAAGGAGAGACTGAAAGGGCTGACTCAAGAGGCGGAGAGCAAGTGGGAGTAGGGAGTGAGATGTATGTAAACTTATATGTGACAGACTGATTGGATTTGTAAACGTTCACTTGAAGCTTAATAAAAGTAAAAAAAAAAAAAGAGTCTGATCTTCCAGCTGGCTCTCCGTTTGGTACCAGTTTTGGAGCTGGTGATGGTGATCTTTGGAGCTCCAGTGTTAGTCCAGGCTTGTGATGGACCTCAGCAGGTGGTCCAGGAGCTCATTATAGTCTTGGCCCAGGGAGATAATCCAATCTTTCAGCAGGGTCTCTGTCAGGTGGCAGTGCTCAACTTGGTGATGTTGGAATTGTTTTACCCAGCTCCAATGTTGCTGCAAGAGCAGGATCTGACTCAGGAAGTGGTCCTTGAGTCTGTTCTGGAAGTTGCCCAGGGTAAAAACCCAGCTCTCTTGAGGGCTTTCCATCCTTTGATGGGGTGGGCGGTGCTCTATTGAGCTTCGGTGTCGGTACAGGATCGGGATCGACATCACCAGGTGGTCCAGGATCCGGCTAAGGCGGTGGCCCTGCTTAAGAATGTGAACCTCCAGTGGGTTATCCATCTGCTGCCAGAGCTGAAGCTCGTGACGGAATAGCTGGTGCTCTGTTGACCTCCTGTCTTGGAGCAGGAGCTGGATCGATGTCAGCTGGTGGTCCAGGATCCCGTTCTGGAGGTGGCTCTGGATGGGAATCCACCTCTCCATCTGACTCTCCATCTGATGCTGGTGGTGGAGCTGGGGGAAGACCTGGGCTCCATCAAACTCCAGTGTTGGAATAGGAGCAGGAGCGGGATTGACATCAGCCAGTGGTTCGGGAGCCAGTTCTGGAGGTGGCCCAGGAGAGGGATCCACCCGTTCCCAGCTCTCTATCTGGTGCCAGTGCTGGAGCTGATGACACAATAGGTGGTGCACTATGGCGCTCTGGTGCTGATACAGGAGCAGAATGTACCCCAGGAGATTGTCCAGGAGCTGGTTCTTGGGGAAAAGTTAGCTCTTGAGCTCCTTTTGCAGTTGGTGCTGGCCCCGGCTCTAGAGCTGGAAGAGGAGAAAGGTTCACCAACATGACTGCCGTTCCTCATGCTTTCCCAGTGATGGAAAACAACCCACTGCTACGAAGAGAAGCCCATTCCCAAGATTTCCACCCCAGGAAGTCTTCCCAGACTGTAGTCCACCAGAGGAGGTTCTGAAGTTACTCTGAACCCTGGTTCAACCCCAACCTCTGGGGGTCTTCCCCCCTGCCCCTCAGAAGCTCACATGCAGTCATGCCCAGTCTTCCTCACCCTCTGGCTCTGCCTCAGTGACCTCCATTTGATCCAACTGTGCCAAGAGAGGTTGGGCACAGTGTTCCAGATGTGAGCCTGCCATGTTCACCTGCACATACTCCACCACGAGCTTTAGGCAGGGGAAGTCCGGGGACTGATTGAAAATCTCTGAGCATTCCTTCAGCCATGTGCCCAGGATAAAAGAGATGGCTCTGGGGGTGGGTGGTGAAGAGCAGGGTCAGAGGCCTGGCTTTTCCCACCATACTGCCCTCCGAGGACACCCCTGCAAGGGGCCAGTCCCTCTGTCTGCCCCTGACTTTCCAAAGGTCAGCAGCACCCTGCATCATGCCCTCTGGCTGCCAGGACAGTGGTAGGACAGGAGGCTAGCACAGAGCCTTGTCCCACGGAGCTCCCCATCAGTGTTCTGACCGACTATCACTCCTCGGGGAGCCTGAATTACATCCCTTTCTGTCCCCTGGCCCTCTCCCCACTGGACGGTAACCCTCTAAGGGCACGGAGATGCGTGTCTGCATGTTCACCTCACAGCCTGGCACACAGTAGTGCTCCAGGATTATCTGATGCTGGGCAACACACAGAGTCTGTCCCCTGACCCAGATGCGCAGGTCCTCAGGCCCTCCTCTTAGCGTGTGCACCAGCATGCTGCCTGGTTCTCTGCATGTGTGTGAGGGTCTCTTCTCCCACGGACACTGTTCTCCCCTGGGACAGGGGCCCCGCATGCAGCTGAGCACCCGCGACTGGTGATCGGGATTTGGGAGCAATTTTCTCTCTCCCCGTCCCCCCGGGCCTCCTGTTTTGGACCCCAAACAGAGGAGGGGGCAACCGGTGATGTGAGGGAATCGTGGGAGGATGAATTCTCTCAGGGGCCTCTCTGTGCCTTGAGCCTCCCCTCTGCTCTCCAGGATGCCCAGGTTCCACTCCCAGTTCTCTATGACTGTTTACATCCTGCAGGGGGCTCCCCTAAACTCATCCCTGTACTAGAATCTAGATGCGTGGGGCCCCGGGTCTGCCAACCCTAATCCAGACACCAAAATCCAAAAGCAAACCCAGTGCCATCAAATCGATTCCAACTCATAGCGACCCTATAGGACAGAGTAGAACTGCCTTATAGAGCTTCCAGGGAGTGCCTGGTGAATTTGAACTGCGGAATCTTTGGTTAGCAGCCATAGCACTAAACCACTACGCTACCAGGGTTTCCCCCAATCCAGACACAGGCCCCCTAAAACCTCCACCCTTCTGTAGAGATAGGAGCCCCTCCTTCACTACCCAAAGTCCACTCACCCTTTCAGCTGCTCCTGGGGCTCACCGTACTCAGCAGAATAGGGGTGGTTACATCCATACCTAGAGGTGATGTGAGGGTGTCACATCTAATGCACTGTGGGCACTACCTGCTTAAGATATCTCGTGATCCTGTGTGACTCTCGGACTGGAGGCCCAGGATGGCAGGGCTGCCTATCTGCTTTGTTCAGTGAAAAATGCTAAGTACCTAGAACAGTGCCTGCAATAGTAGAGGCTTCATGGATAATTGGTGAATGAGTGAACCCAACCAGCACCTTCCCAGGTGTCTGAGAGTCCTGGGTCCCCTCTACGAGCATTCAGGGATCCCTGTTCTGGTTATATCAAAAAAAAACAAAAAAAAAAAAATCAGGCACCCACTAAATGGAATCTCCACCTCCCCTTTACAAATGGGAAGTAGGTTTGCTCAAAGGCATGTAGTAAATAAGGGGTGAGGCAGACAGCTTCTTCATGGGAGAAAGGAAAATAATAAACGTGAACATTTCAGCCCTTCCAGCACCCTTTACCATAGAGCTGGGCTCCGGGTACACACTTTCCATGGCTTATCCCGTGTGGTCCTGACAATGATTCTAGTTGATTGGACATTTACCACCCCACTTCTCAGGGGAGAAAACTGAGGCACTGAGTGGTGAAGTGACATTCTCCAGACTCACAATTGGTAGGAGGTAGAGTCCCCATTGGGCTGTGGAAGGCAGGGCGCTCACCTTTGGAGCAGCTGGTCTAGGACCTGCTGGGTGGTGGTGTAGGTTCTGTAGGCTCCCAGAAAGATTTTGATGTAGGAGATGTCACCCTTTAGGTAGGCGGGCACCAGGAGCTCCACCAGCTTCTCCAGTGAGCCTTCCTTGAACGTTTCCATAACCCGGGCCTCATCCAGGTCCGCATGTGAACTATAGACACACTGGGGTGGACAGAGTGGGGACATACTGTCAGAGGCAGCCCATGAACCACCAGGAGGGTTGGGGGCCCGGAGCTTGGACCAGGAACTCCCTCTCCCTCAGTGACCTGTCGCGGGAGGTGGGACATGAGTGCCTTCAGCAGGAAACAGGACTCAGCTTTCCAGGCAGAATTGGAGGTAGGAGATGATTAAAAACATTGGGAACCTGAAATGATTTTATTAACTAAAGTAACCATGGTATCTCCCTGTAGAAAGAACAGTATCCCACTGTGTCCTCACAAAACACCCCATTCCAGAGATGTGAAAACAGAGGCTTGGTGATATCCAGTATCTGCTCGAAGTCACCTGGTCAGAACCCGAAACTGTGTGACACTAGGTTTCCCTGATGTCTCTTCTGTGCTATGTGAGGGTTGCTCTGCTCCTGACTCAGAGGGGAACATCTGGTGCAAGCTCACTCCCTCCCAGTTGCAGACAGTGCACAGAGCGGACACACCCATGAGATAAGCAAGACACAGATTTTTCTTTCTGTGCATTAAAGGAGTTTTTGAGAACCCGAAGCTATGGAGCACCCAGATCCAGCCCAGAGTGAGAGCCTGGAGATCCTGGAGAACCGAGAATCTGACCAGATGGCTCAGGGAGGACAAATGTGAATGGTTGGTAAAGGATTGAGAGGTGGCTCAGCTTCTCAGGGACAACAAATGCCTCAAAACTACCCTGCAGTTTTATTGGCCACCCTGACAGCAGACTGGCAAAATGGAAAAGAACCATAACACCGTGACAGGCTCAATGCAGAGACGCAGCCAGCATCACAAACTGCCACAAACTGCTCGGCCCCGGGGTTGCGACCGCTGTTTTGGGAAAGAGTCTGGCTCTAGTGATCCTAACTTGAAATGTGCACATCCTTCCCCAGCATGCCACTCCTGGGGGTCTGTCCTGGGTGGGTCACTGTATGAGGACACACGTAAGCGTTCCTGCAGCCCTGCTGAAAGGGCAGCAGAAGGAATCAGTCCAGGGCCAGCAGAGGTGAGAGGCTCAGTCCCTGTGGGGATAGGCCATTCTGGAACATTCTGCAGCGAGTCAGGATACAGCCCCTGACCTGAAAGGGTCATGTGATGTGTTCCCGGAGACTGCAGGTTGTAGAAAACGGTGTGTAATAGTCTGAACCCTGCACTTTAGGGTAAAAGAAGCCTGCTAAGTGTGATGATGTGTGAAGCTGGGAGAAGGTGTGGAAGGACAGTCCAGCCTACTGCTGCCTGGGCCCTGGGGTTGGAAGTTAAACACTAAAATAGCAGCAACATGCAAAAGGTGCATGGACTTAAGTGAGGACAGTAAAAAAACTGGTTCCTGATATTCCTACAAATATGGGAAGAGTGAATTTGTAGCTGGCCAGGGCAGGGGGAGCAGCGGGGAGGGGGGGAAGATTGATTCCTTTGGGAGGGGACTGGGGGTCCTCGAGACGGAAAGTCCTGGGAAGGACCTGAGATCTACAGGGTGGTTTCTGGGCCCCGGGCCCCCTCTGGTCGTTTCGGGTCCCTGGGTGGGGACGCCACTCCCCTCCCCCCGCACTCACCCAGAACCTGTGCCAGCCCTTCCTGGCCCCTTTTCTGGGGTAGACCAAGTAGATGACACCATTCTCCTTCTCCTTGGGGATCTCCTGCAGGCAGTTCTGCAGAAATAGTGCCAGCAGTGGCCAGGGAGGTATCAAGACCCCCTCCGAGCTGCCTGCTTCCCTCTCTGCCCGTCAAACCCTGTGCCTCCGAGGAGCTCCCAGTTCCCACATGCTGGATGGGTCGGCCTGTGGGCTGCACCATCCAGCCCTGACAAAGTCCACGGATAGAAAAATCAACCTCTGCCTATCGCAGCAGGATCTGGCAGAAGCTGGGCTGGCACAGGGTCTGCAGTGGCCCTGGCAATGCCAGCAGCTAGGGCTGCACGTTGACTGCCACACTCAGGGTGAGCTGGATCTCTGAGAAGGCCCAGGTGAGAGTGCTGACTCAGCCTGTGACCCCGAGAGTCCCTCCCTAAGGCCTGGTCTGAACTGGAACCCCTGGGTAGACTTATATCCCAGTGTTCTGTGTTATCGGGGTGGTCAGGGCAGGAAAGTGAAAGAGGCCTCCACATTTGCCAGCCCAGCCCCCAGCCTCCCCAAGGCACTGAACCTGATGGAGTAGTCCCAGCCACAGTCAGACTCAGCCCCATGAACCCAGTATGGTGAGAGACCGTGGGGGTGGACCTAGGGGTTGCCCTCCAGGTGTGCTAGTCCTGAAGCAGCAGCACCATTTTCATCATCCTTATTATCACTCCTCCTCTCCCAGATCTCCCCAGATCACATGGTGTCTCCTTCCCTGACCCCCACCATCTCTCTCCCAGATGGACCGTGCCTCAGCCAACAACTTTCTGCCTCATCAGTTCTGTCCACATTTCCTCCCAGCCCCCATTACTGGGGACCCCATGAGGACAAGGGCTGGCATGGCCTGGGGGATGGTATGAAATTGGGGATGGGTGTGGATCTGCCCAGGTGGGATCACAGTGGTGGCCTGGCCTGGATTGGCAGCCCTGGGCCATCCTGTGTTACCTTTGGATTCTTTTTGGTGAATGGCCTGAGCTTTCGTGGTTGGGAGACAAGACCTTGTCTCAGCCTTGGTGAAAGTGTTGAACTCCTCGGTCTCTCAAGCTTTGATACAAGGGAAGATGGGAGACAACAAGAAAATATATTCCTAGTTTGAGTGTCCCCACTCAAGTGAGCTGGGTAGGGGGCTGGTCACCAGGGTTCCAAGTTCTATATACTCTGTCGTCAAGGAAGTGAGGTCACGTCCTGGCCTCCTGACTTGGGCCTGATGTCAGTTAAGACCTCCCCAAAGTCCCCTCTATGCTGCTGAATGCTCACCTCTCCCCATGCCATCTCCATAACTGTAGACAGTGACACCAACACAGCCCTCGCCTGCCCCCAGAACCTGGGGAAGGCCTGGGCGTATCCAGGGCCCTAGCTTTGAGCAGACAGAGCTGGGTTCAGACAAAGCTCATCCCTCTCAACCAGTTTGTGACCCTGGACAAGTCTTTGTGGTTTTCAGAGCCTCCCCAGTGCCTCTGCCTACACCGTAGGGATCATTCTAGCGTCTTCTTCCTAGGAACCTCAGCAGAGATATGTGAGGTAACACCTATCGAACCCGTGGGCTGGCATTACCTGTAGCTAATCAGGGGTGGATTATCTAATAGGCAAGGTAAGCACATGGCTTACCTGCTTACCAGATCATCTGTAATGAACATTTTCACCTTTTTATATTTTTTCATTGCATCTAGTACTCTGCTTCTAGGTATGGCTGGCACCTGCCTCTCCGAACCCCACAGCCCCTTCCTATATAATCAAAGCCTCTTTTCAGATATACAGTCCCTGACAGGGGGCAGATGACCCTGTAAGCAACGTAAGCACAGGTCTACTTGTGCTTACTTTCTAATCTTTAGTGAACAATTTCACATGGGTTTTGCCACATCAAAGATGTGGTGTTCACCACCATGCTTACCTTGCCTATTGGATAATCTGCCCCTGTACCTAATGCAAAACTCAGAGATGGAAGAATTTCAAGCAGGGGTGGGAAGCAGCATGGAATACATCTCCAAACAGGGCTGGGCTCTGGTGCTGTGAGCTTGGGAAAGTCACTTCCACTCTTGGTCTCATTTCCCCAATCTGCACTAGGATGGGGTTGGAATTAAATGAACATCAGATATTGTCACCGTCTGCATAAAACCCTTCAGTAACTCCCATTATATAGAATCTGACAGTGTCTCATCTCAGAGTAGGGGGTGAACAGCCTGCACATTGGCTCCCAACAATCCTACCTCCTGGTCTCCACATCCTCCCCCACTTTGGATTGGACTCAGGGACTCGCTTCTCAAGAATGTTGTTGTTAGGTGCCACTGAGTCGATTTCAACTCATAATGACCCCATTTGGGGCAATGTTTCTTGGTTCTCTTTTATTCTCTCTCTCTTTCTCAGTTCTCTCTCTCTGTCTGTCATTTATTTCTCTCTCTTTGCCCAGGAAGGAGCTGTGATGTATGACCTGCCCATGGAGATACTCATGTGACAAAGACCTGAGGGAGGGTCCTGATCAACAGACAGAGAGGGAGTGAGGCCCTCCAGACCAACAGCTCACAGAGTCCTGCTCATAACATGGAAGTGAGTAGGGAGCAGATCCTCCCCAGTCAAGGCTCAGTTGAGACCACAACCACAGGGTCCTGAGAACTTGGGGCAGTCACCAGGTAAGCCATGCCTGGATTCCTGGCCTACAGAGACTGTGTGCTGTGTTGTGTTGTGAGTCATTAGTTTTGGGGGTGTTGTTATCACAGAGCAGGAGATAACTCCTCCAGCCCACCAGGTCATGGATCCTGGACCTGTCCTCCTCCTTCCTGCCTCCTCTCCTCCTCAGTTCCCTCTAGCCATACTGGCTGCATATCAACCCCTATTCTGGACAAACTCACATCTGCCTCCCAGTCTCTGCACCAGCTATGTCTTCTCCCTGGTACACTGTCCCCAGACTCGTGCAGGGCTGGTCCCTCCTGTCATTCTGGTCACGCATAAGTGTCACTGTAATGAGGTCTTTTGGACCACACACCAGCCTTATCTCACAGCACCTTATTTTCTCTATAAAATATGCTTTTCTCTTTGCATGTACTTGTTTCCATTCTTTTATCCATCTTCGTGTCTCCCCTACAGATTGTGACCTCCTGGGGACAGGGACGTCGTGGATCCTTTTCAGAACCAGCCCCTGGACCACCTGCTGATGTCGATCCTGCCCCTGTGCTAACACTGGATATCCATAGTGCACCAACTATTCCGTCACCAATATCAGATGGACAGACAGCTGGAGGGGTAGGTTTGAATCCTGTGCCACCTCCAGAAATGGCTCCCAGGCCACCTCCTGACATCGATTCTGCTCCTGCTCAACATCAGAGCTCTATAGAGCGCCAGGTCCTCCATCTCCAGCTGTGCCTCGGTCACCAGAGGTTGAGTCATTTGCTGCACATCCTCCACAGCCACTCCTCATTCACAGCTAGGGAATTTCAGCTCCAGAACCACACCTTTTCTTCAACTCACCTGAGTGGGAATTTTTTTGATTTTGTCATAGTATTTTTCCAGATCACTTTATATTTTATACTATTTTAACAGGTAGATTTCTCATAGAATAAAATGTTTTAATAGTTTTAAAGCATGTAGCATAGTGGCTTTATGTACTTTTACAATCTTATTCAACCATCCTCAGTATCTACTTCAGAACATTTTCATCACCACTGTGATGGTTAATGTTATGTGTCAGTTTGGTTAGGGCATGATTCTCAGGGGTTTGGCAGAAATTATGTAATCAGTCTCCATTTTGTGATCTGATGTGAGCAGCCAATCAGTTTGGAAGAGGAGTTTCCTTGCAGGAGTGAACTGCAAATTAACACACCTCCTGGTACCTGGTATGCAGCCATTAATCTGGCCGATGCGTTTTTCTTCATCCTTGTTTAGAAGGACGGGCCCCTCTTGGTAAATCACTGTGCAGATCTGTAGGATTTTGGAGTAAATCCCTGCCATCCTCTGCATTTAACTACTCTCCTTTTGAGAAACAGCTTTTGGCTTGTTACTGGGCCTTAGTAGAGACTGAACGCTCATGCATGGGCTACCGAGTCACCATGTGGCCTGAGCTGCCCGTTATGAACTGGATGTTTTCTGACCCACAGAGTCATAAAGTTGGATGTGCCCAGCGGCACTTCATCATTAATTGAAGTGGTATATACAAGATCGGGCCTCAGCAGGACCTGAAGGCACAAGTAAGTTGCATGAGGAAATGCCCAGATGCCATGGTCTCCATTCCTGCCACATACTTTTCATCTCCCAGTCTGCAACTGTGGCCTCATGGGAGCTCTTTATGGTCAGGTGACTGAAGATGAGAAAACTCATGCCTTGGTTACAGATGGTTCTGCACAATATGGAGGCACTCGTTGAAAATGGAGAGCAGCAGCACTATAGCCCCTTGCTGGGACCTCCCTGAAGGACAGTGGGGAAGGGAAATCCTCCCAATGGGCAGAACTTTGAGCTGTGCACCTGGGTGTTCACTTTGCTTGGAAGGAGAAATGGCCAGATGTGCGATTGTATGTATACTGATCCATGGGCTGTGGCCAGTGGTTTAGCTGGATTGTCAAGGACTTGGAAGTGCACGACTGGGAAACTGGAGATAAGGATTTATGAGGAAGTGGTATGTGGATATACCTCTTTGAATGGGCCAAAGAAGTGAAGATATTTGTGCCTTATGTGAATGCTCACTAAAGAGTGACCTCAGCAGATGAAGACTTTAACAATCAAGTGGGTAGGATGACGTGTTTTGTGGAAACCACTCATTCTCCTTTCCCAGGTACTCCCATCATTGCTCATGAACAAAGTGGCCATGATGGCAGGGATGGAGGTTATGCATGGGCCCAGCAACATAGACTTCTACTTATCAACGCAGACTTGGTGATAGCCACTGCCAAGTGCCCAGTCTGCCAGCAGCAGAGACCAACACTGAGTCCCCGATATGGCCCCACCCCTCAAAGAAGCACCCAACTTTCCATGGGCCATAAAATGACAGTGTTCTTCAGCTGGTTCGGCTTCTTCAGGAAGAGAAGTGTGGCTTCTTTGAACTCATGAATAAGAATATCCAGGGATGCTTTGAGTCTTTATGGACTATCAGATGTTCTGTGGAAACTATTACAAACCCTGATTGGAAAAATCACAGCACTGTCTTCTGAGGTTTCTAGAAAAGCAAATTTCCTGCAAGTTATCTTTTGATCAAAAGCTCCTAACTTGGGCCCTGTATTCTTTACTATGGATACAAATGACTGTGTTAAGGTGAACATATGGTATATAATCCTTCAGGCATATACTTGGGTTTGACAGAATTGTTATTAAGGGCAAATGGTATATATGATAACTGGCTGAAGTTTTATGAGTAATGATTTATATTCTAGTGTATCTGTATCTCAGCCTATACCTATTAGCATGAAACATTCTGTATTCAGAGTTTCTAAGGAAAAAATTAAATGCAGCCCGGTTTATAGATGCTGCAGCATTGAATATGGGTATCGGAAGGAAATGGACAATATAGCTTACTATTCCAACTTTAGGCTGTTTCCTGTAATGAAAGTATCCTTAGTGCACGTAATTTCAAGCTGTGTATCTTGGTCAGTTTGCCTGGAAGTACGACAGAGATGTTCACCTACAAAGACGTTTGAGCAGTGGCTGATGATTTAACCGAATCACCAGGAGCTTGGGAAGCAAAAAGTTTGGAGGATTATTGACCAAGTGGTTTCTTTATGGATGGACCTAAGTGGTTAGAAAAATGGGGAATATTAGTTTCCCATATGAATACTTTGAAAATTACATCCTCAATAATCTGGTGAAGGTGATGACCTGTTATCTTCTAGTCTCTTTCCTATTCACTTCACTTCCCATTCAGTTAATTCATCAATGGAATGAACTACCAGCCAGCTAACAATTTTCAGGCGAATCTCATTGGAACTTTTCCATGAGAGGGAAGAGCAATTTGTGTGGACACTGCTCTAAGTATATAGATGTTGCCTTTTCTGTTCAAGTTGCTTCAGTTAATACTGCCTGATATGGAATAAACAAACGTTTTAATCACTGTCATGCTATATTACACTATTGCATTGTAGCAAGGTACTCATTTTACAAGAATAGGAAGGCAATGAACTCATACCCATGAAATTCGATAGACTGTTCATGCAACTAATCAAAGAGAATCTGATGCATTACTGGAGTGGCGTAATCGCTCACTGAAGAATCAGTTCTTGGATCAAGTATTGATGTCAACATCATGAGAGCCTGGGTCACTGTCATCCACATGTGATCTGTGTTCTGTATTAGGAACCAATGTATGAGGTTATTTCTCCGATAACCAGACTGCAAGTCTAAGTGCTAGGGGTAAAATTGGGAATGTCACTTTAAAATCTACTAAACTCCTTGTACCTTTTTTTTTTTCTACCCATATGTCTTTGGACTCTGATAATTTCTACTCAAAAGAGGAATAGTTTTACAAAGGGACAATCAATTTCTAAAATACACTACAAATTGAGACTCTTCTGGACACTTGTGGATTCTTCTTTTCATTGAACCAAGAGGTACAATGGATGCTTTGTATTCTTTTGGGTGACAGATTCTGATTAGCCAAGGAAAGTGTTAATAAGGAGAGAAGGAGGAGTACAGCCGTAACCCAGGGAATTTTTCAGAATGCCTTCTAGTACTGTCATGTCTGATGGTAAATCTTAATGAGCAACTAGAGTACTTCATCAGAGACAAGAACACAAAGCTCAGATCCTCATAAAAGGTTTGAGTCACCCTGCTAGGTACATTTCAAGGCATTAAGATTACTGCTAAGACCAAACGAATAGAAAATTTATTCTGAAGTACAGTATTTCCTATCTATTTCTTTTGCCAACCAAAACTTTGCTCTAATAATACATTTAAAATGCTTCTTTTTCAGTGAAGAAATCAAAATTGACAGATCTCTTTTGTCCTCCCAAAGGATCCCCACAAACAGGGACCCATAAAACTCTTCGTATGCACTTTGACTTCTACTAGACTCTATTGTTATTATGTTTTAGTCTAGAGCCTCTGTGGTCCTCATGGAGCCTAGGTCTAGATGTCTTAATAACTGACTTAAACTTCCTTCTTTCCCAGAAGATGAGGGAAGCCTCAATGCTGCAATTATTTGAAAATGTTGCACTGCTATGTCCAATCAAATCCATTGTGGATAACTGCTGCAGATGTTTTGGCAGACTGTCAGCATTACCTTTGGCTCAGCGCCTCTACTTTTCTTACATATCCATGGCAATCTTTGTTTCTTCGTTGAAAGAGTATAAGCATCCAGAAATGGAGGCGAGAGAATATCCTGCCGATTGATTCCTCAGGTTTACTTCGCATGACTACAGAATATAATTTCTGGAATTACTTCAGTATGGCAGAGCATAATTTGGAAAGTTCACTTCATCTCTCTTCTAAAAAGACCTATAGCATTTTTCATGGAACAAACTATTAAAGGAAAGGCCAATAATTTAAATAGAGCAACGAGGAAAACAAATTCCAGTCCTATATGGAAAGAATATAAAACTGGGATAATGAACATGTATTTGGGAATTTTTTTGTAGTTCATTTTATCTCAAAGAGTTGATTTTCAGCACTTGAAGTTGTGGCACAGTCACTGATTATGTTTACCATTCCCAGAGTAAAAACAATAACAAGAGGAAAACATTGGAATTCTTCACTTTTAACTGAATCTGACAAATTACCAGAGGATACAAGGTAAAAGTAACTTTTAAAACACGTGCATTTTTGACAAATATTAAGTCATAAATGGACTGCTTGCTTGTTGGCTGCTGTAAGAAGTGTTATCTTTTTAATGTGTGAATGTTTTCAGTCATAAACCTATTAAAGTTTGCTTAGTTTATTAGGAGTAAATCTTACAATAATCTGTATTTTTGCTCCTAAGGTTAATAAATAAAATGTCTTATTAAAAATAATATTTCATGACTATTACAGGCTGTGTTTTCACTGCTTAACTACTTCACAACTCTCCAGACACTAAGTATCACCTAATTAAAATTCTGTTGACAATACATTATTTGCATATTTAATTTTTCATGGGGCTGGTAAATGTTTTATTTTCAACATTAATATATTCTTGAATAACATTAACACAAAATGCCATTTTTCTCTGCCATCTTCTCCCTTAGGCAAAATATTGTACTTCAGTTTTTTTCTTTTTAAGCTTGTTACAATTTCTTTGATTCATTCCTTCAGCTTCAAATGGTTAATCCAAAAGCACCTTTATATATTATTAATATAAACCTCATTAGCACCAATTATTTTGGTGTGAATTGTGAGATTGAGAAGGTAAGGTATAATAAAAAATAAAAAGAATAACTCACATTTGTTGAGTACTTTCTCTGCCAAAAATGATGCTAACTGATTTACATACATTATCTCTTTTTATATCCCCAAGAAACCTTTGAGGGTTATATTATTTTTATCCCCAGTTTGTATATGAGGATGACATAGACAGCATGAGTAACTGGTCCAGGGTCCCAGTCAGAAAGTGAGAGAAGCAAACTGAGACTTAGGTCTGTTTACACTGAACCCAGTACTAACCCTGGAACTATTACAGAGCCCTCAAGTTTTTCTATGAATCTTCATGCTCAGTTATCATTCCATATTACCTGTATAATAAATATGTACTGATTAATTACAATTGTCAGACACAGAACGTTATGCTGATGCTGACGATATACAGAAACCAAGCTGAATTTTGATCTTAAGAAAATTATTGTCTAGGGAGGAAAACATTGCAATTCTTCACTTTTAACTGAATCTAAGAAGTTACAAGAGGATACGAGGTAAAAGTACCTTTTAAAATAATAGGTCATAAATGGACTACCTGTTTGTATTGAAAGAGTATTGAAATACTCTGATGACAGCTATAACCTTGGAAGCATGATGTATACAAAGATGTTTTGGTGCAGACTGGAGAATTAGGTAGCTTATTCTGAAGATGTGAAACTTCAACTCACCTCTATAGTAAGTCAGGTAAGGACACTGGAAGTGCCCCTTATCAAAATGTGGTGTAGTATAGTAATAAAGAGCTGGATTCTGGAGGTTTCCTGGCTTCAGATTCTGCTTCTGACATTAGCAGTTGACATTCAACAGTCTTCTTCATATATTAGTGCCTCAGTTTTCTCATCTGTACACTAGGGAACATCATAGGACCTCTCTCATATTATTATTGTATAGATTCTGTAAGTTACTTAGAAAAGGGCCTGGCATATAATAAATACTGCATAAATGTTTGGTTTTAATTATTGCTTAGAGAAAATTATGCATATAAAGGCCTGAGGCAAGAGAAAGGGTAGGCCATATTGTTATTACAAGGAGTTCAAAGTCTAATTGAGCTGTGTGGTGAATGAATTAACGATGCCCATGAAAGGTATATTGAAGATAAACAAATATGCTTTCAAGGATTTCCTCATGTGTATCTTTTTGTTCTGTGTCCATTTCTAAAATATGTCCTCTAGCTAAACTGTGTATGGTCTTCTTCTCCAAGAACTGTAAGCCTTGGGCTCAGGAAATGCAGAAATTTTTTGTTTATGCTAGGGCTTTGTGAGTCCATCTAGAAGAGAAATCCTGGTAAGGGCAGGAAAATTATTTTTGTGTTTTGATGTGCACAACTTTTCTCCTAGAGGGTATATAGTACCTGTGACCCACAAAAAGTAATTGCATCTCCTAGGTGATTTTTCAGTTCGTTCACATTCTTCGTATTCATTGGTACTGAATTATTCCTCACTTTGGCCAATGAAGCCCCCTCTATCTCCAAACTGAGACTATATAAATTGTTTAGAAAATGTCAGTTATTTTTGCTCACTTTCAACAACCGTTTCATGATATTGAAGTTATTGTGTAAATCATGGGTGAAAAATACATAGAGAAGTGGTACTTGTAAATGTGAAATGCATTGCGGTGGAAAGACTTTGCACTCGAACAGAGACAAAAGAGTTAATTCCACCAATTGCTGGAATTAGGAAATGAAACTAACCTTTGAATTCATTATCAATTGTAATTGGCTTCCATTTATGTCACAGTATCTCTGTTTTAAGGCTAAAATTAAGAATTATTACAAAGTAGCTTTAAATTCTAACACTAAAGAATTAAGTGTAACACTAGGGTCAAATCAAAGCATTCCTTCCTTTATTTTGCCTGGTGCCTCTCAGCACCAGAGAAAGGAGGAATCATTCGGAAGTGACTGACTTCATTCTTGTTGGCTTCAGAGTCAGCCCAGACCTGCGTATTCTCCTTTGCCTGCTATTTCTGCTCGTATATGCTGTAATTCTTCTAGGGAATGTTGGGATGATGGCCATTATCATGACTGATCCCCGGCTGAACACACCAATGTATTTCTTCCTAGGCAACCTCTCCTTCATTGATCTCTTCTATTCATCTGTGATTGTGCCCAAGGCCCTGATCAACTTCTGGTCCGAGAGCAAGTCCATCTGATTTGCAGCCTGTGTGACTCAGTTCTTTCTCTTTGCCCTCTTTATTGTGACTGAGGGATTTCTCCTGGCAGCCATGGCTTATGACTGCTTCATTGCCATCTGCAATCCACTCTTCTACTCTATTCAGATGTCAACAGATCTTTGCACTCAGTTGGTGGCTGGTTCCTATTTCTGTGGCTGCATCAGTTGAGTTCTTCAGACCAGCATGACATTCACCTTATCCTTTTGTGCTTCTCGGGCCACTGACCATTTCTACTGTGGTATTCACCCACTTCAGAGGATTTCATGTTCTGATCTCTTTATCTATAAAGTGGTGTCTTTTTCTATTTGTACCATCATCATCTTGCCTACCATCAGAGTCATTATTGTTTCTTATATGTATATTGTGACTACAGTTCTCAAGATACGCTCCACTGAGGGACGTAAGAAAACCTTCTCCACTTGTAGCTCTCACCTGAGAGTCGTGAGTGTGCTGTATGGTGCTGTCTTTTTTATGTATCTCACTCCTGACAGATTTCCTGAAATGAGTAAAGTGGCCTCCTTATGTTACATCCTAGTCACCCCCATGTTGAATCCTTCGATTTACTCTCTGAGAAACAAAGATGTCAGAGAGGCTGTAAAAAATTTTCTAGAGAAGAAAAATACCATGCTTTGATTATCGTTTATCTTCTACCAATTGCGTTGTTGATTTTATTTTATCTATTTTTTATTTTTTATCTTTTTTTAAATTCAAACTTAGATGAAGGTTTACAGAACAAACTAGTTTCTTATCAAACAGCTTGTACACAAACTGTTGTATGACATTGGTTAACATCCCCAAGACATGACAACACTCTCCCTTCTCAACCCTGGGTTCCCCATTACCAGCTTTCCTGATCCCTCCTGGGTTCCAGTCCCTGCCTCAGGGCTTGTGTGCCCCTTTAGTCTTGTTTTATTCCATGGGTCTGTTCAATCTTTGGCTGAAGGGTGAACCTCAGGAGTGACCTCATTACTGAGTTGAAAGTGTATCAGGGTCCATACTCTCAGGGTTTCTCCAGGCTCTTTCAGGCCAGCAAATCTGGTCTTTCTTTTTGAGTTAGAATTTTGTTCTACATTTTTCTCCAGCTCTGTCCAGGTCACTGTTGTGATCCCTGTCAGAGCAGTCAGTGGTGGTAGCCAGGCACTATCTAGTTGTACTGGACTCAGTCTGGTGGAAGCCGTGGTAAATGTGGTCCATTAGTCCTTTGGACTAATCTTTCTCTTGTGTCTTTAGTTTTCTTCATTATTCCTTGCTCCCGAAGGGGTGAGACCAGTGGAGTATCCTAGATGGCCATTGACAGGCTTTTAAGACCCAGACGCTACTCACCAAAGTAGAATGTAAAACATATTCTTTATAAACTACGTTATGCCAATTGAGCTTGATATTCTCGAAGTCCATCATGCCCACAGCCCTCAACCCAGCAATTCGGTCCTGTAGGGCGTTTGGATGTGACTGTGGAGCTACCTTGGCCTGACCTTGTACAGGTTGTGGTTGCTACCCTAGTATCGTGTGCTGTCTTACCCTTTGCCAAAGTTACCACTTCCCTATTGTCTGTTAAGTGTTTTCCCATCTCTACCGCTCCCATCCCTCATAACCATCAAAGATTGTTTCTTTCTGTAAGTAAACCTTTTCATGAGTTTTTACAGTAGTGGTCTCATGCAATATTTGTTCTTTTGTAATTGACTTATTTCACTCAGCATAATGCCCTCTAGTTTCATCTATGTTATGAGATGCTTCACAGATTCGTCGTTGTTCTTTATCATTGAGTAATACTCCATTGTGTGCATGTACCACAATTTGTTTATCCATTCATCTGTTGGTGGGCATCTAGGTTGCTTCCATCTTTTTGGAGTTGGGAACAATGCAGCAATGAACATGGGTGTGCATACGTCTATTCGTGTGATGACTCTTATTTCTAAAGGTTATATTCCTAGGAGTGGAATTGCTGGATCATATGGTATTTCTACTGTGTCCTATAGGGTTGCTATGAGTCGGAATCGACTTGACGGCACTGGGTTTGGGTTATGGTATTTCTATTTCTAGCTTTCTAAGGAAGCGCCATATCGTTTTCCAAAATGGTTGCATCATTTTGCATTCCCACCGGCAGTGCATAAGAGTCCCCGCTGCCTCTCCAACGTTTGTTATTTTCTGTTGGTTCATGCCAGTAATGCCAGGGTGAGATGGTATCTCATTGTGGTTTTGATTTGCATTCCTCTGATGGCTAGAGATAGTGAGCATTTCCTCATGTGTTTGTTGGCCGCTCGAATGTCTTCTTTGGTGAAGTGTCTGTTAATTTCTTTGCCCATTTTTTAGTTGGATTATTTGTCTTTTTGCTGTAGAGGTGTTGGATTTTCGTGTAGATTTTAGAGATTAGACTTTTGTCTGATTTGTAATAAGCAAAAATTTTTTCCCAGTCTGTAGGTTCTCTTTTTACTCTTTTGGTGAATTCTCTTGATGAGTGTATGTTTAATTTTTAGAAGATCCAGTTATCTAGCTTATTCTGTGGCACTTGTGTGTTGTTGATTGTGGTTTATATCCTGTTAATGCCATGTATTAGGGCCTCTAATGTTGATCCTATTTTTTCTTCTATGAACTTCATAGTTTTTGGCTTTATATTTAGGTCTTTGATCCACTTTGAATTAGTTTTTGTATATGATACGAAGCACTGGTCCTGTTTTATTTTTTTGCAGGTGGACACCCAGTTTTGCCAGCACCATTTGTTAAAAAGACTACCTTTTCCTCATTTGATGCACTTTGGGCCCTTGGCCAAAGTCAGGTGACTATAGGTAGATGGATTTACATTTGGATTCTCAATTCTGTTCCATTGGCTGATGTATCTGTCAATCTTGTACTAGTACAAGGCTGTTTTGACTACCATAGCTATATAGCAGGTTCTGAGGTCAGGTAGTATGAATCCTCCTACTTTATTCTTCTTTAATAGTGCTTTACTTATCCAGGGATTCTTTCCTTTCCATATAAAGTTAATGATAAGTTTTTCCATCTCTTTAAAGAATGTTGTTGGTATTTGGATTGGTATTGCATTGCATTTGTAAATCGCTTTGGGTAGAATTGTCATTTTCACAAAGTTGAGTCTACTTATCCATGAACATGGTATATTTTTCCATTTATGTAGATCTCTTTTGGTTTCTTGCAGTAGTGTTTTGTGTTTTTCTTTGTATAGGTCTTTTTCATTCCTGGCTCGATTTTTTCACAAGTATTTTATTTTTTTAGGGGTTATTATAAATGCTATTTTTTTCCTAATTTCCTTTTCATCATTCTTTTTTTTTTTTTTTGGTGTATAAGAATCCAGCTGATTTTTGAATGTTTATCTTGTATCCTGCTTCTCTGCTGAATCTTTCTATTACTTTCAGTAGTTTTCTCGTGGAGTTTTTTGGGTTTTCTATATATAGTGTCATATCATCTGCAAATAGGGACAGTTTAACTTCTTCATTACCACTTTGGTTGCACTTTATTTCTGTTTCTTGCCTTATTGCTCTAGTTAGGTCCTCCAGCACAGTTTTAAGTAGGAGTGGTGATAAAGGGCATCCTTGTTCCTATTCTCAAGGGGAATGTTTTCTACTTCTCTCCATTAGGAATGATGTTGGCCATTGGTTTTGAATATATGCCCTTTATTATGTCAAGAAATTTCCCTTCTATACCTATTTTATTGAGAGTTTTTCAGGAATGAGTGTTGGACTTTGTCGAACAGCTTTTCTGCATCATTGAGATGATCATATGATTATTTTCTTTCCTTTTATTTATGTGGTGAATTACACTGATTGATTTTCTAATGTTGATACATCCTTGCATACCTGGTATGAATCCTACTTGGTCATGGTGTATTATTTTTTTGGTATGATTGTGCATTCTGTTGGCTAGAACTTTGTTGAGAACTTTTGCATCTATATTCATGAGAGATATTGGTTTGTAATTTTCTTTTTTTGTGGTATCTTTGCCTGGTTTAGGTGTCAGGGTTATGCTGGCTTCATAGATTGAATTCAGAAATATCACTTCCTTTTCTATGTTCTGAAATAGTTTAAGTAGTACTGGTGTAAGCTCTTCTCTGAATGTTTAGTAGAATTCTCCAGTGAAGCCATCTGGTCCAGAGCTTTATTTTTTTGGGGGGAGGGGGCGTGGAGTTTTTTTGATTACCTTTTCAACCCCTTCTCTTGGTATGGGTCTGTTCCGATTTTCAGCATCATTTTGTGTTAGTTTGAGTAGGTACAGTGTCTCTAGAAATTTGTTCATTTCCTCTAGGTTTTCAAATTTATTGGAGTATAGTTTTTCATAAAACTCTGTTATGATCCTTTTTTATTTCAGTTGGGTCTGTAGTAATGTCCCCCATTTTATTTCTTATTTGGGTTATTTGCATCCTTTCCTGTTTCTCATTTGTCAGTTTGTCCAGTGGTTTGTCGATTTTTTTGATCTTTTCAAGAACCAACTTTTGGTTCGTTGATTCTAATATATATATATTTTTAATTCTATGCTGCATTTTATTTATTTCTGCTCTGATCTTTATTATTTGCTTTCTTCTGGTGGCTGTGGACTTTTTTGCCTGTTCTCTTTCTATTCATTCAAATTGTGTAGCTAATGCTTTGATTTTGTCCCTTTCTTTCTTTTTTTTAATGTGTGCATCGATTGCTCTAAATTACCTCTGAGAACTGCTTTTGCTGTGTCCCAAATGTTTTGGTATGATGTATTTTCATTTTCTTTTGATTCTAGGAATTTTGTGATTCCATCTCTGTTTTCTTCTATTACCCAGTTGTTTTTAAATGGGATGTTATTCAGTTTCCATGTAATTGACTTTTTTTCCTTGCTCTTCCTGTTGTTAATTTCTACCTTGATGGCATTGTCGTCAGAGAAGACACTTTGTATTATCTCAGTGTTTTGGATTTTGTTGATGATTGCTTTGTGGCCTAAGATGTGGTTTATTCTGGAAAACGTTCCATGTGCCTTGGGAAAGAATGTGTATTTTGAAGCTGTTGAGCAGAGTGTTCTATATATGTCTCTGAGTTCAAGTTGCCTGATTGTGGCCTTTAGATCTTCTGTATCTTTGTTGAGTTTCTTTCTAGATGCTCTGTCCTTTACCAAGGGTGGTGTGTTGAAGTCTCCTACTGTTATAGTGAAACTGTCAGTTTCCTTTTTCAGTGCTGTTAGAGTTTGCTTTATGTATTTTGAAGCCCTGTCATTGGGTGTGCAGATGTTTATTATGGTTAAGCCTTCATAATAGAGCATCCCTTTAATCATTATATAGTGTCCCCCTTTGTGTTTTATGGCAGATTTTGTTTTAAAGTCTATTTTATCTGAGATTAGTATTGCCACTCTTACTCTTTTTTGGTAGCTGCTTCTTGATAATGTTTTTTACGTCCTTTGATTTTTAATAAATTTATATCTTTGTTTCTAAGGTATGTCTCTTGTGGACGGTATATTGATGACTCTTGTTTTTTTATCCATTCTGTCATCCTCTGTCTCTTTATGGGTGCATTTTGGCCATTTACGTTTGCTATAATTTAAAAAAAAAAAAATTTTTTTAATTTTTGATAGGTGCTTTTATTGCTATTATTTTGTAGTGCTTTTTTTTGTGGTGCTGATAATTTCTTTGTTTTTCCTACTCTCCTGTGTTAATTTGTTTGTGGGTTTTTTTTTTAATTTATTATTATTATTTTTTGTAGATTTTGTGTTTACTGAGACTTTATGTTTTTCTTCTTTATTTTGATGAGTAGGTTTGTTAACTTTCTTTGTGGTTACCCTGAAATTTACCTTTCTCTTCCCAGGTTTGAATTTTTTTATTATTATTACTTGGTATCACCTTTCCTTCCTCTCCGTTAGAAAATTCTGTATCCACACTCTTTTTATTTCCTCTTTTATTGTTCTGAAATTGTTGTCATTTACAGATTAACCTCTCTGGTTCCCTGTTGTAAATGTTTTGGTTTTGAATAGCCCTTGAGAGTTCATTTCCTAGGTTGGTTGGTATCTGGCTGGTGCATTCTTGTGTCTTAGATTCAGGCTGTGGTCTGATGTTCTTTGTTCTCAGAACAAAGGACTTCCTTAATAATTATTGTAAGTTTGGTTTGGTTTTTACATATTCTCTCAATTTCTGTTTATCTGGAAATGTCCCAATTTCACCATCATATTTGAATGAGAATTGTCAGTATATATTATTATTGGTTGGCAATTTTATTTTTTCAAGGTTTTATATATGTCATCCTATTGCCTTCTTGCCTGCATTGTTTCTACGGAATAATCAGAGCTTAGTCGTTTCCCCTCTGTACGTGACTTTTTTTTTTTTTTTTTAGCTGCTCTCAGGATTGTTTTGTTGTCTTTGGTTTTAGACAGTGTGATTATGATGTGTCTTGGTGATTTTCTCTTGGGGGCTATCCCATATGGGATTCATTGAGCTTTGTGGATGGTCAGCTTTTCATCTTTCTTGGTATTGGGAAAGTTTTCTATAAGCAATTCTTCAGTGATCCTCTGTGTTTTACATTTTGTTTGCCTGTTACGGAATGCCAATCACTCGCAAATTTTTGCTTTTGATTGTATTCCACATCATTGTCAGGGTTTGTTCATTTTTCTTCATTCTTTTTTCGGATTTTTCCTCAAAAATAGTATCCAAGTATTTGTGTCCTATTTCGCTAATCCTGTCTTTTATTGTTTCACACCTCCACCTTAGACCTTCTATGTCATTATTCATTTCTGAAATCTTGTTATTTTTTGGATTTCTAATTGTTGTTTTTGTAAGATTTCCAGTTGTGAATTAATTTTGACATTTTGTTCCTGTATTATTTTCCGAAATTATTTTATCTTTTTTCTGTATTTTACATGGATTTGTCTGCATTTTCCATGAATTTGTCTATTTTTTCCTCATTTTTGTCTGCTTTTTCTTTCAACTCCTGGGCAGCTCTGAATATTAGAGATTTGAATCCCCTATCAGGTAGTTCCAGTGCCTTTTCTTCTACTGGAAAGTCATCTGGTGCTTTTTTTTTTTTTTTTTTTGGATGTCTACTGGAACCGACCAGTCCTGTTTTTTATGTGTTTTGATATTGTCACCTGCCTTGGCGACATTGAGCAGTTATTTTCCTTTTTTATATTAATTATACATTTTTTGTTTTGTCCTGCTTTATTGTTTTATTTGGTTATGTCTGAGCAGGTGGATTATGCATTCTTTCTTGTTTGCTCACTTGTATACACGATACTTTTCACCTTCTTGTGCAATGGGCAGGGCAAGTCGCTCAGTTATGGTGCAGCATGGCAGGTCCAGCTGAAGGGGAGGTGCTTGGATGAGTTGTTTGTGCTATGTACTGGGGCCAACAGGGCATGCCGGGGTAAGTGCAGGGCAGGTTCCAGTACACCATGCCTGTGCTGCTTGGAAGTGCGATGTTCATAACACGGTGCAGATAGACAGGAGGGAGGAGGAGAAGGGAGTTAGATGTGTGGAGCTCTGTTGGGTATGGGAAAAAAAGAAAGAGGAGAGAGAAACAGAAGCCAAAAAAAAGAGAAAGTGCTCAGGGAGCCTGTTGTTGGAGTGGAGACACAAGAAATGAGAAAAGAAGAAAAACAAAAAGGAAATAAGAAAAACAAATGCTCCCAGGGATCCCACTGGTGCTGCTGCAAAGACTGGGAAAGTGGCTCCCAAACCGCCAAATACAGCCTGGCTAGAATGGATAGAGATGACACACAGCACCAGGTATTCAAGAGACAGGAAAAGAAGGTAAGTAGAAAGAGACGAGAAACTGAGAAATGAAAAAAAATGAAAGAAAAACAAATCAAAGAGAAAGAGGAAAAAAAGAAGTTCCCAGGGATCCCACCAGGGTGTTGGCACAGACTGAGGAAGCAGTTCCCCAGCCAAGCAACGAGATTCACAGCCTGTCAAAAAGAAGCAAAGATGGCACATGGAGTGAAGTCTTTGATAGAAAGGAGGGAGAGGAGGTGAAAGGCAGGAAAAAAACCAAAAGAAGCTGAAAAAAGCAACGCCAGAAGCAAAGAAATGACACTGAAGGAGCCTGCTGGTGTGGACCCAGTGAATCCATATGGCACAGGGCTGGTGGTTCCTGGGCCACGGTTGGGGCCTGCTGGAAAGTGGAGGATTGGCCCTCTGGGAAGTCGTTACTTGGCCTGCTGGAAAGCGGCAGATGCCAAGAAGGCGAAGGAAGGATGGGGTGTGGGAAAGCCTGTATCATTGGTTACCAGGTGCTCTGTCTTTTGCTGGGAGCTCTGTGACTCTGCTTTCCCTATTCTCTGTATGCTGGTCTCTGACAGGAGTCCAAGATGGTTAATCCATGCTGCGTTAGCTGATAGGGTACCTCAACTTGTATCTTTCCTCACTCTGTGTTCTCTGTCAGTTTCTTCTTATTCTGTTCTGTGCTTGGTGGTTGAGTTCTTTGTCTCTCCGTTTGATGTTTAGGGTCCCAGGACTGACGTTTGTCTCTGTTTTATTTAGCTTTTTGAGACTTTGCTGTGGTGGGACAGGGTGGTGCTTCTATCTCTTTTAGATTTACCACTTCTTTTCATTTGTAGGCTTGACAAACAGGAAGGCTTTCACCATAATGATCAGTTAATTATAAATTTGGAAAATGTCATGAAATTCTTCTGTTAAAACGTTTGGGTAAAAGTCTTTGTAAATGTTGTCTGGGAAAGATCTAAACTGTTTCATTATTCTGAATTTGAAGCCTGAATTTGGCAAAAAGTTGATGAAAGAGACAAAAGATATGAGCATAAGCCATTAGAAAGTGTTACAGTCTCAGTCCAGAGTGAAAATGAACAGAATAGTAAAAACAGTAATTTGGAATTCCAACTTATTCAGAAATAGACTTTGTTAAAATCTTGTTTAAAAGCATAGAAAAGTGGATGTTTTGTCATCCCCTGCTTAGGAGACGATAGGATTGTCCAATTCAAAAGGGCCAATACCATTTCCATTTTAGCTTACTAATTTTTTAATGCCTAGGATATCGATCTTTACGCGTTCCATCTCTTTTTTGACGATTTCTAATTTTCCTAGATTCATACTTTGTACATTCCATGTTTGATTATTAATGAATGTTTGCAACTGTTTCTTCTCATTTTGAATTGTGGTACATCAGCAAATGAAGGTCCTGAAAGCTTGACTCAATCCGTGTCATTAAGGTTGACTCTACTTTGAGGAGGCAGCTCTTCCCCAGTTGTATTTTGCAACTTGAGGGGCTCATCTTCTGGCACTGTATCGGACAATGTTCTGCTGCTATTCATAAGGTTTTCACTGGCTAAGTTTTTCACAAGAAGACTGACAGGCCTTTCTTTCTAGTCTGTCTTAGTCTGGAACTTCTGCTGAAACCTCTCCACAATGGGTGACTCTGCTGGTATTTGAATACTGGTGGCATAGCTTCCCGCATCACAGCAACACGCAAGCCACCACAGTATGACAAACTGACAGACGTGTGGGAATGTTGGCACAGCCAGATTTTTTACTTTAAATTAATATTACTCTCCTTTTCTTACATTGTACACTTTCTCTTATAGTCATGCACCTTCTCTGATGTCTTAAAGTGTGAAAAATGAACATAACACAATCCCAAATTCTGCATATTTTTTCAAATATATTATGTAATGGCCAGTTTATATTACAAGTAAAAAGAGATTAAGGTGCATATTAAATTTATACTTGGAGATCCAGCATTTTGACAGAAAGATATTTAATTTTTTTCCCAAAAGAGTGTAAGTGGAATAACTAAAACCTTCTCACATGCAGCATTACCAGAAGCTCACAAGAGTGAACACTTCACCTTCAATTCAGTTGAAATTTTAATAGGTATAATTTTAATCATTTTGTTATACCAATAATAATATATTTGATGTAAAAAACTAGTGGAGGCAATTTAGGAAATTTAAACTGATTAGTCTTTACATGAGAAAAGAATCCTAAATGTTGACTAGACTAAAAAATTATTTTTCAGTTTAAAACTGTGATAAAATCAGGGAAATTAAGTATCATTCTTTCTAGGCCAAAATAATTATTTCACTGAAATATTTACCTTAATTAGTAAAATTAATAACTGTTTACTATGTTTATTTTTTATGTTTATACATCAAATAAAAATGTCTTTACCTTTTTTTTAAAGCACTCAATTTTACTTTGCATTTTTCTCTTCTTAGCAAATTTCACTCGTTTGCTCTTTCCACCTAGCTTAATAACCAAGACCACTAGTTTAATTCTGAGCTACTTTTTTTCCTTTTTGTGTAACAGTTTCAGCAAGTGTCTGAAGCTTAAAGAAGCCAGTAAATGTGAAGCATTTAATGTGGAATCTCTCATCCTTTTTTTCCCTAGAATATGTTACAATTTTATCATTTTCAAAAATGCCATTTACATCTCTATGAGCCAATAATACAGTAACTTTATTAAATGTAAGGAACTTTTTAATCTGCTTTATTATTTATCTCTGTAAGTAAAGTTATACCAATCTGTTTGCTGAGAATATATTTCTCACTCATAAAACAAAGTATTCTTGTTCAACTATTGAGTAAACTAGCAAGTTCAGAAACACTTTTTAGCTGAATTTCTCCCTATTTATTATGTGCTGCTTTCTGAGTTGTATTTGTTCAGGAAAATTGAAGGTAGAGCTAGGGACCCTTTTAAGACTCCTTCTTAGCAGGTGGAGCATGTTTCCCAGCTTGAGTCTTCATTCGTATATTTCTATAAGTTTCTAATTTTCATGTGAAAGAGGAGAGAGAAAAAAACATGCATTCAACACTACACTATTAGATTTTTCACAAGGTCATAACACTCTGGACAAATCAAAAGTAGCCTTTCCCATTCACTTGTATTGCCATTCTTTTGTTCATTGAGACTATTTCACACAGTTGTTAATCAAACCATGAACAGTTCTAAGAATTAGAACTTTCTGCCATGCAAGACTAGTTTAAAAAAGTTTTAGAAATCCTTTAAATATTTGTGCCCTTACATAGTAATATGTATGAAATATATCAGTATAACATGTACAAATAGTTTCCGAACATTTTTTCCTGAGATAAAAAGAGTTGGCCACAGCAAAGAAAGTGTTGCAAAATATCTTTGTGAAAAAATTGAGTTACTTCCTTTTTTGAGGGCAAAAAAGTCATTTTTCATTCACATATTCATAATGAGAGCTAGAAGAGTCAGTTTTCAACCTCAGCTAAGTGAGCATAGCACAAAGGTCCATAACTGGTCACAGTAGTTCCAGATTTCAAAGATCTTGCCTTCCTTCCAGAGAGGACTTTTTTTTTTTTTTTCTTTTTAAGTGGTTGCAGGTCACAACAATACAAAACTACAGCAAATAACAAAGCTTTCAGACAATAAAAAGGACAGATTTCCTGTCAACTGCTCTCCAGCAGAGACTGTCACACCATGATACCAGATCTTTAAGGGGAAACATGAGGCTAACCATAAGCCAGAATCAGAATCAGAGTTCACCAAGAACTAGAACACTTATTAAAAAAGCAAGTGTCAGAGGTGTACTGTCACGTGGCATTCACCTTGTAACTGAAAAAGGGAATGTGAAAACAGCCAATGAGTCGTAAATCTCAGGCTATGAGGTTTTGGTCAGGTTTGATATGAGTCGACTTGGGCACTCTCAGTTTACCTTGCAAAGATTCAGAGGAAAAAAAAAAAAAGGAAGTAGTTTACTTGCAATGAACGTTTGTTGAGGGGTCCAGGCTTTAGGGCTGAATTACCAGATTGAAAAAAAAAGCAACAGTCATTTAAAGGCAAAAAAGAAAAAAAAACCCAACAAATCTCAAATGTTAATCAAGTTACTGATAATCTACTTAGTCTGCGCTTACTGGTAGAAACAAGAATTTTATCACATCCTGAAGACAATGACATAGTTGCAGACATAACCACTGCAAAATTCAGGAATAGAGCTGTTTTTGTTAGAGTCGGCCACTTACGGGGAATATCGAGATTTCTTTTTATTTTTCTTTTATTTGATTTAAGGAAGCAGAATATTATTTTGCTCTGACTGTGTAATGGGATGAGCACAGTTGCCACAGTAGCAGCCAAACAAGCTGACATTTCTACAGAGATTAAGTAACTGACCCATACATAACAACATGGTGAATAAGGATCTTACCTGGCACTTGAACTCATGGTGTCTGGTCAAACCATTAAACACACTGTGCAGAAATAAAGACTTCTTTCAACTAGGACAGGAAACAAGGAGAATGCTGTAGAAGAAATACATTTTTCTACAGTATTCTTACAGGTTTTCAACAAGAAAGATTATTGTTGTGCAATTAGTTCACAACCTGGAAGTTTCTTTTATAAGGTCTTATGTCAGTTTTTATAAGAAGAAACAAAAGAAAACAAAAAAACAAGACAGACATTAAAAACTGGGGGAAAAAATACTGTGCAAGAAAATCCTGGTCTGAAATCAAAACACTGAAATAAGAGCTATAAGTTTCCTTGCCTTTATAAACAAAACATGCTCTGAGCAGCATAAGCTTTGTTATATAAAATTACTTTCCTTGTTAGTAGGTTCGATGATACTACTTGGTTATGCAGTAAATAATTCTGTATAATACTACCTTAAATGTTTACTGAAATGTTTTTGAATAAACTTATAGATAAAACAGATGTATCTTAGGTGGCCGCTCTCAAGCTTTTAAGACCCTAGACCCTACTTACCAAAATGGAATGTAGAACACTTTCTTTATGAACTGTGTTATGCCAATTGACCTATATGTACTCTGAGACTATGGTTCCCTGCCTCCAGGCCCCACAACTCAGTCCCTCAAGGTGTTTGGATGTGTCTGTGGTTGTTAAGTGCCATTGAATCGGCTTCAACTCATAGCAATCCTACATAGAACAGAACTAAACACTGCCTGGCCTGACCATCCTCACAATCATTATTATGCTTGAGCCCATTTTTGCAGCCACTGTATCAAACCATCTCCTTGAGGGTCTTCTTTTTTGCTGACCCTCTGTTACCTGATTGAGGTCAGTGCACTGGGGCAGTCCAGCCAATGAAACGTACTCCAAGTCAGAGAGAGAAACTTTACTAGGAGGTGGTACCAATGGGGAATCTGGCAGCAACACAGGCTCTCTTTTTGGAGTCCTGGAAAGCAGTTTCTACATAAGAGCGTATACATCATTTTTACAAGGATTACCTAATGTCTTCAGGCACATAGTCCACAGATGGTTGGCTGTGTATGCATCACAAAACAACTACAAGAAACCCTTTATTAGACTAAAGATATGCATGCTGGACATCTGGACTCGAATCTGTAGGTTTGTAACAGGCAAAAAAATAAAAAATGAAAATCTCCTGGCTAGTGGAACTGGCCAGTCAAGTTTATTCTGATTGAGATAAGGCATAAGAAAGAAAGTTGCAGACCAAAAGCACCAGGCAACTTTCCTAGCTGCCCTCTTGCAGGCTGAAGGCCATCTCCCAAGAGAACAAGAAAAGGGAGGAGACAAAGGCCGCAAGAGCTGAGAAGGCCCCACATCCCTTTGGAAAGAGACCAGTGCAGCTGGTATAATCAAAAAGGACTTTGAAAGTGAGAGTGTACAAAATGCCAAGAAAGAAAAACAAAAAAAGTATAGGTTACTTAGACTATCATTATGGCGTTAGTTATAATCAAGCTCTCTATAACCTATTTTGAAAAGGAGAAAGCATGTTGCGAGGTATTAGGGTCACACCTCCACTTTACCAAGCATAATGTCCTTCTCCAGAACTGATCCCTCCTGATAACATGTCCAAAGTATGTAAGAGGTAGTCTCACCATCTTTGCTTCTAAGGATCCTTCTGATTGTACTTCTGAGACAGATTTATTTGTTCTTTTGGCAGTCCAGAGCGTATTCAATATTCTTCACCAAAACTACAATTCAAAGGCATCAATTCTTCTTTGCTCTTCCTTATTCATCATCCAGCTTTTGCATGTATATAAGGCAATTGAAAAAACAGCCTGTGAGTAATTTACTCATAATGAATCAGCACCTGTCAAAATTCTATAAAAAGCACTTTTACATTGTACTTCTTTGGATTTTGGTCTGTTACTAGCCTCAGGACTTGCAGTCAAATTCCCGTTCTGTTTTCTGATATGTCATAATAAAAATCTCTTTGTGGCAGAAGGCTTTGGTGAAAGTTATTTCTCTACGACAGACTGGTGTGCCAATAGCAGAGTCTTCACTAGCGCGTTTCTCTTCCGATCTCCAGGAGAACTGGAGTGCTTGTTGGCACCACAGTGGGTCCATTGTATTTTGCCTCTTGTACTCCCTGTCCCCTTCAGATTTCCTCTGCTGAGGTAAGTGCTATCAAAGTACCAACTTTATTGCCTTTCTGCATAATAGGAGATATTATCATGGCATATTTTTGTTAGAAATACTGGTTTTGGCAATTTTTTTCCCATTAATTATTTTTTTATTGTGCTTTAAGTGGAAGTTTATAATTCAAGGCAGTTTCTCATACATAAACTTATACACACATTGTTATATGACCCTAGTTGCTCTCCCTACCATGTGACAGCACGCTCCTCTCCACCGTGTATTTCCCATGTCCATTCAACAAGCACCTGGTCCCTCTTTGCCTTCTTGTCTTGCCTCCAGACAGGAGATGCCCACACAGTTTTATGTGTCTACTTGAGCTAAGAAGCACTCTCCCCACCAATATCATTTTATGTCTTATAGTCCAGTCTAATCTTTACCTGAAGAGTTGGCTTCAAGAATGGTTTTAGTTTTGGACTAACAGACAGTCTGGGCTTCATGATTTCTGGGGTCCCTCCAGTGTCACTCAGACCATTAAGTCTGGTCTTTTTACTAGAATTTGAGGGCTTCATCCCATTTTTCTCCTGCTCCATCAAGAATTCTCTGTTATGTTCCCTGTTCGGGCAGTCATTTATGGTATCTGGGCACCATCTAGTTTTTCTGGTCTCAGGCTGATGGAGTCTGTGATTTATGTGGCCCTTTCTTTCTCTTGGGGTTGTATTTTCCTTGTGTCTTTGGTATTCTTCATTCTCCTTTGCTCCGGGTGGGTTGTGACAAATTGATGCATTTAAGATGGCTTCTTGCTAGCTTTTAAGACCCCAGATGCCACTCATCAAAGTGGGATGTAGAACGTTTTCTTAATACACTTTATGCTAGTTGACCTAGATGTCCCCTGAAACCATGGTCCCAAGACCCCTGCCCCAGCTACTCTGT
Organism: Loxodonta africana; assembly: GCF_030014295.1. Classification (NCBI taxonomy): domain Eukaryota; kingdom Metazoa; phylum Chordata; class Mammalia; order Proboscidea; family Elephantidae; genus Loxodonta; species Loxodonta africana. The sequence goes on from NC_087357.1 coordinate 607,620, forward strand.
CCCTGAAAGTGGTTGTATTCAGGAAACTTCTTTGCTTTCAGTTTAGTCTAGTTGTGCTGACTTCCCCTGTATTGTGTGCTATCCTTCCCTTCACCTAAAATAATTCTTGTCTACTATCTAATTAGTGAATACCCCCTTCTTCCCTCCCCACCCTCAGAACTATCAAAGAATGTTTTCTTCTGTGTTTAAACCTTTTCTTGAGTTCTTATAATAGTGATCTCTTACAATATTTGTAATTTTGTGACTGACTAATTTCATTCAGCACAGTGCCTTCCAGGTTCATCCAGGTTATGAGATGTTTCACGGATTCATCATTGTTCTTTATTGTTGTGTAGTATTCCATTGTGTGAACATACCATTTGTTTACCCATTTATCTGTTGGTGGGCACCTTGGTTGTTTCCATCTTTTTGCTATTGTAAACAGTGCTGCAATGAACATGGGGTTTGCATATATCTGTCTATTCATGTGAAGGCTCTTATCTCTGTATGATATATTCCAAGGAATGCGATTGCTGGATCATATAGTACTTCTATTTCTAGCTTTTTAAGGAAGGGCCAAATTAGAGGCAGAGCCAAGATGACGGAATAGACAGTCACTTCCAGCGAGCCCTCTTTACAACAAAGACCCCCCCCAAAAAACAAGTGAAAGAAGTGTATTTATGACAAGCTAGGAGCCCTGAACATCAAAGGCAAGCTTAGAGAAAGAACAGTGGGGCGAGGGAGGAAGAGATGGTTCAGAAGCGGAGAGGAGTCACCGGAAGTGAAGCGGGGGAGCCCTTAGGCACTATTCTCGGAGCAGCGGCTGTGGGCTGGTACTAGCATTCAGCCGCAGTATCCTCAGGGAGAAGCAGCCAGCCACACAGCCTACTCACACCTCTGGAACCAGAGAAGAATGGTGCTCTCAGCAAAAGCTAAGTACTTGCATATATTTTACCACACCCCTCCCCCCACCCCCAAGCTGACTTCAGTGGCTGAATTCCCTGGGCCTAAGACAGGCACTGTTAAGCACCTAGAGCCATCCTCCCAGCCTTGGAGAAGGAAAAAATTTGCAATTGGGGGAAAAGATAATTTGCTGGCTCCACTAACTGGGGGAGCTCAGGACAGAAGTGGCTCCTGTTCAGGCATAATGGTCCATGGACTTTGAGTACCTTTCCCCTCTGCATGGACCTGTGTGGGCCTATTTCAGGAGAATAGGCCCTTATTGGCAGACTACAACTGTTTCAGCTGTGCAGTGGAGAGGGGGGTGTTTGATGTTTGACACTGCTTTGCTTATTAAACAGGGTCCTTATCTACCCACACCAGGGGCCTAAAGACTGGTGGCTCCACTCAGGTCACCCAGCCACCCACGACAGAGGTCCAAGGATAACTGATACCTCCCAGTCCTTAAAACCAAAAATATTGGGTGCCTATTTTATGGTCCATCTGCAGAGCCCAGCCACCTGCACACTCTAGGGAACAGGGATGTGCTTTCCTCAGAGATACTCGGGGGTCAGTTCTCAGCCCCCTGACTTGTTCAGAGCATGACCACCTGCTGCAATCAGATACCGGTACATACACCAATCACCTCTGCCCCTGTAAGACTGTAGGACAGAGCCTGTACCACATACTTGATGATCAGCTACCTGGACACCTGAGCTGAATTCATAGAAGAAAAGTGAATGGACTCTTAGACTGATATACCTGATAACAGCTCTAGCCATCTGGGGACAGGATGTCAGAGCTCCAAAGGCAAAAATAATCAAGCTAGCTCAGTCAAGACCCATTTGGGCATATGAAAACAAATCAAAGTAAGAAGCTAGGACACAGTAAGCATACATAAAATAAACTAATGCAATAACTTATAGATGGCTTGGAGACAACAGTCAATATTGAGACACATAAAGAAACAGACCAGGATCGTCTCAACAAGCACTCAAAACAAAGAATCAAGGGATCTTCTAGATGAAAGTGCCTTTCTGGAATTACCAGAGGGAGAATACAAAAAATTAATACACAGAACCCTTCAAGACATCAGGAAGGAAGTGAGGAAATATGCAGAAAAAGCCAAGGAACACACAGATAAAGCAATTGAAGAAATTGAAAAGATTATTCAGAAACATAATGAAAAATTTAATAAGCTGGAAAAATCTGTAGACAGCAGTCAGAAATTCAGAAGATTAACAATAAAATTACAGAAGTAGACAACTCAATAGAAATCCAGAGGAGCAGAATTGAGCAAGTGGAAGGCAGAATCTCTGAACTTGGAGATAAAACACTTGGCACTAATACATTTGAGGAAAAATCAGATAAAAGAATTAAAAAAAAAAGAAGAAACTTTAAGACTCATGTGGGACTCTATCAAGAGAAATAACCTAGGAGTGATTAGAGTAAAAGAACAGGGAGGGATAACAGAAAATACAGAGAGAATTGTTGAAGATTTGTTGGCAGAAAACTTCCCTGATATCATGAAAGATAAGAAGATATCTATCCAAGATGCTTATCAAACTCCACATAAGGTAGATTTTAAAAGAAAGTCACCAAGACATATTATAATCAAACTTGCCAAAACCAAAGATTAAGAGAGAATTTTAAGAGAAGCTAGGGATAAAAGAAAAGTCACCTACAAAGGAGAGTCAAGAAGAATAAGGTCGGACTACTCGGCAGAAACCACGTAGGCAAGAAGGCAGCAAGATGACATATAAAAAATTGAAGGCAAAAAATTCCCAGCCAAGAATCATATATCCAGCAAAACTGTCTCTCAAATATGAAGGTGAAAGTAGAACATTTCCAGATAAACAGAAGTTTAGGGAATTCGTAAAAACCAAACCAAAACTACAAGAAATACTAAAGGGAGTTCTCTGGTTAGAAAATCAATAATATCAAGTATCAACCCAAGACTAGAACACTGGGCAGAGCAATCAGAAGTCAACCCAGACAGGGAAATCACAAAAATAAATCAAGATACAAAAATGCTCAAAACGGGAACAGCGATGTCATTGTGTAAAAGAAGACAACATTAAAACAATAAAGAGGGACTAAGAAATGTAGTCATAGATCTTCCATATGGAGAGGAAGATACAGCGATACAAAGAAATAAAAGTTAGTTTTAAATTTAGAAAAATAGGGGTAAATAATAAGGTAACCACAAAGGAGACAAACTATCCTACTCATCAAAATAAAATACAAGAAAAAAAATAGAGACTCAGCTGAAACAAAATCAACAGCAACGAATATGAGGAAAGGACAATATATATGGATAATCTACTCAGCACATAAAATTAAGTGGGAAAAAGAAACTGTCAACAACACACAAAAAAAGACATCAAAATGATAGCACTATACCTATCCATAATTAAGCTGAATGTAAATGGACTAAATACACCAATAAAGAGACAGAGAATGGCAGAATGGATTAAAAAACAAGATCCGTCTATATGCTGCCTACAAGAGACACACCTTAGAGACACAAACAAACTGAAACTCAAAAGATGGAAAAAATATATCAAGCAAACAACAATCAAAAAAGAGCAGGAGTGGCAATATTAATTTCTGACAAAATAGATTTTAAAGTTAAATCCATCAGAAAGGATAAGGAAGGACACTATATAATGACTAAAGTGACAATATACCAAGAAGGTATAACCATATTAAATATTTATGCACCCAATGACAGCACTGCAAGATACATAAAAGAAACTAAAAAAAAAAAACCCACAAAAAGGGTTTTTTTAGTGCTGCAAGATACATAAAACAAACTATCAGCATTGAAAAGTGAAATAGCTCCACAATAATAGTGGGAGACTTCAACACACCACTTTCGGTGAAGGACAGAACATCCAGAAAGAAGCTCAATAAAGATATGGAAGATCAAATTGCCACAATCAACCGACTTATGCTTAACTGGTCCAGGGAACTGCTAGAAATTCAAGCTGGATTCAGAAGACATGGAACCAGGGATATCATTGCTGATGTCAGATGGATCATGACTGAAAGCAGAGAATACCAGAAAGATGTTTACTTTTGTGTTATTGACTAAGGCATTTAACTGTGGATCATAACAAATACGGATAACATTGTGGACAACAGGGATTCCAGAACACTTTATTGTGCTTATGAGCAATCTGTGCATGGATCAAGAGACAGTCGTTTGAACAAAACAAGGGGTACTGTGTGATTTAAAGTCAGGAAAGGTGTGCATCAAAGTTATATCCTTTCACCATACGTACTCAGCCTGTATGCTGAGCAAATAATCCCAGAAGCTGGGCTATATGAAGAGAGCATGGTATCAGGATTGGAGGAAGACTCATCAACAATCTACATTATGCAGATGACACAACCTTGCTTGCTGAAAGTGAAGAGGACTTGAAGCACTTACTGATGAAGATCCAAGGCCACAGTCTTCAGTATGGATTACATCTCAACATAAAGAAAACAAAAATCCTTACAACTGGGCTGATAAGCAACATCATGGTAAATGGAGAAAAGATTGAAGTTGTCAAGGATTTCATTTTACTTGAATCCACAATCAATATCCATGAAAGCAGCAGTCAAGAAATCGAAAGACACATTAAAGGAAGACTAAAGAAGAGTTGATGCCTTTGAGTTGTGGTGTTGACAAAAATATCGAATATGCCATGGACTATCAAAAAGACCTAACAAATCTGTCTTGGAAGAAGTACAACCAGAATGCTCCTTAGAAGCAAGAATGGCAAGACTATGTCTCACATACTTTGGACATATTTTCAGGAGAGATCAGTCCATGGAGAAGGACATCATGCTTGGTAAAGTAGAGGGTCAGTGAAAAAGGGGAAGTCCCTCAATGAGATGGATTGTCACAGTGGTTGCAACAATGGGCTCAAGCGTAGCAACCATTGCGGAGATTGCACAGGAAAGGGCAGCATTTCATTCTGTTGTGCATAGTGTCACTATGTGTCGGAACTGACTGGATGGCACCTAACAATGATAACAACAACAAGGGCTCCTTGCCTACAGCCACTGCTGAGTACTCAACCTGCCAGTAGCAGAGACCAACACTGTAAAAACCTTTACAAGTGATGAGGACGTATACTTAAAAATCCCTTCATAACTACCATCTTAGTCACCTAGTGCTGACATAACAAAAAATACTTCAGATGGGTAGCTTTAAAGAACAGGCATTTATTTTCTCACAGTTCAGGAGGCTAAAAGTCCAAATTCATGTCATGGTTCTAGGGGAAGTTTCTTTTTTTGTGTATTGTAGTTTCCAGTAGCTGCCAGGAATCTTTGGCCTTCGGGGCCTTGTAGGTACATCTACCATTTGTGTCTTAATACGGTGTCTCCCACCTATGTGTCTCCTGTTCTTTTTATAACTCAAAAAAGTGATTAGGTTTCAGACACACCATACTTTGTCGTGACCTCAAAAACAACAAAAGAATACCCCTATTTCCAAAAGGGTCATATTTACAAGCACAGGGTTCAGATTTCAATGCATATTTTGGGGGGATACCATTCAATCCATAATAACTACTGAGTGATTGAAAGGCTAGATTAGAACTAGAGACAGGAAACTCTTTGTAATAAGCTAAGTATTATAAGAATGTCATTTTTCTTAAATCTTTCAATAATTTAATTTAATGTTATGATTTTTCAAGATCCAGGTTTTAGTCAGCATATATTATTAGAATCGATCTAGAACTTTCTCAGTGTCCTGATGGCAGAATGATGCAGGACCAGAGCTTCTCTTTATTTTAATACAGTATTAGTAAAATTTAATCAGTGTGCAAAGGAAAACACTTTAAAAAACCAAAACCCACTGCCGTCGAGTCGACTCTGACTCATAGCGACCCTATAGGACCGAGTAGAACTGCCCCATAGAGTTTCCAAGGAGCGCCTGGTGGATTCGAACTGCTGACCTCTTGGTTAGCAGCCATAACACTTAACCACTATGCCACCAGGCTTTCCGGAAAACACTTTAGGTATTATAAATTCAAAGATATTCATTAAGCAGAATTGAGGCCTGTAAAATTTGGAAAGATTGGAGGAAATTTTTCTGATGATCTTGTAATGATCCCTAGATCAATATAGGATTAATTCCAAAAAAAAAGTCCACCAACAGAGGAATGATTTAAAAACACAATGTCATAACGGTGATCAGATGCATGGAAGCAAACAGACATCACCACCTCAGAATTCACAATACTTATTTTTTTTTAATATTGCTGCAGAAAATAATAATAATAAGCCCCACGTTTCCATAATCTTCCTAACCAGCAGAAAAAGCCAATAGAAATAGGAAGATGATCTCCATTTCAATTTGGTCTTTCAAATTCTGTTAGCATGGATCTAATTGGTAGGATGAAATCTGTGTTAAGAATCACAGCAACAGGAAACATTGTAGCTTCTCAACATCTTCAGTCAGAAAGAACATGAGATGGGTATTGGATATCTAATTTATAAAATATATCAAAATCCAACATAAATGTCCCCATACTTAAACTTCCAACAACTACATTAACAATAACAATGTGCTACTTTTAAATACATACAAAAAGTTACCAAAATTGGCAATAGAGTGGGAAATAAAGAAACATTCAACAAATTCAAGGATTTATATTCTTCAGTGTATGTTCTCTGATCATGAACAACTTGATATAGAGGTAAAAAAGAAATAGATAACTAGGAAAACCAATAGGCACGACATTAAATATAAACACTTTCTAAATATCCATGGGTAAAGAATTAATCAAACTAAATTTTAATTTAGTATCAACTAAATGATAATAAAACAAAAAAACTTTTGGAATACAGCAAAAAAAGTACTTATAGGGGTATATGTAAGTCTTATATTCAAATATTATTTTAAAAAGAAAAGCAGAAAAATTAATGAATGAAGCTTCTATCTTAACAAGGTGAGATAAAAAACATCAAATTAAACCAAATAAAGAAAATAATATAGATAAAAAGTTAGACAAATCAAGACTATCCATAAGAATTAATATTCTTTCTTGGAAAGATTTATAAAATATATAAAACCCTAACGAACTTAACAGAAGAAAAAAAAACCAAAACTATAAATCACAAGTATCAGGAATTAGAAAGGAACTATCAATATAGTACTTCAAGATATTTAAAAAAATAAAATAAAGCAATAAACAAGCAAAATGTTTAATAATAAAGTTGATTTTTGTGAAATAAAAATATTTAAAAAGAAAAAAGATACATAAAAGAGAAACTGAATTTTAAAATATCTTTTAAAGAAATTGAATTTTTATTAATAATATTCCCAAGAAGAATGTCCATGCACAAATTACCTCACCAGGATTTATTTTAAAAACATTTAAGGAACAAGACCAATCTTACAAAATTCTCTCAGGAATAGTTACAAAAAGAATAATTTCTAACTGTATTTGAGTCCATCATAAAAGAAAAGAAAATAGATAAACATCTCTCATAACCATAACTTCAAAAGGTTTAAAGAGAATAATAAACAGAATAAATCAATACATAAAGAATAATAAGCCACGTTGAAGTGTGTTTATACCACATATATAAAGATGGTTAAACATTTAAAAATCAATTAATTTTAAGATACTTCCACATCCACTCATGAAAGAATAACTCCTATTAGATTTGTCCTCCGTCACAAAAACATGAAAACTATGCGAACCAACCATTTTCAGATATTGTACAATAAGCCATGAGTGCCTGTAATCTACAAGAAATATGAAACAAACCAAGTATATCCTATAATCTCCAAGAAATATGGAACAAACCAAGTATATCCTATGACTCTAGAGCAGGGAGATTGTCAAGAAAGCAGAGCCTCATGAACCGATTGAGAAATCAGAGGTTGAATTTAAGGGAGGTCAAGGCTGTTAGAATTTGTAAAGCAGCCTTCAAGAGAGGAAAGACCAGCACTGAGAACTCCAGAAATCAGGAAATGTGTCACCTTGAATCTTTGACTGAATAATAATCTGTATATAAAACAAAAACCCATTGCCGTTGAATCAATTCTGACTTAGAGTGACCCTATAGGACAGGGTAGAACAGCCCCATAGAGTTTCCAAGGAGCACCTGGTGGGTTCAAACTGCTGACCTTTGGTTAGCAGAAGTAGCTCTTAACCACTATGACACCATGGACAAAAATCCATGACTCTAGGGGGGAAAAAATAAGGGGGAAAAAAAACTACCCAGCAGCTATAAACCAAAAAATTCTGAGAGTTCACACAGGTTTGGGAAACAATAAAATTTTATACCCAAAATGGAGAGACCTCATTGACTCCATAGGGCAGTCAGTTTAGTCTCCCTAAAAGGCACACCCTAATAGTTTTTTTAATGGCTTAATAGTTGAGCTAAAGTAACCCTAGAGCATCTTTTGCTGAAAAACATTCCTAATATCCCTTAAAAACAATCTGCAGTAGGATAAAGTTGATATCTTCAAATAACTGTCTACCAAAACAAACACTCATACACTTTAGAAAGACAAAAAGGAAAAATCGGGCGAAAAAAAATCGAAACATAGAACATTAAAACATATATAATGTTTGACATAGAACCAAAAATTTCTAGACAAAGGAAGAAACATAAAAATATGATCCATCACCAGGAGAAGAGTAAGTCAAGAGAAACGTATGCACGTAGGACAGATGAATAAATTAGCAGACATAAACAATAAAATAACTGTCATAAATATTCACATGAATTTAAAGGCAAGCATGAATGTAATGAGAAAAGAAATGGAAAATGGAGAAAAGGAACAGGTGGAAATACTAATATAAAAAATCTGAACTAAAAAAAGACAGGGTGGAATTAAAAGCAGAGTCAGCATTGCAAATGAAAAGATTATGAATTTGAAGATACAGCAATTGAAACAAATGAAATTAAAAAAAAGTAAGTTAAAAACAAAAACAAAAACAGTGACCACTGGAGAAAAATTACAAACATAAATTGAGGAAAAAATCCAGTCTACTAGAAGCAATAATGTTTGAAAAATTCTCAAAGTTGAAGACAACTATAAACCAAAATACCCAATAAGCTCACAAAACCCAAGAAGGATAAACAGAAAACCAAGGCACATTAGTGTAAAAAAAAAAAAAAAGCCTCTGAAAATGAGTGAAAAAGAGAATATTGTCAAAGTCATTAGAGAAAGAGATATTACATTACATGCAAACAAAAGGTTAATTACAGACTTTTTGTCAGAAACAATGTAAACCAAAAAAAGTGAAAGGACAATTTTAAAGTGATAAATAAAATACTGTCAATATAGAATTACGGTACTGGTGAAAATAACTATATTACTGGTGAAAATTAATTAGATGTAGTCAGCACGCATCTTTCCCATTGAATTCAGCTCTAAAACTTGGACAGAATTCTTGAAATAGCTATTAAAGGACACTAAAAAGTAAATAAAAGGAGCCCTGGTGGTCAATGGTTAAGTGCTCAGCTGCTAACAGAAAGGTCAGCAGTTCCTTGGGAGTAAAGACCTGGCAATCTGCTCCCACAATGATCACAGCCTAGGAAACCCTATGTGGCAATTCAAGTCTGTCATATAGGGTTGCTGTCAGTCAGAATTGACTCAACAGCACAACTAGCAAATATTAGCGAGTGCATTGGGGAAGAAGATGAGAATCAAGACTGCTACTGAGGGAGGCGGGGCCAAGATGACGGACTAGGTGGATGCTACCGCAGATCCCTCTTGCAACAAAGACTCGGAAAAACAAGGGAATGGATCACATACATAACAATCTACGAACTCTGAACAACAAGCACAGACTTAGAGACGGAAAACGAACAAATATGGGCAGACAGCGACCGTTTTCAGAACCAGGAGCCAGCGTACCAGGCAGGTGACCTTTGGAGCCCGATCTGGGGCAGAGCCCAGGGGGGCAAACAGCACAGAAGAGGGGCCCACGCCTTCCCCCCGAACCCATCCCGGGAGGAAGTCTAGCTGGTTGGTGCGGGCGGCGTAGCGGCGCAGGCGGAGGGAGAAGCACCCGGGAGGCAGTGACTGATCTGGGAGTGGGGAGAACAGCGTCCCAGCTGGGGAGCCGTCCCGCTGGGAGTTTGGCGGGAAGCGGGCGGGGCGCGAGCGGGGGGGGGTCAGCTATATTTCCCTAAAGCAACCCCAGGGCGGGGCCCACATGATCGTGCGGAGGGACGCACACCCAGTCTGCACATGTGGCGCGGCGCACTGGAGGGAGAAGTCCCCGGGAGGAAGTGACTGGTCTCGGAGCGGGGAAAGCAGCGTCCCAGCCGGGGTGCCGTCCCGCTGGGATTTGGGAGCACGCGCGGGTGGGGCGTGAGCACGGGGTCCATTTTTATTACCCTGAATTGACCCAGGGGGCGGGCCCACTTGGTCGTGTGGGTGACGCCCACCCAGTTCACGCGAGAGGTGTGGCACACTGGAAGGAGAAGTCCCCGGGAGGAAGTGACTGGTCCCGGAGCGGGGAAAGCAGCGTCCCAGCCGGGAAGTCGTCCTGCTGGGATTTGGGCGCGCGCACGGGCGGGGCGTGACCACGGGGCCCAATTATATTCGCCTGAATAGACCCTGGGGGCGGGCCCACCCATTCGTGCGGGAAACGCCCACCCAGTTCGCGCGAGCAGTGCCACGCACCGGAGGGAGAAGTCCCTGGGAGGAAGTGACTGGTCTCCGAGCGGGGAAAGCAGTGTCCCAGCCAGGGACCCATCCCGCCTGGATTTTGGCGGACGGGGGCAGAGCGTGAATGCGGTGTTCAGCTCTATATTCTGTGGTGCTACACTCCTAGCTCTCTGATCCCTCCCCCACCCTCCCCAGGCGGCTCCATTAACATCCGAATACCCGGAGCCAGAGGTAGAATTCAGGTAGGAATCTGACTGCATTTTTTTTTAGCTGATTACCTGGAAAATCTAGTTTCCCAGTGATGGCTCGGAGACAGCAGTCCATATCAAACCACATAAAGAAACAGACCATGACAGCTTCTCCAACCCCCCAAACAAAAGAATCAAAATCTTTCCCAAATGAAGATACAATCCTGGAATTATCAGATACAGAATATAAAAAACTAATTTACAGAATGCTTAAAGATATCACAAATGAAATTAGGATAAATGCAGAAAAAGCCAAGGAACACACTGATAAAACTGTTGAAGAACTCAAAAAGATTATTCAAGAACATAGTGGAAAAATTAACAAGTTGCAAGAATCCATAGAGAGACAGCATGTAGAAATCCAAAAGATTAACAATAAAATTACAGAATTTGACAATGCAATAGAAAGTCAGAGGAGCAGACTCGAGCAATTAGAATGTAGACTGGGACTTCTGGAGGACCAGGGAAACAACACCAACATAGCTGAAAAAAAATCAGATAAAAGAATTTAAAAAAATGAAGAAACCCTAAGAATCATGTGGGACTCTATCAAGAAGGATAACTTGCGAGTGATTGGAGTCCCAGAACGGGGGGGGGGGGGGACAGAAAACACAGAGAAAGTAGTTGAAGAACTCCTGACAGAAAACTTCCCTGACATCATGAAAGACGAAAGGATATCTATCCGAGATGCTCATCGAACCCCATTTAAGATTGATCCAAAAAGAAAAACACCAAGGCATATTATCATCAAACTTGCCAAAACCAAAGACAAACAGAAAAATTTAAAAGCAGCCAGGGAGAAAAGAAAGGTTTCCTTCAAGGGAGAATCAATAAGAATAAGTTCAGACTACTCAGCAGAAACCATGCAGGCAAGAAGGGACTGAAGGAGAAAAACTGCCAACCAAGGATCATATATCCAGCAAAACTCTCTCTGAAATATGAAGGAGAAATTAAGATATTTACAGATAAACACAAGTTTAGAGAATTTGCAAAAACTAAACTAAGACTGCAAGAAATGCTAAAGGAGATTGTTTGGCCTGATGACCAATAATATCAGGTACCAGCACAATACAAGGTCACAAAACAGAACGTCCTGATATCAACGCAACTCAAATAGGGAAAGCACAAAAACAAACAAATTAAGACTAATTCTAAAAAATAAATAAATAAACAAAATAATACACACAACAGGAAATCATGGCAATCAATAGATAAACGATCACAATAATCAAAAAGAGGGACTAAATATAGGAGGCATTGAACTGCCAGATGGAGAGTGATACAAGGCGATATAGAAGGATACAAGTTAGGTTTTTACTTAGAAAAATAGGGGTAAATAAAAAGGTAACCACAAAAAGGAATATCAATTCCATAACTCAAGAAAAAAGCCAAGAAAAACGTAACGACTCAACAAACACAAAGTTAAACATTATGAAAATGAGGATCTCACAAGCTACTAAGAAAAACGTCTCAGCACAAAAAAGCATGTGGAAAAATGAAATGGCCAACAACACAACGAAAAGGCATCAAAATGACAGGACTAAAAACTTACTTATCTATAATTACGCTGAATGCAAATGGACTAAATGCACCAATAAAGAAACAGAGAGTCACAGACTGGATAAAAAAACACGATCCATCTATATGCTGCCTACAAGAGACACACCTTAGACTTAGAGACACAAACAAACTAAAACTCAAAGGATGGAAAAAAATATATCAAGCAAACAATAAGCAAAAAAGAAGAGGAGTAGCAATATTAATTTCTGACAAAATAGACTTTAGACTTAAAACCGCCACAAAGGATAAAGAAGGACACTATATAATGATAAAAGGGACAATTGATCAGGAAGACATAACCATATTAAACATTTACGCACCTAATGACAGGGCTGCAAGATACATAAATCAAATTTTAACAGAATTGAAAAGTGAGATAGACACCTCCACATATATAGTGGGAGACTTCAACACACCACTTTCGGAGAAGGACAGGACATCCAGTAAGAAGCTCAATAGAGACACGGAAGATCTACTTACAACAATCAACCAACTTGACCTCATTGACTTATACAGAACTCTCCACCCAACTGCTGCAAAATATACTTTTTTTTCTAGTGCACATGGAACATTCTCTAGAATAGACCACATATTAGGTCATAAAACAAATCTTTCCAGAATCCAAAACATCTAAATATTACAAAGCATCTTCTCAGACCACAAGGCAATGAAGCTAGAAATCAATAACGGAAAAACTAGGGAAAAGAAATCAAATACTTGGAAAATGAACAATACCCTCCTGAAAAAAGACTGGGTTATAGAAGACATCAAGGAGGGAATAAGGAAATTCTTAGAAAGCAACGAGAATGAAAATACTTCCTATCAAAACCTCTGGGACACAGCAAAAGCAGTGCTCAGAGGCCAATTTATATCGATAAATGCACACATACAAAAAGAAGAGCCAAAATCAGAGAACTGTCCCGACAACTTGAACAAATAGAAAGTGAGCAACAAAAGAACCCATCAGCCACCAGAAGAAAACAAATAATAAAAATTAGAGCTGAACTAAATGAATTAGAGAACAGAAAAACAATTGAAAGAATTAACAAAACCAAAAGCCGGTTCTTTGAAAAAATTAACAAAGCCAAAAGCTGGTTCTTTGAAAAAATTAACAAAATTGATAAACCATTGGCTAGACTGACTGAAGAAATACAGGAAAGGAAACAAATAACCCGAATAAGAAACGAGAAGGACCACATCACAACAGAACCAAATGAAATTAAAAGAATCATTTCAGATTACTACATAGAATTGTACTCTAACAAATTTGAAAACCTAGAAGAAATGGATAAATTCTTGGAACAATACTACCTACCTAAACTAACACATTCAGAAGTAGAACAACTGAATAGACCCATAACAAAAAAAGAGATTGAAACGGTAATCAAAAAACTTCCAACCAAAAAAAGTCCTGGCCCAGACGGCTTCACTGCAGAGTTCTACCAAACCTTCAGAGAAGACTTAACACCATTACTATTGAAGGTATTTCAAAGCATAGAAAAAGACGGAATAGTACCCAACTCATTCTATGAAGCTACCATCTCCCTGATACCCAAACCAGGTAAAGACATTACAAAAAAAGAAAATTTTAGACCTATATCCCTCATGAACATAGATGCAAAAATCCTCAACAAAATTCTAGCCAATAGAATCCAACAACACATCAAAAAAATAATACACCCTGATCAAGTGGGATTTATACCAGGTATGCAAGGCTGGTTTAATATCAGAAAAACCATTAATGTAATCCATCACATAACTAAAACAAAAGATAAAAACCACATGATCTTATCAATAGATGCAGAAAAGGCATTTGACAAAGTTCAACACCCATTCATGATAAAAACTCTTACCAAAATAGGAATTGAAGGAAAATTCCTCAACATAATAAAGGGCATCTATGCAAAGCCAACAGCCAATATCACTCTAAAGGGAGAGAACCTGAAAGCATTTCCCTTGAGAACGGGAACCAGACAAGGATGCCCTTTATCACCGCTCTTATTCAACATCGTACTTGAAGTCCTAGCCAGGGCAATTAGGCTAGACAAAGAAATAAAGGGTATCCAGATTGGTAAGGAGGAAGTAAAGCTATCACTATTTGCAGATGACATGATCATATACATGGAAAACCCTAAGGAATCCTCCAGAAAACTACTGAAACTAATAGAAGAGTTTGGAAGAGTCTCAGGATATAAAATAAACATACAAAAATCACTTGGATTCCTCTACATCAACAAAAAGAACACCGAAGAGGAAATAAACAAACCAATACTATTCACAGTAGCCCCCAAGAAGATAAAATACTTAGGAATAGATCTTACCAAGGATGTAAAAGACCTATACAAAGAAAACTATAAAACTCTGCTACAAGAAATTCAAAAGGACATACTTAAGTGGAAAACATACCCTGCTCATGGATAGGAAGACTTAACATAGTAAAAATGTCTATTCTACCAAAAGCCATTTATACATATAACGCACTTCCAATCCAAATACCAATGTCATACTTTAAGGGGATAGAGAAACAAATCACTAATTTCATATGGAAAGGAAAGAACCCCCGGATAAGCAAAACATTACTGAAAAAGAAGAAGAAAGTGGGAGGCCTCACCCTACCTGATTTCAGAACCTATTATATAGCTACAGTAGTCAAAACAGCCTGGTACTGGTACAACAGGCACATAGACCAATGGAACAGAATTAAGAACCCAGATATAAATCCATCCACGTATGAGCAGCTGATATTTGACAAAGGACCAGTGTCAGTCAATTGGGGAAATAATATTCTTTTTAACAAATGGTGCTGGCAGAACTGGATATCCATTTGCAAAAGAATGAAACAAGACCCATACCTCACACCATGCACAAAAACTAACTCCAAGTGGATCAAAGACCTAAACATAAAGACTAAAATGATAAAGATCATGGAAGAAAAAATAGGATCAACCCTAGGAGCCCTAATACAGGGCATAAACAGAATACAAAACATTACCAAAAATGATGAAGAGAAACCAGATAACTGGGAGCTCCTAAAAATCAAACACCTATGCTCATCTAAAGACTTCACCAAAAGAGTAAAAAGACCACCTACAGACTGGGAAAGAATATTCAGCTATGACATCTCAGACCAGCGCCTGATCTCTAAAATCTACATGATTCTGTCAAAACTCAACCACAAAAAGACAAACAACCCAATCAAGAAGTGGGCAAAGGATATGAACACACATTTCACTAAGGAAGATATTCAGGCAGCCAACAGACACATGAGAAAATGCTCCCGATCATTAGCCATTAGAGAAATGCAAATTAAAACTACCATGAGATTCCATCTCACACCAACTAGACTGGCATTAATCCAAAAAACACAAAATAATAAATGTTGGAGAGGCTGCGGAGAGATTGGAACTCTCATACACTGCTGGTGGGAATGTAAAATGGTACAACCACTTTGGAAACCCATCTGGCGTTATCTTAAACAGTTAGAAATAGAACTACCATACAACCCAGAAATCCCACTCCTCGGAATATACCCTAAAGATACAAGAGCCTTCACACAAAGAGATATATGCACACCCATGTTTATTGCAGCTCTGTTTACAATAGCAAAAAGGTGGAAGCAACCAAGATGTCCGTCAACGGACGAATGGGTAAATAAATTGTGGTATATTCACACAATGGAATACTACGCATCGATAAAGAACAGTGACAAATCTGTGAAACATTTCATAACGTGGAGGAATCTGGAAGGCATTATGCTGAGCGAAATGAGTCAGTTGCAAAAGGACAAATATTGTATAAGACCACTATTATAAGATCTTGAGAAATAGAAAAAACGGAGAAGAACACAGACTTACGTGGTTACAAAGGGGGGAGGGAGGGAGGGAGAGGGCTTTTTATTGATCAATCTGTAGATAAGAACTGCTTTGGGTGAAGGGAAAGACAACACTCAATACATGGAAGGTCAGCCTAATTGGACTGGATTAAAAGCCAAGAGGTTTCCGGGATAAAATGAAAGCTTCAAAGGTCAGCGAAGCAGGGGCTGGCGTCTGGGGAACTTGGTTTGAGGGGACTTCTAGGTCAATGGGCAAAATAATTCTATTATGAAAACACTCTGCATCCCACTTTGAATTGTGGCACCTGGGGTCCTAAATGCCAACAAGAGGCCATCTAAGATACATCAATTGGTCTCAACCCACCTGGAGCAAAGGCAAAGAATACCAAGGTCACACGACAACTAAGAACCCAAGAGACAGAAAGGGCCACATGAACCAGAGACCTACATTATCCTGAGACCAGAAGAACTAGTTGGTGCCCGGCCACAATCGATGTCTGCCCTGTCAGGGAGCACAACAGACAACTCCTGAGGGAGCAGGAGACCAATGGGATACAGACCCCAAATTCTCATGAAAAGACCAAACCTAATGGTATGATTGCGACTAGAGGAATCCCAGAGACAATGCTCCCCAGAACTTCTGATGGCACAGGACAGGAACCAACCCCGAAGACAAATCATCAGGCATGAAAAGGACTGGTCAGTGGGGGGGAGAGAGATGCTGATGAAGAGTGAGCTAATTAAATCAGGTGGACACGGGAGAGTGTGTTGGCATTTAGGACCCCAGGCGCCACAATTGACTGGAGGGGGGATGGGAAGATAGAGAGAGAGGAAAGATGGCAAAATTGGCACGAAACGAGAGACTGTAAGGGCTGACTCAATAGGGGGAGAGCAAGTGGGAGAAGGAAGTAAGATGTATGTAAACCTGCATGTGACAGACTGGAATGGTAAATGTTCACTTGAAGCTTAATAAAAATTAAAAAAAAAACAAACTACTACTGAACTGACCATTTACCATTGTTTTCCTTCTGTACACCCCTAACAAGAGCCAGTGCAAACCAAACCCCAAAAGTGTACGTCAATATGAACAGAGAAAACTACTTCAATTGGAGGATCTGTGGTCTCAGGTTGTTGTTGTTAGGTGTCGTTGAGTTGGTTCCGACTCATAGTGACCCTATGTACAACAGAACTAAACACTGCCCGGTTCTGCGTCATCCTCAACAGTTCTTATTATGCTTAAGCCCATTGTTGCAGCGACTATGTCAATCCATTTTATTCTTTCTGTTTTCCGCTGACCCTCTACTTTACCAAGCATGATGTCCTTCTCCAGGGACTGATCCCTCCTGACAACATGTCCAAAGTATGTAAGAGGATGTCTACCCATCCTTGCTTCTAAGGAGCATTCTGCTTGTACTTCTTCCAAGACAGATTTTTTCCTTCTTTTAGCAGTCCATTGTATATTCAATATTCTTCTCCAACACCACAATTCAAAGGTATCAATTCTTCCAGTTTCCTTATTCATTATGCAGTTTTCACATGAACAGGAGGTGATTGAAAATACCATGACTTGGGTGAGGCTCACCTTAGTCTTCAAGGTGACATCTTTCCTTTTCAACACTTTAAAGAGATCTTTTGCAGCAGATTTGCCCAATGCAATGTGTCTTTTGATTTCTTGACTGCTGCTTCCGTGGGTGTTGATTGTGGATCCAAATAAAATGAAATTCTTGACAACTTCAATCTTTTCTCCAATTACCATGATGCTGTTTATTGGTCCAGTTGTGAGGATTTTTGTTTTCTTTACGTTGAGGTATAATCCATACTGAAGGCTGTGGTCGTTGATCTTCAGTAAGTGCTTTAAGTCCTCTTCACTTTCAGCAAGCAAGATTGTGTTATCTGCATAACGTAGGTTGTTAATGAATCTTCCACCAATCCTTATGCCCCATTCTTCTTCATATAGTCCAGCTTCTCATATTATTTTCTCAGCATACAGATTGAATAAATACGGTGAAAAGATACAACCATGAGGCACACCTTTCCTGACTTTAAACCATCCAGTATCTCCTCTTCATCTATGTACAGGTTCCTTGTGAGCACAAGTAAGTGTTCCGGAATTTCAATTCTTTGCAATGCCATCCATAATTTGTTATGATTCACACAGTCAAATGCCTTTGTATAGCCAATAAAACACAGGTAAACATCTTTTCTGGTATTCTCTGCTTCAGCCAAGTTCCATCTGACATCAGCAATGATAGCTCTGTTTTCACATCCTCTTCTGAATCTGGCTTGAATTTCTGGCAGTACCCTGTCAATGTATTGCTCCAGCCACTTTTGAATGACCTTAAGCAAAATTTTACTTGTGTTTTTTTTTTTTTTACTATTAATGATATTTTTCGATAATTTCTGCTTTTGATTGGATCACCCTTTTTGGAAATAGGAATAAGTATAGATCTCTTCCATTTGGTTGGCAGTAGTCTTCCAAATTTCTTGTAATAGATGAATGAGTACTTCCAATAATGCATCCATTTGTTGCAACATCTCAATGGGTATTCCATCAATTTCTGGAGACTTGTTTTTCGCCAGTGCCTTCGCTGCAGTTGGACGTCTTCCTTCAGTACCATTGGTTCCTCCTCATATGTTACCTACCAAAGTGGTTTGAACATTGACCAATTCTTTTTGGTATAGTGACTGTGTATTCCTTCCACCTTCTTTTGATGCTTCCTGAGTTGTTTAATATTTTCCTTGTAGAATCCTTCAATATTAGAACTTGAGACTTGAATTTTTCCCTCAGTTCTTTTAGCTTGAGAAGTGCAGGGTGTGTTCTTTTCCTTGGTTTTCTATCTCCAGGTCTTTGCACATGTAGTTATAATACTTTGTCTTCTCAAGCAGCCCTTTGAAATCTTCTGTTCAGTTCTTTTACTTCATCATTTCTTCCTTTTTGCTTTAGCCGCTTGATGTTCAAGAGCAAGTATCAGAGTCTGTTCTGAATCCATTTTGGTCTTTTCTTTCTTTCCAGTCTTTTTGATGACCTCTTGCTTTCTTCATGGATGATGTCCTTGATGTCATTCCACAACTCATCTGGTCTTTGGTCATTAGTGTTCAACAAGTCAAATCTATTCTTGAGATGATCTCTAAATTCAGGTGGGATATACTCAAGGTGGTACTTTGGCTCTCATTGACTTGTTCTAATTTCCTTCAGCTTCAGCTTGAAACTTCCATATGAGCAATTGATGGTCTGATCTGCAGTCAGCCCCTGGCTTTGTTCTGATTGTTGATATTGAGGTTTTCCGTTATCTCTTCCCACAGATGTAGTTGATTTGGTTCCTGTGTATTCCATCTGGTGAAGCCCATGTGTATAGTCTCTATTTATGGTAAAAAAAAGGTTTTGCAATGAAGAAGTTGTTGGTCATGCAACATTATATCCTGCAATCTCTGGCATCATTTCTATCACCAAGGCCATATTTTCCAACTACAGATCCTTCTTCTTTGTTTCCAAATTTCACCTTCCAATCTCCAGTAATTATCATTGCATCCTGATTGCATGTTCAATTAATTTTAGACTGCAGAAGTTGATAAAAATCTTCAATTTTTTCATCTTTGGCCTTTGGTTGGTATGTAAATTTGAATTATAGTCGTTTAACTGGTCTTCCTGGCAGGCGTATGGGTATTATCCTATCACTGACAGTGATGTACTTCAAAATAGGTCTAGAAATGTTCCTTTTGATGATGAATGCAATGCCATGTCTCTTTAAGTTATCGTTCCTGGCATAGTAGACCATATGATTATCTGATTCAAGGAAACAAAGGACTGGGGAGATCATGAAGAAGGCAAGGCTTGAGGAAGTGAGTCAATAAAGTTTTTTATGAATTCTTGGGTTCACTACTAAAATGTACATGCAAAGATATGATAAGGAATGGCATAATAAAGGCTATGAGGAGTGAAGAAAGAGACAGAAAACTGCTCAGGTTCCTGACTGGTTACCAGCTAGTGCAGAATAACACTGATCAGAGCAACACTACAAAGATTACAAAATGGAAATAACATTGAAGCCACAACCTCCAGAAAGGTGGTCAGAATTTGTGGACTAAACTCAACTGGGTTGATTCTCTGGTAAAATTAAAATTTAATATACTCTCCATAGGATTTAAACAAAACTCAGAGTCTCATAATATTCAAAATGTTCAGGACAAAGTACAAAGCTATGCAGCATACAGGGAACTGGGAAAAATCCCCTTGTGCACAGGAAAAGATAATTAACAGTTGAAAATACCCACCACAAATTTGGGAAAAGACATAAATTTACAGACTGAAATAGGTCAGTGAAAGCCAAGATGAACAAACCAAAGAAAACCATGTTCAGGAACATGGTAAATCAAACTGCTGATAACTAATGACAAAATTAAAAAAAAAAAAAATCCTGAAAACAGACAAAGCAAAATACATCACCAATAAGCATTAACATTAAGGAATCAGTAATTGACATGACTGCAGATTTCTAATCTGAAACACCTGGAGGCCAGAAGGAAGTGGCACATATTTTAAGTACTGGAAAAGAAATGTGAACCTTAATAGCCAGTGAAAATATTCTCCAGGAATGAAGATAAACATCTTCTCAAACACTAAGATTATCTGTTGCCATCAGAACTATTTAAAGAAAAAAAATCAAATCTGCTAAAAAAAAAAAAAAAGATCTTCCAACAAATGGGAATGATACCAGATGAAACCTGGAACATCAAAAATGAAAGGAGAACAATGGAAATGATAAACCTTTTGGGAAATATACCATTCATGTCCCCTGACGTTTAAAAAAATACCCCTGGGAACTCTTATTCATGGATGGTGGGAATGCAAAATTTTACAATAACTTTGGGAGATAATTTGGCAGTTTCTTAAAAAATAAAACATAGGCTTACTGTGTTGTTATTGCTATGTTGAAAATATATGTCTACAAAAATGTCTGCACATGAATGTTTATAGCAGCTTTGTTTATAATGGCCCCAAATTGGAAGCAACCAAGATGTCCTTCAATAGGTAAATGGATAAACAAACTGTGGTACATCCATCAATGGGGTATTATTCAGTGATAAAAAGAAATGAGTTATCAAGCTATGAAAAGAGAAGAGGGAACCTTAAAACCATATTGTGAAGTGAAAGAAACTAATTTGAAGAAGGTTCATAGTGTATGTTTCCAGCTATATGGCATCTGGAAAAGGTAAATCTATAGAGACACTAGAAAGATCAGTGATTCCCAGGGTTCAGGAGGAGGGGGATAAAGAGGTAGAACGAAGGGCATTCTGTATGATACTGTAATGGTGGACATATGATATTATACATTTGTCAAAATCCGTAGGACTATATAACACAATAATGAACCCTAGTGTAAACTATAACCAAAAACCAAACCTGTTGCCATCTAGTCAATTCCAGCTCATGGAGGCTCCATGTGTTACAGAGTAGAACTATGCCCCATAGGGTTTTCTTGGTTATAATCCCTACAGAAGCAGATCACCAGGCCCTTCTGTGGTGCCACTGGATGAGTTTGAACCATCAACATTTAAGTTAGTAGTGGAGAACAAACCATGTGCACCACCCAGGGACCTATGTAAAATATAAAAAACCAAAAGCAAACCCAGTGCTGTCGAGTCAATTCTGACTCATAGTGACCCTATAGGACAGAGTAGAACTGCCCCATAGAGTTCCCAAGGAGCGCCTGGCGGATTCGAACTGCCGAGGCTTTGGTTAGCAGCTGTAGCACTTAACCACTAGGCCACTAGGGTTTAGTTAATAATAATGTATCAATATTGGTTTATCGACTGTAAGAAATATGCCATGTGAATGCAAGACATTAATAATAGAAAAAAAACAGTGTGTGCTGGGGGGGAGAGGTAATATAAGGAAACTCTGTATTTCCTGTAGATTTTTTTCTTATCTAAAACTACTCTGAAAATGAGAGTCTATAAAATAAAATAAACACAAAAAGAAAAAATACATTTGTTAGATGAAAGCAAAAATTATAATGTTGTTTTCAATGTATGTAAATTTGATATATAAGACAAATATAAGGGGGGAAGATATAAAACCTTTGAGGTGGTAAATACATTAAAAAAGTGGTAAAATATTGACTCTTAGCAGACTGTGAGAAGTTAAGTATATATATTGCCCCTAAAGCATCCACTAATACACACACACACACACAGATACATAGTCACCATTTTTTTTGTTGTTTGGAGCCGTTGAGTTGATTCCAACTCATGCTGACCTCATGTGACAGAACAGAACTGTTGCGTGGTTCTCTAGGCTGTCATCTTTCTGGGAGCAGGTTGCTAGGTCTTTTCTCCCACAGAGTTTCTGGGGGGCTTTGAATCACCAGTCTTACAGTTAGCAGTTGAGTGCTTAACTGTTGTGCCACCAGGGCTCCTTGTAGTCACAATAGATAAATAAAAATGATTTATAAAATGATATAAATAAAAATGGTATTAAAAATGATATACTCATAACCTAAGAGAAATAAGAAAAGAAAAAAAAAAAGAAAGAAAAGAAAAACAAAATAAAAAACTTTTGAAAGCTACCAGAGAAAATGTCACATTATATATTGGGCAACAACAATTTTCATAACTGTGGACTTCTCTTCAGAAACTATGGGGGCAATGTTTTAAAGTGTTGTTGGGGAGGGGCCCAAAATGCTATCTTTAGGAAGAATACAATTTAAAATTTCAGAAAAATAAAACACTTTGCTAGTAAAGGAAAACTAAGAGAATGTATTATGCCAAATTTCCACTCTATGAAATGTTAAAGGAGGTTCTTTATGCTAAAAGCAGATGATAATCATAAAGTAGGATCTGCAGAGATGTATGAAAAATACTGGCATTGGCAAATATAAAGACAATTTTTATTCTCTTATTCTCTTTGAAATATAAGCAACTGTTTGAAGCCAAAATTATAAAGCTGTGTCTGATGGTTAAGATTGTGTGTCAGCTTGGCTGGGCCATAATTTTCAGTGTTTTGGCAGTCATATAATGTTGTGATCACTTCCCCGATGAAATTTAATATGTGATCACCCCCCATGGTGGAATCTGCTAAGTGGTACCTGTGGGAGCAGGACCTGTGGCAGCTTGCAGCCCCCTCAGCCTGCATCTTTCTGCCCTCTGCCACCTGCTTCCTTCCTGTTCACCTTGCCAAGGCTTTTGGCTTGTTCTGGATTCTACAGCTGCCTCTTATTCATCTGACCTCAAGTTCTTGGGACTTGAACTAGCAGCTTACCTGCCAATCTTGGGTTCTTCAGCCCCTGAAGCTAGGTTAATCAGGAGAAGCCTTGTGGTCTTGCCTGCTGATCTTGGGATTCCTCGGTCTTCACAGCCTGTGAGGAAGAATCCTGCTCTCCAAATAACAATCTCAGGTTCGCCGGCCCCTGCAGCTAAGTGAGTCAGGAGAAGCCCTATCCTGATCCACAGATGGGACATTGCAGCCTCTACAATTGCGCAAGGTGTTGCCTTGATACAAATCTCTCTCTGTATATACATACTTATATGCTTTACTGGTTTTGCTTCGCTAGAGAACCCAGCCCAAGACACTGTGTTTTGGACTTTATATAGGATAAACACAGTAGCAAATTTGTCAATACACCTACATGGTCACAAGGTTTCTAGAGTTTGCATGAAGTGATACACTACTAACTAAAATACCCTATGAAAAGTTAAGAAAGAGTATATATTGTTTTCTTCAAGAATAATCACTAAAAATTAATACAAATTTTTATGCCTAAAAATCTAACGAATACATAAACATTGATTTTTAAAAAGTAACATAAGTGGCTGTTGAATATTTTCAAATACTTTTCCTGCATCTAAGGAGAGACATCAGGGTTTTCTTCATTATTTATACATAGCAGGTACGGAAAGGGTTTAAGACATCATTATTACCAGCTAGGAGCCCTGGTGAGGCAATGGTTAAATCACTTGGCTGCTATCTGAAAGATTTGAAGCCACCAGCCGCTCTGCAGGAGAAAGATGTGGCAGTCTGCTTCCGTAAAGATTTACAGCTTTGGAAACCCTATGGGGAAGTTCTACTGTGGCCTATTGGGTTGCTATGAGTCATAATTCGAAATGGCAATGGGCATCACGAACTGTCCATTGGCTCACACTGTATCACTTAAGTATTGTTATTTTGCAGCAGCAACGGTTTAATCATTAATTAAAGGAAATGAGAAATTTTGTGTAGCGTCATGTTAAGATGAATGAGCAAATTAATGATATGTGAAAAAATGGAAAAGCACAGGTCTTAAAATACTTGACAAAAAATTCTCAAATCATAAAAATGTTATTTATGTTTTCTTCAGTGATTTGGAGACTTCCTGTCCTCTTTCTCTAAGTTGTTTCATTGTAACTCAGAATTTGCTTGTAAATAAAGTTTTTGGTAACCTGCAATATAATCAGTGGATATCAGTTTAGAACTATGCTCTGTTATTACTAAGATGTTTTGCAGTGTTTTAACTTACCATCTATACTGAACAAATCAAACATATTTTACTATAGGGAAACTGCTTGAACAAAGGTACCAGCCAACCTTCTATGAAGACACAGAATATGACTGTTGAGAGTTTGGATTTTTTTTTTTTTGTAAGATTGTTTCTTCCTTAAAATGTTAGTTGAGGGATCTTTTTATATTTTAGAGTAGAGGTCAGCCAAATTCAGTTGCACCCATATGTTTACATATTGTCTATAGCTGCTTTAATACTACAAAGGCAAGTTGGAGAGGAATGGAGAGAGGGTATTTCTTTTCATCTGCTTCTTGGGGTGTTTTTTTCCTTTGGTCCTAACTCCTGCTAGCCAAACCCCAGCATGAATCTCACTCTTGAAGAAATTCCAGGGCTTCAAAGATCTTTTCCACAACCTCCCCCTGTGCGTTGAAATCGTAGGTAATTGCTATGACTGTCTGCTATTGCTAATCTCTGCTACTTCAACATCACGTGCTTTTATTTTTTTCATTTCCTTCATTGACTGCTTAGCCTATTCACTTTATGAATTTTCCTCTGTTTGGATTAGAAGGGTTTCTGTATTCCTAAGTGAATCCTGATTTACCACAGCATAATTTAATTACAGTAGAGGCAAGAAATAAATTACTCAAAGTAAGGGTTGTAATTAATTCAAATGAAAAATAATAAATAGCCCTGGGTATAAATCATGAAGATAAAAGAAGAATCAAGTACTTCTTGTCCAATTATGTTTATTACTCTTTTCTGTCAGTAGATTAGCTCAAATGTCTTCCAGAGAAGACTTCTAACTTTCCAAATGTCTGATAAGTTTACTAATTGATATTTCTTCTCTCATTTTTCTTTCTGCATTGTAACACAAAATGCTTGGCTGGTGAAAGGAACTGTGAGTCCCTGGTGAATACCCTGCAGAGGGAATGCCCACCACTTTAGTTTCTCTCCCCACAAGAGAATTTCTCTGAGGATCTGCCCCACAGCTATTTGTTGGTCCAATCAATGAAAAAGTAAACCAAGAATAAAAAATAAGAGATAGACTACAACTTATACTAGTACTTGTTCATCTTAGCAAGTTGAAACTTGATCTGGGCAGCGAGGAAATGCAGAAAGACTTCTTGTGAAACAAAGGTTTGCTTTCTTTCCTTTCATATTTTTGTTTCTTCATGCATGTGCTTGACTTTACACATAGGAAAGTGTTTAATAACATAAGAAGTAGCATTCATTCTTGATGATATTTTATATTTGCCTAATGTTTATTCTCCATACCCTTTTGTTTTAGATTGTATTAGTTACATTTCTCCCCTTTTTTCTTTTGTACTGTCCTAATCAGAAACTTATTATGTAAAATATGAAGTTTTCTAGCTGAGGGGCTCTGTAACAGGTACTTTTGACCATTCCTCTGCTTTCTAGAATCAATTGACATCTACCTTCAGCTTTAATTTTTTTCAAAAAAGTAGAATTTATAATTGGACCAAATTAATTCTAATATATTTCTATAGAGCCAAACTGCATTAAAATAATGTCAATAACAATAATGAAAATTACAACATGGCAATTTCATAGTATGAGAATTGTTGAATTTATAATTTGTCAGGTTTTCTTTTTTTGTACATTTAATGGTAAAGCATTGAAGAGAAAACTAGTACACTGATCAATCTCATGATCCATACAAGTCTCTTAAATCTGTTTTTGTCTCAGTTACCCTGTTCATAAAGTTAGAATAAAAAATTACTTTCTTTCTCTACCTCTCCACTGTATTTTATTTAAGAATATTTTATAGTCATAGCAAGATAAACTGAAGTAAATGTAACTCAAGTTTGTGTTAATAGATATTTATTACATTTTTTCATTTACAACCATCTTTGAGCTGAATTGTCCTGTGTGCCTTCTGTTATTCATATGCATAGAACTTTTGATTTGTAATTAGGTTTGTCTATATCTGAAAAGACAGAAAACTCACTGACCAAGACCTTAGAACTCTCCAGTTGCATTCCAATCTGCAAAATCTAAAGGGAAAAAAAGAGGGAAAGAAGGAAAGAAGAAAGGAAGACAATAAAAGCCTCATTTCAACAAATTTAATGAATATAAGCAAGAATCACTTCTGCTTTTAGCACATGGACTGTGCTGCTAAGATTATATACAATCATAGGGACAAAAATGTTGGAAGAAACAAAGATATGAAGCTAATGTGTAACAGGACAAAGCTTTGATTTATCAAGATTATTTATTATAATGACTGATGCCATCCTGAGACTATCAATTGAGCCAGGTTTTCACTCTGAATAAAAATCTAAAATGACTCAGGCTATCAGGGAGATACATCCTTCAGTCAGGGAGGCAACTTTTCACTGGCAGAAAACTGATAATGAATCAAGCAATAAAAAACAGCTGTTGGTTTCAGATATTTCCCTAGAATATCCATTTTTCTAGAGCACGCCTAGAGGGCTAATCTGCTTCATTTGCAAATAAGTATATTGCATATTGCATAGCTAATCAATCAAATTGTACTGTTCACTAGGAAAACCTGTTCACATCGTAACCCAGTCTTTGAACATTCATTGCTGTTTTGGAAAATATAGGAAACAATATGACGAAGGAAAATTTTTTCTCTGCTGGTTCATCGGTTGCGTTATTTTTACTAAAAAAAAAAGTATTCCGATTATTTCTTTTTTTTGTCCCTCTTGTTGCACCTATACCTCAGGCATGAAGAATGAGCTGAATAGGAATTACTCAGAGGTGACTGAGTTCATTCTACTGGGCCTCAGAACCCCTCCAGAGCTACAGATGCTCTTATTCCTAGCGTTCTTGCTAATCTACATTGTCATTGTGGTCGGAGATATCAGCATGATATTCGTCATTTGGGTGGACTCCAGGCTTCACACCCCTATGTATTTTTTCCTTAGAAACTTGTCCTATTTAGACCTCCGCTACTCCACTGACATTGCTCCTAAAACTCTGGCCAACTTCTTGTCTAATGAAAAGAAAATTTCTTACAATGGCTGTGCAGCCCAATTTTTCTTCTTCGCCCTCTTTGCCACAACTGAATGCTTTCTTCTGGCTGTGATGGCATTTGATCGATTCTCAGCCATTTGCTCTCCTCTCCTTTACCCAGTGCACATGTCCCAGAAGGTCTGTGTTTGGTTGGTAACTGGCTCCTATATCTGTGGAGTCATTAACTCCGTAGTACAAACAGGTTTCACCTTGAGTTTGCATTTCTGTGAAGAAAACAGAAATTTGGACCACTTTTTCTGTGATGTCCCAGCCCTGAGTGAGATCTCATGTGTTGACACCTTTGTGAATGAGATTGTGCTGTTTGTTTTCTCTGCTTTTATCATCATCGCTATGACAAAGGCGATTCTGGTATCTTACGCTTATATCCTCTCCACTGTCTTGAAGATCCCCTCATCTCAGGGCAGGAGTAAGACCTTCTCCACCTGTGGTTCCCATATAGCAGTGGTGAGTTTATTCTATGGGACTGTGTTCTTCACGTATGCTCAACCTGGGGCCATCACCTCACCCCAGCAAAACAAGATCATTGCTGTGTTCTACACAGTTATAATTCTAATGCTGAACCCTCTAATATACAGTCTGAGAAACAGAGATGTGAGAGATGCTGTGAAAAGAAAATTATGTGGGAAATGATCCTCTCACTGATGTTTTTAAGGCCATCATTTAGTGGACACAATTTATTTTCCAAGATTTCTAGTTCAAAATATGTCTGGTTCCAGAATTTTTATATCTAAATATGTACTCAGTGTATGGCATGTGAAATACTGTAAAAATGTAGTTTTGCAACCTAGAAACAACCACTGTAAGCATTTTATTCTACTTTCTTATAATATTTATTAATCAAATGTAAATTATATTAGTGTATATATATATATATGTACACACATGCATGTATATGTATTTCAAAATTGGGACCACACTTCAGGAATTTTTTCATTGTTATCTTTTCACTTAACTCATTTTCTGTACAAAAAAACATTTATCAATGTTATTAAATATTCTATAAATGTATGAATTTTGATGTTTTCTGCTTAAACGGCACCTTTCACTACTCATTTCCTGCACTGCAGTGGGATAGGAAATGATTCAAATGTTTATCTATGTGGGATCACAATGACAACAGCATCTCAAAGGGTTAGATGAGAGGCTCAGGAGGCAGTTACTGTATGCTGATGGTTGTGGAGTAAAGGGAGAGCAAGAACAGCTACACAACCTGAATGTAAACAATGGTACTGGATTGTACTTGTAGAATTTGTTGGAAGGGTATATCTTTTTTCATGTATGAGTCTGAATTGACTCAATTGCAACGGGTTTGGTTTTTTTTTTAATGTATATTTTCATAAAAACATTAAAAAAGATCTTTGGTATTTTGATAGAAATTGCATTAAACTTGTATATAAACCTGGGGAAAATTGACATCTTTGCTATGTTGAATTTTCCAATCCTTGAGCACCGTATGTCTCCCAATTTATTTAGATCTTTGGTTTGCTTTGTCAGCATTCTCTAGTTTTAATCATATAAGTCCTATAGATGTTCTATTTACCACTATTTTTATTTTAGCAGTTCTATATGGTATTACGGTATTATATTTGATGTACATGTGTTCATTGCCAATATATAAACTACAATTTTTTTAAAGATATTTTTAGAAGTTTGAGGTTTCCAGAAAATTTGGAAAGATAATACAGAGTTCCCATCTACTCTACACACAGTTTTCTTTATTGTTAACATTTACATTAGTATACTAAATTTGTTATGCTTAGTAAAACAATATTGATATATTAACTAAAGTCCATACTTTATTCCGGTTTCTTTATTTGTTATTTGATGTCTTTTTTCTGTTCCAAGATTCCAACCAGGATACTACAGTGGTTAAGAGCTCAGGCTGCTAACTAAAAGGTTGGCAGTTTGAATCCACCAGCTACTCCTTGGAAACCCTATGGGTAGTTCTACTCTGTCCTATAGGGTCACTTTGAGTCAGAATTGACTTGACAGCAACCGGTTTAGTTTTTTAGTTTGATTCAATGACCTTAGCAGTATTTAGGAGTACTTGTTATGTATTTTATAGACTGTCTTTTTTATTGGAATTCATCTTATGTTTTTCTGAAGATTAGATTGAGGTTGTGGGTTGCTGGGAGGAAGATCACAAGGGTAAGTGCCATTTTCATCACATCTATCAAGAGTAAATACTGTCATCCTGAGTTATCACTGTTGATGTTGACCTTAATCACCCAGCTAAGATAAGTGTTTGTCAGGTTTTTCCACTGTAATGTTACTCTTTTTCTTCTGCTTTCCATATTACACTCTTTGGATGGAAGTTGTCATGCATAACTATGCTTAAGTAACGGGGAGCTATGTTTAACCTTTGTGGTGGCAGAGAATTATTTGGAATTCTTCTGCAGGGGAGGATTGCCTGTTCTTCATTTATTAAAGTATTCAGTCATGTATTTATATTGGTGTGGGCTCATGACTATTTATTTTGTACTTTGAGTTATAATCCAATCCTTTGTGGTTTTTTTGCTCAAATTATTCCAGATTTGCCACTGGAAGTTCTTTCAGTTGGCTTCTGTGTTTCCTTGGCATATCTTATTTACATTCATTATTATAAACTATTATTTATCTTTATTTTGCCATTTTAAATATTTTTTTATTCTTTCTGCATTCCTCCTTTTTGTATTTTTCTATTGAGAAAATAATTTCCTGCTATTTACCTCTTTAAAAAGAATAAGCCTATATTATGTCAATTGTATTTATATTTAGCTTACAGTGCTACATTTTTTACCTTTTAAATTTTATAACCAAATTATTATAGCTCATTTTTCATGAGCTTTTGTAAAAATTATACATGTTTTTCAGTTGTCTTTGCACTATAAATAAATACCCTGGCATGTGAGAAACTTGTTTTTTTTTCCTGAAAATGGTTTGTATCGTTATAACAGATGTTGTTATTGTTCGGTGCTGTTGAGTCGGTTCCGACTCGTAGCAACCCTGTGTACAACAGAATAAAACACTGCCTGGTCCTGCACCATGCCCACAATCCTTATGTTTAAGGCCACGTTGCAACCACTGTGTCAGTCTGTCTCATTGAGGGTCTTCCTCTTTTTTATTGACCCTGTATTTTACCAAGCATGATGTCCTTCTCCAGGGACTGATCTCTCCTGACAACATGTCCAAAGTATGTAAGTTGTAGTCTTGCTCTCCTTGCTTCTAAGAAGCATTCTGGTTGTACTTTTTCCAAGACAGATTTGTTCATTTTTTTGGCAGTCCATGGTATATTCAATATTCTTCCCCAACACCACAATTCAAAGGTGTCAATTTTTCTTCTGTCTTCCTTATTCATCATCTAGCTTTCACATGCATGGGATGCAATTGAAAATACCATGGCTTGGGTCAGGCACACCTTGGTCTTCAAGGTAACATCTTTGCTTTTCAGCACTTTAAAGATGTCTTTTGCAGCAGACTTGCCTGATGCAATGCATCTTTTGATTTCTTGATTGCTGCTTCCATGGATGTTGATTGTGGACCCAAGTAAAATGAAATCCTTGACAACTTCAACCTTTTCTCCATTTATTGTGATGTTGCTAATTGGTCCAGTTGTGAGAATTTTTCTTTTCTTTATGTTGGGGTGCAATCCATACTGCAGGCTGTGGTCTTTGATTTTCATCAGTAAGTGCTTCAAGTTCTCTTCACTTTCAGCAAGCAAGCCTGTGTCATCTGCATAACACAGGTTGTTCATGAGTCTTCCATTGATCCTTATGCCCCATTCTTCTTCATATAGTCCAGCTTCACAGATTATTTGCTCAGCATACAGATTGAATAGGTATGGTGAAAGGATACAACTCTGATGCACACCCTTCCTGACTTTAAACCACACGGTATGCAGTATCCCCTTGTTCTGTCCGAACAACTGCCTCTTGATCTATGTACAGGTTCCTCATGAGCACAATTAAGTGTTCTGAAATTCCCATTCTGGAAAACTACTGCCTATCCCTAAATTCATCCTTCTGTCTCACAGAAACTAACCATTACCCTGATGTTGTGCTAAGTACATTTTGTTTTTTTAGAAAAAAGCAATTCTATCATCTCTGTGTATTTTACTAAACAATATATTGTTTAGTTCTAAAAGTTAAAATAGTACGCACAAGTCTGTCTTGAATGTGTGTTGTTTTATATTTTTTATTTTTATATCTCTTTTCCTAACTTTCATTCTTAGCTGTAGATCAAAGCAAATTATGTCTGTGAGGTAAAATAAAAGTATCCAGTTGATCCAAGCCAAAGGAAGTGGAGTGGGGAGAAGAATCTGTACCCATCAGGAAAAGTTAAGTTCAGAAAGAAACTAGGCGAAGTCTATCTGACAATTGTCTTCAGATTAAAACAATAATATCTTGCAATTTACTGTATGTGAATTGTACTTTAATAAAGTAATATAAAAAGAGGAAAAGAATATCAACATGCACATTGGAGACGTGCCTTTGATGTGTCTATTTCTTGAGTTACAATGATAAGCTCCAGTGATGCACTCTGGATTGAAGTCTTCTACATCTATCATAGAGCTGCCATCTTGGAATCTCACTTTGTCATCCTCACTTAGATTCTCTGTCTCTCTCCTGTTGGCTGTATTGAACATCTGTCACATTCTTGGTTTAGTCTCCCTTTTGGTAGAAGCTATCCTACAGAAACCTCTTGATAAGAGTGTGTGTGATGTATATTTTTGAACTTTGTTGAAAATCCTACCCTTATACTTGATTAATAGTTTGACATGGTACAAGGTTCTATGTTGGAAATAATTTAACTTCAGAATTTTGAAGACCTTCTTTTCTTTATTTGTATTATTGATTCCTGTATTACAATGAAGAATCAAAAGCCATTCTAATACATGCCATGTTTTTTCTTCTAAAGCGTGTGAAATTTTATAACGATGTGTCCTTAGGTCAGTTTTCGTCCATTTTTTTTGAATTATGGTAGCTGTTGTCGTCGTCAATTCAAACTCATAGCAACTCTATAGGACAGAGTGGAAATGTCCCATAGAGTTTCCAAGGAGTGGTTGGTGAATTCAAACTGCTTACATTTTGGTTAGCAGTTGAGCTCTTAACCACTACACCACCAGGCCTCCTGAATTACAGTACCAAAAAACCAAAACCCAATAGTGTAAAGTCAATTCCAACTCATAGTGACCCTGTGGGACAGAGTAGAACTGCCTCATAGGGTTTCCAAGGAGCACCTGGTGCAGTTGAACCACTGACCCTTCGGCTAGCAGCCCAAAACTTAACCAGGGTGCCAGAATTATGGTAGAGCCGTTTAAATTAAAAATGTTAAATCCTTTAGCTCTGAAAAACTGTCTGAAATAATTTGTTGATAATGTTGTTTTCATATCCCTACTTCTTTGAAATTTTATTATTTCTGTGCTGGACACATGGAATTGTCCTCTAACATTTGTATCTTTTCTCACTGTTTTCTTTTTTGAGTGAGGGGTGGGCTCTTACTCTGCGTGAGATTTATTCAACTCTATCTCTCAAGCTTTTTATTACCTTATTTTTATTTTTGTTAGTATGTTTTTAATCATTATGAGCTTTCTGAAAATTATTTTTCTCTGAATGATTGTTTTTATAGCACCTGTTCCTTTCTTAGGATGTAAATCTTCTCTTATTTTTTGAGGCTATTAATGTTTGTTAAACCCTGGTGACATAGTGGTTTAGTGCTACGGCTGCTAACCAAGAGGTCGGCAGTTCAAATCCACCAGGTGCTCCTTGGAAACTCTATAGGGCAGCTCTACTCTGTCCTACAAGGTTGCTATGAGTCGGATTTGACTCGACGGCAGTGGGTTTTGTTTTTGTTTTTTTTATATAATGATTGAGGTTTTGTTTAATTTCTGTTTGGATTAGAAGTCAAATAGATTAGTGTAGGGCAGGTAAGGGTAGGGTAGAATAGAACAGAACAGAAAGAATAGAGTAGAGAACAGTAGAGAAGAGTAGACTAGAGTCGAATACTTCTGAAAAGAGCGGAAAAGAGACGAGTAGAACCGAATCGAGTCTAGTGGAGTGGAGAGGAGCTGAATCGAGCCGATACGACCTGAATCAGGTCGAATCTCGTTCAAGTGTGTCGAATACAATTGAACAGATTATGGTAGGGTAAGTTAGAGTAGGGTAGGGTAGAATAGAATGCAGTAGAACAGAACAGAACTGAAAGAATAGAATAGGGTTGAGTATAGAATAGATTTGAATATTGCCAAATAGAGCCAAATACAGCTAAATAGAGCCAAAAAGAGCTGAATCGATAGAAATCAAGACGAATTGTGCCAAATCTCGCGGTGTATCGCATCGAATTGCATTGAAATCTATCGATTCAAGTCGAATCAAATCCAATAGATGAGAATAGACTAGAGTAGGGTAGAGTACAATACAATAGAAGAGAGAAGAATAGAGTAGAATGGTGTAGAATGGAGTTAAATGGACTCAAAAAGAGATAATACAGTTGAGTAGAGTCTAATAGAGCCAAATAGAGCTGAGTAGAGCCTATTAGAGCCAAATAGAGCCTAATCAAACCGATTTGAGCCGAATGGGGATGATTGGAGTGGAATGGAGCCGATTTGAGCCGAATCGCATCAAAATGCATGGAATCGAATCCAGTAGAATAGAGTAGGGTAGGCTAGAATAGAGTAGAATAGAATTGAACACAGTAGAACAGAATAGAAAGAATACAATAGAATGGAGTAGAAAAGAGTAGAGCAGAGCAGAATAGTGTAGAGGAGAGTAGAGTAGAACAGTGTCAGATAGAGCCAAATAGAGACGAATGGAGCTGAATACAGCCGAAAAGAGGTATAGTGCCAAAACACACTTAATCGAGCTGAATCAAGCAGAATCACACCGACTGTCACAGAACAGTGTCAAATCGAATCGAATCGTGTTGAATCGCTTCAAATGACGTCCTTTCGCATCAAATCGGGTCACATCACTTCATGTCGCCTCGAATTGTCGAATATCGTCAAATCATGGCGAATCGCGTCGTATCATGTCGAATAACTTTGAATTGCGTCAGATCTCATAGAATCCTGCTGAATCACATCAAATCGCATGGAATCTCTTCAAATCTCTTCGAATCCCTTTGAATCCCTTCGGATCTCGTCGAATCCCTTCGAATCCCGTCAAATCGCGTCGAATTGAATCAAATAGGTTAATGTAGGGTAAGTTTGGGTGGGATTCAGTGGGATTGGGTAGGGTAGAATAGAATAAAGTACAACAGAATAGGAGAGAACAGAACAGAATAGAAAGAATACAACAGAATAGAGTCAAATAGTGCTGAACATAGGCAAATTGAGCCGAATGAGACAAAACGAGATGAATCGAGTCAGTCGCTTCGAATCAGATCAAAACGAATCGAATTGATTAGAATAGATTAGGGTAGGGAAGGGTAGAATAGTGTAGAATGGTGTGGAAACGAGTTGAATAGAGTCAATAGAGACAGATAGAGATGAATAGAGTAGAAAAGAGTCTAATAGAGCAGAAAAGGGCAGAATAGGGCCAAAGAAGGCCTAATCGAGCAGAATCCAGCAGAATTGACGCAATTTGAACCAAACTGACCCGAATGGAGCTAAATGGGGCCAAATAGAGCCGAATAGAGCTGATTCGAACCGAATCGAGCTGATTCAAGCCTAATCGCGTCGAATCACGTGGAAATGCGTCGAATCAAATCATATAGATTAGAGAAGGGTAGGGGTGGGGCGGGGAGGGTAGAATAGAGTAGAATAGAACAGTACCGAAGAGAAAGAACAGAATATAGTACACTAGAGTAGAGCAGAGAAGGGTAGAGTAGAGTAGAATTGAGTTGAATAGAGTCAAATAGTGCAGGATATAGCTGAATAGGCAAATCGAGCCAAATGGAAAAAAAATGAGACAAATCGCGTTGAATTGCTTCGAATCGCGTTGAATCGAATGCATTAGGGTAGGGTAGGGTAGGGTAGGGTAGGGTAGAACAGAATAGAGTCGAATAGCATAGAATGGAGTCAAATGGAGTCGAATAGAGACAAATAGAGTAGAAAAGTGTCGAATCGAGCCAAATAGGGCCGAATAATGCTGAACCGAGCCGAATCGAATTGCAACGAGCTGAATCGAAGCGATTCAAGCATAATCACGTCCAATCGCATTGAAATGCTTTCAGTCGAATCAAATCGAAAAGAATAGAATAGGTAAGGGTAGTGTAGTTTATGATAGGTTGGACGAAAGTAGACTACAGTAGAATAGACAAGAGAAGGCTAGAGTAATAGCCTAGCCTAGTAAGTTGGACTAGTCAGCTAGACTAGTGGCATAGATCAGTAGCCTAAACTAGCCTTGAATAGTACCCTTGCCTTGACAAGTACCCTGAATTAGTATGCCGAACTAGTACCCTTTCCTTGACCAGTAGCCTTAACTAGTACCTTTGCCTTAACTAGTACCCTTAAATAGTAGCCTTAAGTAGTATACCCTGGCCTTAACTAGTAGCCCTAAAGATTACCCTTGCCTTAAATGGTAGGCTTAACTAGTTGCATGGCCTTAAATAGTAGCCATCACTAGTACCCTTGCCTTGACCAGTACCCTCAAGTACCTGTGCCTTATGTAGTACCCTTAACTAGTACCCTAACACCCTTACCTTAACTAGTACCCTGGCCTTAACTGGTAGCCTGAACTAGTACGCTTACCTTAAGTAGTACCCTTGCCCGAACTAGTACCCTTAATTAGTACCCTTATTAAGTACCCCTAAGTAGTAGGGTACGGTACAGTGGGGAGGCATAGGGTAGGGTAGCATACGGTGGATCAGAGAAAATAGAATAAAATAGAACAGCATAGGTCAGGGTAGTTTAGTGTAGGGTATGGTAGAGTAGCATAGGATGGAATAGAGAAAAGAGAAAACAAGAGTAGAATAGAAGAGAAAAGAACAGAATAGATTAGGAGAGGGTAGGGTGGGGTAGGGTTCTGTAAAATAGAATGGAGTAGAATGGTGAGGAATGGAGATGAACAGAAATGAAAAGAGTAGAAAAGAGTTGAATACAGACGAATAGCGCAAAATAGGGCCAAATATGGCTGAATGGAGGCAAATCGAGCCAAATCAAGCCAAATAGAGCCGAATTGATTCGAATAGACAAGATTTGAGCTGAATGGAGCCGAATGGATCTGAAACGAACCAAATACAGGCAAACAAAATGAACCGAGCTAAATCGAGCCAAATTACAACTAATTGCATCCTATTGCATCGAATCTCGTTGAATTCCATCAAATCCCACCAAAACCTGAAGAATCTCATGGAATCTCACCGAATCCCATCGAGCTTGTCAAATCGGGTCGAATGGTGTCGAATTGAATGGAATCAAATTAAATTGAATAGATTAGAATAGCGTAGGTTAGGCTGGGATTCAATAGGGCAGGGAACAGTAGAATAGAAAAGAGTAGAACAGAAGAGAATACAAAGAGGAGAATGGAGTAGAGTTGAGTAGAGTAGAATAGTCAGAGTCGAACAGTGCAGAATATAGATGAATAGATCCAATTCAAGTCGAATAGATAGGAAATGAGACAAATCGGGAAGAATCGAATCGATCAGAATAGATTAGAGTAGGGTAGGGTAGAAGAGAATAGTGTAGAATGGAGTAGAATGGTGTGGAATGGAGTCAAATGGAGCCAAATAGAGAGGAATAAAGTAGAAAAGAGTTGAATAGAGCCGAACAGGGCCGAATAAGGTTGAATGGAGCCTAATTATGCTGAATTGAGCAGAATCGAGCCGAATTGACCTGATTGAAGCCAAATAGAGCTAAATCGAGCTGATTTAAGCCTAATCACATGGAATTGCATCGAAATGCATCGAATAGAATCAAATAGATTAGAGGAAGGTAGGGTAGGAGAGGCGAGACTAGAACAGAACAGAACACAATAGAAAGAATAGAATAGAATGAAGTAGAGTACAATAGAATAGAGTCAAATAGAGTTGAATAGAGCCATAAAGAGCTGAATAGAGCTGAATACAGCTGAATCGACCAAATTCGAGGAGAATCGAGGTGAATCATTTCGAATCGCATTGAAATGTGTCGAATTGAATCAAATAGATTAGTGTAGGGAAGGCAAGGGTAGGGTAGAATAGAACAGAACAGAAAGAATAGAGTAGAGTAGAGTCAAATAGAGTCGAATACTGCCGAATAGAGTGGAAAAGAGCCGAGTAGAACCGAATCGAGTCTAATGAAGCAGAATGGAGCTGAATCGAGCCGATACGACCCGAATCAGGTTGAATCACGTTCAAATGTGTCGAATAGAATCGAAGAGATTACAGTAGGGTAAGTTAGGTTAGGGTAGGGAAAAATGGAATGCCGTAGAACAGAACAGAACTGAAAGAATAGAATAGGGTCGAGTATAGAAGAGTAGAGTAGAATAGAGTCGAATATTGCTGAATAGAGCCAAATACAGCCAAATAGAGCCAAAAAGAGCTGAATCGATAGAAATCAAGACGAATCACGCCAAATCTCGCGGAATCATGGTGTATTGTGTCGAATTGCATTGAATCCCATCATTCAAGTGAAATCAAATCAAAATGATTAGAATAAACTAGAGTAGGGTAGGGTACAATACAATAGAAGAGAAAAGAATAGAGTAGGCTGGAGTAGAATGGAGTCAAAAAGAGATAATAGAGTTGAGTAGAGTCTAACAGAGCTGAATAAAGC
Organism: Loxodonta africana; assembly: GCF_030014295.1. Classification (NCBI taxonomy): domain Eukaryota; kingdom Metazoa; phylum Chordata; class Mammalia; order Proboscidea; family Elephantidae; genus Loxodonta; species Loxodonta africana. Next base: position 645,982 of record NC_087357.1, read on the forward strand.
TGAATAGAGCCTATTAGAGCTGAATAGAGCAGAATCAAGCCGATTTGGGCCGAGTGGAATGGAGCCAGTTTGAGCCGAATTGCATCAAAATGCATGGAATCGAATCCAGTAGAATAGAGTAGGGTAGGCCTTTGGATCTCGTCAAATCCCTTCGAATCCTGTCAAATGGCGTCGAACTGAATCAAATAGATTAAAGTAGGGTAGGTTTGGGTGGGGTCCAGTAGGATCGGGTAGGGTAGAATAGAATAGAGTACAACAGAATAGGAGAGAACAGAACAGAATAGAAAGAATACAATAGAATAGAGTCAAATAGTGCAGAACATAGCCAAATTGAGCCGAATGGAGACAAAACAAGACGAATCGGGTCAGTCGCTTCGAATCGGGTCAAGACGAATCGAATCGATTAGAATAGATTAGGGTAGGGAAGGGTAGAATAGTGTAGAATGGTGTGGAATGGAGTCCAATAGAGACGGATAGAGATGAATAGAGTAGAAAAGAGTCGAATAGAGCAGGATAGGACCGAATAGGGCCAAAGAAGGCCTAATCGAGCAGAACCTAGCAGAACTGACGCAATTCGAGCCAAATCGAGGCGAATGGAGTGAAATGGAGCCAAATCGAGCCAGATAGAGCTGATTTGAACCGAATCAAGCTGATTCAAGCCTAATTGCGTCGAATCGCGTGGAAATGCGTCAATCTGAATTGAATAGATTAGAGAAGGGTAGGGGAGGGGCGGGGAGGGTAGAATAGAATAGAACAGTATAGAATAGAAAGAATAGAATATAGTACAATAGAGTACAGCAGAGAAGATTAGAATTGAGTTGAATAGAGTCAAATAGTGCGGGATATAGCTGAATAGAGTGAATTCTAGCCAAATCGAGCCAAATAGAAACAAAACAAGACAAACCGCATCGAATTGCTTCAAATCGCATCGAATCGAATCCATTAGAATAGATTAGAGTAGGGTAGGGTAGGGTAGGATAGAACAGAATAGAGTAGAATGGAGTAAAATGGAGTCAAATAGAGACAAATAGAGTAGAAAAGGCTCGAATCGAGCAAAACAGGGCTGAATAACACTGAACCAAGCCGAATCGAGTCAACACGAGCAGAATAGAACTGAATCCAAGCGATTCGAGCCAGATCGAGCCGAATCGAGCTGATGGTGCCGAGTTGAGCCGATTCAAGCATAATCGCGTCCAATCGAATCGAAATGCTTTGAATCGAATCAAATCAAAAAGATTAGAATAGAATAGGTTATGGTAGGGTAGTTTATGATAGGGTAGACTAGGGTAGACGAAGGTAGACTACGGTAGAACAGAAAAGAGAAGGCTAGAGTAATAGCCTAGAGTAGTAAGCTGGACTACTCAGCTAGACTAGTGGCATAGATCAGTAGCCTAAACTAGCCTTGAATAGTACCCTTGCCTTGACAAGTACCCTGAATTAGTATGCCGAACTAGTACCCTTGCCTTAACTAGTAGCCTTAACTAGTACCCTTAAATAGTAGCCTTAACTAGTACCCTAACGAGTACCCTTGCCTTAACTGGTAGGCTTAACTAGTAGCATGGCCTTAAATAGTAGCCTTCACTAGTACCCTTGCCTTAACCAGTACCCTCAACAAGTAGCTGTGCCTTATGTACTTCCCTGAACTAATACCCTTACCTTAACTAGTACCCTTAATTAATACCCTTGCCTTAACTAGTACATTTAACTAGTACCCTGGCCCAAACTAGTAGTCTGTACTAGTACCCTTGCCTTAGGTAGTACCCTTGCCCAAACTAGTACACTTAATTAGTACCCTTATTGAGTACCCCTAAGTAGCAAGGGTATGGTAGAGTAGCACAGGATGGAATAGAGAAAATAGAAAACGAGAATAGAATACAACAGAATAGAAGAGAAAAGAACAGAATAGATTAGGATAGGGTAGGGTGGGGGAGGGTTCTGTAGAATAGAATAGTGTAGAATGGAGTAGAATGGTGGGAATGGAGAGTAACAGAGATGAATAGAGTAGAAAAGAGTTGAATAGAGCCGAATAGCACCGAATAGGGCCAAATAGGGCTGAATCGAGGTGAATCGATTCAAATCGACCAGATTCAAGCTGAATGGAGCCGAATGGATCTGAAACGAACCGAATACAGACAAACAAAATGAACTGAGCTTAATCGAGCCAAATCACGCTTAATCATATCCTATTGCATCGAATCTCGTCGAATTCCATCAAATCCCACCAAAACCTGACGAATCTCGTGGAATCTCACCGAATCCTGTCGAGCTGTGTCAAATCGGGTCAGATGGTGTCGAATTGAATGGAATCGAATTAAATTGAATAGATTAGAGTAGTGTATGTTAGGCTGGCATTCAGTAGGGCGGGGCACAGTAGAATAGAATAGAACAGAACAGAATACAAAGAGTGGAATGGAATAGAGTTGAGTAAAGTAGAATAGTCAGAGTCGAGTAGGGCAGAATCTAGATGAATAGATCCAACTTAAGCCGAATTGAGTCAAATGGAGAGGAAATGAGACAAATTGCGATGAATCAGATAGATTAGAGTAGGGTAGGGTAGGCTAGAGCAGAATAGAATAGTGTAGAATTGAGAAGAATGGTGTAGGATGGTGTGGAATGGAGTCAAATGGAGCCAAATAGAGACGAATAAAGTAGAAAAGAGTTGAACAGAGCCGAACAGGGCCGAATAAGTTTGAATGGATCTTAATTACGCTGAATCAAGCAGAATCGAGCGGAATTGACCTGATTCAAGCCAAACAGAGCTAAATCGAGCCGATTCAAGCCTAATCACATAGAATTGCGTCAAAATGCATTGAATCGAATCGAGTAGATTAGAGTAGAGGAGGGTAGGGTAGGAGAGGCTAGAATAGAACAGAACAGAACACAATAGAAAGAGTAGAATAGAATGAAGTTGAGTACAGTAGAATAGATTCAAAAAGAGTTGAATAGAGCCAAACAGAGCCAAAAAGAGCTGAACAGAGCTGAATACAGCCGAATCGACCAAATTCGAGGAGAATCGAGATGAATCATGTCGAATCGTGTTGAGATATGTCGAATTGAATCAAATAGATTAGTGTAGGGAAGGTAAGTTTAGGTTAGAATAGAACAGAACAGAAAGAATAGAGTAGTGTAGTATAGAGTAGACTAGAGTGAAATAGAGTCGAATACTGCTGAATAGAGTGGAAAAGAGCCAAGTAGAACCGAATCGAGTCTAATGGAGTGGAAAGGAGCTGAATTGAGCCGATACGACTGGAATCAGGTCGAATCGCGTTCAAGTGTGTTGGATAGAATCGAACAGATTACAGTAGGGTAAGTTAGGGTAGGGTAGGGTAGAAAAGAATGCTGTAGAACAGAACAGAACTGAAAGAATAGAATAGGGTCGAGTATAGAAGAGTAGAGTAGAATAGAGTTGAATATTGCCGAATAGAGCCAAATACAGCCAAATAGAGCCCAAAAGAGCTGAATCGATAGAAATAAAGACCAATCGCTCCGAATCCCATGGAATCGTGCCATATCGCGTCGAATCACATCGAATGACATTGAATCCCATCCATTCAAGTCATATCAAATCCAATCGATTAGAATAGACTAGAGTAGTGTAGAGTACAATAGAATAGAGAAGAATACAGTAGGATGGAGTAGAATGCAGTAGAGTGGAGTTGAATGGATTCGAAAAGAGGTAATAGAGTTGAGTCTAATGAGCCGAATAGAGGTGAACAGAGCCTATTAGAGCCGAATAGAGCCGAATCTAGCCGATTTGAGCCGAATGGGGATGAATGGAGTGGAATGGAGGCGATTTGAGCCGAATCGCAACGAAATGCATGAAATCGCATCCAGTAGAGTAGAGTAGGGTAGGCTAGAATAGAGTAGAATAGAATTGAACACAGAACAGAATAGAAAGAAGACAATAGAATGGAGTAGAAAAGAGTAGAGCAGAGCAGAATAGTGTAGAGGAGAGTAGAGTAGAACAGTGTCGAATAGAGTCGAATCCACCCGAATAGAGACAAATAGAGCTGAATGGAGCCGAAAAGAGCCGTATAGTGCCGAAACGTACCTAATCTATCTGAATCAAGCAAAATCGCACTGACTGTCACCGAATAGCATTAAATCACATCGAATCACATCGAATCACGTCGAATCGCGTCAAATCACGTCGTTTCATGTCAAATCGCATTGAATCGCTTCACATCGCATCGAAGTGTGTAGAATGTCAAATGATGGCGACTCTCGTCTTATCACGTTGAATAACTTCGAATTGCTTCGAATCTTATAGAATCCTGCTGAATCTTGTCGAATCGTATGGAATCTCTTCAAATTTCTTTGAATCCCATTGAATCCATTTGGATCTCGTGGAATCCTGTCAAATGGCGTCGAATTGAATCAAATAGATTAAAGTTAGGTTTGTGTGGGGTTCAGTAGGATTGGGTAGGGTAGAATAGAATAGAGTACAACAGAATAGGAGAGACCAGAACCGAACAGAATAGAAGGAATACAAGAGAATAGAGTCAAATAGTGCAGAATATAGCCAAATTGAGCCAAATGCAGACAAAACGAGACGAATCAAGTCAATCGCTTCCAATCGGGTAAAAACGAATCCAATCGATTAGAATAGATTGGGTAGGGAAGGGTAGATAGGTTAGAATAGAGTAGAGTAGTGTAGAATGGTGTGGAATGGAGTTGAATGGAGTCAAATAGAAACGGATAGAGACGAAAAGAGTAGGAAAGAGTCAAATACAGCAGGATAGGGCCGAATAGGGCCAAAGAAGGCCTAAGCGAGCAGAATCCAGCAGAATCGACACAATTCGAGCCAAATCAAGCCGAATGGAGCCAAATAGAGCCGAATGGAGCGAAATGGAGCCAAATCGTACCGGATAGAGCTGATTCCAACTGAATCGAGCTGATTCCAGCCTAATCGCGTCAAATCACGTGGAAATGCATCGAATCGAATCAAATAGATTAGAGGAGGAGAGGGGAGGGGCAGGGAGAATAGAATAGAACAGAAAAGAAAGAACAGAATAAAGTACAGTACAGTAGAGCAGAGAAGAGTAGAGTAGAGTAGAACTCAGTTGAATAGAGTCAAATAGTGCAGGATACAGCTGAATAGAGCAATTCTAGCCGAATCGAGCCAAATGGAAACAAAATGAGACAAATCGGGTCGAATTGCTTCGAATGGCGTCCAACTGAATCCCTTAGAATAGATCAGAGTAGGGTAGGGTAGAACAGAAAAGTGTAGAATGGAGTCAAATGGAGTCGAATAGAGACAATAGAGTAGAAAAGAGTCGAATCAAACCGAATAGGACCGAATAAGGCTGAACTGAGCCGAATCGAGTCGAAACAAGCAGAAGCGAGCTGAATCAAAGAGTTTCAAGCCAAATCGAGCTAAACTAGCTGATGGTGCCGAATCGAGCTGATTAAAGCATAATCGCGTCCAATCACATCGAAATGCTTTGAATCGAATCAAATCGAATAGATTAGAATAGAATAGGTTAGGGTAGGGTAGTTTATGATAGGGTAGACCAGGGTAGATGAAGGTAGCCTACGGTAGAGTAGACAAGAGGGCTAGAGTAGTAGCCTAGACTAGTAAGCTGGACTAGTCAGCTAGACTAGTGACATAGATCAGTAGCCTAAACTAGCCTTGAATATTACCCTTGCCTTGACAAGTACCCTGAATTAGTACGCCGAACTAATACCCTTGCCTTAACTAGTAGCCTTAACTAGTACCCTTGCCTTAACTAGTACCCTTGCCTTCACTAGTACCTTTACCTTAACTGGTACCCTTAAGTAGTAGGCTTAACTATTACCCTGGCCTTAAATAGTAGGCTTAACTAGTACCCTTGCCTTAACTGGTACCCTTAACTAGTACCCTGGCCCTTACTAGTAGCCCTAACTAGTACCCTGCCTTAACTAGCAGCCTTAATTATTACTCTGGCCTTAAATAGGAGCCTAAACTAGTACCCTTGCCTTAAGTAGTAGCCTTAACTAGTACCCTGCCCTTAACTAGCAGCCCTAACTAGTACCCTTACCTTAACTAGTACTCTTTCCTTAACTGGAGGCCTTAACTAGTACTATGGCCTTAAATAGTATCCTTCACTATTACCCTTGCCTTAACAAGTACCTGCGCCTTAACTAGTACCCTGAACTAGTACCCTTGCCTTAACTATTACCCTTAACTAATACCCTTACCTTACCAGTACCATGAACTAGTACCATGAACTATTACCCTGGCCTTAACTAGTAGCCTGAACTAGTACCCTTGTCTGAAGTACTACTCTTGCCCTAACTAGTACCCTTAATTAGTACCCCTGGGTGGTATGGTACGGTACAGTGGGGCAGCATAGGGTAGGGTAGCATATGGTGGAACAGAGATAATTGAATAAAATAGAATAGAACAGCATAGGTCAGGGAAGGTTATTTTAGTGTAGGATATGGTAGAGTAGTATAGGATGGAATAGAGAAAATAGAAAATGAGAATAGAATACAACAGAATAGAAGAGACAAGAACAGACTAGATTAGGGTAGGGTAGGGTGGGATAGGGTTCCGTAGAATCGAATAATGTAGAATGGAGTATATTGGTGTGGAATGGAGTCGAACAGACATGAATAGAGTAGAAAAGGGTTGAAAAAAGCCGAATAGCACCGAATAAGGCCAAATAGGGCTGAATCAAAGGGAATTGAGCCAAATGAAGCCAAATTGAGCCGAATCGAGTCGAATCGACCAGATTAGAGCTGAATAGAGCTGAATGGAGCTGAAACGAGCCAAATAGAATCAAACAAAATGAACCGAGCTAAATCGAGCCAAATCACACCTAATTGCATCCTATTGCATCGAATCTCGTCGAATTCCATCAAACCCCACCAAAACCTGTCGAATCTCATGGAATCTCACCGAATCCCATAGAACTGTGTGAAATCAGAACAAATGGTGTCGAATTGAATGGAATCGAATTAAATTGAATAGATTAGAGTAGTGTAGGTTAGGCTGGGATTCGGTAGGGTAGGGCAAAGTAGAATAGAATAGACTAGAACAGAAGAGAATATGAAGAGAAGAATGGCATAGAGTTGAGTATAGTAGATTAGTCAGAGTCGAGCAGTGCAGAATATAGATGAATAGATCCAATTCAAGCCGAATGGAGTGGAACGGAGAGGAAATGAGACAAATCGCAATGAATCGAATTGATTAGAATAGATTAAAGTAGGGTAGGGTAGAACAGAATAGAATAGTGTAGAATGGAGTAGAATGGTGTGGAATGGAGTCGAATGGAGCCAAATAGAGACAAATAAAGTAGAAAAGAGTTGAATAGAGCCGAACAGGGCCGAATAAGGTTGAATGGAGCCTAATTATGCTGAATCGAGCAGAATTGAGCCGAAGTGACCCGATTCAAGCCAAATAGAGCTAAATTGAGCCAATTCAAGCCTAATCACATGGAATCGCGTCGAAATGCATTGAATCGAATTGACTAGATTAGAGTAGAGGAGGGTAAGGCAGGAGAGGTTAGAAAAGAACAGAAAAAAATAGAATAGAATTAAGTACAGTACTGTAGAATAGAGTCAAATAATGTCGAATAGAGCTGAAAAGAGCCGAACAGAGCTGAATACAGCCGAATCGACCAAATTCGAGGAGAATCGAGACAAATCATGTCTAAATCGTGTTGAAATGTGTCGAACTGAATCAAATAGATTAGTGTAGGGCAGGTAAGGGTAGAATAGAACAGAACAGAAAGAATATAGTAGGGTAGAGTAGAGTCAAATAGAGTCGAATACTTCTGAAAAGAGCCGAATAGAGTGGAAAAGACCCGCATAGAACCGAATGAAGTCTAATGGAGCAGAAAGGATCTGAATCGAGCCGATACGACTCGAATCAGGTCGAATCGCATTCAAGTGTGTTGAATAGAATCGAACAGATTATAGCAGGGTAGTGTAGGGTAGAATAGGATGCAGTAGAACAGAAGAGAACGGAAAGAATAGAATAGGGTCGAGTATAGAAGAGTAGAGTAGAATAGAGTCGAATATTGCCGAATAGAGGCAAATAGAGCCAAAAAGAGCCGAATTGATACAAATCGAGACCAATTGCGCCGAATCCCACGGAATCGTGCCGTATCGCATCAAATCCCATCGAATGGTATTGAATCCCATCGATTCAAGTCAAATCAAATCCAATCGATTAGAATAGACTAGAGTAGGGTAGAGTACAATACAATGGAATAGAGAAGAATAGAGTAGGATGGAGTAGAATGGTGTAGAATGGAGTAGAGGGGAGTCGAATGGAGGGAAAAAGAGATAATAGAGTTGAGTAGAGTCCTATTGAGCCGAGTAGAGCCAAATCCATCTGAATCGAGCTGATTCAAGCTTAATCACGTCTGATCACATTAAATCCTTCAAATGGAATCAAAACGTATAGATTAGAAAAGGGGAGGGTAGGGTAGAATAGAATAGAGTAGAATAGAATAGAAGAGATTAGAACAGAATAGAAGGAATAGAATAGAAGAGAGCAGAAAAGAGTAGAGTCGAATAGAGACGAATGGAGCTGAATACAGCCGAAAAGAGCCATATAGTGCCGAAACGCAGCTAATCGAGCTGAATCAAGCAGAATCGCATCTAATCACGTCGAATCACATCGTTTCACGTCAAATCGGGTCCAATCCCTTGATATCGCCTTGAATTGCATCAGATCACGGTGAATCGCGTCGTATCACGTCGAATAACTTCGAATTGCATCGAATCTCATAGAATCCTGCTGAATCACATCGACTGGCATGGAATCTCCAAATCTCTTCGAATCCCATTGACTCCGTTCGGATCTCGTCAAATCGCGTCGAATTGAATCAAATAGATTAAAGTAGGGTAGGTTTGGGTGGGGTGCAGTAGGGTAGGGTAGGGTAGAATAGAATAGAGTACAACAGAACAGGAGAAAACAGAACAGAATAGAAAGAATACAACAGAATAGAATAGTTGAATAGTGCAGAACATAGCCAAATCGAGCCGAATGGAGACAAAACGAGACGAATCACATCAATCGCTTCGAATCAGGTCAAAACGATCGAATCGATTAGAATAGATTAAGGTAGGGAAGGGTAGAATAGAATAGAGTAGAATAGTGTAGAATGGTGTGGAATGGAACAGAATGGAGTTGAATGGAGAATGATAGAGGTGAATAGAGTAGAAAAGAGTCAAATAGAGCAGGATAGGGCCGAATAGGGCCAAAGAAGGACTAATCGAGCAGAATCCAGCAGAATAGACGCAATTCGAGCCAAATCGAGCCAAATGGAGTGAAATGGAGCCAAATCGAGCTGGATAGAGCTGATTCTAACTGAATCGAGCTGATTCCAGCCTAGTCACGTCGAATCGCGTGGAAATGCGTCGAGTACAATCAAATAGATTAGAGAAGGGTAGGGGAGTGGGCGGGAGGGTAGAATAGAATAGAATAGAACAGTACAGAAGAGAAAGAATAGAATATAGTACAGTAGAGTAGAGTAGAATTGAGTCGAATAGAGTCAAATAGTGCAGGATATAGCTGAATAGAGAAATTCTAGCCGAATCGAGCCAAATGGAAACAAAACGAGACGAATCGCATCGAATTGCTTTGAATGGCGTCCAATCGAACCCATTAGAATAGATTAGAGTAGGGTAGGGTAGAACAGAATAGAGTAGAAAAATGTAGAATGGAGGAGAATGGAGACAGATAGAGTAAAGAGTCGAATCGAGCCGATTCAAGCATAATCACGTCCAATCGCCTTGAAATGCTTTGAATCAAATCAAATCGAATAGATTAGAATAGAATAGGTTAGGGTAGGGTAGTTTATGATAGGGTAGACTAGGGTAGATGAAGGTAGACTACAGTAGAGTAGACAAGAGAGGGCTAGAGTAGTAGCCTAGACTAGTAAGCTGGACTAGTCAGCTAGACTAGTGGCATAGGTCAGTAGCCTAAACTAGCCTTGAATATTACCCTTGCCTTGATAAGTACCCTGAATTAGCACGCCAAACTAATACCCTTGCCTTAACTAGTAGCATTAACTAGTACCCTTGCCTTCACTAGTACCTTTGCCTTAACTAGTACCATTTAGTAGTAGGCTTTACTAGTACCCTGGCCTTAAATAGTAGGCTTAACTAGTAGTCCAAACTAGTACCATGCCTTAACTAGTACCTTTGCCTGAACTAGTACCCTTAAGTAGTAGCCTTAACTATTACCCTGGCCTTAAATAGTAGCCTTAACTAGTACCCTTGCCTTGACTAGTACCCTTAAGAAGTAGCCTTAACTAGTACCCTTGCCTTGACTAGTACCCTTAAGAAGTAGCCTTAACTAGTACCCTGGCCTTAACTAGCAACCCTAACTGGTATCCTTGCCTAAACTAGTACTCTTGCCTTAACTGGTGGCCTTAACTAGTAGCATGGCCTTAAATAGTAGCCTTCTACTAGTACTCTTGCCTTAAGAAGTACCCTCAACAAGTTCCCATGCCTTAACTAGTACCCTGAACTAGTACCCTGGCCTTAACTAGTACCCTTAACTAATACCCTGGCCTTACTAGTAGCCTGAATTAGTACACTTGCCTGAAGTAGTACTCTTGCCCTAACTAGTACCCGTAATTAGTACCCCTAAGTGGTATGGTACAGTACGGTGGGCAGCATAGGGTAGGGTAGCATACGGTGGAACAGAGAAAATAGAATAAAATAGAACAGAACAGCATATGTCAGGGTAGGTTAGTTTAGTGTAGGGTATGGTAGAGTAGCATAGGATGGAATAGAGAAAATAGAAAACGAGAATAGAATACAACAGAATAGAAGAGACAAGAACAGACTAGATTAGGGTAGGGTAGGGTAGGGTGGGATAGGGTTCTGTAGAATAGAATAGTGTAGAATGGAGTATAATGGTGTGGAATGGAGTCAAACAGAGATGAATAGAGTAGAAAAGGGTTGAAAAGAGCCAAATAGCACCGAATAAGGTCAAATAGGGCCGAATCGAAGCAAATTGAGCCAAATCGAGTCGAATCGACCATATTCGAGCTGAATGGAGCTGAAACATGCCAAATAGAAACCAACAAAATGAACCGAGTTAATCGTGCCAAATCACACCTAATTGCATCTGATTTCATTGAATCTCGTCGAATTCCATCAAACCCCACCAAAACCTGTCGAATCTCATGGAATCTCACTGAATCCCACCGAACTGTGTCAAATCAGGTCGAATGGTGTCGAATTGAATGGAATCGAATTAAATTGAATAGATTAGAGTAGTGTAGGTTAGGCTGGGATTCAGTCGAGTAGGGCACAGTAGAATAGAATAGAGTAGAACAGAAGAGAAGAGAATACAAAGGGTAGAATGGAGTAGAGTTGAGTAGAGTAGAATAGTCAGAGTCGAGCAGTGCCGAATATAGATGAATAGGTCCAATTCAAGCCGAATGGAGTCGAATGCAGAGGAAATGAGGCAAATCGCGATGAATCGAATCGATTAGAGTAGAGTAGGGTAGGGTAGGGTAGAACAGAATAGAATAGTGTAGAATGGAGTTGAATGGTGGGGAATGGAGTCGAATGGAGCCAAATAGAGATGAATAAAGTAGAAAAGAGTTGGATAGAGCCGAACAGGGCCGAATAAGGTTGAATGGAGCCTAATTATGCTGAATCGAGCAGAATCGAGCCGAATTGACCCGATTCAAGCCAAATAGAGCTAAATCGAGCCAATTCAAGCCTAATCACATGGAATCGCGTCAAAATGCATTGAATCGAATTGACTAGATTAGAGTAGAGCAGGGTAGGGTAGGAGAGGCTAGAATAGAACAGAACACAATAGAAAGAATAGAATAGAACTAAGTACAGTACAGTAGAATAGAGCCAAATAGAGTGAATAGAGCTGGAAAGAGCCGAGCAGAACTGAATACAGCCGAATCGGCCAAATTCAAGGCGAATGGAGACAAATCATGTCGAATCGCGTTGAAATGTGTCGAATCGAATCAAATAGATTAGTGTAGGGCAGGTAAGGGTAGGGTAGAATAGAACAGAACAGAAAGAATACAGTAGAGTAGAAAAGAGTAGAGTCGAGTCAAATAGAGTCGAATACTTCTGAATAGAGAGGAAAAGAGCTGAGTAGAACCGAATCGAGTCTAATGGAGCGGATAGGAGTTGAATCGAGCCAATATGACCCGAATCAGGTCGAATCGCATTCAAGGGTGTCGAATAGAATCGAACAGATTACAGTTGGGTAAGTTAGGGTAGGGTAGGGTAGAATAGGATACGGTAGAACAGAAGAGAACTGGAAGAATAGAATAGGGTCGAGTATAGAAGAGTAGAGTAGAATAGAGTTGAATATTGCCGAATAGAGCCAAATAGAGCCAAAAGAGCTGAATCAATAGAAATCAAGACCAATTGCACCAAATCCCGTGGAATCGTGCTGTATCGTGTCGAATCCCATCAAATGGTATTGAATCCCATCGATTCAAGTCAAATCAAATCCAATCGATTAGAATAAACTAGAGCAGGGTAGAGTACAATAGAATAGAGTAGGATGGAGTAGAATGGTGTACAATGGAGTAGAGTGGAGTTGAGTGGAGTCGAAAAGAGATAATAGAGTTGAGTAGAGTCTAATAGAGCCGAATAGAGCTGAATCGAACCGATTTGAGCTGAATGGAGTGGAATGGAGCTGAGTTGAGCCGAATTGCATTGAAACGCATGGAATCGAATCCAGTAGAATAGATTAGAGTAGGGTAGGATAGGATAGAATTGAACTCAATAGAACAGAATAGAAAGAATACAATAGAATGGAGTAGAAAAGAGTAGAGCAGAACAAAATAGTGTAGAGGAGAGTAGAGTAGAACAGATTCAAATAGAGTTGAATCGAGCCAAATGGAGATGAAACGAGACAAATCGCGTTGAATCCCATCGAATCAATTACAGTAAATTAGAGTACGGTAGAGTAGAATAGTGTAGAATGGAGTAGAATGGTATGCAATGGAATTGAATGGAGTCGAATAGAGTAGAAAAGAGCTGAATAGTGCCAAATTGGGCTGAATAGGGCCGAATTGAGCTGAATTGAGCCAAATTAAGCTGAATCGAATGAATCGAGCCTAATCAAGCCAAATGGATTCGAATAGGCATGAATCGAACCGATTCGACCTGAATCACGTCAAAATTCGTCAAATCGAATTGAATAGATTATAGAGTAGGGGAGGTTCGGATATGGTAGGGTAGGGTAGAATAGAATAAAACAGAACAGAATAGAAGAGAACAATACAGAAAGAATACAGAAAAGAGTGGAGTAGAGAGGAATAGAGTAGAGTAGAATAGTGGAACAGAGCCAAATAGAACCAAATAGAGCCGAATCACGTCAAAATGTGTTGAATTGAATCCAATCAAATGTATTAGAATAGATTAGAGTTGGGTAGCATAGGCTAGGGTAGAATAGATTAGAATGGAGTAGAATAGAAGAGAACAGAATAGGAACCATACAATAGAATAGAGTAGACTAGAGTACAATAGAGTATAATAGAATAGAGTCAAATAGAGCTGAATAGAGCCAAATGGAGACGAAATGAGAGGAATCACGTCGACTTGATTAGAGTAAATTAGAGCAGGGTAGGGTAGGGTAGAGCAGAATAGAGTAGAATAATGTAGAATGGTGTGGAATGAATAGAATGGAATCAAATAGAGAAGAATAGAGTGCAAAAGAGTCGAATTGGGTCAAATAAGGCCGAATTGAGCAGAATCGAAGCAATTGAAGCCAAAACGAGCCGAACAGAGCCTAACTGAGCCGAATAGAGCCAAATCCATCTGCATTGAGCCGATTCAAGCTTAAATGCGTCTAATCGTTTTAAATGCATCAAATCGAATCAAAATGTATAGATTAGAGAAGGGGAGGGGAGAGGAAGGAAGAATAGAATAGAGTAGAGTAGAATAGAAGAGATTAGAACAGAATAGAAGGAAAAGAATAGGATAGAGTGGCAGAGTAGAGTCGAATAGACCCGAATAGAGACGAATGGAGCTGAATACAGCTGAAAAGAGCTGTATAGTGCCTAATCGCATCTAATCGAGTTGAATCAAGCAGAATCGCACCAAGTGTCGCCGAATAGTGGTGAATCGCATCGAATCGCGTCAAATTGAATTGAATCAAATAGATTAAAGTAGGGTGTGTTTGGGTGGGGTACAGTAGGGTAGATTAGGGTAGAATACAATAGAGTACAACAGAGTAGGAGAGAACAGAACAGAATAGAGAAAATACAACAGAATAGAATAGAGTAAAATAGTGCAGAACATAGCCAAATTGAGCCAAATGGAGACAAAACGAGACAAATCGCATCAATCGCTTTGAATCGGGTCAAAATGAATTGAATCGATTAGAATAGATTAGGGTAGGGGTGGGTAGAATAGAATACTGTAGAATGGTGTGGAATGGAACAGAATGGAGTTGAATGGAGTCGAATGGAGATGAATAGAGTAGAAAAGAGTCGAATAGAACAGGATCGGGCCAAATAGGGCCAAAGAAGGCCTAATCGAGCAGAATCCAGCAGAATCAATGCAATTCGAGCCGAATGGAGCGAAACGGAGCCAAATCGAGCTGAATAGAGCCGATTCGAACCAGATCGAGCTGATTCAAGCCTAATCGCGTCCAATCGCTTGGAAATGCATCGATTCGAATCGAATCAAATAGGTTAGAGAAGGGTCGGGGAGAGGCGGGGAGGGTAGAATAGAATAGAGTAGAATAGAACTGAACAGTGCAAAATAGAAAGAATAGAATATAGTAGAGTAGAGCAAAATAGAGAAAAGTAGAGTAGAATTGAGTCGAACAGAGTAGAATAGAGTCAAATAGTGCAGGATATAGCTGAATAGAGCAATTGTAGCCAAATCGAGCCAAATGGAAACAAAACGAGACGAATCCCTTCGAATTGCTTTGAATCGCGTCCAATCGAATCGATTAGAATAGATTAGAGTAGGGCAGGGTAGAACAGAATAGAGTCGAATAGTGTAGAATGGACACGAATAGAGTCAAATGGAGTCGAATAGAGTAGAAAAGAGTCAAATCAAGCCGAATAGGGCCGAATAACTCTGAACTGAGCAGAATCGAGTTGAAACGAGCTGAATTGAAGTGATTCAAGCTAAATTGAGCTGAATTGAGCTTATGGTGCCGTATCGAGCCGAATCCAGCTGACTCAAGCATAATCGTGTCCAATCACATCGAAATGCTTTGAATCGAATCAAATCGAATAGATTAGAATAGAATAGGCTAGGGTAGAGTAGTTTCTGATAGGGTAGACTAGGGTAGATGAACGTAGACCACAGTAGATAAGAGAAGGCTAGAGTAGTAGCCTAGACTAGTAAGCTGGACTAGTCAGCTAGACTAGTGGCATAGATCCGTAGTCTAGATAACTAGCCTTGAATAGTACCCTTGCCTTGACAAGTACCGTGAATTAGTACCCGAACTAGTACCCTTGCCTTAAGTAGTAGCCTTGAATCGCGTTGGAATGTGTCGAGTTGAATCAAATAGATTAGTGTACGGCAGGTAAGGTTAGGGTAGGGTATGGTGGAATAGAACAGAACAGAAAGAACAGAGTAGAGAAGAGTAGAGAAGAGTAGACTATAGTCAAATACAGTCGAATATTTCCGAAAAGAGCTGAATAGAGCAGAAAAGAGCCGAGTAGAACCGAATTGAGTCTAACGGAGAGGAAAGGAGCTGAATCGAGCTGATACGACCCGAATCAGGTCGAATTGCGTTCAAGTGTGTCGAATAGAATCGAACAGATTACAGTAGGGTAAGTCAGGAAGGGGTAGGGTAGAATAGAAGAGAACAGAACTGAAAGAATAGAATAGGGTAGAGTAGAGCGGAATAGAGTTGAATATTGCTGAATAGAGCCAAATAGAGCCAAAAAGAGCTGAATCAATAGAAATCAAGACGAATCGCACCGAATCCTGCGGAAACGTGCCGTATCGAGTTGAATCCCGTCGAATTGCATTGAATCCCATCGATTCAAGTCAAAATAAATCCAATGGATTAGAATGGACTAAAGTAGGGTAGAGTACAATACAACAGAATAGAGAAGAATAGAGTAGGATGAAGTAGAATGGTGTAGAATGGAGTTGAATGATGTAGAATGGGGTCGAATGGAGTCAAAAAGAGATAATAGAGTTGAGTAGAGTCTAATAGAGCCGAATAGAGCTGAATAGAGCCAACTAGAGCCGAATGGAACCAATTAGAGCTGATTCGAACCGATTTGAGCCGAATGGGGATGAATGGCGTGGAATGGAGCTGATTTGAGCTGAATCGCATTGAAATGCGTGGAACTGAATCCAGTAGAATAGATTAGAGTAGGGTAGGATAGAATAGAATTGAACTTAATAGAACAGAATAGAAAGAATACAATAGAGTAGAGCAGAGCAAAATAGTGTACAGTAGAATAGAGTAGAATAGAGTCGAATCGAGCTGAATGGAGATGAAACGAGACAAATCGCGTTGAATCCCATTGAATCAATTACAGTAAATTAGAGTAGGGAAGAGTAGAATAGTGTAGAATGGAGTAGAATGGTGTGCAATGGAGTTGAATAGAGTAGAAAAGAGCCAAATAGAGCCGATTAGTGCCGAATAGGGCCAGAGAGGGCCAAATCGAGCTGAATTGAGCCAAATCAAGCCGAATCCAGTGAATCGAGCCTAATGGAGCCGAATCGAGCCTAATCAAGCTGAATTGACACTATTCGAGTCAAATGGACACGAATAGAACTGATTCGACGTGAATCGCGCCAAAATTTGTCAAATCGAATTGAATAGAGATGGGGAGGTTTGGGTATGGTAGGGTAGGGTAGAATAGAGTAGAGTAGAATAGAATAAAACAGAATAGAATAGAACAGAACAGAATAGAACAGAACAATGCAGAAAGAATACAGAAATGAGTAGACTAGAGTAGAGGGGAATACAGTAGAGTAGAAGAGAGTCAAACAGAGACAAATAGAGCTGAAACACATTGAAACGGGTCAAACTGAATCCAATCAAATGGATTAGAATAGATTAGAGTTGGGTCGCATAAGGTAACGTAGAATAGAACAGAAAAGAATAGAAACCATACAACAGAATAGAGTAGAGAAGAGTAGACTAGAGTACAATAGAGTAGAGTAGAAAAGAGCTGAATAGAGTCGAAATGAGAGGAATTGCGTCGAGTCGATTAGAGTAATTAGAGAGGGGTAGGGTAAGGTAGAGCAGAATAGTGTAGAATGGTGTGGAATGCATAGAATGGAGTAGAATGGAGTCAAGTAGAGACGAATAGAGCAGAAAAGAGTCGAATAGAGCAGAATAGGGCTGAATAAGGCCTAATCGAGCAGATTCGAAGCGATTCAAGCCAAAAAGAGCTGAATGGAGCCTAATTGAGCCAAATAGAGCCAAATCAATCCGAATCAAGCCGATTCAAGCTTAATCGCATCTAATCGTTTTAAATGCATCAAATCGAATCAAAACGTATAGATTAGAGAAGGGGAGGGGAGGGGAGGGTAGAATAGAATAGAGTAGAGTAGAAGAGATTAGAACAGAATAGAAGGAATACAATAGAATAGAGTGGAAAACAGCAGAGTGGAATAGAGCCGAATAGGCCGAAAAGACGAATAGAGACGAATAGAGCTGAATGGAGCTGAGTACAGTGGAAAAGAGCTGTATAGTGCCGATCCCACCTAATCAAGCTGAATCAAGCAGAATAGCATCGACTGTCACCAAATAGCATCGAATCGCATCGAATCATGTCAAAATGCGTCGAATCACATCATTTTGCATCAAATCCGGTCGAATCGCTTCATATCGTGTCTAATTGCATCAAATGTCGTCGGATCACGGCAAATTGAGTCGTATCACGTTGAATAACTTTGAATTGCGTCGAATCTCATAGAACCCTGCTGGATCACGTCTAATCCCGTGGAATCTCATCAAATCTCTTCGAATCCCATTGAATCCATTCGGATCTCATCGAATCCTGTCGAATCCCATCAAATTGTGTTGAGTTGAATCGAATTGAATCAAATAGATTAAAGTACGGTAGGTTTGGGTGGGGTGCAGTAGGATAGGGTAGGGTAGAATAGAATAGAGTACAACGGAATAGGAGTGAACAGAACAGGATAGAAAGAATACAACAGAATAGAATAGAGTAAAATAGTGCAGAACATAGCCGATCAGGGCCAAATTGAGCTGAATGGAGACAAAACAAGACGAATCTCGTCAATCACTTCGAATCGGGTCAAATCGAATCGAGTCGATTAGGGTAGGGAAGGTTGGAATAGAATAGAGTAGAAGAGTATAGAATGGTGTGGAATGGAATAGAATGGAGTTGAATGGAGTCAAATAGAGACGGAAAGAGATGAACAGAGTAGAAAAGAGTTGAATAGAGCAGGATAGGGCCAAATAAGGCCTAATTGAGCAGAATCCAGCAGAATCGATGCCATTCGAGCCAAATCAAGCCGAATGGAGCGAAATGGAGCCAAATCGAGCCAGATAGAGCTGATTCGAACCAAATCAAGCTGATTCAAGCCTAATCGCATCGAATCATGTGGAAATGCATCGAATCGAATCAAATAGATTAGAGAAGGGGAGGGGAGGGGCGGGGAGGGTAGAATACACTAGAACAGTGCAGAATAGAAAGAATAGAATACAGTACAGTAGAGTAGAGCAAAGTAGAGAAGAGTAGAGTAGAATTGAGTCGAATAGAGTCGAATAAAGTCAAATACTGCAGGACATAGCTGAATAGAGCCAATTCTAGCTGAATTGAGCCAAATGAAAACAAAACGAGACGGTTCGAGTTGAATTGCTTTGAATTACGTTGAATCGAATCCATTAGAATAGATTAGAGTAGGGTAGGGTGGGTAGAACAGAATGGAGTAGAATGGAGTCAAATGGAGCCGCATAGAGACAAATAGAGTAGAAAATAGTCAAATTGAGCCAAATAGGGCCAAATAAGGCTGAACCAAATCGAATCGAGCCGAAACAAGCTGAATCGAAGCAATTCCAGCCAAATTGAGCTGAATCGAGCTGATGGTGCTGAATCGAGCTGAATCGAGCCGACTCAAGCATAATGCGTCCAATCGCATTGAAACGCTTTGAATCGAATCAAATCGAATACATTAGAAAAGGATAGGGTAGGGTAGTTTACGATAGGGTAGACTAGGGTAGACGAAAGTAGACTACAGAAGAGTAGACGAGAGAAGTCTAGAGTAGTAGCCTAGACTAGTAAGCTGGACTAGTCAGCTAGACTAGTGGCATAGTTCAGTAGCCTAGACAACTAGCCTTGAATAGTACCCTTGCCTTGACAAGTACTCTGAATTATTACCCCTAACTAGTACCCTTGCCTTAACTAGCACACTTAACTAGTACTCTGGCCTTAACTAGTAGTCTTACCTAGTACCCTTGCTTTAAGCAGTAGCCTTGCCTTAAGTAGTAGCCTCATCTATTACCCTGGCCTTAACTATTAGCCCTAACTAGTACCCTTGCCTTAACTAGTAGCCTTAACTAGTAGCATGGTTTCTATTAGTAGCCTTCAGTAGAACCTTTGCCTTAACCAGTACCTCAAGTACCCGTGCCTTAACTAGTACCCTGGACTAGTATCCTGGCCTTAACGAATATCCTTACCTTTACTAGTACCCTGAACTAGTACTCTGGCCTTAACTTGTAGCCTGAACTAGTACCCTTGCCTTAAGTAGTTCCTTTGCCCTAACTAGTACCCTTAATTAGTACCCTTATTGAGTACCCCTAAGTAGTAGCGTACGGTACAGTGGGGTAGCATAGGGTAGGGTAGCATACGGTGGAACAGAGAAAATAGAATAGAACAGCATAGGTCAGGGTAGGTTAGTTTAGTGTAGGGTATGGTAGAGTAGCATAGGTTGGAATAGAGAAAATAGAAAACGAGAATAGAATACAACAGAATAGAAGAGACAAGAACAGAATAGATTAGAATAGGGTAGGGTGGGGTGTGGTTCTGTAGAATAGAATAGTGTAGAATGGAGTAGAACGGTGTGGAACAGAGCCGAATGAAGTCGAACAGAGATGAATAGAGTAGAAAAGAGTTGAATAGAGCCAAATAGTGCCGAATAGGGCCAAATAGGTCCGAATCGAAGTTAATCAAGCCAAATTGAGTCGAATGGACCTGTTTCGGGCTGAATGGAGCTAAATGGAGCTGAAATGAGCCAAATAGAGAGAAATAAAATGAACCGAGCAAAATCGAGCCAGGTCGCACCTAATCTCATCCTATTGCATCAAATCTCGTCAAATTCCATCAAATTCCACCAAAACCCGTCGCATCTCGTGGAATCTCACCGAATCCCATCGAATTGTGTCAAATCGGGTTGAATGGTGTCAAACTGAATGGAATGGAATTAAATTGAATAGATTAGAGTAGTGTAGGTTAGGCCGGGATTCGGTAGGGTAGGGCACACTAGAATAGAATAGTGTAGAATAGAGTAGAACAGAAGAGAATAGAAGAGTAGAATGGAGTAGAGTTGAGTAGAGTAGAATAGCGAGAGTCGAGTAGTGCAGAATATAGATGAATAGATCCAATTCAAGCCGAATCGAGTCGAATGCAGAGGAAACGAGACAAATCGTGATGAATCGAATCGATTAGAGTAGGGTAGGGTAGGGTAGAACAGAATAGAATAGTGTAGAATGGAGTAGAACGGTGTGGAATGGAGTCGAATGGAGCCAAACAGAGACGAATAAAGTAGAAAAGAGTTGAATAGAGCCGAACAGGGCTGAATAAGGTGAATGGAGCCTAATTATGCTGAATCGAGCAGAATCGAGCCGAATTGACCCGATTCAAGCCAAATAGAGCTAAATCGAGCCGATTCAAGCCTAGTCACATGGAATTGCGTCAAAATGCATTGAATCGAATCGAGTAGATTAGAGTAGAGGAAGGTAGGGTAGGAGAGGCTAGAATAGAACAGAATACAATAGAAAGAATAGAATAGGATTAAGTAGAGTACAGTAGAATAGAGTCAAATAGAGTTGAATAGAGCCAAAAAGAGCCAAACAGCTGAATACAGCCGAATCGACCAAATTCGAGGTGAATCGAGATGAATTATGTCGAATCACATTGAAATGTGTCGAATTGAATCAAATAGATTAGTGTAGGGTAGGTAAGGCTAGGGTAGGGTAGGGTAGGGTAGGGTAGGGTAGGGTAGGGTAGGGTAGGGTAGGGTAGGGTAGGGTAGGGTAGGGTAGGTAGGATAGAATAGAATAGAATAGAATTAGAATAGAATAGAACAGAACAGAAAGAATAGAGTCGACTAGAGTCAAATAGAGTCGAATTCTGCCAAAAAGAGCCGAATAGAGTGGAAAAGAGTCGAGTAGAACCGAATCGAGTCTAATGGAGCAGAAAGGAGCTGAATCGAGCCTGTACGACCCAAATCAGGTCAAATCGCGTTCAAGTGTGTTGAATGGAAGCGAACAGGTTACAGCAGGGTAAGTTAGGGTAGGGTAGGGTAGAATAGAATGCAGTAGAACAGAACAGAATAGAACAGAACAGAACTGAAAGAATAGAATAGGATCGAGTACAGTATAGAAGAGTAGAGTAGAATATTGCTGAATAGAGCCAAAAATCAGCCAAATAGAGCCACAAAGAGCCGAATTGATAGAAATCAAGACGTATCGCGCCAAAATTCCACAGAATCGTGCCATATCGCGTCGAATCCCGTCGAATTGCATTGAACCCCATTGATTCAAGTCAAATCAAATCCAATCGATTAGAATAGAGTAGGGTAGAGTACAATACAACAGAATAGAGTAGGATGGAGTAGAATGGTGTAGGATGGAGTCAAATGGAGTAGAAAGGAGTTGAAAAGAGATAATAGAGTTGAGTAGAGTCTAATAGAGCTGAATAAAGCCTATTAGAACTGAATAGAGCCGACTAGAGCCGAATGGAGCCAATTAGAGCTGAATCGAACCGATTTGAGCCGAATGGGGATGAATGGAGTGGAATGGTGCCAATTTGAGCCGAATCGCATCGAAATGCATGGAGTCGAATCCAGTAGAATAGATTAGAGTAGGGTAGGATAGAATAGAGCAGAATAGAATTGAACACGGTAGAACAGAGTAGGAAGAATAGAATATAGGATAGTAGAGTAGAGCAAAGTAGGGAAGAGTAGCGTAGAATAGAATAGAGGAGAATTGAGTCAAACAGAGTCGAATAGAATCAAATAGTGCAGGATATAGCTGAATAGAGCCATTTCTAGCCGAATTGAGCCAAATGGAAACAAAACGAGATGAATCACGTTGAATTGCTTTGAATTGGGTAGAATTGAATTGATTAGAATAGAGTAGAGCAGGTAGGGTAGAACAGAACAGAGTAGAATAGTGTAGAATGGAGTAGAGTGGAGTCAAATGGAGTCAAATAGAGACAAATAGAGTAGAAAAGAGTGGAATCGAGCCAAATAGGGTGGAATAAGTGTGAATCGAGCCGAATTGAGTCGAAACGAGCAGAATCGAGCTGAATTGAGCTGATGGTGCTGAATATAGCCGAATCGAGCTGATTCGTCCAATGGCATCGAAATGCTTTGAATTGAATCAAATCGAATAGATTAGAATAGGGTAGGGTAGGGTATGACAGGTAGACCAGGGTAGACAAAGGTAGACTACAGTACAGTAGACAAGAGAAGACTAGAGTAGTAGCCTAGACTAGTAAGCTGGACTAGTCAGCTAGACTAGTGGCATAGATCAGTAGCCTAGACAACTAGTCTTGTATAGTACCCTTTTCTTGTATAGTACCCTTTCCTTGTATAGTACCCTTTCCTTGACAAGTACCCTGAATTACTACTCTGAAGTAGTACCCTTTCCTTAACTAGTACCCTTGCCTGAACCAGTACCCTTAACAAGTACCCGTTTATTAACTAGTACCCTGAACTAGTATCCTGGCCTTGGCTAGTACCCTTAACTAATATCCTTACCTTAACTAGTACCCTGGCCTTAACTAGTAGCCTGAACTAGTACCCTTGCCTTAAGTAGTACCCTTCCCCAAAGTAGTACACTTAACTAGTACCCTTAAGTAGTAGGGTACGGTACGGTGGGGTAGCATAGGGTAGGGTAGCATAGGGTGGAATAGAATAAAATAGAACAGCATAGGTCAGGGTAGGTTAGTTTAGTGTAGGGCATGGTAGAATAGCATAGGATGGAATAGAGAAAATAGAATACGATAGAAGAGAAAAGAACAGAATAGATTAGGATAGGGTAGGGTGGGGTAGGGTTCTGTAGAATAGAATGGAGTAGAATGGTGTGGAATGGAGTCAAACAGAGATGAATAGAGTAGAAAAGAGTTGAATAGAGCCAAATAGGGCCAAATCAAAGCGAATTGAGCTGAATCAAGCCAAATTGAGCTGAATCGACCAGATTCAAGCTGAATGCAGCCAAATGGAGCTAAAACGAGCCGAATAGAGACAAACAAAATGAACCGAGCAAAATCGAACCAAATCGCACCTAACCTAACCACATCTTATTGCATCGAATCTCATCAATTCCATCAATTCCCATCGAATCCCACCAAAACCCGTCAAATCTTGTGGAATCTCATCGAATCCCATCGAATTGTGTCAAATCAGGTGGAATGGTGTCGAATTGAACCGAATCAAACTAAATTGAATAGATTAGAATAGATTAGGTGGGTTGGAGGGTAGGTTAGGGTGGGATTTGGTAGGGTAGGGGACAGTAGAATAGAATAGAACAGAAGAGAATACGAAGAGTAGAATGGAGTAGAGTTGAGTAGAGTAGAATAGTCAGAGTCGAGTAGTGCAGAATATAGATGAATAGATCCAATTCGAGCTGAATTGAGTCGAATGGAAAGGAAATGGAACAAATCGCGATGAATGGAATCAAATCAATTAGAATAGATTAGAGTAGGGTAGGGTAGGGTAGAACAGAATAGAATAGTGTAGAATGGAGTAGAACGGAGTAGAGTGGTGTGGAATGGGATTGAATGGAGCCATATAGAGACGAATAAAGTAGAAAAGAGCTGAATAGAGCCGAACAGGGCCAAATAAGTTCAAATCGAACCGAATTTAGCCTAATTATGCTGAATTGAACAGAATCGAGTCAAATTGACCCGTTTCAAGCCAAATAGAGCTAAATCGAGCCAGTTCAAGCCTAATTGCATGGAATCGCGTTGAAATGCTTTGAATTGAATCAAATAGATTAGAGTAGAGGAGTGTACGGTAGGAGAGGCTAGAATAGAACAGAACACAATAGAAAGAATAGAATTAAGGAGAGTAGAGTAGAGAAGAGTAGAATAGAGTTGAATAGAGCTGAGAAGAGCCGAACAGAGCTGAATACAGCCGAATCGACCAAATTTGAGGTGAATCAAGATGAATCATGTTGAATCGCGTTGAAATGTGTCTGATCAAATTGAATAGATTAGTGTAGGGCAGGTAAGGTTAGGGTAGGGTAGAATAGAATAGAGAAGAATAGAACAGAACGGAAAGAATAGAATATAGTAGAGCAGAGTAGAGTAGAGTCAAATAGAGTAGAATACTGCCGAAAAGAGCCGAATAGAGTGGAAAAGAGCCGAGTAGAACCAAATGGAGCCTAACGGAGCAGAAAGGAGCCGAATCCAGCCAATGCGACCCGAATCAGGTTGAATCGCTTTTAACTGTGTCGAACAGTAGGATAAGTTAGGGGAGGGTAGGGTAGAATAAAATGCAGTAGAACAGAACAGAACTGAAAGAATAGAATAGGGTCGAGTAGAGTCAAATATTGCCAAAATGATCCAAATACAGCCAAATAGAGCCAAAAGGAGCCGAATTGATAGAAATCAAGACGAATTGCGTGGAATCCCACGGAATCGTGCCGTATCGCGTCGAATCCCATCAAATCACATTGAATCCCATCGATTCACGTCAAATCGAATCCAATCGATTAGGACAGATTAGAGTAGGGTAGAGTACAATACGATAGAATAGAGAAGAATGGAGTAGAATGGTGTAGAATGGAGTTGAATGGAGTCGAATAGAGTTGAGTAGAGTTGAATAGAGCTGAATGGAGCTGAACAGAGTGTATTAGAGCCGAATAGAGCCGACTAGAGCTGATTAGAGCTGAATCGAACCGATCTGAGCCGAATGGGGATGAATGGAGTGGAACGGAGCCGATTTGAGCTGAATCGCATTGAAATGTGTGGAATTGAATCCAATAGAATAGATTAGAGTATGGTAGGATAGTGTAGAATAGAATTGAACACAGTAGAAGAGAATAGAAAGAATACAATAGAATAGAGCAGAAAAGAGTACAACAGAGCAGA
This sequence comes from Loxodonta africana, assembly GCF_030014295.1. NCBI lineage: Eukaryota > Metazoa > Chordata > Mammalia > Proboscidea > Elephantidae > Loxodonta > Loxodonta africana. The sequence goes on from NC_087357.1 coordinate 671,193, forward strand.
ATAGTGTAGAGTAGAATAGAGTAGAGTAGAACAGAGTCGAATAGGGTTGAATTGATTCCTATGGAGACAAAACGAGACAAATCGCGTTGAACCGCATCGAATCGATTACAGTAAATTAGAGTAGGGTAGAGTAGAATAGTGTAGAATGGAGTAGAATGGTATGCAGTGGAATCGAAAGAAGTCAAATAGAGTAGAAAAGAGCCGAATAGTTCCCAATAGGGCCGAATAGGGCCGAGTCAAGCTGAATTGGGCCAAATCAAGCTGAATCGAGCTGAATCGAGCCTAATCAAGCTGAACCAAGAGTATTCAAGCCAAATGGAGCCGAATGGACATGAATCGAACCAATTCTTGAAGGGTTCTGTATATTAAACTTTTGTATTCTGCATCTGGTAATTCCAGGAATGCACTTTCATCTAAAAGATCCCTGGATTCTTTGTTTTGAGAGCCTGTTGAGGTGATCATGGCCTGTTTCTTTATGTGACTTGATATTGGCTTTTGTCTCTGAGCCATCTATAAGTTAACATATTAGTTTATGCTTGCTTACTGTGTCGTAGCTTCTTGCTTTGTTTCATTTTGGTATACCTCTATGGGTTGCTTGAGTGAGCTAGCTTGATTATTTTCGCCTTTGGAGCTCTGGTGTCCTGTCCCAAGCTGGCTAGAGCTGTTATCAGGTATATCAGTCTAGGAGTCCATTCAGTTTTCTTGTATGAATTCAGCTCAGGTTTCCAGGTAGCTGATCATCAAGTGTGTGGTACAGGCTCTGTCCTACAGTCTTAGAGGGGCAGGGGTGATTGGCGTATATACCGGTATCTGATTGCAGCAGGGGCTCATGCTCTGAACAAGGCAGGGGGCTGAGAACCGACCCCCAAGTGTCTCTGAGGAAAATGCGTCTCTGTTCCCTAGAGCGTGCAGGTAGGTGGGTTCTGCAGAGGGACCGTGGGCATCCAAAGTTTTTGTTGTAAGGACTGGGAGGTATCAGTTATCTTTGGACCCCTTTTGCGGGTGGCTGGGTGACCTGAGTGGAGCTACCAGTCTTTAGGTACATGTTGTGTGTAGGTGAGGACCTTTTTTAATAGGCAAAGCAGTGTCAAACGTCAAACACCCATCTCTCCACCGCACAGCTGAAATGGTTGGAGTTTGCCAACAAGGGCCTATTCTCCCAAAATAGGCCCACACAGGCCCATGCAGAAGGGAAAGGTGCTCAAGGTCCAAGGACGGTTTATGCCTGGACAGGAGCCGCTTCTGTCCTGAGCTACCCCAGTTAATGGAGCTAGCAAATTATCTTTTCCCCCCAGTTCCAAATTTTTTCCTTCCCGAGGCTCTAGGTGCTCACCAGGGTCTATCAGGCCCAGGAATTCAGCAGCTGAAGCCAACTTGGGGGTGAAGGGGGGCGCGGTAAAATATGCGCAAGTACTTAGCTTTTGCCCAGAGCGCTGTTCTCCTCGGGTTCCTGAGGTGTGAGTAAGCTGTGTGGCTGGCTGCTTCTCCATGAGGAAACTGCAGCTGAACGCTAGTACCAGCCCACTGCTGCTGCTCTGGGAATGGTGCCTGAGGGCTCCCCGCAATTCAGGCCCAGTAACTCCTCTCCACTTCTGAACAGCCCCTTCCTCCCCCTGCCCCTCAGTTCGTTGTCTAAGCTTGCCTTTGATGCTCAGGGCTCCCAGCTTGTCACAAATATACTCGTTTCACTTGTTTTTTCTGGTCTTTGTTGTAAACAGGGCTAGACCGAAGCGTCTGTCTATTCCGCCATCTTGGCTCCGCCCCCATTATTTAACTTTTTATGAGGTCCCAGTTATATATTTTCTGATCCTTGTACATTCATTATTGTGTTTGATAATCTATCATTGAAAATCAGTTTGGTCCAAAAGGTTTGCTCCTATATTTTCTTCCAAGAACTGTATGGTTTTAGACTTAAATTGAGGTCCTTAATAGATATTGATTTAGTTTTTGTCTACGGTGTGAGGTATCGTTCTTATTTTATTTTTCTGCCTGAGGAAATCCAGTTTAGCCAGCACCATTTGTTGAAGAGACTATACTTTTGCCTTTAAATGGATTTGACTCACTTGCTGAAAATCAGTTGACCAGAGAGGCTTGGGTTTATTTCCAGATTTTCAGTTCTGTTCCCTTGGTCTGTGTGTCTATCATTAAACCAGCACCAGGCTGGTTTGATGTACTGTAGTTTTGTAATATGTTTGAAAGTCAGGAAATGTGAGGTCTGCTACTTCATTCTTTTTCAAAATTGCTTTCACCATCTGGGTCTCTTGTCTTCCAATAGAAAAATGAGGATTTTTTTTCCATTTCTGTAAAGAGTGCTGTAGGAATTTTGATTAGGGTTTTCTATCTGTAGATCACTTTGTGTAGTACTGACATCTTGGTTATATTAAGTCTTTTAATCCATGAGCACCAACTGTCTTTCCATCTATTTAGGTCTTCTTTAATATCTTTCAGCTGTATTTTATAATTTTCAGTGTATAAGCCTTTCACATCTCTGGGTACATTTATTCCTATATATTTTATTCTCTTAGATGCTGTTGTAAATGGAGTTGTTTTCATTCCATAAATATTTATTTTGGAATAAAAATTCCACAAATTTTTATCCAATTTATAAATGCTAAGGATACAGCTTAAGCCATTCAGCTTGTGAGGAGGAAGGACCTAGGTGAGGCCAGGGGATACTTTCTAGGACCTGCCTCTCAGCTGTCTTATTCAAGGTAACAAGTACTTTTCGGACAAAACATTGGTACATCAACATTTATTGTGAAATGTCTATGTAGTGAATAAATGCAGCATGAAAAATACTGTATGACAGCAAACATAGTAGGAAAAAACTTAAGAATGGTGTCAGGAGAAAGCATATCTTACAGTGTTTCCCAGGTCTAAAATTCTTTGGCGGTGCAGTTGTATAATAGAATTTTCAAAGTGAATAGGAAAAAGAAATAGTATTTTTTGAAAGTCCATTCAGAAGAAGAAATGAATGCGGTCCAAAGTGTATCTAAATGTGTAAGAGCACTAGCCCCAATTAGAGGATATTGTATTTTAAGTGGTGCCAAGTGGTTAAGAGCCTGACTGCTAACCAAAATTTGGCAGTTCAAATCCATTATCCACTTCTTGGAAACCCTATGGGTCAGTTCCACTCTATCCTGTAGGATCTCTGTGAGTCGGAATGGACTACATGGAAGAGGGTATGCTTTAGGTTAGGAGCCCTGATGGTGCAAGGTTAATTGCCGGGCTGCTAACCAAATACCCAGCAACTGAGGCTCTGGCTCTAGAGAAGAGCAGGGAATCTGCTCCCATAAAGATTACAGCCTAGGAAACCCTAATCGGCAGTTCTACTCTGTCGTATAGGGTGCCTGTGAGGGGGCATGGACTCCATGGCACAAAACAGCAATGACCACAATTTTTACAAATCATGAGTGGTAGCTTCAGACATGCTGCTTTGGTGGAAGGGCTAACGTGGAGCTTCCAGGTGAGGAGGTGTAGCCTGCTTTCCAGGAAGCCTCGGAATGCACCCCAGATGCTCTGTTTTTTGCTCCTGCACTGCTCTCCATAAACCCATTGCCTTAGAGACAGAGTACAACTTCCGCATAGGGTTTCCAGGTAATGGCTGGTGGATTCAAACTGGTGACCTTTTGGTTAGCAGCCCTAGTACTTAACCACTGCATCGCCAGGGCTCAGGTGATCCCATTCCCGCCTTGCTTTAGGAGGTCACGCATGCGCACCCTCTCCTGGGACAGGGCTCTGGGGTGCTCGAACTGCTGCCCTTTAAAGTCCTCGGGCATCAGTTGCGGAAGGTCCTCTTCAGGGAGGCATGTGGGCATGAGCAGGGAAGGCGGGGTCCCTAAGGGTAGGTCTAGCAGCTGGGCTAGGCTGTATGCGGGCGAGGCCTCGGACCCTGCACACAGCAGTGCGCTGCTCTTCCACTTCCTCCTGTCAATTCTCTTACAAACAAAGGTAAAGGTTATTCAAACTTATCCTTAGTAATTTTGTTACTATGCTTTACTCACCTATAGGGGCGCTGTTGGAAATGTGTTTATATGAATTCCCAGTTTGGAGATTGTGTATGTGTTTAATGGGTTCATGGGAAGTTGATATTTGTATTAAGTGTGTGGATTGGTGGTGTCTACAGGAATATATGGGGTTAAATATGAGTGTGTTTTTGTGGGAGTGTGCAGGACATGAGATATAGGCATGTGCACTGAAAGACTTGGAGGTGAGCTGTTTACAATTTGTGGCTCGGTGGAATACTTTGGGTGTGGCTCTTCTGCCATGAATTTTGGGTCTTTGAGTGTACATAATGGCAGGTTTCTCTGCTTTCCATCAGGGCATTTGAGGGAGTGTACCTGTGTATATTAGTTTGGGTGTAGGACCAGTTCTTTTTATATACTTGGGGAATGAGGGAGAGTCACTGGTGTGTACTCAGGGCATGTTGTATGGTTGTGTTGCTTTGGGTGCTTTTCTGGAGTTGCACATGCATCCTTCCATGTTTATTCTGGGGTTTCTATGATTCTGTATTCTGGAAAATTGGGGATTGATTTCTGTTTGAGTATTTTGAGTTGTTGGATTATGTATAGGTAGGCGTCGTGAGGTTACATTGGTATTGGAAGATACAGGGTCATATTTTAGCATACTTTTCATATCCTGGATACTTTAGGTTATAATTGGGATATGAGGACAGCTTGTATGTGTAATGAGGTTGTGTGTTTCATGAAGGGGCACGGCAGTTTGGGTGAGTATTTTCTAGGGCTATGTGTAATATTTTTTAGTAAGGGGTATGGTATTTTCTGGGAAACGAGGGCGTGTGTATCTGATGAAAAGATGAGGTTTTGTATTTGCACGGAGAGTGGGATAATTGTATTTACACATACTAGAGGCATGCTGATATGGTTATGTGTGAGATTTTGAGAATGCAGCAGTTTAGAAAAGTGGGCTATGGGACCTGGAATAGGGTTTCAGTGTATTTATATAGGAAGTGCAAGAGATATTTCATTGTGAGTGGGGAGTATATACTGGTGTGTGTAAGTCACGAGTGGATGCGTGAGTTGTTCTTGGAGTATTCTACCTGTATTTCTTTGGAGAATGTTAGGGTATTTCTATGTGTGTTTGGGCATATGTGGAGGTTGGGAAAGTGAGGCTATATTCTAGAGATGTGTTATAATCTATAGTGTTTTGGGTGATATATACTTTGAGGAATTGGGGATATTTGTGTCCGTGTGTGTGCATGTGTGTGGCGTCTGGTATGTGTGCGCACCTGGGCAGGTAGGGGTGTAGGTTGTGTGTGTATATTAGCTAGAGTGCTAGGATTTTTGGTGTTTTGGAGTTTTATCTGCATCTCCGAATGTTGGGGGTGTATACTCATGGTTGGGTTTCGGGTGAGTGTATGGGGGTTTTGTCTGTATGAAAGCAGTCAGGGTTCCTCTTTGTGCCTATTCTGGTCTAATTCTTGCAGAATTCGGTGGAATAGCTTGTATGTGCATTTTCTGTGTTTGTGTGGTGTACATATATATATTTATAATATAGATTGTATGTGGCTGTGTTTGTTTTTAGTTTCATTGGTTTTCTAGGGTGTTTATTCTGGAGGATGTAGGAGGTTAAGTGTGCATATTTGGAAACTGAGAGGGTTTATATAAATTGGGCATGCTTTTTGGGAATTGTGTGTTATATGTGTTTTAGAGATGTGGTATTTTGTGTGGGTCTGTGTTACGGTGGCCTATGAAATGACATTGTGACCTTGGTGGTGATAGAGAGCTTGATTGTGTGTACGGTGGTCACTGAGTATATATGGGTACTCTTGGTTGTACATGTGCCTGTTCAGGAAAGTGTGGAGAGCATATATATAGTTGTAGGAATGGCTGTGAATATTCACGGTCCATAGATTTTTAGTAAAACTATAGGTAGTAAAAGTGGTATGTCTGTATATCCAGGGTATGGGTAGTATTTGTATGTGTGTGTTCAGGAGTTGTGAGATGCGTGTTCTGGAGATATATAGTGATATTTGGTTTACATATTAGGGATGGGAGTTAAGGGTTCTTCTCGTGGTGCAGGTGGAATGTGTGTACATACTCATAGGAAAGTGGATCAGTTATGCTGGAATCAGCTCCTGTTAACTTGGGATAGTAGATGGAGCATATATATGCCCAACTGTGGACCAGCGACATCAGGCTGGCACCTTGAAATGGGCCGTGGCGGGATTATTTGTATCAGGTAAATTGTCAGCCTTTACAAATCAAGGCTTGCAGTGCTCCCAGTGGAGAGTGAATTGATAAATACTTACAACACTTGTCAGAGTGTGTGTATCTGTCTGTGTAAGTGCCTGTGTGTTATTAGAATGTGCTAAGCAAGAACAGTTAGACATCATTGGGGTACTTTATCAGAGATTGTGAGTGGGCCATTTGGGGTATGTAGGCCCTTCCATGTGTTCATGGAAAAGAGGTGTAGCAATATTGTATCCTTTCATCCTATTTTTCAATCTGTATGTTTAACAAATAATCTGACAAGCCAGAATATATGAAGAAGGATGGGACATGAGGATTGGAGGAGGGTCATTGACAACCTGGGATATGAAGATGACACAACCTCGCATGCTGAAAATGAAGAAAACTTGAAGAACTACCCGATGAAGGTCAAAGATCACACCTTCAGTGTGAATTATAGCTGAACATAAAGAAAATGAAATTTGTCACACTGGACAACCGAAGGAAATAGAGACATATTTGAAGTTGTCAAGGATTTCATGGCCTTTTAATCAACAATCATGAACCGTGGAAGTAATAATCAGGACATCAGAGGACATATTATGTTGGGCAGATCTGCTGTAGAGGACCCCCTTAAAGTTGTAAAAATGAAAGATTTCACTTTGATAAGAAAGGTGCACCTGGCCCAAGCCTGGCTTGGCAGTCCTACCAAAAGGCTGCCCCTCAGAGCTGGGGAGCCTTTCTAGAGTCCAAGAGCACCAGTAACCAGAAGGTAGGAAAATATGTTAGTACCTGGGCCTGGAAAGAAAGGGCCCAAGAACCCTGAGTTGACGGGACCTCACTTAGCTGAAAAACAGCCAGACTTTCACAGCCAGAATCTCTCCAGCCGTGGCTGTGGGCAGTGTGAACCTTCTGATGTGTCCCTGTACTGGGAGACCTGAGATCCAGGTGAAGGTCTCAGTCAAACCTGAGCAGGTATGTGGGGCTGGGCCTCACTCTGGTGGCTTAGGGGAGCAGACAGGTAAGGGAGATGAGGAACTGGGTGTGTGTTCCTTGAACAATCTGGAAGAATATGACAGATCCCTCTTATAGCAGGACTTCCCAGCCACACCCCTTGTCTCTTCTGTCACAGGAGGCCTCAGGACCCCAAAGAGAGAATGTATTCACTTTCCTCTGGTGTGTCTCATCTCTTGGTTCTGATCCCCACTTTCCCAGGTAGGCTTGGTGCCAGTTCAGTGGGAGTGGGAGAAGCAAGGCAGGGGTTGGGGTCAGATAAGTGACAAGGGAGGGCGTTGGGGAAGCCCTGGCCCTGAGGGAGGGTGGATTTAGAGAGCATGGGAAAGCCCACCTGTGAATAGACATGATCTTATATTCCTGACTCCTTTCTTTTCTGAAGCTATTAGGATGCTGCTAGCACTGGGAGGCTCATCTCAGTGTTCTGTTTTTCTGATAGGGTGACCTGACCTTCTTTATTTTCCCCAATGTTATGTGCAGCTACAGACAAACCATAGGGTATCAGGTGAACATGATGGGCCCCAGTTGACTCCACACAGGCCTCCAACCTTGCTTGTACCCACCCAAGGACTTCTGTGCCTTATTTATGCTGAGTCTCCTTCCTTATAGTGTATTCTACACCTCTTTCTGGAATGATCCAGTAACTGCTTCTCTGTAGTACGAATGGATTCCTTGTAGCCTAACCAGCCTGCTGTGTATGTTATTTCCAACATGATGACCACATTTTTTTAAATAATTTTTGTTGAGCTTTAAGTGAAAGTTTACAAATCAAGTCAGTCTCTCACACAAAACCCATATACACCTTGCTTGCTACACACTCCCAATTACTCTCCTTCTAAAGAGACAGCCTGCTCTCTCCCTCCACTCTCTCTTTTCGTGTCTGTTTCATCAGCTTCTAACCCCCTCCACCCCCTCATCTCCCCTCCAGGCAGGAGGTTCGAACATAGTCTCAAGTGTCCACCTGATCCAAGAAGCTCACTCCTTACCAGCATCCCTTTCCAACCCATTGTCCAGTCCAATCCATGTCTGAAGAGTTGGCTTCGGGAATGGTTCCTGTCCTAGGCCAACAGAAGGTCTGGGGGCCATGACCACTGGGGTCCTTCTAGTCTCAGTCAGACCATTAAGTCAGGTCTTATGAGAATTTGGGGTCTGCATCCCACTGCTTTCCTGCTCCCTCAGGGATTCTCTGTTGTGTTCCCTGTCAGGGCAGTCATCAGTTGTAGCTAGGCACCATCTATTTCTTCTGGTACGACCACATTTTGTAGTAATTATGTACTCTTTCATTGGCAGAATGGTGGTTGGCCTGCCTTTATACAGTAAAATATCACATATTTTAAATACAATATTAACAGTATGTGGTAGAATTTCGTAGGTTCCTTTTCATTTGGTTTTGAGTATTCATTTTGCTGCTGTTGCTTTGTTTTTAGCAATTACTCCCCATGCTTTTTGCCTCCAGCCCTCCTAGCCTTTAATCTGCTCTATATCTTTGCATATTGTAGAAACCTTGGTGGCGTAGTGGTTAAGTGCTACGGCTGCTAACCAAAGGGTCAGCAGTTCGAATCTGCCAGGCACCCCTTGGGAACTCTATGGGAACAGTTCTACTCTGTCCTATAGGGTCGCTATGAATCCGAATTGACTCGATGGCCCTGGGTTTGGGTTTTTTTGGTTTGTTGGCAGAATGGTGGTTGGCCTGCCATTATATAGTAAGCTATAACATATTTTAAATACATTATTAATAATAAAATTTTTTTTTTTTTAGAATTTCTTAGGTTCCTTTTCATTTGGTTTTGAATATTTGTTTTGTTGTCCTTGCTTTGTTTTTAGCAATTACTCCTCATGCTTTTTGCCTCCAGCCCTCCTAGCCTTCATTCTGCTCTATATCTTTGCATATTCTAGATTTTCAAGTAAGTGGGATCATGAAGTAATTGTTCTTGGGATTTCAGTTATTTCACTCAAGAGAATGTTTTCAGGGTTCATCCCTTGTTGCTCTTTATGGCTGCAACATATTTCATGTATCTTTATGTCACATATTGTGTATTCAATATCTTTCGATAGACACTTGGGTTGTTTCCAACTATGTTTTTTATTGTACTTTAGAGGAAGGTTTACAGAAAAAACTAGCTTCTCATTAAGCAGTTAATACATATATTGTTTTATGACATTTTTAACAACCCCACAACATATCAACATTGTCCCATCTCAAACTTGGGTTCCCTATTACCACCTTTCCTGCTGCCTCCTGCCTTCTGGTCCTTGCCCCTTGTCTATTGTGCCCCTTTAGTCTTATTTTGTTTCATGGGCCTGTCTAATCTTTGGCTGAGAGGTAAACCTCAGGAGTGACTTCATTACTGAGCTAAATGGGTGCCTGGGAGCCATACTCTCAGGATTTCTCCAGTCTGTCAGGCCAGTAAGTCTGGTATTTTTTTTGTGAGTTAGAATATTTTTCTGCATTTTTCTTCAGGTCTGTCCAAACCCTCTATTGTGTTCCCTGTCAGAGCAGTCAGTGGTGGTAGCCAGGCACCATGTAGTTTTACTGGACTAAGTCTGGTAGAGGCCGTGGTAGATGTGGTCCATTAGTCCTTTTGACTAATCTTTCCCTTGTATCTTTAGTTTCCTTCATTCTCGCTTGCCCCTGAAGGGGTGAGACCAGTGGAGTATCTTAGATGGCCACTCACGGGCTTTTAAGACCCCACAGACTACTCATCAAAGTAGAATGTAGAACATGTTCTTTATAAACTGTGTTATGCCAATTGAGCTAGATGTTCCCTGAGACCATAGGCCTCATAGCCCTTAGCCGAGCAGTTCAGTCCCTCAGGGAGTTTGGATGTGTCTAAGGAGCTTCCATGACCTTGGCTTGTACAAGTCGTGGTGGCTTCCACAGTGTTGTCTACTGTTTTACCCTTTACTGAAGTTACTGCTTATCTATTTGTCTGTTTAGTGTTTTCCATCCCCGTCCCTCCCCTCCCTTGTAACCGGCAAAGATTGTTTCTTTTTGTGTGTAAACCTTTTTATGAGCTTTTACAGTAGTGGTCTCATACAGTATTTGTCCTTCGTGATTGACTTATTTCACTCAGTATAATGCCATCCAGATTCATCCCTGCCATGAGATGCTTCACAGATTGATCATTGTTCTTTATCTTTGCATAATACTCCATTGTGTGTATGTACTATAGTATTTTATCCATTCATCTGTTGATGGGCATGTAGGTTGTTTTCATCTTTTTGCTATTGTGGACAATGCTGCAGTGAACATGGGTGTGCATATGTCTAATTGTGTGATGACTCTTATTTCTCTAGGATATATTCCTAGCAGTGGGATTGCTGGATCATATGGTATTTCTATTTTTAGCTTTCTAAGGATGCACCGTATCAATTTCCAAAACGGTTGCATTATTTTGGATTCCCACCAGCAGTGCATAAGAGTTCCAATCTTCCCGCAGCCTCTCCAGTATTTGTTATGTCCTGTTTTTTTGATTAGTTCCAGTAATGCTGGGGTGAGGTAGTATCTCATTGTGGTTTCGATTTTCATTTCTCTAATGGCTAGTGATCTTGAGCATTTCCCATGTACCTGTCAGCCGTTTGAATAAGTTTTCTTTGGTGAAATGTCTGTTCATTTCTTTTGCCTATTTTTTAATTGGTTTATTTGTCTTTTTGTTGTAGAGATGTTAGATTTTCTTGCAGATTTTAGAGATTAGACTTTTGTATGATTTATAATAGCTAAAAAATTTCCCCAGTCTATTGGTTCTCTTTTTACTCTTTTGGTGAAATCTTTTGATGAGGATAAGTGTTTAATTTTTAGAAGATCTCAGTTATGCAGCTTATCTTCTGAAGTTTGTGTGTTGTTGGCTATGGTTTGTATCTGGGTAATGCCGTGTATTAGGGCCTCTAGCGTTGATCCTATTTTTCTTCTATGAACTTTTTAGTTTTATATTTAGGTCTTTGATCCAATTTGAATTAGTTTTTGCATATGGTGTGAGGTATGGGTCCTGTTCATTTTTTTACAGACGAACATCCAGTTTTGTCAGCACCATTTGTTAAAAGACTGTCGTTTCCTCATTTAATGGACATTGGGCCCTTGTCGAAGATCTGGTAAGTGTAGGTGGATTAATTTGGATCTGGGTTCTCAATTCTGTTCAGTTGGTCAATGTATCATTGTACCAGTACCTGGCTGTTTTGACTATCGTAGCTGTATGGTAGGCTCTGAGGTCAGGTAGTGCTAGTCCTCCTACTTTATTCTTCTTCTTCAGTAGTGCTTTATTATCCTGCTTCTTCCCTTTCTGTATAAGTTAATGATTATTTTTACATCTCTTTAAAGAATGTTGTTGGTATTTGGAATTGGATTACATCATATTTGTAAATCGCTTTGGGTAAAATTATCATTTTCACAATTTTGGGTCTACCTATCTGTGATTGTTGTACGTTTTTCCATTTAGGTAGATTTCTTGTGGTTTCTTGCAATAGTGTTTTATAGTTTTCTTTGTATAAGCCTTTTATATCCCTGGTTAGATTTACTCCTAAGTTTTTTTTTTTTTTTTTTTTTTTTTTTTTTTTTTTAGGGAATATTATAAATGGTATTGTTCTCCTGATTTCCTTTTCATCATTCTCTTTACTGGTGTATAGGAATCCAACTGATTTTTATATGTTTATCTTGTATCCTGTGCCTATACTGTATCTTTGTATTAGTTCCAGTAGTTTTCTCATGGAGGCTTTTGTAGTTTCTATGTATAGTATTATATCATCTGCAAAGAGGGAGCATTTCACTTCTTCATTACCAACTTGGATGCCCTTTATTTCTTTTTCTTGCCTTATTGCTCTAGCTAGGACTTCCAGCACAATGTTAAATATGAGTGGTGATAAAGGGCATCCTTGTCTTGTTCTTATTCTCAAGGGAAATGTTCTCAGCCTCCCTCCAAGACATCAGGAAGGAAATGAGGCAATACGCAGAACAAGCCAATGAACACACAGATAAAGCAATTGAAGAAATTAGAAAGATTATTCAGGAACATAATGAAAAGTTTAATAAGCTGGAAAAATCCATAGACAGCAATCAGAAATTCAGAAGACTAATAATAAAATTACAGAATTAGATAACTCGGTAGAAAGCCAGAGGAGCAGAATTGAGCAAGTAGAAGCTAGAATTTCTGAAATCAAAGATAAATCACTTGGCACTAATATATTTGAAGAAAAATCAGATAAAAGAATTAAAAAAAAATGAAGAAACCTTAAGAATCATGTGGGTATCTATCAAGAGAAATAATCTACAAGTGATTAGAGTACCAGAACAGGTAAGATAACAGAAAATACAGAGAAAATTGTTGAGGATTTGTTGGCAGAAAACTTCCCTGATATTGTGAAAGATGAGAAGATATCTATCCAAGATGCTCATCGAACTCCACATAAGGTAGATCTCAAAAGAAAGTCACCAAGACATATTATAATCAAGCTTGCCAAAACCAAAGATAAAGAGACAAGTATAAGAGCAGTGAGGGATAAAAGAAAAGTCACCTACAAAGGAGAGCCAATAAGAATAAGCTCGGACTACTTGGCAGAAACCATGCAGGCAAGAAGGCAACAGGATGACATATTTAAAAAATTGAAGGACAAAAATTGCCTGCCAAGAATCATATATCCATCAAAACTGTCTCTTAAATATGAAGGTGAAATTCAGACATTTCCAGATAAACACAAGTTGAGGGAATTCATAAAAACCAAACCAAAACCCAAGAAATACTAAAGGGAGTTCTTTGGTTAGAAAATCAATAATATCAGATATCAACCCAAGACTAGAACACTGGACAGAGCAACCAGAAATCAACCCAGACAGGGAAATCCAAAAAAAAAAAAAAAAGGCAAGATTAAAAAAGCAAAAAACAAAGCCCAACACAGGGTAACAGCGATGTCCCATCAAATCAGTTCTGACTCATAGCAACACTATGCATGACAGAATGAAACACTGCCTGGGCCTGAGCCATCCTTAACAGTCGTTGTTATGCTTGAGCTCATTGTTGCAGCCACTGTGTCAGTCTACCTCATTGAGGGTCTTCCTCTTTTCTGCTGACTCTGTGCTTTGCCAAGCATAATGTCCTTCTCCAGGGACTGATCGCTCCTGATAACATGTCCAAAGTACGTAAGACACAGTCTCGCCATCCTTGCTTCTAAGGAGCATTCTGGTTGTACTTCTTCTAAGACAGATTTGTTTGTTCTTTTGGCATTCCATGGTATATTCAATATTCTTCACCAACACCACAATTCAAAGGTATCAATTCTTCTTCAGCCTTCCTTATTCATCGTCCAGCTTTTGTGTGCATACGATGTGATTGAAAATACCATGGCTTGGGTCAGGTGCACCTTAGTCTTCAAAGTGACATCTTTGTTTTCAGCACTTTAAAGAGGTCTTCTGCAGCAGATTTGCCCAGTGCAATGTGTCTTTTGATTTCTTGACTGCTGCTTCCATGGGTGTTGATTGTGGATCCAAGTAAAATGAAATCCTTGACAACTTCAACCTGCTCACTGCCAACCCCTTTATTACCAGTTTCAAGCACCTGTTCAACCCTGTGAAGCCGGCGCGTGGCACCCAGGAGCCAGACTGGCCACGACTCTCAGGGTTTTTACCTCCTATAACTCCAAGAGAAAAGTTTTTTCTTTCCCAGCTGATGCTGGAACCACCAAGGGAACTCTTCTAAAAGCACCTTGCCAGATTGCTTTCATGGGTGTTGGAAACAGGGGCCAGTGTGTGGACATAAGTGGGCTTCAAGCAGCCTTAGCTGAGTGCCAGTCAGAATTGCCAACACAGAGTAAAGCTAGCTTCCCTAGCATTCTCAGTGACCCAGACCTCAATTCTTCCAGTTTTGGATTTGACAGCTTGATTGCCTCTCAAAACACAGAAGCTTTAGTCAGTGGACCAAAACCACCTATTGAAAGCCATTTTTGACCAGCGTTTTTCTAACACCTCCACTCCATGTTTGTGAGGATGAGTTGGCATGGCTAAATCTGACAGAGACTGACCATACAATTCAGTGGGATAAGTCAATGTCTGTTAAGAGTAGCACTGGTATAGAGATGAAGCAAACAATGGCCAAAGCCTTCAAATACCCCTTATCTTCTCCTCAACAAACACGTTCCTTGGTGAGTTGAAAAAAAAATGCAAAACTTGTCTATCATATTGGCCTGACTCCAGCCGATCTTCCTGATCTCGTGGAAAACAAGTCTTTAGTTGCTATAGAAATGTTGCTGAAATTAATGCAGTTGAGCCAGATAACCAAGTATTTTTAAGTGCTGGTCAATATGGACATGTCCTTACATTCAGTGGAAGTTCTAAATCAGCTAACTACAGCTGTTGATCTACCTCTTGAATTTATCCACCTTTATATATCCAATTACATCTCTACTTGTGAACAATTTAAGTATCATTTGGTGAACCTTGTCTGTGTCTTCCTCCGATCCTTGATCTGTAACAAAATTATTAATGTGCAGGACTTGTTTATAGAAGTGCAGGCATTCTGTATTGAATCCCATAGGATACGAGAAGCTGCTGGTCTTTTCTGGTTGTTGAAGACGTTGGATACTGGGGAAACCCCTTCTGAGACTAAAATGTCAAAGTAATACCTCATCGAAACTACACCAGTCATTGTTCACCCGGACCGTGGTTTAATTTTTAAAACTGTTAAAACCCTGAGTGGATTGCTTGGTGTAGTGCATATAAACAATACTTTATCTACTTAAAGTTTTACTTTCCTGGATGACTTTTTTACCTTCAGATGAACTTTTGGTAAGAACTTGAAAAAAATGTGTCTTTTAGGTGTCTTGTTATCCATGGGAGGAACGGTTATCCCAGAAAACTATTACTGAAGGACAGCAGATAAGCACTAAAGAGCAGAGTGCCTGTTTTTACTTAAAAGCCACGTTGCAGACTTCTGATAATTCATGAATCCAGTTTTCCTGAAGTTTCAGTGCTAAAGTATTTCATGATAGTAAATTAAGATATTCTTAAAAATTTGTGATCCTGTCCTTGATGTGACATTAGGTGAGTATTTTGAATCCTTAGAGGACCAAGAGAAATTTGATTCTTGAGCCCAGTTGTACAGGTAGCTCTTAACTTCTCATTAAACACCATCTGAACCAAGGACACACTTCTAACTTTATCCCTTCTTATCGTGGGGATTACTAGACAACAGAGGAAATGCATTCCTTGGGACTCTTACAAAAACACAGGAACTATTAGAAAGCTTTTTCTAGGTTGGAATAGCTGGTACAGTTTTTTTTTTTTTTTTCCCCTCTCAAGACATTTGCTAGTTCTTCTGTAATTATTGTTGTTAGGATAAAATAATCGTTTTTTTAGGTTTTATTTTTTGTTTGTTTTTTTTAAGGAAAAACACCATTTAATGCTTTGAGAGGAATACCATTTCAAATAGCTTGCTGAGTGAGTGCTATTATTACCCTCATGTCTGTGGTAGGGTAAATGACATGTTTGAGAAGCATTATAGTGAGGTGGTATCATGTGGACTTTTAGTCTTCATTTAACTCTTGGACAACAGTGCCTTACACTGAAGTTCTTTTTTTAATGGAAAAATAAGTGTGTATATATATATATGGAGCACTTTTGGTACAGTGGTTAAAGCACTTGGTTGGTAACAAAAAGGTCAGCGGTTGGGACCCACCAGCCAAACCCATCAGCCTCTCCACAAGAGAAAAATGTGGCAGTCTGCTTCTGTAAATATTTGCAGCCTTGGAAACCCTATGGGGCACTTCTACTCTGTCCTATAGGGTAGCTATGAGTCGCAATTTACTCAACAGCAATGAATATGAGTAATGTATTCAATCATCTGAGTATATATGAAACTATATGTCAGGAACAGGTCCCTGGGTAGTGCAAATGGTTGAGTGCTAGACTACTATCCAAAAGATTAGGGGTTTGAATGTATCTAGAAAGCTTTGGAATTAAAGCCTGGGAATCTGTTTTGAAAAGACCACAGCCTTGAAAACCCTGTGGGGCAGTTCTGCTCTGCACGCAGGAGGTAGCCATGAGTCAGAATCAACTCAATGGCAACAAACAATACCATGTCATGATTTTTTTTTTTTGCTTAGTGTGAAGATCTCAGAAGTTGTGAAGAATGTGTTTTAATGCTTTACTATTGCTATATTATTAAAATAGATTATGCATATTTAAACTTCTTAAATTTTAATTCTTTTACATTAATTCCATTAAACTAGACCCTTTCAATCAGAAGTATACTTTCCAGAGTTTGTATTCAAAAGCAAATTAATTCAGAAAGGAAAGAATAAACATAAAGAAAATAGAACAATTATAGGTAGATTTCCTGGAAAACTTTTATTATGTAATTCATACTGAGGTTTACAAAATGTGTCACCTACAGTTTAATAAATATTGACTCTAGTTCTAGTACGGTGAATTATTCTTTGGGGACCAAAGAGCATGTAGGAGCTGATGTTCTTGCCTTGACTGTTTGCTTGGTTGTCTTGGGCATTGAACATGTCGTGCATTATAAATAATAGGATTCAGAGTCTGGCAGATGAGTTGTCCCTGACAGATACCTTCCCAGCTAACTGCAACAAGAGTAACTGTGATGGTCAAGGTTGTGTATCAACTTGTCTGGGCCATGATTCTCAGTGGTTTGGCAGTTGTGATGTAGTTTGGCAGTCGTATTATGATGTGATCACTTCCATGATGAGATTTGATATAATGTGATCACCTCCATAATAGGATCTGCTGTGAGTAAAAGGTTGGTCAGGTGGCCTGCATTGAATAGAAGTGGACATTCTGGCAAGGTTCCTGGTCTACTGCTGGCTTTATATCCTGCAGCTGGCTCCTGTTCATCTGACTTTCAGTTCTTCGTACTTAAGCTAGCAGCTTACCTTTGGTCCTCCCTGCTGATCTTGGAATCCATCAGTCTGTACAGCCTGTGAAGAAGAGCTCTGCTCTCTGTCCTGCCAAACTTGAGTTCTCCAGCCCCTGCGGCTACATGAATCAGGAGAACCAAGCCTCTATGCTGACCCATGGACTTGGAATGTTCCAGCTTCTATAAACCTGTAAGCCATTTCCTTGATGTAAATTTCCCTCCCTATATATATTTGTAAGCTTTACTGGTTTTGATTCTCTAGAAAACCCAGCCTAAGACAGTAATTAAAACATCAACTGCAACCATAGGTACAACCTGGGAAGGCAACAATTGCAGTATGCTTACCTGGAGCTAGGTGATGAGCTGACTGTTTTTATGTATTATCTCACTTAATTATTACTCCAGCCTTTAGAGTTAGGGTTTACTAAACCAGATTTATAGATGAACAACCTGCAGCTTACAGCAGAGTGTGACAGCTAAGACCACATGCTGGGAAGTGGTAGAGCTGGGATTTGGCTTCTTTACCCAGGTCAGCCTCAATGTCCAGTTTAAAGGTTGTGGACAGACATTCTGAATTTCTCTTTTGAAGCATGCAGGGGAGGTAAATGTTTCACCTGCGATTGGCATAGCAATTGTTAGCATTTGCAGAATGGTACTGATGCAGGTAAAGATTACATTGAAGCTGAAAAAGACAGAAAAGATTAAATGATTCAGAGCTGGCATTTCATTTGCTAGCAAGAGAGGAAATGTTACCAAATCTGAGAAATACAGTGGCATTGTAATTGACTGAATTCACCAAGGTATTTGAGTTTTCTATAGTATTTTCATTTGGGGAAATAAACAAAGGCCACTCAAGTGAGCACAAGCAAAAGCAGTTTATTCAAAGCTGGCTATGACAAAGGTGTGAGCCACTGTCACTTGTATTTTAAAGAGACTCAAAGGCAGGCAGTGGAGAGGGAAAGTTTAACAGTGGGGAAAAAAAAAAGGCTGCATAGGGTGTGCTCTTATTGGACGTTGTTGGCATGGGAAGCTGGACGAAGGCTAAGGAGAAGCAGGGCACCCTACATAATTGGTCAGGGGAGTATGTTTCTCTGATCCCAAGTTGGGAGTGAAGGCAAAAAATTAGGGAAGCTGGCAGTTATTGACCAAGCCCTGACCATTTGAGGGCTGATTACTGCAGAAACTGTGGTTTGTAGAACTACCTCATAGGGTTTCCAAGGAGCAGCTGGTAGATTCGAACTGCTGACCTTTTGGTTAGCAGCCAAGCTCTTAACCAGTCTACACCAGTTCCAAACTGCAACTATCTATAGGAGTAGACTTGACAGCAACTGGTACCTACCTTAAACTCCCATGCAGAGAGGGGTGCTACCTTTCTGTTATTTGCATTTCAAAGAGATGAATCCTAGGTTCTTGAGAAAACCTTCCTGGGTTGTAAAACTGGCAAGTTTATTTAGTCCTTTAAAAGAATATATATGCATTTCAAAGGAGCCCTGGTGGTGAAGTGGTTAAGACCTTGGCAGAGAACCAAAATGTCCTTGGCAGTTCAAATCCACCAGCCACTCCTTGAAAACCCTTTGGGGCAGTTCTACTCTGTCCTTATAGGGTCGCCAAGAATTTCAACTTGCAAGCACTCTGAAGAAATGCTGTTAAAAAAAAAGAAAAGAAAAAAGAGAGACTGGTACTCTTTTTCTTTTTGCACAAGGGTGGGCAGAAATATATGTGTCTGTTTTTTGTTTTTTCCTTGTTTTTGGTTTGCATTCACCCCTACAGTTATTAAGCATGATGTAAAGTTTAAAAAGCAAAATAACAATAACTAGGCAAATGTCATTCTTGATTGAATTAATTACTCACGTCTTTCTTATATCTGGTCTACTCCATGCATTTGTATCTTTTGCAGGCCCCAGGCATCGAGGAGTTAGTCATTCCACTGAAAGAGAGTCTTAGAAAGAAGCAACTCTCTATGCTCCCTAATTTCATCACTGTTAAATAATGAAGGCTCTGTATTCCGCTCTCTGTGTCATGTAGCTTAATTTGTGAGCTTAAAATGTACAGAATTTGGTAAATCACACCCAAAACTCTGCATTATATTTTTACATAGAATTAAGATAATTTTAACTCTTTTCAGTAGATTTCAAAAAGAACTTAGAGCCCTTAGGTCTTGTTTTCAGAACATAAACTGATAGGTCCCTTGGATGGGACTGGATTTGTCTCTTAAAATGCAACATTACAGTTAGTGGTGTTATAACTTTCTGCAGCATCTGGTGAAAACAGGATGATAAATCAGATTAAGACTATGTTGCAGTGATTCAAAAAAAAGGAAATATAGAGCTTCAAGGGCAGAAACTTGGGCCTTTGACTCTGAAATCATAAGGAACAATTGCAGCTTTTCAAACATTTGACCTATTAGGAAACTGTTGTTCTGTGAAATCTACTGTCAAAGAGAGAAACTGAGAGTAGATATATTGATTTTAGGATTTTCTTATGCACAAAACTAAATACTCACTGTAAGGAAGTTCCTGACCTGGATTGATCCTTCCAGCTACTCTTCTTTAACCCAAAGTTGCTAGTCTTTTCTTTCCTGTTCAAAGCCAGGCTTGCTGAATGTGACTTTCAAAAGATATGTGGGTGGATGGCCAGAGACAGTCTTCTTACCTGATGTCAGTTGATCTCAATAAAAGAGGGAGGGAAGGGTTCAGTCACTCATATTAAGATTAGCCAATGGTTGATCTTCTAAATTTCCTCCTCCTCTTTTCTTTTTTAACTTCATTGTACCTAGCTTCTTTGGACCATTGTTTTTTCTGGAATCAAAATGATATCTCTATACCAGAACAGTTAGGCTAGATAAAGAAATAAAGGGCATCCAGATTGGTGGGGAAGTAGTGAAAGTATCTCTATTTGCAGATGACATGATCTTATATACAGAAAACCCTAAAGAATCCTCAAGAAAACTACTGAAACTAATAGAAGAGTTTAGCAGGGTATGAGGGTAGAAGATAAACATACAAAAATCAGTTAGATTCCTCTATACCAACACAAAAAGAACATTGAAGAGGAAATCGCCGAATCAATACCATTTACAGTAGCCCCCAAGAAGACAAAATACTTAGGAATAACTCTTACCAGAGACATAAAAGACCTACACAAAGATAACTACAAGACACTGCTGTAAGAAACCAAGAGACGTACATAAATGGAAAAACATACCTTGCTCATGGATAGGAAGACTCAACTTTGTAGAAATCTCTGTTCTGCCGAAAGTGATCTATAGATACAATGCAATTCCGATCCAAATTCCAATGACATTTTTTAATGAGATGGAGAAAAAAATCACCAACTTCATATGGAAGGGAGAGAGGCCCCGGATAAGTAAAGGATTACTGAAAAAGAAGAATAAAGTGGGAGGCCTCACACTACCTGATTTTAGAACCTATTATACTGCCACAGTAGTCAGAACAGCCTGTTACTGGTACAACAACAGATACATACACCAATGGAACAGAATGGAGAATCCAGATATAAATGCATCCACATATGAGCAGCTGATATTTGACAAAGGCCCAAGTGCTGGCATAACTGGATATCCATGTGCAAAAAAATGACAAAAAACCCATACCTCAAGCCGTACACAAAAACTAATTCAAAATGGATCAAATATGTAAATATAAAATCTAAAATGATAAAGACCATGAAAGAAAAAATAGGGACAATGTTAGGAGCCTTAATACATGGCATAAACAGCATACAAAACACGACTAACAATGCACAAACACTGAAAGAGAAACTAGATAACTGGGAGCTCCTAAAAATCAAACACCTAGTCTCATCCAAAGACTTCACCAAAACAGCAAAAAGAGTATCTAGAGACTGGGAAAAGTTTTTCGCTATGACATTTCTGATCAGCATCTGATCTGTAAATTGTACATGATACTGCAAAATCTCAAAAACAAAAAGACAATTAACCCAATTAAAACATGGGCAAAGGATATGAGCAGGCGCTTCACTAAAGGAGACATTCAGGTAGCTAATGCGTACATGGGGAGATGCTCACGATCATTAGCCATTAGAGAAATGCGAATCAAAACTACAATGAGATTCCGTCTCCAACAAGGCTGACATTAATCCAAAAACACAAAATAATAAATGTTGGAAAGGTTATGGAGAGACTGGAACACTTATACAATGCTGGTGGGAATGTAAAATAGTAGAACCATTTTGGAAATCGATTTGGCGGCTCCTTAAAAAGCTGGAAATAGAACCACCATACAATTCAGCAATCCCACTCCTTGGAATATATCCTAGAGAAATAAGAGCCTTTACACAAACAGATATATGCACACCCAAGTTCATTGCAGCCCTGATTACAATAGCAAAAAGATGGAAGCAACCAAGGTGCCTATCAACAGATAATGGATAAATAAATTATGATATATTCACACAATGGAATACAGCACATCAATAAAGAAAAACGATGACTCTGTGAAATGTTTCATAACATGGAGGAACCTGGAAGGCATTATGCTGAGTGAAATTAGTCAGTTGCAAAAGGACCAATAGTGTATGAGACCACTATTGTAAGAACTCAAGAAATTGTTTAAACAGAGAAGAAAATATTTTTTGATGGTTATGAGAGTGTAGAGGGAGGGAAGGAGAGAGGTATTCACTAAGTAGATAGTAGACAAGAACTATTTTAGGTGAAGGGAAAGACAACACACAATACAGGAAAGGCCAGCACAACTGGACTAAACCAAAAGCAAAGAAGTTTCCTGAAGAAACCGAAGGCTTTGAACACCACTGTAGCAGGGGCGGGAGTTTGGGGACCATGGTTTCAGGGGACATCTAGGTCAATTGGCTTAATAAAATCTATTAAGAAAACATTCTGCATCCCACTTTGGAGGGTGGCGTCTGGGGTCTTAAATGCTAGCAAGTGGCCATCTAAGATGCATCAATTGGTCTCAACCCACCTGGAGCAAAGGACAATGATGAATGCCAAGGACACAAGGTAATTATGAGCCCAAGAGACAGAAAGGGCCATATAAATCAGAGACTACATCAGCCTGAGACTGGAAGAACTAGATGGTGCTTGGCCACAACCGATGACTGCCCTGGCAGGGAGCACAACAGAGAACCCTTGAAGGAGCAGGTGAGCAGTGGGATGCAGATCTTAAATTCTCATATAAAGACCAGACTTAATGATCTGACTGAGACTAGAAGGACCCCAGAGTTCATGACCCCTGGACCTTCTGTTAGCCCAAGACCTGAACCATTCCCAAAGCCAACTCTTCAGACAGGGATTGGACTGGAGTATAAGATAGAAAATCGTACTGGTGAGGAGTGGGCTTCTTGGATCAAGTAGACACATGAGATATGTGGGCAGCTCCTGTCTGGAGGGGAGATGAGAAAGCAGAGGGGGACAGAAGCTGGCTGAATATACATGGAAATACAACAAGGTGTATCTAAATTTTTATATAAGAGACTGATTGATTGTAAAATTTCACTTAAAGCACAATAAAAATTAAAAAAAGGAAACTAAAACAAAAAGTGGTCTCCCTGTATGCATATACAGCAACTGCTCACAATAAACCTTATGTTAACATTTTGTTGAATTTTTATTATTTTTAATACTACCTACTCACTTATTCACCTTTTTATGTAAAATGTACAGAATATCTTCAGAATCACTAGTACAGAGAGATTTGCCAAGCTGGCAGAAAAGGCTTATTAGGAATAGACCCTGCGTGTTAATGTTGATGCTGTATTTTCTAAGTTTTCCCTTCCCTCTGTCAAATAAAAAAGAAATCCTGACATAGTAAGGCGAGGCTTTATTCAAAAGTATAATTTCAAAGCGAGAAAAGGTACTATTGCAATAGGGGAAGTGGGACTATTGCAACAGGGAAAAGAAAACACTCTGAGAATTAGATCAGGAAGCTTCTCAAGAGTTAAGCAAAAACCAAATCAGTTGCCCATGAGTCAATTCCAACCCATGGTGATCCCATGTTTGTCAGAGTAGAACTATGCTCCATAGAGTTTTCAGTGGCTGATTTTTCAGAAGTCAATCATTTGGCCTTTCTTGCGAGGTGCTTCTGGGTGGGCTCAAACCTGCAACCTTTTGGTTAGCAGCCAAGCTATCCATTTGCACCACCCAGGGACTCCAGTTAGGCAAAAGAGTTTTTTCTTTTATATAGAGAAGTAGAAAAGTCTAGAAAAAATCAGGTGTGCGCAAGTGGGATAAGGAGGGTGCTGCCATCAGGTAATGTGTTACTTTGAGGCCAACCTGGTGTCAGGAGGGGCTGTATGCTGGCTCAGGCTGAGGTGGGCCAAACTTCAGGGATCTGGGGGAAGGAGAGAAGTGTAGCTAAAGTTTGGTTAGCAAACATTTCATTCTAATTGATCAGTGGGGATAAGCAGTTCAGGTAATCAATTATGAGCCTACGAGTGGGACTTTGAAATTCTGTACCTGGCCTTGTCATAGATAAACACGGGAGCCATCTGTGAGTGTCATCTAAGTCAAATGGTGGGTCTTTGTAGGAAGCCACATCCAGGAACACCAAAGGTGGAGGGATTTTCTGGCATCACAGGCTCAGGTGAAGTTCAACATTGTCACTTCTGAAGGAGCATATAGTTTTATCTTATTTACTAATCAAGTCATCAGTGAGAGATCTGTGTGAACCTATGTATACAGTAATTTCTATCCTTCCTTCACATACATGCTAATTGTTCTTTTAAAAATATCCTACAGTAACTATTCATCTCTGATTAATGCAAAATTGAGAGATTTCCTGAAAGAAAAGAGACAGCTCTAGCTGGGAATAGACTGAACTCCATGATGTGGAATTCAATAATCCAATATGGTGACTAAACAGTAACATTTTATAAGTGGGAAAAAAGGTCCTGAGTACAGTACTTGATTGTTATTCACAAACTTAAATCACTGAAAGACATCGCTTGATTGGTAATTACAGGCTTATATCATCCAAAGATGTTACTTGATTGGTAGTAGGTCATTTTAAGGTGGGACTTCCTGTGTCAGGAACTGTTAAGACTTTCGGTGGCAGGAACTCCTAAGGCAAGACTTCCTGTAATGCAAGCTCATAAGGCGATTGCCTTGAAAGGATATAAGTCTCTTTCTTTGATTAGTTATAGTGTGTTGATTATAAGGGTATGTGATGGGGGCGGGGAGGTCACAGTGTAGTTACCTCATCATTACCGGACATTCCTCTCTTAGAAACCATAGGGAAAATGGCTATTCCTAGGGTGGACGTGGTAGTAGCCACAGAGGAGGAGCGCCCAAACCTCAAATCAGACACTTCAGATCTTCTCAGGTATCTTGTTTTAAAATTCCCTTAAGCAAAAATATCAACAGAAAATGGATGCAAAAATCATGTAAAAAAACTTCCTTTGCTCTCATTATGCGCCAGTGTAGTTAGAGCCCAGAGACTGCTGGGAAACGCATTCCTCTCTCTGAGGCAGGTTATGTGGGCGTGTTATCCTTGATTTCCCCAGAAGCTACCTACAGGTACCTTTAGTTCTTAGGTGCTGCATGAGACAGGCCTTGCTGGGAGCAGCCTTGTTTGTAGGGACTGCCTGATTCAAGCACACTGAGTTTGAAATCTAGTCCTGGCTATGCTATCTATGTAAGTGCTACCCTACCTACCTCTTCAGAGAATCTTTTACCTGCCTAGATTTGGTTTTGCATTTATAAGTTGTTTTGAACTACAACACTTTTCATGTCCCTCTAGCTCTCAAATTCTAGGGTCTAGGGTTCTTACTGTAACCTGATGGGAATGGGTCCTGCCCGGTGTGACCCCTCGAGTCAATTGACAGAAACCAGGCCTTTGAGGAAGAGAAAGTGGACTTTATTACAAGCCAGTCAAGCAAGCAGCTTAAGAGTCTAAGCCTCAAATCAAGCTCCCTAGGATTCAGGATAGGGAACTCATGCATAATTCATGAAGTTTTTGGAAATAGGCGGGCAATTTCAGGAACTAATTAACATGTATGGGGTGCAGTGGGGGTGCAATATGACATGTTGAGGAATATGATACATGAAGTTTATCTAAGGACAGCTTTCTGGCATATCGCTCATGTGTGAATCGGGGGGAGCCATTGGTGAGTGAGTAGTGAAGCAGATGTTGAGCAGAGAAGCAGTAAGATGACCTTGTGTTGTTACACAGAAATGTCTTACCAGGAACTCATAGGTCTAGGAGAGGGGGTCGTGGGAGGAGTGGGAACGGTTTAACCCTGTACTGCATGTTTTTTGCAAGTTACCATTCTGATTAATTATACTAATGGTGTGATTACATGGGAGTATCCTGATGAATCAGATTAGGAAAAAATAATTTAATTGCCTTTTGCTTTCTAAAAGCAAGCCTTTTGAGGGTACCATGTATATAGCTAATGGCAAAATAATTTTGATTTTCCTGGAATCCAGGTTTTTGTGTTCATGGAATTGGAGTGACCCACATAGGCCATCCAACTTTAGGTGTCCTTTTGAACCTTGATGGAATTGGTTCCTTGGAGTCACCTTCAGGTCAAATAATAGCTTAGTAGGAACAGTTTAGCAGAGAAGTTTTGTCCTTAGGCATTGGGTTCCTTTGGAAAATTATCTATGTGCAGCCAACTTCAGAAGCAGAAACTCCAGCATCTGACTAGAGGCTGTTTTAGGATGTATAGCATGTCTTGGTGACTGTTTCTGTAATCTACCCTGTGCTTTGATCTTATCTTCTGAGAAATTAACCTAACGATGTCCTATATAATCTGTTTTCACTGTCCCCTCTTTGGAATGCCTTCCCAACATGTTCAGGTGGCACCACCTGAATCAAATCTTACGTACTCACAATAAATATATTCCATTACACTAATTTTTGGTGTTCCACTAAACAAGAAGGTCAGCAGTTCAAATGGACTGGCTGATCCTTGGAAACCCTATTGGGCAGTTAGTTCTACTCTGTTCTGTATGGTACCTATGATTTGTTTTCGGTTCTAAGCAATTTAGGTTTTTGATGCTGGTTTAATGGTGCCAGTGAAATTTAACCAGTTATTCCAGTTGACTCCAACTGATGGCAACCCCAAAGTCAGAGCAAAACTGTGCTCCATAGGGTTTTCATTAGCTGATGTTTTGGAAGTAGATCTCCAGGCCTTTCTTCCCAGGTGCCTCTGGTGGACTCCAATTTCTGATTTTTCAGTTAGTAGCTGATCATGTGGACCTGTTAATTGTTTGCATGACCCAGAGGCTCCATGAAATTTAAACTACCTTGGAAATAAGGAAACTTTTGGGTTTTTAGACAATGGTAGCTAATCCCTGAATTGAGGGTAAATTGTCACATCTCTGTTAAACACCAGCAGTTTTGTTAAAGAAGGCAGTGTTTTGCATGTTAACGAAGTGAACCACGCATTGCTCATTGTCCTGAGAGGTGACAGTGTGAAGAGGATATTTTGCAAATACAGTGATCTCTTTTGTCTGTTTTCTCCCAGGCTTTTCCAGGAAACACCAAAGCAGACAGTGTGGTGCTCTACAGACTCCAGCCTCCCATGGAAGCCAGATTCCTGCACTTCTTCATTGTAGTCTGGAACGCTAAGGTCTGGATCGAGATGCTGATCGAAGTGTAGGGTTGTGCATATCGTAAGTGCTGTTTCTTCCTCTGGAAGCCCTGGTTGCATAGTCATGAGGAGCTTCGACTGCTAACCAAAAGGTCGGCTGTTTGAATCCACCAAGTGCTCCTGGAAAACCCTATGGGGGAGTTCTACTCTGTCCTATAGGGTCACTGTGAGTCAGAATCGACTCGATGGCCATGGGTTTCCTCCTCTAGTGATATCATTGTTGGCATGAGATGTTGTAAAAGTCTCATTGCCAACTTAATTTGATATTCTTCAGCCTTTTAAATAGCTGTGCAAGTAGAACTGGTTTTTACGGAAAGCCTTTCATGTAAAAAAAAAAATTTTTTTTTCATTTCCACCTATGGCTACACTGTGTTTGGAGGAGACTTGAACTGAGTCTCATTTACCTGTAGATTCCCAGAGTTGAGCAAAGTACCTGCTCTATAATAGGCATTTAGTATAACTAATGAAATTTAAATTAACACTCACGACTGATGGTGCTGTTTTCTGACATGAAGATGATGGTGCGGGGACACAGGAGTGCCTGCTAGCTGTAGATGTCTCCTGTGTTCCCTGACTCAGTTTCCCCTCTACCTGCCTTTATGTGCATCTCTCTGAAATTTTCATTTGCAAAAATAAAATAAAATCTTCATTTGCTCTGTAAGTTCATCTCACTTTCACTTGGTAAGAACATCACTCATAGTACTGCATTGACCTCTTTTCTATTTTGTTTTCTTGAGTAAAAGTAATGAAATTTCAAGTAAACACGATTATAAGCACAGACATGAATGTAGGCAGTGAAATGAAATGGCAGGACTGAAATCCGTAGTTCCCATTGGGATGATCCAGAGTATATGTGATTCAAGTTAGTATCTAAATGAAAAAGCTAAATATTCCTTTAAAGAACTCAAGAGTAACCCCAAAATAGGCTGGAGGTGTGTTCTGAGGTTTGATTTTTGGTGACGTGGGCCTCATCACTTGTTACCATGATCATGCCTCACTCACTACCTCGTTAGAGTATTAACCTTCCAGAATATTAATTTTCTAAGACAGAATAATAACCTCAAACTTTTAATGTCTCAGATTCTGTTCTTTACAGACATCTTAATATTTAACCATCCAATATCACAATTAATTCAGTTTATTAGATTTCCCATTCTTCTTCAGAAAATCATAAAACCTGTTGCCGTCAAGTTGATGCTGACTCATGGTGACCCCACGTATGACAGAGTATTCTGCTTCATATGGTTTTCGTTGCTGTAATGTTAATGGAAGCAGATCACCAGACCTTTCTTTCACGGTACCCCTGGGTGAGTTTTGACTTCTCACCTTTAGGTTAGGAGTCAAGCACAAACCATCTGATCCACACAGGGACGTTTCTTTTTCACAAAAGCAAACTAAACCTTTGAGAAGTTAAGAAATTTGCTCAACTTTGCACAGCAAAAAAGAATTGAATATAGGATTTTAAAACAAATCTGTAATTTTCCAGATGCCCTTAACTCTGAACTCTTCATTCATATACTTATTCCTTCATTCGGTTATCAATCATGTAAGAATTTATTGGACACTTGTTATTTGCAAGACATTGTGTTGGGTGTTGGATATGGGGGGAAATGAAAACATAACTTTTCTGTATTTTCTTTATCAAGATGAGCACAGAAAATATAAATGTGTACAAAGCAAGTGCAAAAGATTGCAGCAGGAGCATAGGGCCTAGAGGATAAAGCAGTAATGCAGCTGTGGTGATGTAAGTGCAGTTGTACCCGTAGGTGTTGGGTGTCAGGTGCTGATTGTCAGGGAGGGAGTTCAACGGGGAAGTGGTGCACAAGGTACAGAACCAGGGACCTAGGGGATTCTGCTGGTGCAGGGATGGAGCAGTAGGTGCT
The DNA here is from genome assembly GCF_030014295.1 of Loxodonta africana. Lineage (NCBI taxonomy): Eukaryota > Metazoa > Chordata > Mammalia > Proboscidea > Elephantidae > Loxodonta > Loxodonta africana. The sequence continues at coordinate 699,732 of NC_087357.1, forward strand.
ATGGCTTACAGTGAGTAGTTGAAAAATCCAGTAGGCCCAGAAATTATGAGAGTTTTCTAAAAATGAGGCTCAAATAGGAAATTCCAGGCTGAATTAAGGGATAGTGTTTCCCTGTGACTTCATTCCCACTTCCTAATGACATCTCCCACATGTTCACATTTTCACCCAGTTTCCTAAAACCACCTTTTATGTCCAATGTTTATATTTCCGTGGAATATTAAACATAGAAAGTATTGCTTTATCATTTCTTCCTTCCCCTGGTCATTTCTTTCCACTTTTGTGTCTCTTGGATCAGTAAATATGCTCACTGCTGCAATGGCTAAGATGCTGATGTTTAGAGTTTCTCTTTGATTCCATGAAATCAGCGTTTTCTCCCATTACTGTGGAAACAACTTCACTTTTACTGACTTCAAAGCAGGACCTGCCCTGTGATGGAGATTTGCCATTAGCTTGATGGGCCCACATGGGGAGATATTACTCCAGCTCCCTGGGTTAGGGGTCGGGACCGGGAGGGTTAAAGCTGTTGCCTGATCCCTGGAAGAACTAGTTGGCCCTAAAGCTGTCATGAGACCTGCTCCCATCATAAGAGCAGCAAACACAAGCTGCCAGGCACAAAAGGGCCCTGGCATAAATATTCAGACACTACTTGAAAACTAACTGAAAGTACCCCCTTTAACAGTAGTGTCTCTGTATTATCTTTGTTTTTGTTATTAAGTGTTCATGCATAGCACTTTGCATTTTTATTGTTGACAGTAATATAATACTATATGGTTTATTACTAAAAATAATTATTATTCTTCTGCATGTACACTACACTACCTTTTATTTTGCATGCTCATTTTTTTCTTTTATTTTTTGTTGTACTTTAGATGAAGATTTACAGAACAAACTAGCTTCTCATTAAACAGTACAGATTTTTTTTATGACATTGGTTAACAACCCCATGACATGGCAAGACTCTCCCTTCTAAACCTTGGGTTCCCTACTACCAGCTTTCCTGGCCCCTCCTGCCTTCTGGTCCTTGTTCCTGGGCTGGTGTGTCTCAAGTCTCATTTTTTAAAAATTTTTTATTGTTCTTTAACTGAAAGATTACAAATCAAGGCAGTCTCTCATACAAAAACTTACACACACCTTGCTATATACTCCTAGTCGCTCTCCCCTTAATGAGACAGCACACTCCTTCCCTCCACTCTATTTTCGTGTCCACTTAGCCAGCTTCTGACCCCCTCTGCACTCTGATCTCCCCTCCAGATAGGAGCTGCCTACATAGTCTCATGTGTCTACTTGATCCAAGAAGCTCACTCCTCACCAGTATCATTTCCTATCCCATAGCCCAGTCCAATCCCTGTCTGAAGAGTTGGCTTTGGGAATGGTTCCTCTTTGGGCTAACAAAAGGTCTGGGGACCATGACCTCTGGGGTCCTTCTAGTCTCAGTCAGACCATTAAATCTGGTCTTTTTACAAGAATTTGAGGTGTGCATCCCGCTGTTCTCCTGCTCCCTCAGGGGTTCTCTGTTGTGTACCCTATCAGGGCAGTCATCGATTGTAGCTGGGCGCCATCTAGTTCTTCTGGTCTCAGGCTGAGGTAGTCTCTGGTTTATGTGGCCCTTTCTGTCTCTTGGTCTCATAATTATCTTGTGTCATTCGTGTTCTTCATTCTCCTTTGCTCCAGGTGGGTTGAGATCAGTTGATGTGTCTTAGATGGCTGCCTGCTAGTGTTTAAATCTCCAGATGCCACTCTCCAAAGTGGGATGCAGAATGTTTTCTTAATAGATTTTATTATGCCAATTGACCTAGAAGTCCCCTAAAACCATGGTCCCCAAGCCCCTGCCCCTGCTATGCTGGCCTTCAAAGCATTCAGTTCATTCAGGAAACTGCTTTGCTTTTGTTTTTTTACAGCTATGCTGACCTCTCCTGTATTGTGTGTTGTCTTTTTCTTCACCTCAAATAGTTCTTGTCTACTATCTATTTAATGAATACTCCTCTCTCTCCCTCCCTTCCCACTCTCGTAACCATCAAAGAATATTTTCTTCTATGTTTAAACTGTTTCTTAAGTTCTTATAATAGTGGTCTCATACACTATTTGTCCTTTTGCAACTGACTAATTTCACTCAGCATAATGCCTTTCAGATTCCTCCATGTTATGAAATGTTTCACGGATTCATCATTGTTCTTTATTGATGTGTTTTATTCCATTGCGTGAATATACCATATTTTTTTAATCCATTCATCTGTTGATGGGCACGTTGGTTCCTTCCATCTTTTTGCTATTGTAAACAGCGCTGCAATGAACATGGGTGTGTATGTATCTGTTCGTGTAAAGGCTCTTATTTCTCTAGGGTATATTCTAAGGAGCGGGATTGCTAAATCGTATGGTAGTTCTATTTCTAGCCTTTTAAGGAACTGTCAAATTGATTTCCAAAGTGGTTGTACCATTTGACATTCCCACCAGCAGTGTATAAGTGTTCCAGTCTGTCCACAACCTCTCCAACATTTATTATTTTGTGTTTTTTGGATTCATGCCAGCTTTGTTGGAGTGAGATGGAATCCATTGTAGTTTTGATTATCATTTCTGTAATGGCTGATGATCGTGAGCATTTACTCATGTATCTGTTAGTTAACTGAATGTCCTCTTTAGTGAAGTGCCTCTTCATATCCTTTGCCCATTTTTTTAAAATAATTTTTATTGTGCTTTAAGTGAAAGTTTACAAATCAAGTCAGTCTGTCACATGTAAGCTTATATACACCTTACTACATACTCACATTTACTCTCCCCCTAATGAGTCAGCCCGCTCCCTTCTTCCAGTCTCTCCTTTCGTGACCCTTTTGCCAGTTTCTAACCCTCCCTACTCTCCCATCTGCCCTCCAGACAGGAGATGCCAATACAGTCTCAAGTGTCCACCTGATACAAGTAGCTCACTCTTCATCAGCATCTCTCTCCAGCCCATTGTCCAGTCCCTTCCATGTCTGATGAATAGTCTTCGGGAATGGTTCCTGTCCTGGGCCAACAGAAGGTTTGGGGACCATGACCGCCGGGATTCCTCTAGTCTCAGTCAGACCATTAAGTCTGGTCTTTTTATGAGAATTTGGGGTCTGCATCCCACTGATCTCCTACTCCCACAGGAGTTCTCTGTTGTGTTCCCTGTCAGGGCAGTCATCAGTTGTGGCCGGGCATCATCTAGTTCTTCTGGTCTCAGGATGATGTAAGTCTCTAGTTCATATGGCCCTTTCTGTCTTGGGCTCACAGTTCTCGTGTGACCTTGGTGTTCTTCATTCTCCTTTGATCCAGATGGGTTGAGACCAATTGATGCATCTTAGATGGCCACTTGTTAGCATTTAAGACCCCAGACGCCACACTTCTAAGTGGGATGCAGAATGTTTTCATAATAGATTTATAATGCCAATTGACTTAGAAGTCCCCTTAAGCCATAGTCCCCAAAACCCTGCCCTTGCTCCACTGACCTTCGAAGCATTCAGTTTATCCTGGAAACTTCTTTGCTTTTGGTCCAGTCCAGTTGAGCTGACCTTCCCTGTATTGAGTATTGTCCTTCCCTTCACCTAAAGTAGTTCTTATCTACTAACTAATCAGTAAATAACCCTCTCCCTCCCCCCTCTCACAGCCACAAAAGAATGTGTTCCTCTTAGTTTATACTATTTCTCAAGAACTTATAATAGTGGTCTTATACAACATTTGTCCTTTTGCATCTGACTAATTTCACTCAGCATAATGCATTCCAGGTTCCTCCATGTTATGAAATATTTCATAGATTCCTCACTGTTCTTTATCGATGCGTAGTATTCCATTGTGTGAATGTGCCATAATTTAACCATTCATCTATTGATGGACACCTTGGTTGTTTCCAGCTTTTTGCTATTGTAAACAGTGCTGCAATAAGCACGGGTGTGCATAGATCTGTTCGTGTAAAGACTCACTTCTCTAGGGTATATTCCAAGGAGTGGGATTTCTGGGTTGTATGGTAGTTCTATTTCTTACTTTTTAAGAAAACACCAGATAAATTTCCAAAGTGGTTGTACCATTTTACATTCCCACCAGCAGTGTTTAAGAGTTCCAATCTCTCCGCAGCCCTCCAACATTTATTATTTTGTGTTTTTTGGATTAATGCCAGCCTTGTTGGAGTGAGATGGAATCTCATTGTAGTTTTAATTTGCATTTCTCTAATGGCTAAATGATCAAGAGCATTTTCTCATGTATCTGTTAGCTGCCTGAATATCTTCTTTAGTGAAGTGCGTGTTCATATCCTTTGCCCACTTTTTGATTGGGTTGTTTGTCTTTTTGTGGTTGAGTTTTAACAGAATCATATAGATTTTAGAGATCAGGCGCTGGTCAGAGGTGTCATAGCTGAAAATTTTTTCCCAGTCTGTAGGTGGTCTTTTTACTCTTTTGGTGAAGTCTTTAGATAAGCATAGGTGTTTGATTTTTCGGAGCTCCCAGTTATCTGGTTTCTCTTCGTCTTTTTTGGTAATGTTTTGTATTCTGTTTATGCCTTCTTTAGAACTCCTAACATTGTCCCTATATTTTCTTCCATGATCTTTATCGTTTTAATCTTTATGTTTAGGTCTTTGATCCACCTGGAGTTAGTTTTTGTGCATGGTGTGAGGTAGGGGTCCTGTTTGATTTTTTTGCAAATGGATATCCAGTTATGCCAGCACCATTTGTAAAAAAGACTATCTTCTCCTGAGTTAACTGACACTGGGCCTTTGTCAAATATCAGCTGCTTATATGTGGATGGATTTATATCTGGGTTCTCAATTCTGTTCCATTGGTCTGTGTGCCTGTTGTTGTTCCAATACCAGGCTGTTTCGACTACTGTGGCTGTATAATATGTTCTGAAATCAGGTAGAGTGAGGCCTCCCACTTTCTTCTTCTTTTCAGTAATGCTTTACTTATCCAGGGCTTCTTTCCCTTCCATATGAAGTTGGTGATTTGCTTTTCCATCAGTTTAAAACATGTCGTTGGAATTTGGATCAGAAGTGCATTATATGTAGAGATGGCTTTTGGTAGAATAGACATTTTTACCATGTTAAGTCTTCCTATCTATGAGCAAGGTATGTTTTTCCACTTATGTAGGTTCCTTTCAGTTTCTTGTAGTAGTACTTTGTAGTTTTCTTTCTATAGGTCTTTTACATCTTTGGTAAGATTTATTCCTAAGTATTTTATCTTCTTGGGGGCTACTGTGAATGGTATTGATCTGGTGATTTCCTCTTCGATGTTCTTTTTGTTGATGTAGAGGAATCCAAGTGATTTTTGTATGTTTATCTTTTAACCTGAGACTCTGCCAAACTCTTCTATTAGTTTCTGTAGTTTTCTGGAGGATTCCTTAGGGTTTTCTGTGTATAAGATCATGTCATCTGCAAATAGAGATAATTTTACTTCCTCCTTGCCAATCCGGATGCCCTTTATTTCTTTGTCTAGCCTAATTGCTCTGGCTAGGACCTCTAGCACAATGTTGAATAAGAGCAGTGATAAAGGGCATCCTTGTCTGGTTCCCGTTCTCAAGGGAAATGCTTTCAGGCTCTCTCCATTTAGAATGATGTTGGCTGTTGGCTTTTTATAGATGCCCTTTATTATGTTGAGGAATTTTCCTTCAATTCCTATTTTGCTGAGAGTTTTTATCATGAATGAGTGTTGTACTTTGTCTAATGCCTTTTCTGCATCAATTGATAAGATCATGTGGTTTTTGTCTTTTGTTTTATTTATGTGTTGGATTACATTAGTGGTTTTTCTAATATTAAACCAGCTTTGCATACCTGGTATAAATCCCACTTGGTCGTGGTGGATTATTTTTTTGATATGTTGTTGAATTCTATTGGCTAGAATTTTGTTGAAGATTTTTGCATCTATGTTCCTGAGGGATATAGGTGTGTAATTTTCTTTTTTTGTGGTATCTTTACCTGGTTTTGGTATCAGGGAAATGGTGGCTTCATAGAATGAGTTAGGTAGTATTCCATGATTTTCTATGCTTTGAAATATCTTTAGTAGTAGTGGTGTTAACTCTTCTCTGAAAGTTTGGTAGAACTCTGCAGTGAAGCCGTCCGGGCCAGGGCTTTTTTTTGTTGGGAAATTTTTGGTTACCTTATCAATCTCTTTTTTTGTTATGGGTCTACTTAGTTGTTCTACTTCTGATTGTGTTAGTTTAGGTAGGTAGTGTTTTTCTAGGAATTCATCCATTTCTTCTAGGTTTGCAAATTTGTTAGAATACAATTTTTCGTAATAATCTGATGTGATTCTTTTAATTTCAGTTGGGTCTGTTGTGATATGGCCCATCTCGTCTCTCATTAGGGCTGTTTGTTTCCTTTCCTGTATTTCTTTAGTCAGTCTGGCCAATGTTTTATCAATTTTGTTAATTTTTTCAAAGGACCAGCTTTTGGCTTTGTTAATTCTTTCAATTGTTTTTCTAATTCTTTTAGTTCAGCTCTAATTTTTATCATTGGTTTTCTTCTGGTGTTTGATGGATTATTTTGTTGCTCGCTTTCTATTTGTTCAAGTTGTAGGGACAGTAGGGACAGTTCTCTGATTTTGGCTCTTTCTTCTTTTTGTATGTGTGCATTTTTCAATATAAATTGACCTCTGAGCACTGCTTTTGCTGTGTTCCAGAGGTTTTGATAGGAAGTGTTTTCATTCTCGTTGCATTCTATGAATTTCTTTATTCCCTCCTTGATGTCTTCTATAACCCAGTCTATTTTCAGCAGGGTATTGTTCAGTTTCCAAGTATTTGATTTCTTTTCCCTGATTTTTCTGTTATTGATTTCCACTTTTATGGCCTTGTGGTCTGAGAAGATGCTTTGTAATATTTTCATGTTTTGGATTCTGCAAACCTTTGTTTTATGACCTAATATGTGATCTATTCTAGAGAATGTTCCATGTGCACTAGAAGAAAAAAGTGTATTTTGCAGCAGTTGGGTGGAGTGTTCTGTATAGGTCTATGAGGTCAAGTTGGTTGATTGTAGCAATTAGTTCTTCCGTGTCTCTATTGAGTTTCTTACTGGAAGTCCTGTCCTTCTCTGAAAGTGGTGTGTTGAAGTCTCCTACTATAATTGTGAGGTGTCTATTTCACTCTTCAGTTCTGTTAAGTTTGTTATATGTATCTTGCAGCCCTGTCATTGGGTGCATAAATGTTTAATATGGTTATATTTTCCTGGTCAATTGTACCTTTAATCATTATGTAGTATCCTTCTTTATCCTTTGTGGTGGATTTAACTTTGAAGTCTATTTTGTCAGAAATTAATATTGCTACTCCTGCTCTTTTTTGATTGTTGTTTGCTTGATATGTTTTTTTCCATCCTTTGAGTTTTAGTTTGTTTGTGTCTCTAAGTCTAAGGTGTGTCTCTTGTAGGCAGCATATAGATGGATCATGTTTCTTTATCCAGTCTGAGACTCTCTGTCTCTTTATTGGTGCATTTGGTCTATTTACATTCAGTGTAATTATAGATAAGAATGTGTTTAGTGTTGTCATTTTGATGCCTTTTTATGTGTGTTGTTGAGAATTTCATTTTTCCACTTACTTTTTTGTGCTGAGATGTTTTTCTTTGAAAATTGTGTGTTCCTCATTTTCATAGTAGTCGAATTTATGTTTGCTGAGTCGTTATGTTTTTCTTGGTTTTTACTTTGAATTGTGGGAATTTTTAGACCTCTTTGTGGTTACCTTAATATTTGCCCATATTTTTCTAAGTAAAAACCTAAGTTGTATCATCCTATATCGCTTTGTTTTCCTCTCCATATAGCAGTTCTATGCCTCCTGTATTTAGTCCCTCTTTTTGATTATTGTGATCTTTTACATATTGACTTCAATGATTCCCTGTTTTGAGCATTTTTTTCTTTTTAAAATTAATCTTAGTTTGTTTTTGTGATTTCCTTATTTGAGTTGATATTAGGATGTTCTGTTCTGTGACCTTGTATTATGTTGTTATCTGATGTTACTGATTTTCTGACCAATTTCCTTTAGTATTTCTTGTAGCTTTGGTTTGGTTTTTGCAAATACTCTAAGCTTGTGTTTATCTGTAAATGTTTTAATTTCACCTTCATATTTGAGAGAGAGTTTTGCTGGACAAATGATCCTTGGCTGGCAGTTTTTCTCCTTCAGTGCTCTATATATGTCATCCCATTGCCTTCTTGCCTGCATGTTTTCTGCTGAGTAGTCTGAACTTATTCTTACTGATTCTCCTTTGTAGGAGACCTTTTATCCATGGCTGCTTTTAAAATTTTCTCTTTATCTTTGGTTTTGGCAAGTTTGTTGATAATATGTCTTGGTGATTTTCTCTTTGGATCAGTCTTATATAGGGTTCGATGAGCATCTTGGATAGCTATCCTTTTGTCTTTCATGATGTCAGGGAAGTTTTCTGCCAACAGATCTTCAACTATTCTCTCTGTATTTTCTGTTATCCCTCCTTTTTCTGGAACCCCAATCCCACGCAAGTTATTCTTCTTGATAGACTCCCACATGATTCTTAGGGTTTCTTCCCTTTTTTAAATTCTTTTATCTGATTTTTCTTCAGCTATATTGGTGTCAATTGCTTTATCCTCCAACTGCCCCACTCTGCATTCCAATTGCTCAATTCTGCTCCTCTAACTTCCTATTGAGTTGTCTAATTCTGTAATTTTACTGTTAATCTTTTGGATTTCTGAATGCTGTCTCTGTCTGGATTCTTGCAGCTTATTAGTTTTTCCACTATGTTCTTGAATAATCTTTTTGATTTCTTCAACTGCTTTATCAGTGTGTTCCTTGGCTCTTTCTGTAGATTGCCTTATTTCATTTCTGAGGTCATCCCTGATGTCTTGAAGCATTGTGTAAATTAGTTTTTGCATTCTGCATCTGGCAATTCCAGGATTGTAACTTCATTTGGGAAAGATTTTGATTCTTTAATTTGGGGAGTTGTAGAAGCAATCATGGTCTGGTTCTTTATGTGGTTTGATATTGACTGTTGTCTCCGAGCAATCTATAAGATACTGTAATGGTTTATTTTATATTTGCTCACCAAGTCTTCTCTTGTTTTGTTTTCTTTCAATGTACTTAGATGGGCTACTAGATTGTGCTGTCTTGATTGTTATAGCCTTTAAATCACTTATGTCCTCTTACCAGCTGGTTTGGGCCATTACCAGAAATATAAGCCTAAGAGTCCATTCACTATTCTTGAGTAGAATCTGATTTTGGGTCACCATGTGTGTGGGGTAGACTGTCACCTATTAACTGAGAGGAGTAGTGGTGATAGTTGTGTGCACCAGATTCTAGTAGCAGCAGGGGGTCACATTCCAGGGGGGACAGGATGATGACAGTCTTCCCCCAAGTGCCAGTGAGGTAGGTGTGTCTCTATTCCTAAAGCACTTTGGTGGGTGGGCTCTGCAGCTGCACCCTAGGCACCCAATGCGTGTACCTCTACAGATTGGTAGATGTCACTATCCTCAGACCCCTATGGCAGGAGGTTAGGTGGTTTGGGTGGAGCTTCAGCCCTAAGTTCCCCGTTGTGGGTCAGTGAGGTCTCTGTTTAATAGGTAGAGATATCAGACCTTGGAAATTTGTCTTTCCAGTAATCTGCTAAAACAATTACAGTCAGATCCCTAACAGAATTGCCTTTGCATTATAATAGCCACCTTGTTCCCTGTAGGGATGAAAGCCCAAGACTGTGGATCTCAAATGCTTGGCTGGAGCTGGTTCTGTATTTTTAGTCCAATTTTGGGAAGTCAGGGAAGAATTCTTGGGCCCTGGGTTTTTTGTAGCTGCTTCTCTTAAGCCAGGAGAATGGATTAGGAAAATAGAAAACAAACAAAAAAAAAACCCGCAAAGCACTTCACTCCCTGGCCCAGGAAATTCCAATGTTAATGAAGCCGCCTGGGAAGGGGAGGGGAGGGATCAGATAGATAGGAGAGAGTAGCACCCCCGGAATGTAGACAAAGTTACTTATCTTGCTTGGGATGACTGTTTTATCTGAGATTCCCGAGGGTCGCGTCAACCGTGTGCGCTGGTTGAGTAGAGATTGCCCCCGAGGGTCAGGCCCGAGTCCCGTGCTTGCGCTGCTAGGAAGCTGTGGTTAGTTCCTCCGCTCCCAGTCCAAAGCCCGGCGCCAAGTTACCCGGCTAGAACGCCGCACTCCGGGCTCCAGAATCAGTCGCTGCCTCCTGGTGACTTCTCCTGTCAGCCGTGTTGCTGCACTGCCTGCGTGCACTGGCTGGGCTTCCCCCGAGGCCACTTCTGGGGGCTAGGGCTGTGTCCCATGTTTGCACCATCTCAGGATGCCCTGCTCAGCTCCCCTGCGCCCAGTCCAGTGCCTGGCGCCAAGGTTTTCTAACTGGAATGCTGGCTCCAGGCTCCGGAAACAGTCGCCACTTCCCCGTGGTTGTTCGTTTTCTCGTTAGCCCCGTCAGTGTGCAGCCTGCTTGCACTGGCTGAGTCTCTACAGAGGTTACCCCAGGGGGCTAGGGGTTAGGGCTGTGTCCCGTGCCTGCCCCACCTCAGCAAGCCGCAATCAGCCGCGCCACTGGGCACCAGGGAACCACAGGGGCTCAAGGCTGTGGGGTGGGTCACAGGTTCCAGAAGCGGTCGCTGGTTCAGGACGCAGCTTTTCGCTCACCTGTCACTCAGGTCAACTCTTTAGATCTGTGTTTGATGGTCAGGGTTCGTAGACTGTCATGTATATGATCGATTCACTTGTTTTTCTGAGTCTTTGTTGCAAGAGGGATCCGAGGTAGCCTCTGCCTATGCAGCTGTCTTGGCCCCCTCCCTGTGTCAGAGATCTTCATGGAAAGACATTCTCCCTTTGCCCATTTTTAATTGGATTTTTTGTAGTTTCATGCAGATTTTAGAGATCAGATGCTGATCAGAAATGTCATAGCTAAAAACTTTTCCCTAGTCTGTAGGTAATCTTTTTACTCTTTTGGTGAAGTCTTTGGATGAGCATAGGTGTTTGATTTTTAGAAGCTCCCAGTTATCTAGTTTCTCTTCCGGTGTTTGTGCGTTGTTAGTCATGTTTTGTATACTGTTTATGTCATGTATTAGGGCTGCTAGTGTTTTTCGTATTTTTTCTTCCATATCTTTATTGTTTTAAATTTTATATTTAGGTCTTTGATCCATTTTGAGTTTCTTTTTGTGCATGGTATTTTTTTTTTTTTATGAGGTATGGGTCTTGTTTCATTTTTTTTACAGATGGATATCCAGTTTTGTCAGCAGCATTTGTTAAAGAGACTGTCTTTTCACCCATGTAATTGACTTTGGGCCTTTGTCAAATATCAGCTGCTCATATGTGGATGGACTTATGTCTGGATTCTCAATTCTGTTCCATTTGTCTATGTGTCTGTTGTTCCAGTACCAGGTTTTTTTGACTACTGGGGCAGCATAATTGGTTCTAAAATCAGGTAGAGTGAGGCCTCCCACTTTGTTCTTCTTTTCAGTAATGCTTTACTTATTGGGGCCACTTTCCCTTCCATATGAAGTTGGTGATTTGTTTCTCCATCTCATTAAAAATGTCATTGGAAATTGGATTGGAATTGTATCTATAAATCACTTTGAGTAGAATAGATATTTTTACAATGTTAAGTCTTCCTATCCATGAGCAAGTTATGTTTTTCCACTTATGCAGGTCTCTTTTGGTTTCTTGCAGTAGTTCCTTATAGTTTTCTTTGTGTAGGTCTTTTATGTCTCTGGTTAGATTTATTCCTAAGTATTTTATCTTCTTAGGGGCTATTGTAAATGGCATTAATTTGGAGATTTCCTCTTCGATGTTCTCTCTGTTGGTGTAGAGGAATCCAAGTGATTTTTGTATGTTTATCTTGTAACCTGAGACTCTGCCGAACTCTTCTATTAGTTTCAGTAGTTTTCTGGAGGATTCCTTAGGGTTTTCTGTGTATAAGATCATGTCTTCTGCAAACAGAGATACCTTTACTTCTTCACCAATTTGGATGCCCTTTATTTCTTTATCTAGCCTAATTGCTCTGGCTAGGTCCTCCAGCACAATGTTGAATAAGAATGATGATAAAGGGAATCCTTGACTGGTTCCCATTCTCAAGGGGAATGCTTTCAGTCTCTCTCCATTTAGGATGGTATTGGCTGTTGGCTTTGTATACATGCCCTTTATTATGTTGAGGAATTTCCCTTCTGTTCCTATTTTGCTTAGAATTTTTTTTCAAATAGACTGATTTATTTCAAAGTTTCTTAGAACAAGAAGAAATTGTTCTCAAAAAAAGTATTGAGATTCTTAGAACAGTTTTATGAAAACACAGTATTCATGACTTGCAACTTGATAACAAAATAGAAACCGTGTTCAAGACTGAAGCAAGCTTTTAGAACAAAATGAAGCAGAAAAACTACATATTTTCATTTGTCTGTGAGGCTCTGTAAAAAAATTAAGCTTACACAATATTACATAACATAACCTATTTCTTAAAATGTATACAACAATATTTGGATGTTGTTGTTAGGTGCCATCAAGTCAGTTCTGACTCATAGCAACCCTATGTATAACAGAATGAAACACTGCCTGGTCCTCCGACATCCTCGCAATTGTTCCAATGTTTGAGCCCATTGTTGCAGCCACTACGTTATTCCATCTAGATGAGGGTCTTCTTCTTTTTAGCAGACCCTCTACTTTACCAAGCATGACGTCCTTCTGTAGTGTCTGGTGTCTCCTGATAAAATGTCCAAAGTACATAAGACAGTCTTGCCATTTTCACTTCTAAGGAGCATTCTGGCTGTACTTTTCCAAGACAGATTTGTTTGTTCTTTTGGCAGTCCATGGTATATTCAATATTCTTCACCAACATGATACTTCAAAGGTATGAATTCTTCTTTGGTCTTCCTTATTTATTGTACAGTTTTCACACATACATGAGGCAATTGAAAATACCATGGCTTGGGTTGGGAGCATGTTAGTCCTCAAAGTGACATCTTAGCCTTTTAACACTTTGAAGAGATCTTTTGCAGCAAATTTGCCCACTGCAATACCTTGTTTTATTTCTTGACTGCTGCTTCCATAGGCATTGATTGTGGATTCAAATAAATTAAATTCTTGACAATGTCAATATTTTCTCCATTTATTAAGATGTTGCTTATTGGTCCATTAGTGAGGATTTTTGTTTTCTTTCTGTTGCGGTGTAATCCATACTGAAGCCTGTAATCTTTGATCTTCATCAGTTCTTCAAGTCCTCTCTGCTTTCCACAAGCAAAGTTGAGTCATCTGCATATTGCAGGTTCTTAAAGAGTCTCCAATCCAAATGTCATGTTCTTCTTCATATAGTTCAGTTTCTTGAATTATTTGCTCAGCATACAGATTGAATAAGTATGGTGAAAGGATGCAGCCATGATGCACACCTTTTCTGATTTTAAACCATGCAGTACCCCCTTGTTCTATTTGAACATCTGCCTCTTGGTCTATGTACAGTTTCCTCATGAGAACAATTCAGTGTTCAGGAATTCCCATTCTTCACAGAGTTATCCATAATTTGTTACGATTCACAGAGTTAAATGCCTTTGCATAGTCAATAAAACACAGGTAAACATCTTTCTGGTATTCTTTGCTTTTAGCCAGAATCTATCTGATGTCAGCAATGATATCCCTCGTTCCACATCCTCTCCTCAATCTGGCTTCAATTTCTGGCAGTTCCCAGTCGATGTACGGCTGCAACCATTTTTGAATTATCTTCACCAAAATTTTACTTCATGTGATATTAATGATATTATTTGATAATTTCTACATTCTGTTGGATCATCTTTCTTTGACATTGGCACAAATATGGATCTCTTCCAGTCCACTGGCCAAGTAGCTGTCTTCCAAATTTCTTGGCATACTTCTGGGACAGCTCCTGGGAACCTGGAGAGACAGTGAGCCCAAGTGGATCTGCTGGCACCAGGAGACTGAATCCACGACGTCTCAGGGGCTGCTGAAGATGATTGAAGATAACATACCTTCAAATCTTACATATATGACATCAAGAAATGTACTAGAGTGAAAAAGTGTACTCAAGGATTAGAAATGAGATTTGCACTGGACTAGTCGTATGTGTGCTTGGCTTTCCCATCCTGTGCTGATATATATCCAACACACATGCTCTCTGTCGTGTGGCTCCACAGAAATTCCACTGCTCAACAGATACTCCACTAGAGTGCAGGAAAACAGCGTCATGCAGTGAAGCAAGTTCTCTTTGCCAGATGCTCTTTCTTCCACACACATCTGCTTAATACTTCAAAAATCTTCAGGTCCAGAGCAAGTCTAGCATACTCCCAATCGCTCAACAGGGCAAAGGCCCTCAAGTCTAACTGAATTTCCCTTGCAAGAGTAGTCGCAATGCAATTACATTCACATGTAAAGTTGAGGTGTTTCTAAAGTTATGGCTTCTCCTTATGCCCCAACTTTTTTTTTTTAACTTTTATTGAGCTTCAAGTGAACGTTTACAAATCAAGTCAGACTCTCACATGTAAGTTTATATACACCTTACTCCATACCCCCACTTGCTCTCCCCCTAAGGAGTCAGCCCTTCCAGTCTCTCCTTTCTTGACAATTTTGCCAGCTTCCAACTCCCTCTATCCTCCAATCCCCCTCCAGACAGGAGATGCCAACACTGTCTCAAGTGTCCACCCGATACAAATAGCTCACTCTTCATCATATCTCTCTCCTACCCATTGTCCAGTCCCTTCCATATCTGATGAGTTGTCTTCAGGAATGGTTCCTGTCCTGGGCCAACGGAAGGTTTAGGGACCATGACCGCCAGGATTCCTCTAGTCTCAGTCAGACCATTAAGTATGGTCTTTTTGTGAGAATTTGGGGTCTGCATCCCACTGATCTCCTGCTCCCTCAGGGGCTCTCTGTTGTGCTCCCTGTCAGGGCACTCATCGGTTGTGGCCAGGCACCAACTAGTTCTTCTGGTCTCAGGATGATGTAAGTCTCTGGTTCATGTGGCCCTTTCTGTCTCTTGGGCTCACAGTTATCGTGTGACCTTGGTGTTCTTCATTCTTCTTTGATCCAGATGGGTTGAGACCAATTGATGCATCTTAGATGGCTCCTTGTTAGCATTTAAGACCCCAGACACCACATTTCAAAGTGGGATGCAGAATGTTTTCATAATAGATTTATTTTGCCAATAGACTTAGAGGTCCCCTTAAACCATGGTCCCCAAACCACCACCCTTGCTGCGCTGACCTTTGAAGCATTCAGTTTATCCCGGAAACTTCTTTGCTTTTGGTCCAGTCCAATTGAGCTGCCTTCCATGTATTAAGTATTGTCCTTCCCTTCACCTAAAGTAGTTCTTATCTACTAACTAATCAGTAAAAAACCCTCTCCCACCCTCCCTCCTCCGCCCCCCCCGTAACCACAAAAGTATGTGTTCTTCTCAGTTTATACTATTTCTCAAGATCTTATAATAGTGGTCTTATACAATATTTGTCCTTTTACCTCTGACTAATTTCGCTCAGCATAATGCCTTCCAGGTTCCTCCAAGTTATGAAATGTTTCACAGATTCGTCACTGTTCTTTATCGATGTGTAGTATTCCATTGTGTGAATATACCATAATTTATTTAACCATTCATCCATTGATGGACACCTTGGTTGCTTCCAGCTTTTTGCTATTGTAAACAGAGCTGCAATAAACATGGGCTCTTATTTCTCTAGGGTATATTCCGAGGAGTGGGATTTCTGGGTTGTATGGTAGTTCTGTTTCTAACTGTTTAAGATAACGCCAGATAGATTTCCAAAGTGGTTGTACCATTTTACATTCCCACCAGCAGTGTATAAGAGTTCCAATCTCTCCGCAGCCTCTCCAACATTTATTATGTTGTGTTTTTTGGATTAATGCCAGCCTTGCTGGAGTGAGATGGAATCTCATCGTAGTTTTAATTTGCATTTCTCTAATGGCTAATGATCGAGAGCATTTTCTCATGTATCTGTTAGCTGCTTGAATATCTTCTTTAGCGAAGTGCGTGTTCATATCCTTTGCCCACTTCTTGATTGGGTTGTTAGTTTTTTGTGGTTGAGTTTTGACAGAATCATATAGATTTTAGAGATCAGGCTCTGGTCGGAGATGTCATAGCTGAAAATTCTTTCCAAGTCTGTAGGTGGTCTTTTTCCTCTTTTGGTGAAGTCTTTAGACGAGCATAGGTGTTTGATTTTTCGGAGCTCCCAGTTATCTGGTTTCTCTTCATCATTTTTAGTAATGTTTTGTATTCTGTTTATGCCTTGTATTAGGGCCCTAAGGTTGTCCCAATTTTTTCTTCCATGATCTTTATCGTTTTAGTCTTTATGTTTAGGTCTTTGATCCACTTGGAGTTAGTTTTTGTGCATGATGTGAGGTATGGGTCTTGTTTCATTTTTTTGCAAATGGATATCCAGTTATGCCAGCACCATTTGTTAAAAAGACTATCTTTTCCCCAATTAACTGACACTGGGCCTTTGTCAAATATCAGCTGCTCATATGTGGATGCATTTATATCTGGGTTCTTAATTCTGTTCCATTGGTCTATGTGCCTATTTTGTACCAGTACCAGGCTGTTTTGACTACTGTGGCTGTATAATAGGTTCTGAAATCAGGTAGAGTGAGGCCTCCCACTTTTTTCTTCTTTTTCAGTAATGCTTTACTTCTCCGAGGCTTCTTTCCCTTCCATATGAAGTTGGTGATTTGTTTCTCCATCACATTAAAAAATGACATTGGAATTTGGATCGGAAGTGCATTGTATGTATAGACGGCTTTTGGTAGAATAGACATTTTTACTATGTTAAGTCTTCCTATCCATGAGCAAGGTGTGTTTTTCCACCTAAGTAGGTCCTTTTTAGTTTCTTGTAGTAGTACTTTGTAGTTTTCTTTCTATAGGTCTTTTACATCTTTGGTAAGATTTATTCCTAAGTATTTTATCTTCTTGGGGGCTACTGTGAATGGTATTGATTTGGTGATTTCCTCTTCGATGTTCTTTTTGTTGATGTAGAGGAATCCAAGTGATTTTTGTATGTTTATCTTATGACATGAGACTCTGCCAAACTCTTCTATTAGTTTCAGTAGTTTTCTGGAGGATTCCTAGGGTTTTCTGTGTATAAGATCATGTCATCTGCAAATAGAGATAATTTTACTTCCTCCTTGCCAATCTGGAAGCCCTTTATTTCTTTTTTTTTTTTTTTCCTTGCCAATCTGGAAGCCCTTTATTTCTTTGTCTAGCCTAATTGCTCTGGCTAGGACCTCTAACACCATGTTGAATAAGAGTGGTGATAAAGGGCATCCTTGTCTGGTTCCCGTTCTCAAGGGAAATGCTTTCAGGCTCTCTCAATTCAGAATGATGTTGGCTGTTGGCTGTGTATAAAAAAAATAGATGCCCTTTGTTATGTTGAGGAATTTTCCTTCAATTCCTATTTTGGTGAGAGTTTTTATCATGAATGGGTGTTGGACTTTGTCAAATGCCTTTTCTGCATCAATTGATGAGATCATGTGGTTTTTGTCTTTTGTTTTATTTATATGGTGGATTACATGAATGGTTTTTCTAATATTAAACCAGCCTTGCATGCCTGGTATAAATCCCACTTGGTCATGGTGGATTATTTTTTTGATAAGTTGTTGAGTTCTATTGGCTAGAATTTTGTTGAGGATTTTTCCATCTATGTTCATGAAGGATATAGGTCTGTAATTTTCTTTTTTTGTGGTGTCTTTTTTTTTTTAACCTGGTTTTGGTATCAGGGAAATGGTGGCTTCATAGAATGAGTTAGGTAGTATTGCGTCGTTTTCTATGCTTTGAAATACCTTTAGTAGCAGTGATGTTAACTCTTCTCTGAAAGTTTGGTAGAACTCTGCAGTAAAGCCATCCGGGCCAGGGCTTTTTTTTGTTGGAAGTTTTTGGATTACCGTTTCAATCTCTTTTTTTGTTATGGGTCTATTTAGTTATTCTACTTCTGATTGTGTTAGTTTAGGTAGGTAGTGTTTTTCCAGGAATTCATCCATTTCTTCAAGGTTTGCAAATTTGTTAAGAGTACAATTTTTCGTAATAATCTGATATGATTCTTTTAATTTCAGTTGGGTCTGTTGTGATGTGGCCCATCTCGTTTCTTATTCGGGTTATTTTTTTCCTTTCCTGTATTTCTTTAGTCAGTCTGGCCAATGGTTTATCAATTTTGTTTATTTTTTCGAAGAACCAGCTTTTGCCTTTGTTAATTCTTTCAATTGTTTTACTGTTCTCTAATTCATTTAGTTCAGCTCTAATTTTTATTATTTGTTTTCCTCTGGTGCCTGATGGATTCTTTTGTTGCTCACTTTCTATTTGTTCAAGTTGTCGGGACAGTTCTCTGATTTTGGCTCTTCTTTTTGTATGTGTGCATTTATCGATATAAATTGGCCTCTGAGCACCATTTTTGCTGTGTCCCAGAGGTTTTGATAGGAAGTATTTTTATTCTCATTGCATTGTATGAATTTCCTTACTCCCTCCTTAATGTCTTCTATAACCCAGTCTTTTTTCAGGAGGGTATTGTTCAGTTTCCAAGTATTTGATTTCTTTTCCCTAATTTTTCTGTTATTGATACATACTTTTATGGCCTTGTGGTCTGAGAAGATGCTTTGTAATATTTCGATGTTTTGGATTCTGCAAAGGTTTGTTTTATGACCTAATATGTGGTCTATTCTAGAGAATCTTCCATGTGCGCTAGAAAAAAAAGTATATTTTGCAGCAGTTGGGTGGAGAGTTCTGTATAAGTCAATGAGGTCAAGTTGGTTGATTGTAGTAATTAGGTCTTCCTTGTCTCTATTGAGCTTCTTACTGGATGTCCTGTCCTTCTCCGAAAGTGGTGTGTTGAAGTCTCCTACTATAATTGTGGAGGTGTCTATCTCACTTTTCAGTTCTGTTAAAATTTGATTTATGTATCTTGCAGCCCTGTCATTGGGTGCATAAATATTTAATATGGTTATATCTTCCTGGTCAATTGTCCTTTTTATCATTATGTAGTGTCCTTCTTTCTCCTTTGTGGTGGATTTAACTTTGAAGTCTATTTTGTCAGAAATTAGTATTGCTACTCCTGCTCTTTTTGCTTATTGTTTGCTTGATATATTTTTTTCCATCCTTTGAGTTTTAGTTTGTGTCTCTAAGTCTAAGGTGTGTCTCTTGTAGGCAGCGTATAGACGGATCGTGTTTCTTTATCCACTCTGAGACTCTCTGTCTCTTTATTGGTGCAATTAATCCATTTACATTCAGCGTAATTATAGATAAGTATGTGTTTAGATTTGTCGTTTTGATGCCTTTTTATGTGTGTTGTTGACAATTTCATTTTTCCACTTACTTTTTTGTGCTGAGAAGTTTTTCTTTGTAAATTGTGTGTTCCTCATTTTCATAGTATTTGACTTTATGTTTGCTGAGTCGTTACGTTTTTCTTGGTTTTTATTTTGAGTTATGGAGTTGTTATACCTCTTTTTATTACCTTAATATTTACCCCTTTTTTTCTAAGTAAAAGCCTAACTTGTTGTCCTATATCGCCTTGTCTCCCTCTGCATATGGCAGTTCTATCCCACCTGTATTTAGTCCCTCTTTTTGATTATTGTGATCTTTTACATATTGACTTCAATGATTCCCTGTTTTGAGTTTTGAGCTTTTTTTTTTTTTTTTTTTAGTTAACCTTAATTTGTTTTTGTGATTTCCCTATTTGAGTGGAAATCAGGATGTTCTGTTCTGTGACCTTTGTTGTGCTGGTATCTGATATTACTGGTTTTCTGACCAAACAATTTCCTTTAGTATTTCTTGTAGCTTTGGTTTGGTTTTTGCAAATTCTCTAAGTTTGTGTTTATCTGTAAATATCTTAGTTTCATCTTCATATTTCAGAAAGAGTTTTGCTGGATATATGATACTTGGCTGGCAGTTTTTCTCCTTCAGTGCTCTGTATATGTCATCCCATTGCCTTCTTGCCTGCATGTTTTCTGCTGAGTAGTCTGAGCTTATTCTTATTGATTCTCCCTTGTTGGAGACCTTTCTTTTATCCCTGGCTGCTTTTAAAATTTTCTCTTTATCTTTGGTTTTGGCAAGTTTAATGATAATATGTCTTGGTGTTTTTCTTTTTGGATCAGTCTTAAATGGGGTTTGATGAGCATCTTGGATAGATATCCTTTCGTCTTTCATGATGTCGGGAAGTTTTGTCAGCAGATCTTCAACTATTCTTTCTGTGTTTTCCGTTGTCCCTCCCTGTTCTGGGACTCCAATCACACGCAAGTTATCCTTCTTGATAGAGTCCCACATGATTCTTAGGGTTTCTTCATTTTTTTAAATTCTTTTATCTGATTTTTTTCAGCTATATTGGTGTTAATTCCCTGGTCCTCCAGATTTCCCACTTTGCATTTTAATTGCTCGAGTCTGCTGCTCTGACTTCCTATTGCATTGTCTAGTTCTGTAATTTTATTGTTAATCTTTTGGATTTCTGAATGCTGTCTCTCTATGGATTCTTGCAACTTATTAATTTTTCCACTATGTTCTTGAATAATCTTTTTGAGTTCTTCAACTGCTTTATCAGTGTGTTCCTTGGCTTTTTCTGTAGATTCCCTTATTTCATTTCTGAGGTCATCCCTGATGTCTTGAAGCATTCTGTAAATTAGTGTTTTATATTCTGTATCTGATAATTCCAGGATTGTATCTTCATTTGGGAAAGATTTTGATTCTTTAGTTTGGGGGGTTGTAGAAGCTGTCATGGTCTGCTTCTTTATGTGGTTTGATATCGACTGCTGTCTCCGAGCCATCACTAAGATATTGTAGTGATTTATTCTATATTTGCTCCCTGAGTCTTATCTTGTTTTGTTTTCTTTCAATATACGTGGATGGGCTACTAGATTGCGCTGTCTTGATTGTTGTAGCCCTTGACTTACTTATGACGTATTACCAGCTGGTTTGGACTGTTACCAGATATATATGCCCGAGTCCATTCACTATCCTTGAGTAGAATCTGATTTTGGGTCATCAAACGTGTGATGCACACTGTCACCTATTCACTTTGAGAAGTAGTGGTGATAGTTGTGTGCACTAGAATCTAGTAGCAGCTGGGGTTCACATTCCAGGGGTGCAGGATGCTGACAGGCTTCCCCCAAGAGTCAGTGAGGTAGGTGTGTCTCTATTCCTAAAGCACTGTGGTGGGTGGGCTCTGCAGCTGTACCTTAGGCCCCCAATGCAAGTACCTCTACAGATTGGTAGGTGTCACCCTCCTTAGAACCCTAAGGCAGGAGGCTAGGTGGTCTTGGGTGAGCCTCAGCCCTCAGTTCCCTGTTGTGGGTCAGTGAGGGGCCCTGTTGAATATGCAGAGATATCAGACCTGGGAAACTTGTCTTTCCAATAAATCCGCTAAAACAAATGCAGTCAGATCCCTATCAGAAATGCCTTTGCATTATAATAGCTACCTTGTTCCCTGTAGGGATGAAAGCCAGAGACTGTGGATCACATATGCTTGGCTGGAGCTGGTTCTGTGTTTTTAGTCCAATTAGGGAAGGATTTTTGGTCCCTGGGTTTTTTGTGGTTGCTTCTCTCAGACCAGAAGAATGGGTTAGGAAAAGACCAAAAAAGAAAAAAAAAAAGGAAAAGAAAATCCACAAAGCAGTTCTCCCTCTGGCTCAGGAAATTCCAATGTTAATGAAGCTGCCTGAGAAGGGGAGGGGAGGGTTCAGAAAAACAGGAGAGAGTAGCACCCCAGATTATAGACAAAGTTACTTATCTTGCTTGGGATGACTATTTCATCTGAGATTCCCGAGGGCCGCGTCGCCTGTGTGCACTGGCTGTGTAGAGATTGCCCCCGAGGGTCAGGCCCATGTCCCCTGCTTGTGCTGTCTCAGAAGCCGGGGTCAGTTCCTCCACTGCCAGTCCAAAGCCCAGCGTCAAGGTTCCCCGGCTGGAACTCAGCACTCCAGGCTCCAAAAACAGTCGCTGCCTCCCGGTGACTTCTCCTCCCGCCAGCCGCGTCGCTGCGCTATCCGGGCAGACCGGCTTGGCCCCCCCAGGTCAGTTCAGGGGGCTGGGGCTGCGCCCCATGTTTGCACCGTCACAGGATGTTGAACTCAGCTCCCCTGCTCCCAGTCCAAAGCCCGGCGCCAAGGTTCCCCGGCTGGGACGCTGCACTCCCGGCACCAATACCAGTCGCTGCCTCCCGGCGACTTCTCTTCCCGCCAGCCGTGTCGCCGCGCCACCCACGCAGACCAGCTAGGCCCCCTCCCGAGGTCAGTTCAGGGGGGTAGGGCTGCGCCCCGTGTTTGCACCGTCACAGGATGCAGTGCTCAGCTCCCCTGCACCCAGTCCAAAGCCCCGCGCCAAGGTTCCTCGGCTGGGACCCTGGCTCCAGGCTCGAAAACAGTCGCTGCTTCCCCGTAGTTGTTCCTTCTCGGTCTCTGTCACTCAGGTCAACTCTTTAAATCTGTGTTCGTTGGTCAGGGTTCGTAGATTGTTGTGTTTGTGGTCGATTCACTTGTTTTTCCGAGTCTTTGTTGCAAGAGGGATCCGAGGTAGCGTCTACCTTGTCAGTCATTTTGGCCCCCCTCCTCTAGAATTTTTATTTTGAATGGGTGTTGGACTTTGTCAAATGCCTTTTCTGGATCAATTGATAAGATCATGTGGTTCTTGTCTTTTGTTTTATTTATATGATGGATTACATTAATTGTTTTTCTAATGTTGATCCATCCCTGCATACCTGGTATGAATCCCACTTGGTCATGGTGAATTATTTTTTGATATGTTGTTGGATTCTGTTGGCTAGAATTTTGTTGAGGATTTTTCCGTCTAAGTCCATGAGGGATATAGGCTTGTAATTTTCTTTTGTGTGTGTGTGTGGTTTCTTTACCTGGTTTTGGTATCAGGGTTATGCTGGCTTCATAGAATGAGTTTGGGAGTATTCCATCCTTTTCTGTGCTCTGAAATATCTTTAGTAGCAGTGGTGTTAACTCCTCTCTAAAAGTTTGGTAGAATTCTTCGTGAAGCTGTCAGGGCCAGGGCTTCCCTTTGTTGGGAGATTTTTTATTACTTTTTCAATGTCTTCTTTTGTTATGGGTTTATTTCACTGTTCTGTATCTGTTTGTGTTTGTTTGTTTAGGTAGGTAATGTGTTTCTACAAATTTGTCCATTTCCTCTAGGTTTTCAAATTTATTTGAGTACAGTTTTTCACAGTATTCTGTTATGATTCTTTTAATTTCTGTTGGGTCTGTTGTGACATTGCCCATCTGATTTCTTGTTTGGGTTTTTTCCTTCCTCTCGTGTTTCTCTTTTGTCAGTCTGGCCAATGGTTTATTGATTTTGTTAATCTTTTCAATAACCAGCTTTTGGTATTGTTAACTCTTTCAGTTGTTTTTCTGTTCTCCATTTCATTTAATTCTGCTCTAATTTTTACTATTTGCTTTCTTCTGGTGCCTGAGGGTTTCTTTTGTTGCTCTCTTTCTATTTGTTCAAGCTGTAGTGATAATTCTTGGATTTGGCCCTTTCTTATTTTTGTATGTGTGCATTTATTTATACATAAATTGACCTCTGAGCACTGCTTTAGCTGTGTCCCAAAGTTTCTGACAGGAAGTGTTTTCATTCTCATTGGATTCCTTATTCCATCCTTAATTTTGTTCTATAATCCATTTGTTTTTGAGCAAAGTGTTGTTCAGTTTCCATGTGTTTGATTTCTTTTCCCTGATTTTTCTGCTATTGACGTCTAGTTTTATGACTTTCTGGCCACAGAAGATGCTTTGTAATATTTCAATGTTTTGGATTCTGTTATGTCTTGCTTTATGGCCTAATATGTGGTCTATTCTAGAGAATGTTCCATGTGTGTTGGAGAAGAAAGTATACTTGGATGCTGCTGGGTGGAGTGTTTTGTATATGTCTATGAGGTCATCAAGTTGGTTGATTGTGGCATTTAGATCTTCCATGTCTTTATTGAGCTTATTTCTGGTTATTCTATCCTTCACTGAAAGTCCTGTGTTGAAGTCTCCTACTATTATTGTGGAGTTGTCTGCCTTGCTTTTCAATGCTGTTAGAGTTTGTTTTATGTATATTGAAGCCCTGTCGTTGGGAGCATAAATATTTAATATGGTAATACCCTCCTGGTGTACTGTCCCTTTGTGGTAGATTTAAGTTTGAAGTCTGTTTTGTCAGAAGTTAGTATAGCCACTCCTGCTCTTTTTTGATTGTTGTTTGCTTGATATATTTTTTCCATCCTTTGAGCTTTAGTTTGTTTGTGCCTTTAAGTCTAAGGTGTGTCTCTTGTAGGCAGCATATAGACGGATCATTTTTTTTTAATCCATTCTGCAACTCTCTATTGGTGCATGTAGTCCATTTACATTCAGCGTGATTATAGATAGGCATGAGTTCAGTGCTGTCATTTTGATGTCTTTTTTGTGTGTTGTTGACAGTTTCATTTTTCCATTTAGTTTTTTGTGCTGAGTAGTTTTTCTTTGTAAATTGGGTGTTGCTCTTCTTCATTGTTGTTGATTTTGTTTTTGCTGAGTCTTTATGTTTTTCTTATATTTTATTTTGATGTGTAAGACTGTTCGTCTCCTTTGTGGTTACATTAATATTTACCCCTATATTTGTAAATTTAAACCTAACTTGTATCTCCCTATATCACCCTGAGTTCCTCTACATATCTATAACTAGTTCATGTAGTCCCTCTTGATTGATTTAATGTTGTCATATTTTACATAATGACATCACTGATTCTCTGAGCGCTTTTCTATCTTGATTTATTTTCGTGATTTCCCTATCTGGGTTGATATCTGGTTGCTCTGTCCTGTGTTCCAGTGTTGGGTTGATATCTGATATTATTGACTTTCTTACCAAAGAGTTCCCATTAGTATTTCTTTTTTTTTTTTTTTTTTTGATCTGGTGTTTTGTAAACTCCCTAACTTTCTGTTTATCTGGAAATATCCTAATTTCACTTTCATATTTGAGAGACAGTTTTGCTGGATATATGACTCTTGGCTGGCAGTTTGTCTCCCTCAGTGCTTTATATATGTCATCCCATTGCCTTCTTGCCTGTGGTTTTTGTGCTGCATAGTCTGAGCTTATTCTTATTGATTCGCCTTTGTAGGTAACTTTTTGTGTACCCCTGGCCTCTCTTAAAATTTTCTCTTTAACTGTGGTTTTGGCAAGTTTGATTATAATATGTCTTGGTGACTTTCTTTTGGGATCTACCGTATATGGGGTTCGATGAGGATCTTGGATAGATATCCTTTCATCTTTCACGATGTCAAGAAAGTTTTCTGCCAGCAAATATTCAAGAATTCTCTCTGTATTTTCTGTTATCCCTCCCTGTTCTGGTACTCCAGTCACTCGTAGGTTATTTTTCTTGATAGAGTACCACATGATTCCTGGGTTTCTTCATTTTTTAAAATTATTTTATCTGATTTTTCTTTGAGTATATTGTTGCCACATGTTTCATGTTTAATCTTGCTAATTCTGACTTCCATCTCCTCTCTTCTGTTCCGCTGACTTCCTACTGAGTTGTCTAATTCTGAAATTTTATTGTTAATCTTTTGAATTTCTGATTGCTGTCTCTGTATGGATCCTTGCAGCCTATTAAAGTTTTCATTCTGTTCTTGAATAATCTTCTTAACTTCCTCAACTGCTTTATCTTTGTGCTCCTTGGCTTGTTCTGCATTTTGCCTGTTCTCCCTCTTGAGGTCTTGAAGAGTTCTGTATATTAATCTTTTGTATTCTACATCTGGTAATTCCAGGAATATGTCTTCATCCAGAAGAGTCGTTGATTCTTTGTTTTGGGAGTTTGTTGCAACTCATGGTCTCCTTCCTTATGTGATTTTATATTGGCAGGTGTCTCCGAGCCATCTATAATTTATTGTATTAATTTATTTTATGTTTGCTCACTGTGTTCTAGCTTCTTGCTTTGTTTTGCTTTGGTATACCCAAATAGGCTACTAGAGTGAGCTCACTTGATTACTGGAGTCTTTGAAGCACTAATGTCCTGTTACCCGATGACTAGAGCTGTTACCAGGTATATGAGTCTAGGAGTCCATTCACTATTCTTGAATAGATTCAGCTGAGGTGTCCCAGTAGTCGCTCACCAAGTGTATGGTACAGGCTCTTATCTACGATCCTAGAGGAGCAGTGGTGATTAGTGTATGCACAGGTTTCTGGTAGCTCTAAGGGGTCATACTCTGAGGAAGATAGGGGGCTGACAATCTTCCCCCGAATGTCTGTGAGGAAAGCACATTCCTGTTCTCTACGGAGCTCTGGTGGGTGGACTCTGCAGCCGTACTCTAGGTATCCAGTGCTTCTGACTGTAAGGTCTGGAGATCTGGTAGGCACCACTTATCCTTGGAGCCCTGTCACAGGTGGCTAGGTGGCGTCCAGTCCTCAGGCCCCTGCTGTGTGCTGTGGGTAGGTGAGGGCCCTGTTTAATAGGCAGAGCAGTATCAAACATCAAAAACCCTGACACTTCACTGCACAGATGAAACAGTTGCAGTCAGTCCTCAAACAGATTCGCCCTTGCAATATAACTGCCAGATCCTATCTGCTATAATGGGACCACATGGATCTATGCTGGGGTGAAGACAAAATCTATGGACCACCTGTGCCTGGACTGGGGCCGCTTCTGCTCTGAGTTTCCAGATTAGGGGAGTCAGCAGAATATTTTCCCCCTTTGGTTAATTTGTTCCTTCTCCAAGGCCAGGAGAATGGCTCAGAGAGAGCAGCAGGACCTATCTCAGGCCCAGGGAAATCAAATGTTAATGAAGCTGGCTGGGGCAGAGGGAGGAGGGATCAGATAGATAGGAGAGAGTTCTGTCAAAAGGAGGAGCTATTAGATCTATGTTGTAAATTAGAGAAAATCACTTATGTGCTGGGACCCCTGATTTATCTCAGATTCCAGAGGCGTGTGCAGATGGTGTGCGCTGGCTCTGCAGTCGCACCAGGGGGTGGGGCTGTGGCACCTCGCTTGCCTTCTTTCACTGAAGCAGCCGTGTCCTAAATGCCACTGCCAGCCCTGTGGCAGTCACATGAGTGGGTCAGGGGTGCCCCACTTCACTTGCATTCTTTCACTGAAGCAGCCGTGTCCTAAATGCCACTGCCAGCCCTGTGGCAGTCACATGAGTGGGTCAGGGGTGCCCCACTTCACTTGCTTTCTGTTGCTGAAGCAGCGGTGTCCCGGAACACTACCACTAGCCTCGCCTCACTGTTTCTTCACTGTCTCTCCCTCCCCAGTCACTCAGTCCAATTTCTTAACTTTGCCTTTGACACTTAGGGTTTGTAGCTTGTCATATATGTATAACCGATTCACTTGTTTCTTCGGGTCTTTGTTGTAAGAGGGCCCACTGGAAGCGTCTGACTACTCTGCCATCTTGGCTCTGCCTCCTGTGTCTTTTGATTTCTTGTCTACTGCTTCCCTGGGTGTTGATCGTGGATCCAGGTAAAATGAGATCCTTGACAACTTCAGTCTTTCCTCTGTTTATCTGATGTTGCTTATTGGTCTAGTTGTAAGGATTTTTGTTTTCTTTATGTTGAGGTGTAATCCATACTGAAGGCTGTGGTCTTTGATCCTCATCAGTAGGTGCTTCAAGTCCTCTTCATATTCACCAAGAAAGGTTGTGTCATCTCCATAATCAAGGTTGTTAACCAGGCTTCCTCCAATCCTCATGGTCCGTTTTCTTCATATAGTCCAGCTTCTCGGATTATTTGTTCAGCATATAGATTGAGTAGGTATGGTGAAAGGATGCAATCCTGACGAACACCTTTCCTGACTTCAAACGATGCAGTATCCCCTTGTTCTATTCCAATGACTGCCTCTTGATCCATGTACACATTCCTCATGAGCACAGTTGAGTGTGCCTGAATTTCTATTCTCTGCACTGTTATACGTTATTTGTTATGATCCACACAGTTGAACACCTTTGCACAGTCAATAAAACACAGGTAAACGTCTTTCTGACATTCTGCTTTTCTTCTGCAAGCTCTCATTTTTGGTCTCTACTTAGTTGTTTCATTTCACCTGGATATATAATTGTCATTTTTTAAATTTGGTTCTACCATAAAAATAGATTTGAATGAGTGAAAATAAATTTATAAAATGAGTACAGTTTATAAAATAAAACTTACATTCGAATTTGGACATTAACACAAAAATTTACATCTGAAAATTAAAAAACCGGTTGCTGTTGAATTGATTCTGACTCATAGTGACCCTACAGGGTAGAACTGCTCCCATAGAGTTTCCAAGGCACAGCTGGTGGATTCAAACTGCCAACCTTTGGGTTTTTAGCCAAGCTCTTAACCACTGAGCCACCAGGGCTTGATTTGAAAATTTGTAATAAAAAAAAATTGATTTGGAGCATAATTTTTTTTCTTCAGTTCTGAGATAGTCAAAAGAAATAGTAGTTACAATACAGTGGGATATAATTTCATTTGTTTGCGGTACAGTGTTTGCTGGTCTCTACAAGTGTTTTTTGTCCTGAAATAATATTTAAGAACTTGTGCGTTCACTTTCCTTCCTTTGATGCTGCATCTTCACAGGTCACTAGAGCATTGCTGATACTCAAAGGAGACCAGAGCAATCGCAAAGACCATGATACAAATACGAGGGTGTGC
Source organism: Loxodonta africana (assembly GCF_030014295.1). Taxonomy (NCBI): domain Eukaryota; kingdom Metazoa; phylum Chordata; class Mammalia; order Proboscidea; family Elephantidae; genus Loxodonta; species Loxodonta africana. Next base: position 728,229 of record NC_087357.1, read on the forward strand.
TCAATCTGAAGATGTTTTCTCGTTAGCTTTGGGCAGGACCAGATACCTCACGAGTCAAGTGATTATAGAGCTGCCGGCACATTATGTGGCCGATGAGAGAGAGTTGAATGTGAGGTATACTCGATCAGTACCAAATGACAAAGAAAATATAATTGTTGTCATATACCAAATTTGCAAAATGGTATCGATTTAATTTAGTGTCCTGCCAGTCCCCTAAAGTGTGGCTTTTGATTTTTCTGGTGCCACTTTTGTTGATGCTCTAAGCACATGCCTACTGTGCTTACTGGGTAATCTGTCCCTGATTTCCAGCAGTGGAGAGGCTTGGGTGCACAATGCATGCCAGACTATGTTAGTAGAGACTTGCAGCATTGAAGGAAACTAGTCAGAACCAGAGTAGGGCTCGGGATACACCCATATCTCTAGCATGTTGAACAGTCATGAGAGGCAATTGCTGCTGCTTTCCTTCAGGACCCTTCTTCCAGCTCACAGCTCTAGAGGAGCAAGCATCAAGGGGGGCACCTCAGAACAAACAAGGCCTCCTCGAATCACCCCAAGACAGAAATTAGAGGCCACGAGAAAGAGTGTGGAATGGAATTGGAGCATCCTGTGCAGTCTTACAAATGAGCTGGACTGAGTCTCATGACATGCAAAAAAGACAGAAAACCCATGAAATAGGACAAAGATATGATCAATGAACCTGCTGCCCAGTAAGAAAGGGAAGTTTCATATAGTTAGTATATTTAAAAGTGGTTATTGAAACAAAAAATCAGATTTTTCTGCTCATAATAAAAATGATACACTACAGTAAGGCAGTTAAATCCATAGACTAAGAAATGTGATATACTGTACTTTTATATTTGATATTTTAGATCTACAATTTTAGTCCTCAGAAAAAGTTTGCCTACTAATTCTGAAAATAGATATATATTAAATAGATATTAATAGACACGTATGAAATTGGCTCATTAGTACTTTTTTTAAAAAAATAAACCTTTTAATTAGAGGACCTTACGTTTAAGCCATTGCTCAGTTGGCATTCTAAGGCCCTTAAGAATTATGTTAAATCTACCCTGCCTGTGTTCTATAAGTGGAACAACAAAGCATAGATGACAGTACATCTGTTTATAACATGGTTTATTAAATATTTTAAGTCCATTGTTGAGAGCAACTGCTCAGAAAAAAAAGATTCCTTTCAAAATATTACTGCTCATTGACAATGCACCTGGTCACCCCAAAGCTCTGATGGTGATGTATAAGGAGATTAATGTTGTTTCCTTGCCTGCCAACACAACATCCATTCTGCAGCCTGTGGATGAAGGAGTAATTTTGAATTTCAAGTCGTCTTATTTAAGGAATACATTTTGTTAAGGCTTTTTTTATAGCTGCCGTAGATAGTGATTCCTCCGATTGATCTCGGTAAAGTAAATTGAAAACCTTCTGGAAAGGATTCACTATTCTAAATGCCATTAAGACCATTTGTGATTCATGGGAGGAGGTCAGAGTATCAACATTAACAGGAGTTCAGAAGTTGCTGATTCCAACCCTCATGGATGACTTTGAGGGGCTCAACACTTTGGTGGAGGAAATAACTGCAAATGTGCTGGAATTAGCAAGAGAACTAGAATTAGATGTGGAGCCTAAAGACGTGACTGAATTGCTGCAATCTCATGACAAAATTTTAATGGCTGATGAGTTGCTTCTTATGGACGAGCAAAGAAAATGGTTTCTTAGGATGCAATCTACTGGTGAAGATGCCGTGAACATTGTTGAAATAACAACAAAGGATTTAGAATATTACATAAACTTAGTTAATAAAGGAGAGTCAGGGCTTGAGAGGATTATCAACAATTTTAAAAGAAGTTTTATGTGTGTAAAATGCTAACAAACAGCATCGCATGCTACGGAGAAATCTTTCATGAAACCAAGAGTCAGTTGATGTAGCAAACTTCACTGTTGTCTTACTTTAAGAAATTGTCACAGCCATCCCAACCTTCAGCAATCACCACCCTAATCAGTCAGCATCCATCAGCATTAAGGCAAGACCCTTCATCAGCAAAAAAGATTATGACTTGCTGAAGGTCCAGATGATGGTTAGCATTTTTTTAGCAAGAAAGTATTTTTAATTAAGGTATGTCCATTGTTTTTTAGATGTAATGCCATTGCACACTTAATAGATCATAGTGTCAAAATATCTTTTATTTGCATTGGGAAACCAAAAAATATCACGTGGCTTGCTTTTTTGTAGTGGTCTGGAACCAAATCGTCAATATCTCTGAGGAATGCCTGTAGTAAGAAAAGTAAACTATTATTATTTGTAATAGTTATTAGTTTTATGAACAGAATTACAAGATTTTTTGTTGACCTAAAAGTCTTTTTTAAAAAACTAACTTTTAATGTTTATATCCACAATAAAATAATTTTAAATTCATCACAAGCAACTCTAAGAGTGTTTTCAGCACAGAAATTCTTTCTTTTCCCTACCAGACATTGAAACCACTCCCTCACTTCATAAACATATCTGTCAGTCAGTCAATCTGTCTCTCTTTTTTATATATATCTAGCTGTCTGTCATTTTTCTGTCTATATCTGGTTCCTTACTTAGAAATTCTGATTCCTTGTGTATACCTTGTTATATGTTTTAATATCAATAGGGTCACTATGAGTCGGAATCAACTCGACAGCAAGGGGTATAGGGGCATTAGGTATAATTACTTTATTTCTCAAGAAAAAAAATGGTACTGGGAAATAATAATCTAGATCTGAGTTTTCAAAGTGGGGGTGCAGTTTAGTGAACTCTTTGATTTGAAAAATCATGCCTGTGAACCCTGTCCTCTGCTGCAGCTCCTTCCTGAAAAGGGGATATGCTATAAATTCTTGCACAGAAGAAAACATAGAAGAATGAAATTAGGCTCGAAAGAGTTGAAACAAACAAGCAAAAAAAAAGTGTTGAAACCATTCCCTCATCCCTCACTTTCTCATTAAGCTTCCTATCTCTCAAGTACCCTTTCTCTTTCACATTCTTCTTCACTTGTCTGCAGGCATGGGTTTTTTGAGCCTTCCTGTGGTAGGATATGCACAGTGTCTGGGATCCTATTAGCTCCTGGCAGGGACAGGGAATAGCAGGTTCACATCCTGTGTTTGTGATGAAACAAACAAGGACACCATGGCTGCCTCAATGGTCAGCTGTGTGTTTCACACTGACTCCTGGACATTCTCATTGGGTCTTTTGAAGTTATCCCAAATCAGTTGTGTTAGGGGAGGAAGCACTGGCCCTGTGTGATTTTGAAAAAATTATTCTCCTCCAAGGAAGTCAGATTCCAAACTTTAAAATTTGATGTGGTTTTCTAAATGTCCTCTTTTAACCTATAGTGCTTTATTCAAATGAATAAACATATGGGTGTGTTTTGAGTGGGGTGAGGTAACAGAGGGGGCAAGAAGCAGAGCCCAGGCATTTTAGCCTTTCCCTGGTAGCTGTGTCCCACAGCTCCAGGTTGGTCCTCGCTAGAGGACCATGGGGGTCCTAGGAACACTTGCAGCGGCCACTAGCCCAAATGAATCCTAACATCCTTAGCAATTTTTGCACTCATTGGGTCTATGGGTCTATTTCCAAAATCTAATCCATCAACCTTAAGGAAGGTCAGTTGCTTCCTTGAACTTCCCTGTGTTCATTTGTAGTGCCACCCTTCACCCATATGCCATTCTTACAGGAGGGTGAGCCTCCTGTAATTCTCCAGTGGTGCCCAATGGGAAGGGCATGCTGTCTACTCTTCAGCAAAATCTGGACATTTCTCCATCCACAGTCCCATACAGTCTGCCCGTCTTTCTCATCGCATTGTTCCCTTGTCAGCTCAGGCCCTCGTGGCCACAAGTCTGGACAGTCTTAATGTCCTTCTTAGACATCTTTCTTTCTTCTCCTGAGTCCCACGCAAGGCTCCCAGATTAAGGCTTTTAGAACAGAATTTCCTGTATGCCACTTTGCTCCTCACAACCTTTCAACAGCCCCCAGTGCATGTGAAATGAAATTCTGTCATCTTGGTCCAGCATTTCAGGCTCAGTATCCTCTAGTTAGACCTACCTTATAGCTGTGTCCACCGTGGCTCTGACCATCACACTTCTCCTGCAGCCAGGATGTTATGTGAATGCCTGCAAACAATTAGGATGGGAATAATAAGTAGGGGGGAAGGGAAAAGCAGATGTGACCACACAAGGCTTAGACCACTATTTTCTCATCATGTATAAGAAACCATCACCCATACTCAAAAGAAATTATGACATTTATTAATTTAAATGCTGAAATCTGGAATGTACAAATTAGGAAATTTTTCTTCAGTTTGATACAAGTTGTGGTATCAACACAGACAACCTGTTCAAACTCAAATTCATATTGAGAAGCTGCTGTAATAAAATGAAGAATCAGAAAGACCACCAAGTCCATTCTTCCCAGCTCGGGGAGAATGAGAGGATTAAATGAGCAATGCAAATGCTATTTTCTTATGTGAAGGAAACTCAATTTCCAAACCAAGCATGTGCTGTATGATTGCATTTTATGAAAAAAGAAAAAGAGATGCTGGGCCAAGACGGCGGGGTAGTAGATGCTTCCGGTGATCCCTCTTACAACAAAGACCCAAGAAAAACAAGTGAATTGGTTATATATGACAATCTAGGAGCCCTGAACATCAAAGGCAAAATTGAGGAATCAGACTAAGTGGCAAGGGGAGGGAGAGATGGTTCAGAAGCAAGGAGGAATGGCCAGACCTGACCCTGCAGGAACTGGCACCCTGCAGGCTGGATCTACTGGCGTCAGCGCAGTAACACAAGTGTGACATTCAGGATGCATTTTCCACAGTGGGAGAGACTGAGTGGTGGAGAGGTCAGTCACGCCTCCAGAATCGGCAAAAAGTGATGCTTTCAGTAAAAGATAAGTACTTCTGTCTAATCCAACACGCAGACCAAAAAACACCCCTTTGGAATAAATTCTCTCCCATTTAACTGACCGTTCCTTGCTTTGCAACAAGTCCCAAACTGGCATCAGTGATAGAAGCTTTCCCTGGACGGAAAATAGGAACTGCTGCATGTCCTGAGCCATTTCCTGCCCTTGGAGAAGAAACAAATTAACAAATGGGGGAAAAAAAACAATCTGCGGGCTCCCTTAAGCTGGGAACTCAGGGCATAAACAGCTCCTTTGTCTAGGCACAGGCATAAGCAGCCCACAGACTTTGAATGCCTTCACCCCTGCACAGTCTTGGGTGAGCCCATTTCAACAGCATAGGCCCTCATCAGCATGGTACAACAAGGTATATACCTGAAGTCTGACTTCAACTGTTTCAGCTATATGGCGTAGAGGCAGGTTTGTGACATTCCAGACTGCTCTGCCTGTTAAGCAGGGTCTTCATCTACCCACATCAGGGGCTTGAGGACTGGTGGTTTCCCCATGCCACCTAGCCATCCGCAATAGGGGTCCAAGGATAAGTGGTGCCTCCCAGTCCTTAAAACGAGCAGCATTGGGTGCCCATAATCTGGTGGCAAAACCCACCAACCTAGGTGCTCTAGGGAACAGGGACATGCTTTCCTCACACACAGGGACAGTTCTCACCCCCTGTCTTGTTTAGTATGTGACTGCCTACTGCAGCCAGATACCTGTGCCTACAACAATCGCCCCTGCTTGTCTAAGACTGTAGGTGAGAGCCAGCACCACACAATTTGTGACCGACTTCCTGGACACCTGAGCTGAACCCATACAAGAAAAGTAAACAGACTCCTGGGCTCCTAAACCTAGTAACAGCTCTAATCATCTAGGGACAAGACGTTAGAGCTACAAGGGCACTAATAATCAAACTAGCTCACTTGAGCAGCCTATTTGGGCATATCAAAACAAAAGAAGAAGCTAGGACACGGTAAGCAAACAAAATAAATAAATACAACTTATTGATGTTTGGAGACAACAGTCAATATCGGGTCACATAAAGAGGCAGACCATGATGGTTTCGGCAAGCTCCCAAACAAAGAATCAAGAGATCTCCCAGATGAAGACAACTTCCTGGAATTACCACAGGTAGAATACAAAAGATTAATATACAGAGCTTTTCAAACGATCAGGAAGATGATCAGGCAAAACACAGGATAAGCCAAGGGACACACAGACATAACATTAGAGGAATGTAAGAAGATTAGAGAAGAGCGAAATGACAAATTTAATAGGCTGCAAGAACCCATAGAGAGACAGCAAATAGAACTTCAGAAGATTAACAATAAAATTTCAGAATTAGACTACTCGGTAGAAAGTCATAGGAGTGGAACTGAGGAAATGGAAGTCAGGGTTAGTGAGGCTGAAGATATAGTACTTGAAACCAACATATTTGAGGAAAAATCAGATAAAAGAATTTTAAAAAAGAAACTCTAAAAATTATCTGGGACTCTATGAAAAGAAATAACCTATGAGTGATTGGAATACAAGAAGTGGGGGTGATAACAAAAAATACAAAGAGAATAGTTGAAGATTTGTTGGCAGAAAACTTGAGATGAGACGATAGCTATCCATGATGCTCATTGAACCCCACACAAGGTAAATCCCAAAAGAAAGTCACCAAGACATGTTATAACCAAAGTTGCCAAAACCAAAGATAAAGAGAGAATTTTAAGAGCAGCTAGGGATAAATGAAAAGTCACCTACGAAGGAGAGTCAATAACACTAAGCTCGGACTACTCAGCAGAAACCATGCAGGCAAGAAGACAATGTGATGCCATATATATAAAGACTTGAAGGAAAAAAAATTGCCAGCCAAAAATTGTATGTCCAGCAATTTGAAGGCAAAATTAGGCCATTTCCAGATAAACAGAAGTTTAGAGAATTTGCAAAAACAAAACCAAAATTACAATAAATAATAGAGTCCTCTGGTTAGGAAATCAATATCAGATAACAAACCAAAATTAGAACACAGGACAGAGCAACCAGATACCAATGCAGTTAGGGAAATCACAAAAATAAAGCTAAAACACTCAAAGCAGGGAAAGAGAGATGACATTATGTAAAAGACGAAAACATTAAATCAAAAAAAGAAGGGCTAAAAATGTAGTCATAGATCTTTCATATGGAGAGGAAGTCAAGGTGATATAAAGAAAACTTAGAACTTAAACTTAGAAAAGTAGGGGTAAATATTAAGGCAACCTCAAAGAAAACTAACAATTCTACAACACATCAAAATAAAAATTTAAAAAAACCAAGAGAAACATAAAGACTCAGCAAATACAAAAGCAAGAACACTGAAAAAGAGGAAAAGACAATATATAAAGAAAAACAACTCAGCACAGAAAATTAAGTGGAAAAAGTCAACAACAGACACAAAAAAACCACATCAATATGACAGCACTAAACTCATACCTATCAATAATTACCCTGAATGTAAATGGACTAAATGCACCAATCAAGAGACAAAGAGTGACAGAATGGGTTAAAAAATCTGTCTATACGCAGCCTACAAGAGACACACCTAATATTTAAAGACACAAACTTAAACTCAAAGGATGGAAAAATGTATATCAAGCAAACATCAATCAAAAAGAGCAATAGTGGTAATATTTATTTCAGACAAAGTAGACTAAAGTAAACTCCACCACACTATGTAACGATTAAAGGGTCAATATACCAGGAGGATATAACCATAATAAATATTTACACACCCAACAACAGGGTTCCAAAATACATAAAACCTACTCTAACGGCATTGAAAAGAGAAATAGCGCCACATTAATAGCAGGAGACCAACACATCACTTTTGGGGAAGGATGGAACATCCAGAAAGTAGCTCAGTACAGACGTGGAAGATCTAAATGCCACAATCAACCAACTTGAGCTCCTAGACACATACGGAACACTCCACCCAACAGCAGCCAGGTATACTCTCTTTTCCAGCACGCATGGAACATTCTCCAGGATAGACCACATATTAGGTCATAAAACAAGCCTTAACAGAATCTAAAACATTGAAATATTGCAGTGCACGTTTTCTGACCTCAAAGCCACAAAAGTAGAAATCAATAACAGAAAAAGTAAGGGAAAAAAATCAAACACATGAAACTGAACAACACCTTGCTCAGAAACTAATGGGTTATAGAAGAAGTTAAAGATGGAATAAAGAAATTCATAGAACAAATAAGAATGAAAACACTTTCTACAAGAACCTTTGGTACACAGAAAAAGCAATGCTCAGAGGTCAATTTATAGCAATAGAAATACACATCCAAAAAGAAGAAAAGGACCAAAATCAAAGAATTATCTCTACAAGTTGAACAAATAGAAAGAGAACAGAAAAAGAAGACCTCGGGTACCAGAAGAAAGCAAGTAATAAAAACTAGAGAATTAGTAGATGAAATATAGAACAGAAAAACAATTGAAAGAGTTAAGAGACCAACAACTGGTTCTTTGAAAACACCAAAAAAATCAATAAACTACTGGCCAAGCTGACTGAAGAAAAACAGGAGAGGAAATAAATAACCCGAATAAGAAACGAGATGGGTGATATCACAACAGACCCAAATGAAATTAAAAGAGTCGTCGCAGAATACTACAAAAAAGTATACTGTTAAGAAATTTGAAAACCTTGAGAAAACGGACAGATTTCTAGAAACACACTACCTACACAAACTAACACAAACAGAGATAGAACAACTAAATAAACCTGTAACAAAAGAAGAGATTGAAAAGGTAACCAAAAAACTCCCAACAACAACAAGAAAAAAGTCCTGGCCCCAGTGGCTTCAGTGGAAAATTCTACCAAACTTTCAGAGAAGAGTTAATACCACTACTACTAAAGGTATTTCAGAGCAAAGGAAACGATGCAATACTCCCAAACTCATTCTATGAAGGCAGCATAACCTGATACCAAAACCAAGCGCAGACACTGCACACAAAAAAAGAAACTTATGGACAAATAATCCCTCATGAACTGAGACGGAAAAATTCTCAACAAAATTCTAGCCAATAGAATTCAACAACACATCAAAAAAATATTTCGCCATGACCAAGTGGGACTTACACCAGGTATGCAGGGATGGTTCAACATTAGAAAAATAATCAATGTAATACATCACATAAATAAAACAAAAGAAAAAAATACATGATTTTATCAATTGATGCAGAAAAGGCATTTGACAAAGTCCAACAACATTCATGATAAAAACTCTCAGCAAAATAAGAATAGAAGGGAAAATCCTCAACATAATAACAGGCATTTATACAAAGCTAACAGCCAACATCATCCTAAATGGAGAGTCTGAAAGCATTCCCCCTGAGAACAGGAACCAGACAAGGATGCCCTTTGTCACTGTTCTTATTCCACATCGTGCTGGAGGTCCGAGCCAGAGCAAATAGGCTAGAAAAAGAAAGAAAGGGATCCGAATTGGTAAGGAAGAAGTAAAAGTATCTCTATTTGCAAATTATATGATCTTATACACAGAAAACCTTAAAGAATCCACAAGAAAACTACTGGGACTAATAGAAGAGTTGAGCCAGAGTATCAGGATACAAATAAACATACAAAAATCAGTTGGATTCCTCTACACCAACAAAGAGAACGTCAAAGAGGAAATCACCAAATCAATACCATTTACAATAGCCCCCAAGAAGACAAAATACTTAGGAATGAATCTATCGAGAGATGTAAAAGACCTATACAAAGAGAAATACAAGACACTACCACAAGAAAACAAAAGAAACCTACATAATTGGAAAAGCATACACCTCGCTCATGGGTAGGAATACTCAACAGTGTGAAAATGTCTATTCTACCTAAAGCAATCTATAGATACAATGTAATCCTAATCCAAATTCCAATGGCATTTTTTAATGAGATGGAGAAACAAATCACCAACTTCATATGGAAAGGGAAGGGTTCCCAGAGAAGTAAAGCATTATCGAAAATGAACAAAGTGGGAGGCCTCACACTAACTGATTTTAGAAATTATTATTCTGCTATAGTAGTCAAAACAGCCGGGTACTGGTACAACAACAGATATATAGACCAGTGGAACAGAATTGAGAATCCAGACATAAAATCATCCACCTATGAGCAGCTGATATTTGACAAAGGCCCCAAGTCCGTTAAATGGGGAAAAGACAGTCTCTTTAACAAGTGGTGCTGGCATAACTAGATATCTATCTGCAAAAAAAAGAAACAAGACCCATACCTCACATCATGCACAAAAACTAACTCGAATGCATCAAAGACCTACATATAAAATCTAAAATGACACATATCATGGAAGAAAAAATAGGGACAATGCTAGGAAACCTAATACTTGAAGAGTATACAAAACATTTCTAACAATATACCAACACCAGAAGAGAATCTAGATAACTGGGGAGGGGGGGGAACCTAGATAACTGGGAGCTCCTAAAAATGGAGCCAAAGACTTTACCAAAAGAGTAAAAAGACAACCAACAGACTGGAAAAAATTTTTTGGCTAGGACTAAGCCAAAAGCTAAGAAGTTTCCTGAATAAAACCAAACACTTTGACAGAGTTGCATGGTTGGGGGTGTGGGGACCATAGTTTCAGGGGACATCTAGGTCAACAGGCATAACAAAGTGTATTGAGAAAACGTTCTGCATCCCATTCTGGTGAGTGGCGTCTGGGGTCTTAAAAGCTAGCAAGTGGCCATATAAGATGCACCAATTGCTCTCAACCCACGTGGAGCAGAGGAGAATGAAGAACACCAAAGACACATGGAAAATATAAGCCCAAGAGACAGAAAGGGCCACATAAACCAGAGAGTCCATCAGCCTGAAACTGGAAGAAGTAGATGGTGCCCAGCTACCACCAATGCTGCCCTAACAGGGAACGCAACAGAGAGTCCCTGATGGAGCAGGAGAAAAGTGGGATGCAGAACTCAAGTTCTGGAAAAAGACCAGACTTAATGGTCTGCCTGAGACTGCAGGGACCCCAGAGGTCATTGCCCCCAGAGTCTCTGTTAGCCCAAAACTAAAACCATTCCTGAAACCAGCTCTTCAGACAAAGATTAGACATGACTATAGGACATAAAATGATGCTGGTGAGGAGTGCGGGTCTTAGCTAAAGTGGACACATAAGACTATGTGGGCAGCTCCTGTCTGACGGCAAGACGAGAAGGCAGAGAGGGACGGGAGCTGGTTGTATGGACAAGGGAAATACAGGTTGAAGAGGAGGAGCGTGTTGCCACATTGTAGGGAGAGCAACTAGGGTAACATAACAATGTGTGTATACTTTTTTGAACAAGAAACTGACTTGAAGTTGTAAATTCATTTAAACCACAATAAAAAACAAGAACAACACTGATAGTATAAAATATATACAAGAATACGTCCTATTACACTTTTTTTTTTTATTCTTCTGTAGTGTTACACTGAATAATTCCTTTGGTAACAAGAAAAAGGCAAATGAACAAGTCCTACTTTTATGTATCACTCATAGGAAATACAGAGAACAGAGGAAGGTGTGAAAGACCCCCACAGGGACACAGCAAAATCTAAAATGTGACTAACTACACAGGACAAATAAACCTGCTCCTTAAATAGAAAAATAAATTGGAGAGAGGAGAGGGAGGAAGAGATTTAAACAAAGAGAGATTTCAGAAACATATCAGCCACTTACACTGTGTGAAACTTACTTGCATCCTGATATTCACTGGAAAATTGTAAAGTTGTTCTCTGACTGGCGATCTAATGATATTAAGAAATCACTGCTCATGTTTTAGGTATGATAATGATGTTCTATGCATTAAGAGGCTTACTTTTCAGATATAGCCAGAGTGTTTACAGATGCAATAGCAAGGCTTCCAGGATGTGCTCCACAGTAACATAGGAAGGAAGGAAGGAGGGAGGTGGGTGGGCTGGAGTCTAAGGAAACAGGGTCAGCCTGCCTTGCTGAATACACAGTAAATTTCTCAAAAGCATCATACAGGAATGACAACTTGTCTTGGATTTCAGCTAGTCCCTGGAAATCTCAGGGAGCCCACAATGGGGACAAGAGATTACAGATGAACAGCTACAACGGTAACCTATACCTCGGGGATTTCAGTGATTCCAAAAAAAAAAAAAAAACTCTCCCATTTTGCCCAAACTCGTAAATACGGTGTTAGAAAAATAACAATTAAAGGAAACTGACTACTTAACCATCTTCACAAAGATTACAAAAGGAGTTTTCTTGACTGATGTCTTCTTGTCCATTCCAAAGATACCAGAAGATATCTAGAAAATTCTGATCATAAGCAAAGGAATTTTCAAAACCCAACATGAAGTACAACCTAATCATATGTAAATTCAAGGAGGAATTCATTTCAAAACTTTACACTAATTTATTTTCTAAGTAATCTAAGATATTCAAGGTAATGCCTTGACAGTATGTTCCTACAAAGAAATGAAAATAAAAAATCTCTACTGATAAACCAGAAATAAGGAATTTCAGATAAATTTCAATCACCATGCTTGAATGTGATCTAAGTCAAATCTAATTATAACAATTTCCACTGTAGTAAAATGCCATATTAGATGGACAATACATGAACTCCTAATTGTTTAAAAATCATTTATAAAAAAAAAAAAATTTCTAAATCTAAATAGGAAAAACCTGATTTCTGGAATTTCATCAGACTTCTCATAATGGAGAAATCTCTATAACAATCCTGATACGTACTTCTCAAGGATACCCACCCTTTATTTATATTGCTCTAATTTTTAAAAAATTCCTGGGATTTGTTATACTATTTCTAGGCAGTGGTCCTGGTAGCAGTGACTGGAAATACACAGAATTGATCTGCCCACCCTTTTTCTGAGCCCTTTTTCACACATTTGAAGAATAAATACCATTCCTCCCCTTCCTTAGATAGTCTTCTTAAAATGTGAAAAATAATGTTAGCTAGGTTTTTTTTTTTTCAAATTACTATAGTCCCTCTAAAAATCATAAACATTTTTCTGTTATTTTTTTTCCTTTACTATCACATAGAATTAGTTTGGATTCAAATTCTTCTGGAAAGGGATATCCAATTATTATAAATTATATTCTTACAAATTAATATACAGAAATTGAGAATATACACTCAAGATGACATTTTATGATGATGTAATGCTCTTACCTTATTTTTAGTTGGTGAATTAACCTTTCTTTACACTCGGTAGAGTCACCTTCCATTGGCTTTTGCATCCTCAAGGCTTCAACTGGAATTCTTTTATGACAGGTCTTTTAGGAAACTGCCTTTCTTGTAATGTGTCTGCATTGATGGGAATGCCTGGACCAGCTTCTGTCACAGCATGGTAATATCTGTGTATCTTTTGGGTATACCCAAGGAGTCTTCACAAGGCTCTTCTAACCTGCCAGATTTCCATCCACGAGGCCTCTCTGGCATTCTCATGGGGATCTTCTGTTGGGGCTATTTTTAGTAGGATTCCTTAGATGTTTACTGATGCTCCTCAGAGGCTCTGGCTTCTCTCTGGGAGCACTACCAAGTTTCTTGTTGACTGCTGGTGATCTGATTGCACAATTTGTTGTGTAGTTTTTAAAAGGTTTAATATCGCTGTTGTCATTGGGGATTTTTGACTTCAGTGATGATCTCATCAGTTTCTTGCCTTTTGGGCTTACTAAGGGGAATCGGTTTTCTGCTTCACTGGTTCACCTGGTTATTGTAGTGGGTTCACACCATCTTTTATGCCGCCCAGGTCTGTCATGAGTTACAGGCTTATACTAGTGCAGTTCAGAGTCTTGGAAATATTGATGTTTTTCTTAACTGAAGTGTTTTTTTCTCTCTTTTTTTTGTACTTTTCTGATTCTCTAGGTGATCTGGAATCTCTGGGAATACTTTATTATGTCTCCATAGTCTTGGGAATATTCTTTTCTCCTGACTCACACGTGTTTTTCTCAGTTTTCATACTTTTTCTGAGATCTTGGAGCTCTAGGCTTACTATACGTGGTTTCAACCATCTCTTCACAGCTGCTAGGGTAGTATTAGATGGAATATGCTCAAAATTTGTTTACTGATGAGGCATGCTATCAAAAATTCTGTCTCTAGATTTTTGAGTTTCTTTAAAGATTAATTAATCCAAATGTGATTCTGATAGAAACCAAACTGGCATAGTATATACTGAACAGTAAAACAGCTCTTCCAACTTAAAATCTGCCAGGAAAAAAAAAATTAAAGATTCTCTGCACTGATTTAAATCTCAACTTCCTCCAAACATTTTCACAGTGGAAGCCACAGGTAAAATAATGTAACATGAAAACTAAAGTCTGTGTACTTGCCATGGTACTAGTATATATCGCAATGTCACGGATTGAAATATGTCCTCTGAAAAATGTGTGTATTAACTTGGTTAAGCCATGATTCCTAGTATTCTGTGTTTGTCCTCCATTTTGTGATTATAATTTTATATTAAAGAGGAGTAGGGTGGCATTGTAACACCCTTACCAGGTCATATCCCTGGTCCAATATAAAGGGAGTTACCCTGTGGTGTGGCCTGCACTACCTTTTAACTCTCATCATATAAAAGGAAAGGGAAGTAAGCAGAGATTTGGGGACCTTATACCACCAAGAAAGCAGTTTTGGAAGCAGAGCGCATCCTTTGAACCCGAGATTCCAGTGCTGAGATACTCCCAGTCTGAGGGAAGGCTGATGCATCCATCACAAGGACTTTCCCCCAGAGCTGACAGAGAATGCCTTCCCCTGGAGCTGGCACCCTGAACTAAGACTTCTAGCCTACTGGACTGTGAGAGAATAAACTTCTCTCTGTTAAACCGTCCACTTGTGGTATTTCTGTTACAGCAGCACTAGATGACTAAGACACATATTTAACTGAAAGTGGAATACAAGTGCCAACTATTGTTAATGACTCAACTATTAATGTTTTAAGGAAACCTTTTCACAAGACTTTGTTTCAAGAAACAGTTAAGCAGGGGTCAGAGCAAGATGCAGTATAAGCAGTCCATGCCTCAAATTCCCTACAACTATAATAAAACAAGAACATATTGGAACATTAAATACCCTCAGAATTCCAGACAACTGATGAAGGACTAGAGGACCAAAGGGAAGTCTGAATCAAGTAAAAGGTAACACACTAACTTCCAGAGAGCAGGGTTCACAGAGTATCTTCACCCCACGCTCCTCCCAGGCACAGCATGGCCAACTTGGGAGGGTGGAAGCCAGTACAGAGCACAGTGAGACTTGGGATTTTCAAACATTCAAGCACCATTTGGGGCCCCATAGACAGGCAAGCATAGGAAAGTGGTCCTAGGAAAGGGCACCTTGGCACACTGAAACCTTGGTGCCCTGCATTCCCGGAAGGGAACATCATGCAGCACAGAGTGAGACCAGGGCTCTACAGGCAGCCAGCCACCTGAGAGGGCACCGACAACAGTGAAGCTAGTGCACTCAGACCTAAGAAGGGACATGTCAAATGCGGGACCATGTGGTTCCTGGGAAGGAAGAGAGTGTGATATACAGCGAGACCTGGACTCTGTAGCTAGCCAGACAGCCATATGTATGGGTACCGGAGGCAGAGAAGACTACACACAAACCTAAAACTGGGTGTCTAAGGAAACTCTGTATCTCATTAAAGGGTTCCCTCCTATCCTGCCAGCATACAAGATGGAAAAAGCAAGCATAGTCCATGAAATACAAACAAAAAAACTACCTGGTTCACTCCCATTGAAGAGGGGAGGGGACACAAGTCCCCAGAACTGTTGAGTCAGTGCTGGAAAACTTGATAGCAAGAGTGAGTTTGATATTTGGAGAAGAGCAAGGAAATAAGGAGAAAGCGGGAAAATTGTATGATTTAGAAAAAGAGAAGATTGAGTCTTGGAATTAATTCAATAATATACTCATATGCCTCAAGTACAACAAAACACAAAAAAAGACATCCATGAACATGAGAGAAAATGTCTGAATTAAAAGAAAGCCATAAAAAAGCAAAAATAAGTTTTATGTAGGCCAGGTTAGTGTGAAAAATAGAGGACCTTCAAACAATGTTAAATATCCTCACAGAAAGTAAAGAACACACAGGAAACAAACTAATGAAAATCAGGAAAAAACAAACAAACAAGAAACTCAAAAGAAGAATACAGAAATCATTAAAAAAAAAAAAACACTGGAATTGAAATAAATACTTGAAATGGAAAATACAAGGGAAGGATTCAAATTATATTCAAGCAGACAGAAGGCAAAATAAGTGGACTAGAAGACAGGGTAAACTAAGCCTCAAGAGAAAGAAGAGAAAAAAAGCAACAAAAAGCGAACGAAGCCAAATGAATTGTGGGACTCAATTAAGGAAGCCAACATTAGGATTTTTGGATTTCCAGAATGATAGAGCTATAAAAATTTTCCAAGATATAATGGCAGAATATTTCCCAGACCTGAATGAGGAGTCAAGCCTGAAAATACACAAAGCCAGGTGAACTCCAAAAAGAAGGAATACAAAGAGGTCTACACAAAGATATATTTTTAATAAAATTTTTGAAAACCAAGGACAAGGAGAGAGTCCTGAAAGCAGCATGAGTAAAGTACAATATAACATATAATGGTCCTTGATAAGAATTAGTGTGGATTTCTCCTCAGAATCCCTGGAGGCCAGGAGGAAAATGACACCAAACTTGTTGCTATCTAGTTGATTCTGACTCACAGGGATCCTATAGGCCACAGTAGAACAGCCCCGTAGGATTTCCAAGGAGTGGATGGTGGATTTGAATTGCTGACCTCTTGATTAGCAGCCGGTCTCTTAAGCACTGCACCATCAGGGCTCCAGGAGCAATGGAATGACATATTTAAAGTAGTGAAAGAAAAGACTTATCAACCAAGAATTCTTTACTCAGCAAAGTTATCATTCAAAATTAGAATCAAATCAAGACATTGCCAAATAAACAAAGTTGTGGGAATTCATAACCACCATACCTTCTCTGAAAAAAAAAAAAAATTAACGGAGTTTTGAAGACAGAAAAAGAAGACTACACAGTTACTCTTCTGCATGTGGAAAAGTAGAAAAAAAAGAAAAAGAGATCTCCAATAAAGGTGATAAAACCAAAAAACCAAACCCAGTGCCGTGAAGTTGATTCTGACTCAGCGACCCTATATAGTATAGGCAAATATAAGGACCAGTTGTGTGTATTCTCACGGGGTAAACTTAATAGGGTCTCTATGAATCAAAATTGACTTGACAGCACACAACAACAAACTTAGCAGTTAAGTTCCACAAGCAACGCAACAACAAATGCATAAATAATAAGCACAGACTTATACTAACAAAGTATAATGATGTAGCCTGAATCGACTCAAAGGCACTGGTTTTTTTTGGGGGGGGTGTCATAACAGCAAAAATGGGGAGGGAAGACTTTGTTACCTGAAAAATCTTCAGGAACTTTTAGATTTTCCACAGAAGCTGTCCCTGCTGTTGTCGTACAGGGAGTGTTTCCATAGCCTGTACTGAACACATTTGGAACCTGGTCCATTGGCAGCTGTACATAAATAATAAATAAATAACAAAATTAACAAAACTCAGAACATAAAAGCACACATAATATTACGTTAAATAATAATATCATTAACGAGTAAAAGCCACTCATATTGTAACCTCATATCTGTGGAGTATGATTTCTTCTTTGTTTTTTCCTTATATCCTTATGTGTCTTTGAAAGTCCTGTTTTTCAACTTTAATGTGTGGTTTGCTAGTGCCTAGATAACTAAGAATTTCAGGTTTTTTTTTTTAAATCATAAAGGAACACATGTTTTAGCCATGCTACCTTTTTTTTTTTTTTTACCTTGTATGTGAAGACCAAGGTAGAGATGGCTGTCATTCCCACTCATTAGAGGAAAAAGAAAGAAAACAATAGCAGCAAGCAGGTTCTAATAGAGGAATTTCAGGGAGGAAGATGGAAGGAGCCTCCTGATGAGTGAGGGGCAAGAATGCTCTGGTCCCGATCAGAAGAAATATCTCCCGTGGCTATTTGATCCCCTTTGGTCTATACGGAAGGTGGGCTGCTCACTTCTAAAAAAAAAGAAACCACCCATCCCTCACCACTCCTTTTGGTGCAAAAAGAAAGCAGAGACTTCATAGGCCCTAGATGAAGGTGAGCTATGGAGCCAGACCTTTATACACATCTAAAAACAAGAGAGGACAACATAACCTAGGTATAGGTGATAAAAGGTTCTAAATAGCTGATGACATATAGTAGACGTGTTCGGTCATACAAGGTTCCTTTTCTTCACCCAACAATTAAAGACTTTAAAATAGTCTCAAAATTCTAAAGCAAAATGATACAAAAGTCCATATGGTTATGTTTTGGAGCCCTGGTGGCACAGTGAATAAGAGCTTAGCTGTTAACCAAAAGGTCAGCAGTTCAAATCCACCTTGGAAACCCTATGGTGCAGTTCTACTCTGCCCTATAGGGTCGGTATGAGTCAGAATCAACTCGATGGCAACAGGTTTTATGGTTTTCTTTTAAGATACACCCAAATTATCTTCAGTGGTGAATTTTTACTATAATTGCAAGGCCACTTATGTGTCCCTGTATGAGTGGCTGTCAGGGGACCTAACGAAGCTTTGCTATTCAGTGGAAAGGCTCCATGGCCTATCTGTGCCTGGGCTGTATTACAACCATAGTTAACAACATAGATTTTTATTGTCCAGCGTCCAAATGGATGAGCTTTCCTTTAGACTTTTTTGTAATTTATTTATTTTGTCAAAAAATGACTTAATTGAAACCCTGTTTGTGTCAGGAGTTTGGAAAGACCCTGTACCAAGTATGTACACATGAAATATGAGTGAAAATACAGGAAAATTTACCTTAACGGTCTTCTTTAGAATAGACGGAAGCTGGGTCCCAAGAAATTTGTTTTTCTTAGGTGTTTCTCCTCTTCTCAGAGGCATGTTTGATGGCATTTGTTTATCAAATACTTCTGGTCTAAGGGTGCCACCAAAGGAGACCCTCTTTCTTTGTAAAGGTATTTGTTCTTTCTTCTTTTCTTCTTAAATAATAAGGAAAAAAAAAAGCATGGAAAATGCAATGAAAAAAACAAATCCATACTTGTTGGTAGATGATGTCTGGTCGATTTTAACTCACAGTGACACCATGTGAGAGAGTATAACTGCTCCATAGGGTTTTCATGGCTGTAATTTTTATTTACAGAAGCAGATTGCCAGGTCTTTGTCCACAGAGCCAAGGTGGGTTTGAATCACCAACCTTTTGGTTAGCAGACAAGTGCTTAACCGTTAGCACCACCAGGGCTCCTTTAATTTATAGCAATTACAATTATAAACTTATAATTTATACCAAATTACTATTAATTATTGGTAGCACAATATGGTGGATGTCATTAATGTCACTGAATTGTATGTACTTAGAAATGGTTAAAATGATGAGCTTTTTGTTACTTGTTTACACAATAAAAATTTTAAAATAAGTACCAAAACAATTTTTATCATGATTACTTACCAAAAAAATCATGTATATAGTACTAATTAAAACATTACAAAAATTATAAAATACTATTTATAACTATTCTATTTAAAATTTATTAAAACCTAAAATCGACAGCACAGCTTCACTCTTTAGTAATGTTGACGAAGGTAAAACTGCTTCAAGCGTTCACGAGGGATCTGAGGACAAACTACTAAGAGTTCAATTCCAACTGGACAGGACAATGATTTTGTGCAGAATACCAAAACATCCTAGCTAGACTTTTTTTTTTTTTTTTTTTAGACATAGCTTAATAAACTGATTAATCCAAAGCAGTGGTTTTCACCTTGGAGGAAGGAGGAGGATGAAGATGCCTGCTTTAGCAGTGACCTCAGAGAGATTTTGAAAAAGACATGTATTTGGGCCTCACCCCAATCCTCTCTAACCAAACCCAAAAAACCAAACCCTTTGCCATTGAATCGATTCCAACTCGTAGCAATCCTGTCTATAGGACAGAGTAGAAAATGCCCCATATTGTTTCCAATGCAGAAATCTTTATGTAAAGAAAGACTGCCATATCTTTTTCCTGAGGAGCAGCTGATGGGTTCAAATGATTGATATTTTGATGAGTAGCCAACTCCTTTATCCACTGGGCAAGCAGGGCTCCTTCGGGCCTGAGAATTTATGACCTGTGAAAAGTCCTCCAGATGAATCTGACAGGCACCTCCCACAACTTCAGCCCCACCACATGATCCGTGTGAAGGACTGGTCAGCATAAATCCCTTGTCTAAGTGATGCTTCCCCTTTGTAGACTACTAGGAAAACTTTGACTGACATGTACTTGTTTATCTGATAGACAAACACATGTCTCCCATATACTAGCCCTCTGGGGAGCCAGAGGACTTTATACTGGGATCATTGCACCAGGATCACTGGAGATCTTTCCTTTCTAAAAGCTGTTGCTGTTGTTAGGTGCCAATCTAGAAAGTTTCGACTCAGCAACCTGGTGTATTACAGTAGGAAACACTGTCGGGTACTGCTCCACACTCACATCCTTGTTTATGCTTGAGCCCATTGTTACTATCCCTGATAAATACAGCAGATGTCAAGGAGCTACCAAGCCTACTGTCAAAGTCATATCACTGCCACTTATTGTGTGACCTTGTCAGTGTCCCCATTTGTAACATGGAGATAAATGCATTACCTACCACATGATAATTCCTATTGCACTAAGGATCAAAAAGTTTCAAGTCGTAAAGCATGTGGAAGAGTGCCTAGCACACAGTTACCACTGTGTAAGTCTTATGTCCTATTTTAATTGAAAGTATCCATGGTATACCATACTAATTCACTGTTTTACAAGAAACTGTTTGTAGGGTAGCCTGAGAATACAATGTAAAAAACATGAGAGCCACACATAAATTCACAGATTCCCAAGGATTTCTTTTGACTTGATCCCTAGGATTAAACTCCCATGATAAGGTTGCTTTGTAGTTCATATCCCCTTTTAAAAGCAATTACTATATTTTTAAGAAAATAACACCCACGGTCTATATTTGTCTGCCAACCTCTCCCTACCCTGCAATGTATTTTCATAAGCACATTATGCTAATTTTTTTCAGCAACGTGGAAAAAATGGCATATCAGGGCTTCTGAAAATACCTCCCAAGAGGAGGGAGCCTTTGGCAAAGAAATATAGAAGACATTTGTTATTTGCATAAAATATTGCAGTCTCCTTTCTGCTTTGGTGTAGATGAAAGAGAGCCCTGGTAGCCTAGTGGCTAAGAGCTCAGCTGCTAACCAAAAAGGTTCGAAGTCCGAATAGACAAGCAGCTCCTTGGAGACCCTATAGAACAGTTCTACACTGTCTTACAGGGTCTCTATGAGTCAGAATTGAATCGACGGCAAAGGGTCATAGGAGATGGAAAGGTGGCACAGTGGTTAAGTGCTTGGCTGCTAACTGAATGGTCAGTGGTTCAAACACCCCATCAGCTCTGTGGGAGAAAGATGTCAGAGTCTGCTTCTGTAAAAAATGTACAGCCTTGGAAACCCTATGGAGCAGTTCTCCTCTTTCTTATAGGGTCACTATGAGTGAGAATTGATTCAAGAGCAATGGTTGTTTTTTATTTATTTATTTTTTTATCTCCCTGGATATTCATTCCCTCCTATTTACTTCCCTAACCACCTGCACTTCCTCTGTGACACCTGCTTATAATTATCTAGGTCTTCACTAATAATCTATCACTGTAGACAAGAATCATGTACCGTTGATGCCTAGTAGAGTGTCTACCACGCAGCAAATCAGTACTGAATGAATTAAGGTATTTTATTAATTCACGTCTATTTTTTTTAATATATATATAAGTTAGATGTGTAAAATTTTGGGAAAAATACATTTAAGGTGAAGTAAACTTACCAATGCCTGATGAAGAATCATAAGAGCTGCTAACATCAGCTACACTGATAATAGGAGATCCCAAGCTCATTGCAGACTTCTGCAGAGAAGCACTGTTAACTTTTTGATCAATATTTGTTAGTAATTTCCTTATGAAATCTTCTTGGTGCAGTGGAACTTTTGTATCAGTAGGACTGTTCTCTTCAGACAGTTCTTCTGGAGAGTTTGCAGGCACAAGTAAACTCCGTGGCTCCTGAGAATTGGCAAAATAAGAACAGCGATATAAATTTCTTCCAAATACAGAAAGTTATAATTATGAAAATGTTCTTGCTTTTGATTATATTCTTTACCAAACTGCTCCTATTGACTTTTAGAAACTTCACTTGAGAAATAATACAAGCATTTATTAGCTGACTTTAAATATTCAATGGTGTAATGAAAAACAAACTTGAGGATTAAAATTATTTAAATAAAACCTCAAAGATTTTCATAACTTCCTTAAATATGTCTTCCAATATATGAAAGAAGCAAAGCTAAAATTAATCATCACCAACAGTAATTATCTTTTCACCCAGCATAGGCACAGAATTAGAACTTAATAATCAGGGTTATCAGTAACTGTCTATAGGACCCATAAGTTTAGGTCCATTTAGTGTGTGTATATATGAAAGTGCAGAAGTGAAACCAAAACCAAAAAAAAAAAAAAAACTCTCCCATCAATTCCGACTCATAGCAGCAACCCTGTAGCTGACTGCAGGTCGTAAATCTCTATGTAAGCAAACTGCCGCAGCTTTCTCCCACAGAGCCTCTGGTGGTTTTGAACCACCAGCCTTTTGTTTAGCAGTCGAATGCCT
Organism: Loxodonta africana; assembly: GCF_030014295.1. Classification (NCBI taxonomy): domain Eukaryota; kingdom Metazoa; phylum Chordata; class Mammalia; order Proboscidea; family Elephantidae; genus Loxodonta; species Loxodonta africana. The sequence goes on from NC_087357.1 coordinate 750,882, forward strand.
TAACCACTGTGCAACCAGGGCTTCTTCCCAGAAGTGAATGCAAGAGTGAAAACTGTGTATCCCCAGGCACTGCAATCGTGGACCATATGAGTCAGATTCAGGAACATTACCTGGCACACCCCATAAATAGTACCTTCACATTTTTGCATATGTAAATTTTGAGGGGGGTTAGACGGAGCAACTAAAGGATATCCTAAAAAACATGTTAAAATCTAATGGGGTTTCAAAGGAGGAAAATTATATCATCTGAATTATTACAGAGGGCAATTCAAAAATCTACCAAAGCAAATAATTTAATGTATTTCTTTATCCAATTTCAAATTTTTTGGCTTCTCAAACTATCAATGTGAGTGAGCAGTATTTTATTTCCAATATGAAGAGAACTAATAATTTTCCAATAAATACATATGAGTTGCCAAAAATTTAAAAGGAGGCAATAGAAGCCCATTTTTATTATTATACTCAATTGCCAAATAATTACTCTGTCAATTTGCTATAATACTGTCTCAGTACTCACTTGTAATACTTATTTTATAGCACACCAGTAACAAAGAGTTCATCCACACCAGCTGGTGGCACTTCTACCCACAATTCAGCTAAATTTTGGGTTTGTTTCTGTTCTTGATTATCTAGCGCTGCTACAGCAGAAATACAAAAAGTGGATGGCTTTAACAAACAGAAATTTATTCTCTCACAGTCTAGGAGGCTACAAGTCCATATTCAGGGTGCCAGCTCCAGGGGAAGGCTTTATCTCTGTTTGCTCTTAGACAAGGACCTTGTCATCAATCTTCCCAGGTCGAGGAGCTGGGACCCTGGGTCCAAAGGAGCTTTTGTTGCTCGGTGGTATGAGGACCTTCCGTCTCTTTGCTTTGCTTGCTTCTCTCTTTTATATCTCAAAAGAGATTGACTTAAGACACAACTTATCTTGTGGATTTTGTCCTGTTGCATTAACTTAACTGTTGATAATCCAAGCTCGGTAATATCATAACAAAAACCCGTTGCCGTCGAGTTGATTCTGACTCATAGTGACCCTGTAGGACAGAGTAGGGTTTCCAAGGAGTACCTGGTGAACTCAAACTGCTGACATTTTGCTAAACAGCCCAACTTTTAAACACAATGCCACAAGGGTTTCCAGTAACATCATAGACGTAGGACTTAAAACACACAGAAAAATCACAGCAGATGTCAAAATGGTGAACAATCATATAATACTGGGAATCATGGCCTTGCCAAGCTGACACACATTTTTTTTTAAATAATTTTTATTGTGCTTTAAGTGAAAGTTTACAAATGAAGTCAGTCTCTCACATATAAACTTATATACACCTTAGTACATACTCCCACTTACTCTCCCCCTAATGAGTCAGCTTACTCCCTCCTTCCAGTCTCTCCTTTAGTGAACTTTTTGCCGGTTTCTAACCCCCTCTACCTTCCCATTTCCCCACCACACAGGAGATGCCAACATAGACTCAAGTGTCCACCTGATGCAAGTAGCTCACTCCTCATCAGCATCTCTCTCCAACCCATTGTCCAGTCCAATCCATGTCTGCTGAGTTGACTTCGGGAATGGTTCCTGTCCTGGCCCAACAGAAGGTTTGCGGACCATGACTGCCGAGATTCTTCTAGTCTTGGTCAGACCATTAAATCCGGTCTTTTTATAAGAATTTGGGGTCTGCATCCCACTGTTCTACTGCTCCCTCAGGGGTTCTCTGTTGTGCTCCCTGTCAGGGCAGTCTGCGGTTGTGGCTGGGCACCATCTAGTCCTTCTGGTCTCAGGATGATGTAAGTCTCTAGTTCATGTGGCCCTTTCTGTCTCTTGGGCTCATAATTACCTTGTGACCTTAGCGTTCTTCATTCTCCTTTGATCCAGGTGGGTTGAGATTCATTGATGCATCTTAGATGGCCACTTGTTAGCGTTTAAGACCCCAGACGCCACACTTCAAACTGGGATGCAGAATGTTTTCTTAATAGAATTTATTTTGCCAATTGACTTAGAAGTCCCCTGAAGCCATAGTCCCCAAACCCCCACCCTTCCTCCGCTGACCTTCAAGAGCGCATTTAGTTTATTTAGGACACTTCTTTGCTTTTGGTCCAGTCCAGTTGCACTGACCTTCTCTGTATTGAGTGTTGTCCTTCCCTTCACCTAAAGTAGTTCTAATCTACTATCTAATCTGTAAATAACCCTCTCCCACTCTCCCTCCCTGCCCCCTCTCATAACCACAAAAGAATGTGTTCTTCTCAGTTTAAACTATTTCTCAAGATCTTGTAATACTGGTCTTATACAATATTTGTCCTTTTGCATCTGACTAATTTCACTCAGCATAATGCCTTCCAGGTTCCTCCATGTTATGAAATGTTTCATAGATTCGTCACCGTTCTTTATCGACGCGTAGTATTCCGTTGTGTGAATATACCATGATTTATTTATCCATTCATCCACTGATGGACACCTTGGTTGCTTCCAGCTTTTTGCTAAACAGTGCTGCAATAAACATGGGTGTGCATATATCTCTTTGTGTGAAGGCTCTTATTTCTCTAGGGTATATTCCGAGGAGTGGGATTTCTGGGTTGTATGGTAGTTCTATTTCTAACTTTTTAAGAAAACGCCAGATATATTTCCAAAGTGGTTGTACCATTTGACATTCCCACCAGCAGTGCATAAGAGTTCAATCTCTCCACAGCCTCTCCAACATTTATTATTTTGTGTTTTTTGGATTAATGCCAGCCTTGTTGGTGTGAGATGGAATCTCATCGTAGTTTTAATTTGCATTTCTCTAATGGCTAATAATTGACAGCATTTTCTCATGTATCTATTAGCCGCCTGAATATCCTCTTTAGTGAAGTGTGTGTTCATATCCTTTGCCCAATTTTTAATTGGGTTGTTTGTCTTTTTGTGGTTGAGTTTTGACAGAATCATATAGATTTTAGAGATCAGGCGCTGGTCGGAGAGGTCACAGCTGAAAATTCTTTCCCAATCTGTAGGTGGTCTTTTTACTCTTTTGGTGAAGTCTTTAGCTGAGCATAGGTGTTTGATTTTTAGGAGCTCCCGGGAATCTGGTTTCTCTTCGACATTTTTAGTAATGTTTTGTATTCTGTTTATGCCTTGTGTTAGGGCTCCTAATGTTGTCCCTATATTTTCTTCCATCATCTGTATCGTTTTAGTCTTTATGTTTAGGTCTTTGATCCACTGGGAGTTAGTTTTTGTGCATGGTGTGAGGTATGGGTCCTGTTTCATTTTTTTGCAAATGGATATCCAGTTATGCCAGCACCATTTGTTAAAAAGACTATTTTCTCCGCAATTAACTGACACTGGGCCTTTGTCAAATATCAGCTGCTCATATGTGGATGGATTTATTTCTGGGTTCTCAGTTCTGTTCCATTGCTCTATATGCCTGTTGTTGTACCAGTACCAGGCTGTTTTGACTACTGTGGCTGTATAATAGGTTCTAAAATCAGGTAGAGTGAGGCCTCCCACTTTCTTCTTCTTTTTCAGTAATGCTTTACTTATCCAGGGCTTCTTTCCCTTCCATATGAAGTTGGTGATTTGCTTCTCCATCACTTTAAAAAATGTCATTGGAATTTGGATCGGAAGTGCATTGTATATATAGATGGCTTTTGGTAGAATAGACATTTTTACTATGTTAAGTCTTCCTATCCATGAGCAAAGTATGTTTTTCCACTTATGTAAGTCCCTTTCAGTTTCTTGCACTAGTACTTTGTAGTTTTCTTTGTATAGGTCTTTTACATCTTTGGTAAGATTTACTCCTAAGTATTTTATCTTCTTGGGGGCTATTGTGAATGGTATTGATTAGGTGATTTCCTCTTTGATGTTCTTTTTGTTGATGTAGAGGAATCCAAGTGATTTTTGTATGTTTATCTTGTAACCTGAAACTCTGCCAAACTCTTCTATTAGTTTCAGTAGTTTTCTTGAGGATTCCTTAGGGTTTTCTGTGTATAAGATTATGTCATCTGCAAATAGAGATAATTTTACTTCTTCCTTGCCAATCTGGATGCCCTTTATTTCTTTGTCTAGCCTAATTGCTCTGGCTAGCTAAGACCTCCAGCACAATGTTGAATAAGAGCGGTGATAAAGGGCATCCTTGTTTGGTTCCCGTTCTCAAGGGAAATGCTTTCAGGCTCTCTCCATTTAGAATTATGTTGGCTGTTGGCTTTGTATAAATGCCCTTTATCATGTTGAGGAATTTTCCTTCAATTCCTATTTTGCTGAGAGTTTTTATCATGAATGGGTGTTGGACTTTGTCAATTGATAAAATCATGTGGTTTTTGTCTTTTGTTTTATTTATATGGTGGATTACATGAATGGTTTTTCTAATATTGAACCAACCTTGCATAAAAAAAAAAAACATAGCTGGTATAAATCCCACTTGTTCGTGGTGGATTAATTTTTTGATATGTTGTTGAATTCTATTGGCTAGAATTTTGTTAAGGATTTTTGCTTCTATCTTCATGAGGGATATAGGTCTGTAATTTTCTTTTTTTGTGGTATCTTTACCTGGTCTTGGTATCAGGGATATGCTGGCTTCATAGAATGAGTTAGGTAGTATTCCGTCCTTTTCTATGCTTTGAAATACATTTAGTAGTAGTGGTGTTAACTCTTCTCTGAAAGTTTGGTAGAACTCTGCAGTGAAGCTGTCCAGGCCAGGGCTTTTTTTTGTTGGGAGTTTTTTGATTACCTTTTCAATCTTTTTTTTTATGGGTCTCTCTCTCTCTCTATATATATATATATTTTATATAGTTGTTCTACTTCTGATTGTGTTATTTTAGGTCGGTAATATTTTTCTAGGATTTCATCCATTTCTTCTACGTTTTCAAATTTGTTAGAGTACAATTTTTCATAATAATCTGATATGTTTCTTTTAATTTCAGTTGGGTCTGTTATGATATGGCCCATCTCATTTCTGATTCCGGTTATTTGTTTCCTTTCCTGTATTTCTTTAGTCAGTCTGGCCAATCGTTTATCAATTTTGTTAATTTTTTCAAAGAACCAGCTTTTGGCTTTATTAATTCTTTCAATTGTTTTTCTGTTCTCTAATTCATTTAGTTCATTTAGTTCAGCTCTAATTTTTATTATTTGTTTTCTTCTGGTGCCTGATGGATTCTTTTGTTGCTCCCTTTCTATTTGTTCAAGTTGTAGGGACAGTTCTCTGGTTTTGGGTTTTCATTATGTATGTGTGCATTTATCGATATAAATTGACCTCTGAGCACTGCTTTTGGTGACTGACACACATTTTTGAGGAACAGAGTTCAATTCATAATATTCCACCCATTGGTCCCCCAAAATTCATTTCCTTGCCACATGGAAAACACATTCACCCCATCATATCATAACAAAGGTCTTAAATCAAGTCCACATCCAAAATCCAAAATATTTCTCTTCATCTGTGAAATCTAGTTTACTAGTTATCTGCTGCCAAAGTACAATTGTGGAACAGGCTCAAGCTAGGCATTTCCATTACACATGAGAGAAATTGGAGGTAAAGAAAAGATAACAGGCACCAAGCAAGTCAGCTGAATCCATTACTTTAGCCTTGAAAATAATCTAGGCTTGAAAGTAATCCTCTGTTTTCTGATCCATTTAAACATTAGCCCTGCCCTCCAGACTCTGGTATTGACCACACTCTCTGGGCTCTGGGCTTCAGCTTCACCTTCCGGGCCCAGTGAAAAGGCAACACCGCTCCCTTGCATGTGGGCAGCCCCATTCTCCTAGTCCATCTGAGCGATGACTCCACTCTTTGAGACCCCAGAAGTCATGTCTCTAAACTTTGAGACTGAGGCAGTTCTGCTTCCTGTGTTCCCCGTCTCTTCAGCTTCTGCTTACTGGTTCCTTGGCCTCTTTGCCCCTCTGGCTTCACTGCTTGTATGTGCCCTGTTTGGGCCAGTGTTTCCAAGCTCTTTAGCTCCACCGTTAAGTGCCTGGAGGCACCCCACTCCACCAGAAAACTTTTGCGAGGAGGCACACAGCTCTCTTGGCCCTTGGGCTGTCAAGTCTAGCTCCACCAATAAGTGCTCATAGGCACCCCAGTCCACCAGGAATCTTCCTGTGCAAAGGCACTATGCTCTCTTGCTCCATGTGTCAGCTCCAGTGCTGTCTTGCGCCGGTCTCCAGGTACTGCTAATGCCATTTCTCTGCTGCTGCTTCTGTGCTGTCTCCAGTGTAATGGCCCTCCTCACTTCCTTCTGGGTCCTCACATAATTTTCTTTGATGTCCATAATTTTACCAACAGTCTCTTCAAGGCAATCTAGGCTTTTAATTTTAGGCACTTTAAAACTCTTCCAGCCTCTCCCCATTCACTTTTCAAAACTGCTTCCACATTTTGGTATTTGTTAGAGCAGCACCCCACTTTCTTAGTACCAAATTCTGTCTTGATTCTCTAGTAGTGTTATAACAGATATACCGCAAGTGGATGGCTTTAACAAAGAGAAATTTATTCTCTCAAATCTAGGAGGCTAGAAATCTGAATTCAGTGTGTCAACTCCAGGGGAAGGCTTTCTCTCTGTTGGCCTTGGGGAAGGTCCTTGTCATCAATACAGAGATGCACTATTCTCCTTGTTCTTTTTTCTTGATGGTATACAGTCCCCCTGTATCTCTGCTCTCTTTAAAATCTCAAAAGAGATTGATTTAGGACATAATCTAATCTCGTAGATTGAGTCCTGCCCCATTAACATAACTAATGCTAATCAGAACTCATTAATATCATAGAGGTAGGATTTACAACACATAGGAAAATCACTTCACATGACTAGATGGCAGACAATCACACAATACTGGGAATGAAGGCCTAGACAATTTGATACACATTTCTGGGGGATACAGTTGAATATATAACAGTTTCCTTATACGTACAAATAAGGAAAGATGGTGGGCAGTGTTTGCTATTCCTCAAAAACTACCTTTGTCCCACAGAAGCTGATGAGCAGCAGTCTCATCATTAAGGTTATGCCTTAGGTAAGAAGCAATACTTATCAACAGTGGAGACCTTGAAATTAAAGTTCCTATTGCTAACATCCCCCAACGTGTCTGTCAGTTTGTTGTACTGTGGGGCCTGCATGGTGCTGTGTTGCTGGAAGCTCTGCCATTGGTATTCAGATATGAGCAGGGTCAGTCATAGGAGACAGGTTTCAGCTGAGTTTCCAGACTAAGACAGACTAGGAAGAAGGACCCAGAAGTCTACTTCTGAAAAGATTTAGCCAGTGAAAAACTTATGAATAGCAGCGGAACATTGTTTGATATAGTGCCAGAAGATGGGCCCCTCAGGTTGGATGTCACTCAAAAGACGACTGGGAAAGACCTGCCTCCTCACAGTAGAGTCGACCTTAATGACGTGGATGGAGTCAAGCTTTAGGGATCTTCATTTGCTGCTGGGGTATGACTCAAAATGAGAAGGGGCAGTTGCAAACATCCATTAATAATTGGAACGTGGAATGTATGAAGTATGAATCTAGGAAAATTGGAAGCCATCAAAAATGAAAAGGAACACATAACCATCGATATCCTAGGCATTAGTGAGCTGAAATGGGCTAGTACTGGCTATTTTGAATCCGACGAACAACTGGTTTACTATGCCAGGAATGACAGCTTGAAGACGAATGGCACTGCATTCATCATCAAAAAAAAATTTCAAGATCTATGCTGAAGTACTACACTGTCAGTCATAGGATAATATCCATATGCTTATAAGGAAGGCCAGTTAATATGACTGTTATTCAAATTTACACACTAACCACTAAGGCCAAAGATGAAGAAATTGAAGATTTTCACCAACTTCTGCAGTCTGAAATTGATCCAACATGCAATCAGGATGCATTGATAATTATTGGAGATTGGAACGCGAAACTTGGAAACAAAGAAGGATCGGTAGTGGGTGATAGAAATAATGCATGGGATTGCATGATAGAATTTTTCAAGAATGACTTCCTCATGGCAAGTACCTTTCTTCACCAACATAAAAGGTGGCTAAGAAAAAAAAAATTTTTTTTTAATACACGTGGACCCCCTCGTATGGGATAGACAGGAATCAAATTGACTACATATGTGGGAAGAGACGATGTAAAAGCTCAATATCATCAGACAGAAGAAGGCCAGGGGCCAAGTGTGAATCAGATTATCAATTGCTCATATGCAACTTCAAGTTGAAACTGAAGAAAATTAGAACAAGTCGATGAGAGCCAATGTACAAGCTTGAGCATATCTCACTTGAATTTAGAGACCGTCTCAAAAATAGATTTGACAAGTTGAACAGTAATGATTGAAGACCAGATGAGTTGTGGAATGACATGGAGGACATCATACATCAAGAAAGCAAAAGGTCATTAAAAAGACAGGAAAGAAAGAAAAGACCTAAAGGAATGTCAGAAGAGACTCTGAAACTTGTTTTGGAACACCGAGTAGCTAAAGAGAAAGGAAGAAATGATGAAGTAAAAGACTTGAAGAGAAGATTTCAAAGGGTGGCTCCAGAAGAAAACTAAAGTATTATGATGACATGTGCAAAGACCTGGAGATGGAAAACCAAAAGAGCAGAACAACACACTCAGCATATCTCAAACTGAAAGAACTGAAGTCAAAATTCAGCCTCGATTTGCAATATTAATGGATTCTATGGGGGAAAATATTAAACGATGCAGGAAGCATCAAAAGAAAATGGAAGGATTACACAGAGTCACTATACCAAGAAGAATTGGTCAACATTAAACCATTCCAGAAGGAACCATATGAGCAGGAACCAGGAAGAAGTCCAAGTGGCACTGAAGGCATTGGCAGAAAACAAGGCTTTAGGAATTGATGGAATACCAACTGAGATATTTCAACAAATGGACACAGCACTGGAAGTGCTCACTCATCTATGCCAAGAAATTTGGAAGATAGCTACCTGGCCAACCAACTGAAAGAGATCTATATTTATGCCTATTCCCAAGAAAGGTGATCCAACTGAATGTGGAAAATATCAAACACTATCATTAATATCACGCGCAAGTAAATTTTTGCTGAAGATCATTCAAAAGTGGCTGCAGCAGTATATTGACAGGTAACTGCCAGAAATACAAGCTGGATTCAGAAGAGCACACAGAACCAGGGATATCACTGCTGATGTCAGATGGATCCTGGCTGAAAGCAGAGAATACCAGAAAGATGTTTACCTGTGTTTTATTGGCTATGCAAAGGCACTCAACTGTGTGGATTATAACAAATTATGGATAACATTGTGAAGAATGGAAATTTCAGAACACTTAATTGTGTTGATGCGGATCCTGTACATAGATCAAGAGGCAGTCGTTCGAACAGAATAAGGGAATACTTTGTGGCTTAAAGTCAGGAAAGGTGTGTGTCAGGGTTGTATGATTTCACCATACCTATTCAATCTGTATGTTGAACAAATAATCCAAGAAACTGGACCATATGAACAAGAACGGGGCATCAAGATTAGAGGAAGACTCATTAACAACCTGCATTATGCAGATGACACAAACTTGCTTGCTGAAAATGAAGATGACTTAGAGCACTTATTGATGAAGATCAAAGACCACAGCCTTCAGTATGGATTACACCTCCACATAAAGAAAACAAAAATCTTCAAAACTGGACCAGTAAGCAACATCATGATAAACGGGGAGAAGATTGAATTTGTAAATAATTTCATTTTACTTGTATTCACAATCAACACCCATGCAAGCAACAGTCAGGAAATCAAAAGACGCACTGCACTGGGCAAATCTGCTGCAAAAGATCTCTTTCAAGTGTAGAAAAGCAAAGATGTCACCTTGAAGACTAAGGTGCACCTGATCCAAGCCATGGCATTTCCAATCACCTCCTAAAGATGTGAAAGCTGGATGATGAATAAGGAAAAAACATAAGAAAAATTGATGCCTTTGCATTGTGGTGTTGGAAAAGAATATTAAATATACCATGGACTGCCAAAAGAACGAACAAATCTGTCTTGGAAAAAGTATAACCAGAATGCTCCTTAGAAGCAAGGATGGCGAGACTACATCTCACATACTTTGGATGTGTTGTCAGAAGGGATTAGTCCCTGGAGAAGGAAATCATGCTTCGTGAAGTAGAGGGTCAGCGAAAAAGAGGAAGACTCTCAATGAGAAGGATTGACACAGTGGCTGCAACAATGGGCTTAAGCATAACAACAATTGTGAGGATGGTGCAGGACTGGGCAATGTTTCCTTCTGTTGTATACAGCGTCGCATTGAGTCAGAACTGACTCAATGGCACCTAACAATAACAACATTGCTCATATCAGGTGCGCCTATGATATGTCTCCTAAGTCAGTTGATTCTTACTGGGTCATAATGAACTAGCTGGGAAGCTTCCTAAAATGTGAAAAATAGAAATTACCAGGAATAATCCTAAACATACAAAATCAGAACATTGCAAGGATTGGCCAAGAATTGTGTTTTAATAAAACGCACCACTTAGAATACCTGTTCTCCAATGATACACTCAAGTAATGAAAGAGTGTCTCACTTGGGAAAGGATAGTATTACTCCTCCAGTTTCACAGGACATCTATCAATCAAAACTGGCAAGCATCTTAGACACTCAGAATTTTCATAATGTGATTGACTTCAGACACACAAAGATGGATGGGGGCAACGACTGGGAGACAAAAGGAGTCACAAAATAAGATAAAAAAAAACTTCAGAAATTTGAGTCTTATGTTTTGAGGTTGTTGCAAGCAATAATATCAGCGGATCCTCTAGGAGTCTTTTACACCAAAAGTGTAAGGCTGACTCGTACTCTTATTCTGAATAATAAATATGTATTTATTACTCAAAATAAATATATAGATAAGGAGCCCTGGTAGTGCAGTGGTTAAGCACTGGGCTGGTGTCATGCATTGAATTACATCACCCCAAAAAGGTGTGTATCAATTTCGCTGGGGCATGATTCCCAGTATTGTGTGTTTGTCCTCCATTTTGTGACTGTAATTTTCTGTTAAAGAGGATTAGGTTGGGACTGTAACACCCTAACTAAGGTCACATCCCTGATTCAATGTAAAGGCAGTTTTCCTGGGGTGTGGCCTGTACCACCTTTATTTTACAAGAGATGAAAGGGAAGCAAGCAGAGAGTTAGGGATCTCATACCACCAAGAAAGCAGTGCCAGGAGAAGAGCTGGTCCTTTGGACGCGGGGTCCCTGCACAAAGAAGCTCTTAGTCTCGGGGAAGGAAGGATGATAAGGCCAACAGACAGAAAGCCTTCTCCTGGAACCCACACCCTGAATTTATACTTTTAGCCTACTTTACTGTGAGAAAATAAACTTCTCTTTGTTAAAGGTATCCACTTGTGGTATTTCTGTTAAAGCAGCACTAGATAACTAAGACAGCTAGTAACCAAAAGCTCGGCAGTTTGAACCCACCAGCTGCTGCTCGAGAGGAAGATGTAGCAGTCTGCTTCTGTAAAGATTACTGCCTCGGAAAACCTATGAGGAGTTCTACTCTGTCCTATGGGATTGCTATGAGTCAGAATCGACACGATGGCAACAGGGTTTTTTTGTTTGTTTGTTTGTTTCTTTGGTCTTATAGTTTTAGATTATTTTAATATGCTTAAGTTCAATTTGATTTTAATACCATAGTCATATTCTCATATTATAACCAATGAGCCAACTCCCTGTCACTGACTTAGAGTGAGAAATCTTTCCTTAAAGTACATATAAAGGATTTTATATCGTCATGCAAAGGAATCAAAGTCCAAACCTTGATGATCTTTTCCATCACCTCTTTACATTTTTGTTCCAGATATTCAGTTGTGTTGCTTCCTCCAGGAACATGTCCACATTCAAACCTGGAGTGCAAAGAATGACAGACTGAGCCTCAGATGAAAATGTTATGTCCTGTGGTTAAAATTTCCATATCTGGTTAGTGTCAAGGTCAAGGAACAAACTTAAGACTTTGTTCCAGATATTACCTTGTTGATGGAAGCAAATGTAGTTAGTGTGTTTACAATAAACACTTAGATCTACATTGCCTGATGTCTCTTTTGGAACACCCTTGTCAGAGGATGGGGACCTGGAGTAATCTCTGAACACTGATTAGACTGGGTATGATTCAACAATATCCTCGGCACCATCAGTGGGTGAATCTAGTAGAGATTAAGAGCAACTATAATCGTGTTACTTCTAGTTTGGAAGGTAAACTAGCAAGACTGGTGGCTACTGTAAAGGGGGGGAAAAAGGATGTGGTCAAGGAGGTCAGCAGGAGGCAACTGATCCAGAATCCTAAGTCATGGAAAAGAGATGGGATTTTACTCTAAGTGAGATGGGAAGCAATGAGAGGTATAGGAATCATGTGACTTGCATTTAGAAGGATAATTCTGGTTGTGTGGGCAGAAGCACAGAAACAATTCTAAGGAGCTTGGAGATGGAGATACCTGTTTGAGGGTAGAAATGTAGGAGATGAATGGTGGTCTATTTCCAGACATACTTTGAGGTAGAGCCTTTAGCACTTCGTGAAAAATGTTACATATGAGACAAGAAGAGAATGGCTTTATGGGTTTTAAATAAAAATTGAATTGCCCTTTTGCTGATATGGGGAACATTGCAGGAGACAGAAGATATCAGGACTTTGGTTTTTGACTACATATTTTGCATGCCCCTTAGTCATCTTGATGTAATATTGGAGATGGCGGTTGAAGTTCAGAGTGCTGCTGAGAGACTGAGATCACATGAGAAAAGACTGTGAAAGAAAGCAGAAGAGATGCAAGAACGGAGCTTTGAAGCACTAAAAGAAGGAAACAGCTAGGGAGTAGCCAGTAATGGGGGAATCACAGAGTGTGAGTGTCAAAGGAAGAGTTTCAAAAGAAAGAAGTAACCAATTGAGTTAGACGTAGTCAAGATGAGAATGTAAAATTAACTGTTGGACTTGGCAATGTGATGGTTATCTTAATAAACTATTTTATGGAGTTTTCCATAAAAGGAAATCATGACTTGGACACTCTCGGACTGAATATAGGCTCTAGGAAATGAGGGCTATAATCTGTCTGAACAACATTGGAACAGACCCAGTACATGGAAAAGTCACTAGAGTTGTGTTTTTTCTCCTCCAAGAGTGAGGATCTCAGTAGGCAAAGAGAACCGATCTACAAATAAGGGGAACGTTGTCTTAAGAAAGGCACCTAGATAATTCATTTTAAGAGGAAAGGCAGATATTCGGCCACAGATACAGGTAGATTTGTAGATTAAGACAGTTGCACCCTATATATTTGGTGTGTCTGTAATGGAAAGTTTGGTAATTTAGACCAGCTTTGGGACTGTTTTGTCTCTGGAGGTATAAACAATAGACTAAAGAAACATTAGGATGCAGATAGTGTAATATGGTGCAGTCTTTAAAATAACTAAGTTTATTATGCCCAAGGAAATGAATGGTGAAGAATTTTGGCATTAACAAAGCAGCAACCATAGTAGGAGATTTCAACATTCCTTTGAGAGTAATTAATAAACATGAGGAAAAAGAGTAAAATAGAAGGTTTGAATGTAATGGACTTATGTGGATAGGACACTACACACAATAACTGTACAATTCACATTCTTTTCAAACACACGATAACTGTACAATACAAATTCTTTTCAAACACATAGAACACATGAAATACATTATTTCATTTAGATGGAGTTTAATAAAGAGTGACAAACTGTGATATTTAGAGATGCATGCTTAGGTAGTAAAAGACCAAAAACTTTTATGACTTCGTAAACCATAATGGTGGTTTACTTGGCGAAGGGAAGAAGTAGAGATTAGAATACACAATGAAAGAAGCTTCTGGAACTCCTCTATTTCATGATGAGTGATGATCACTTGGATGCTCACTTCATGAAAACTGAGCTATACAGTTTGTTTTATGCCCTCTCCTATGCATGTATTTTACTATCAAGACACAAAAAGACTCATAGAGCTTCACATCCAGTCAGTCTTTTCAAATAAATAACAAGCTCCCTAAGGACCAGATTGCCCTTCTTTGGCATAGACCTGTGTGCTCAAATCCTTGAATTAAGATCACATTTAAGGCTCATTTTTCACACCTCCTAAATCCGTATGCCATAGATTAAGAAATTGTTGAGAATGACAATAAGAAACACTCTAACAATCATCAGCATTAAAGAAAGATCACAGTTGAACTTTGCAACTAGTTGATGATTAATCAGAATGTGCTGTTAATTGTAAACCCAATTAGTTTTACCTACCTGAAAGATTGATCAACAATTGTTATTATATCTCCGTTTTTTAGTACTACGGGATGATTAACATAGGCTCCATTTAACTGCGTAGGAATGCTATCACTTAAATTAATCAGGAGTGCCTACAAGTGGAAAAAGGAGAAACATGCAACTAATAAATAGGTAAAAAGTAAAAAAAAAAAAAAGTTAAAACAACTTAGAAAAAATACTTACCTCCTGCTGTCGCATCTCAATTTTACAATGTTGTTTTGACACCATGGGAAGCTGTATACGGATGTCACACTCCATCCCCCTTAATTAAAAAGGAAAAGAAAAGAAAGACTTCTTTGGGCTGTTGCACCTTTGGAAAAAAAAAAAAAAAACTACCTCAAATTTTCAAAATAAAAAAGCACTTGACTAGTGTTGTTGATCCCAAAGTGTAATGACATTAAGCTACAACAAATTGGACAATGTAAATAAACTTCACCTTTGGCAATGTTTACAACTTTTATTTAAACAACTATTATAGGTATTTAAGACTTAGAGTAACTAAAAACTATGATAATAGAATATACTAGAATACAAACCTTAATCATTTGATTAAAACAGCCATGTTTATAACCCGTAAATGAAGGAGTAATTTAATTCAGTTTGGAGAATGATCAATTTAATAAATTTTACTACTCTACCTGCTTTTTGATCTATAAACCATTGCATGTTTCAATATCTAATCATCCCCAAAATGCTTTTTTTCTTTATGCCTCAGTTTCTTCTCTAAAAAAAGGTATTACTTTAGCATTAGCCTGGTGGTGTTTGAAGGTCAGTGTGAATCATTTGCCTGCACATAGCAAATGCTCATTATGTGTGAGCATTTTACTGAGGTTTTAATACTACACTGTTTGAGATGACAGATTCAGGAATCTCTTCATCATAAAAACATTAATTGGCATGCAGTAAAAAAGCATTATCTAGATTGAATTTATCTTTCTATAAAGGGCTAATATCAGTACAAAGCACCAGAAAGTACTATTCCTAAGCCTACACATAAACTAACCCAGAGTTTATTAGCAATCAGTGTTCTTTGATTTTCTGGTGCTCCTGTTACCGATCTCTTGATTTATAAGCTAAGTTGCAACAAACTACACGATCCCCTGTCTGTTCTCAGTATCTATCTCTGGAGTCAAAGAATATCCCTTCCTGCCCATTTCATATGACTCTACACTTATGAATTGCCTTTTAAATTTCAAATATTGTGGAAGTTTTGGTTAAGAATAACAGCTCAGCTAAATGCACCATAACATCCCCCTACAACAAAGACTTGAAAAACTAAGCAAAAGAGACACAAATAACTTTGGACTCTGGAACATGAAACGGAGGGCTGAACAATCAGATGGAACGACAGTCGGAAGGAGGGATAGAAACCAGTGGGAATGCAGAGAATCATGCATCCTATGTGACCTGCCTGCCGATTTGGCACAGGGTGGCCATTTTAGGATGGCAGCATTCATCGTCCCCAAGTAAGAATCCCAGACAGATAACTTCCCAGAGTCAGAGACATTTACAAACTTGGAAGGAAACAAGGTAAGCAGGTAAGCAGAACTTGTCCTGGGGCCAACAAAGCCCAAGAGGCCAATGCACAGGAGCGCCATAACTTTGACATTAGGGAAATACAAGTAAGTGCTACTGGAGCAAACTGCAGTAGTCTCAATCATTGGAGCCCCAGGACGAGGAATAGGTAGGACAGGGAGAGCATATCTGCAGGGGGGCAAAGGGAAACAACACGAAGGAGAAGGAGCGATCCAGTGTCCCTGGTGAGTGCAGAGAAGGGAGGGAACTAGGAACTCAGGCTGGTATTGCTGGTAAGCAGAGGTGCCCATCCATTTTTGCTGGAGATGCCCTTTGAATAGTAATCCACAGAGTAACAACTAGCAACACCCTCCCCAAATGACCTCCAGCCATTGCCCTTCTCTCCCTTTGAGCAATTTTCCCCCTGCCTGAGTCTCCATGTCTCTCCCACCAGCCTTCCCACCCCTGCTTGGCCCGGCCACATGGTCCTGGTGCCCTTTGCCCCCACCCCTTCCCATCTTCTTTTGCATGCCCCACCGACCCACCCCCATATGCTTCTACTAGATTGGTATACACCCCTGTTTGGCCTGCCCACACAGGCCCTTGCCCCCATTCCTCTGCCCCTGCCCAGGGCTCATCCTGTTCTCAAGGAGACACACCATTCGTGCCAAAGTGGAGAGAACAAGTAATCCCTCATGAGCTGTGAAGGGATCCTGACCACCTGACCCCTAGTGCCTCACATCAGGGAAGGGACCTGCTCTCGTACCTCCACGCTGTCCTCTAAGGGAAGACATACTTGCCTAACAACATAGCGTCCCCAGCTGTGTGCAACACACCATACTCATAAGTGAGAGGAAAGCACACCCAGCCAACTGATAGCACCAAAGCCACACATAGACTAGGAATACAAAGCAACAACAATTAAAACAATACAAATAAAAAGGAAGCAACTCAAGGGAAGAAGAAGCGGCCAAGCTCCAGATACATTAAACCGGTGAACCAAACAACAAAGTCAAATAAACATACGTATGATACATATCTATCTATGTACCTATCTATATATAATAAAACCTTTAATGCTTCAAAGGCAGCAATCAATTTCAAATCACATAAGGAGACAGAAAAAGATGGCTCCTGCAAACACACAACAACCTAAGGTAAAGGCACACGACAGCATCACTCTGACACCAAGACATATGAAGACATCACGGCAGTAAAATGAAATTAAATGGCGACCACAGGGAATCTGAGATGCAAAGCTGAAACTGACAGCAACATCCAAACAAAAGGTGGAATGACTGGTGCAGTTATAGAACTGATGAGGAAGTTAAGGTAATTTCAAGGTAAAACAGGCTGTTGTAAGATGTTAAATGTAAACTTCACCAAAACGTAGGAGAAAAACACAAAAAGACATAGCCAATAAAAAATCAACAGTAACAAATGAAAGAAACAGAAAATCTATACACAAAGAACTTGGCACAGAAAGTAAAAAAAAAAAAAAGAAGGTAAAGAAACCAATAATACACAAAATAGTATAATAAAATGGCTACAGCAAATTCATCCCTATCGATAAGCATACTCAATGTAAATTGATTAAATGCACTAGTTAAGAAAGAGCATGGCAGAATGGATTAAAAAAAAAACTGACTCATCAATACGATGCCTAAAAGAGACATCCATTAGGGACAAAGGCATGAATAGGTTAAAACTGAAAGGATGGAAAAAAAATGCCAAGAAAATAGCAATCAAAAGAGAGAAGTGACAATATTAATACCTGACAAAATATACTTTAAGTCAAAATCTATTATAAAGGACAAGGAAGAGCACTATACAATGATACAAGGGTCAATTCACCAAGAAGACATAACAATTATCAAGATTTATGCACCCAACATCAGAGCCCCAAAATTTATAAAGCAAACTTTTACAGAACTAAATAGTTCTGCAGTAATAATAGGCGGTTGTAATATACCACTGTAGATGATAAATGGAACTTCTAAGAAGAAAATAAGTAAAGATATATAAAACCTAAATAACAGTATTAACCAATTGGACCTAAATATATGGAACACACTACCCAACAGCATTATAATAAACATACTTCTTCAATGCACATGGAACAGTCTCCAAAGTATATAATATCTTAGGACACAAAGGAAAATTCAATAAATTAAAAAAAAAAAAAAACTGAAATCATACAAAGCACTTCTCTGACCATTATGGTATGAAGGTAGAAATCAAAACCAGGAAGAACAGAAAAAAATAAAATAAAACAAATATATGATGGAAACTAAATTACACACTACTAAAAAACTATTGAGTCACAGAAGAAGTCCAAAATAAAATAAAAAAATACTTTGAATCGGACGAAAATGAAAACACAACATACCAAAACCTTTGGAACATACCAAAAGCAGTGCTCAGAAGGAAACTCATAGCAATAAAGGCCTACATTATAAAAGAAGACCCCAAACCAGTAACTTAACCAGAACACTGGAAAAAATGGAAATGCAAGAACAAAAGAAGACCAAAGCTACCAGAAGAAAGAAAATAATAAAAGTCAGAGCAGAAATACTCAAAATAGAATACGGAAAAACAAAGGAAGGAATCAACAGGACCAGAAGTTGGTTCTTTGAAAGGATCAATAACATTCATAAAGCACTGGCTAGACTTCATAAAGGAAGAAAAAAGACCCAAACAACCAAAGGGGGAAAAAAAAAGTGAAATGGAGACATTTCAGCAGATCTGAGATAAACAAGATACTATTAAAAAAAAAATTGTACTCCAAGAAATTTGAAAACCTAGAAGAAATGGAAAAATTCCTGGAAACATACTATCTACCTAAACTAACACAAACAAAGAGAGAAAAGCTAAACAAATCCATAACAGAAGAGATTAAAGATCTCATGAAAGAACTCCCAATGAAAAACAGCCCAGGATCAGACGGCTTCACCAGGGAATTTTACCAAACATTCAGAGAAAAGTTGACACCAATTCTACTGAAGCACTTCAAAAACATAGAAGAGAAAGGAATACTCCCTAACTCATTCTATGAATCCACCATCACCCTGATACCAAAGCCAAGTGAAGACAACACAAAAAAACAAAATTACACACCAATATCCCTCATGAATATCCAAAACCAAAAACCAAACCCACTACTGTTGAGTCGATTCCAACTCATAGCGACCCTACAGGACAGGGTAGAAGTGCCCCTTAGGGTTTCCGTGGCACACAGTGGCTGGTGTTTCAAACTGATGACTTTTTGGTTAGCCTCTGAGTGCTTGACCACTGCACCACCAGAAAGGAAAACAAAAAAATGTGTCATCGAGTTGATTCTGACTCATTGCGCCATTAGGGCTCCTTATATATATATCTATATGCAGGTGTATATATGTATATTTAACAGTATGCATCCATATATATTCATATATATAAAAAAGCACATGGGGGCACAAACACGGAGACTTCTTAGACGTCACCAAACGCCTCTTTGGATTAGTTTAAGGAGTGTGAAGACTTAGGACTATAGTTTCATGGGCCAACTCATCCAATTGTCATAATGTAGTACATAAAGTTTACGTTCAACAGCCTAGTTTGGTGTGTGGCATCTGGAGTCTTAAAAGCTTGAGAGTAGCAATCTACGATACAACTATTGGTCATTACATGTCTGGATTAAAAGAGAAGAAGGAAACCAAAGACTCAGAGAAGAAACTAGTCTACAGATCTAATAATCTATGCGACCAGGGCCTCAAGTACCCTGATAGCCGTAGAACTAGATGTTGCCCGGCTACCAACCATTTTTATCAGGAATACAGTAGTTGGATCCTGATAAAATGGGAGCAAAATGTGAAACAGAACTCAAATTCTTAAAAAGCCCAGACTTACTAGACCAACTGAGACTGCAGGATTCCGTGAGACTATCACCCTGAGATACTCTTTAAAATGTGAATCAAAACAATTCCGTGAGGTCAACTTTTAGCTAAATAACAGATTGGCTCATAAAATAATCACCATCACCCGCGAGCAGTGTGCTCCTTTACAGACCTCATCTACATGAGACCGAAAGTAAGAGGAGAAAGTACGGGGGCAGTGCAACTAGATTTCTGGGAAGGGGACAGCCTGAATGGAAATACTGAGAAAGGTGACCCGGAGTGAAAAATGTAACCAGTGTCACTGAAAAAATTGTGTAGAGATTTTTAAATGGGATCCTAATTTTCTGTGTAAACTTTCACAGACTACACAAATATTATTAAAAGAAAAAAAAATAAAATCTTGTATAAAAATATAATCACTGATGTATATAACTAAAATTACTGCCATTCGAGTCTAAAGTGTGTTTTATTTTTCTTTTGAAGAGAAAGGGAACTATAGAAAGTAAACACCTACTTCAAGGCAAAGGAGAGACTTTGATTTTTAGGTATTGAAACATTCTGGCAAAAAATAGACTATCTGATTAGAACTGAGAATTTGATTGTCAGGAGATTTCAAGCTAGAATCACTGCATATCATTGTTGCTCAACCTTGCACTGTTGACATTTTAGGCCAGATAGTTCTTTGTTTGAGGTGCAGGCAGTGCATTGCAGGGTGTTCAGCCTCATCCCGGACCTATAGTAGTTGATGCTAGTGGGACATCCCACCTCTATTGTGACATCAAAAAATGTCTCCAGTCACTGGCAAATGTCAAAATTGTCCTTGTTTGAGAAGCACTGCTAGATGCTGATTGCAAAAGTAATACTCCAGTACTCATTTCGACTCAACACTGGTGAGGGTGCTAAATACTGATCACCGGTGTCGGTCAGACACAACACCATAATGATGAATTAATTAAGATAGTCCTTGCCCTTGAGGAGCTCAGTCTAGTGGGAGAGACAAACCACAAGAGCTCAGCACCAGTGCTGTGGTTCTATGAAAGACAAGAGCAATGGTCATTAAACGGTTCATCTGACTTGACATTTAAATTGAAATGTGAATAACAGAAAGGGGTCACTCATGTAGAAAACTTGGGCAGACACAGTGATAAAGTCCAAACGGTCTAGAAGCACCAGGATCCTGGTGTGTCTTCGGTGGCACTGCAAGGCCCGAATGGGAGTCAGGGGCCAGGCCAGGGAGGATTCTACAGGAAAGGTGACCTTATCATTTGTCCACACTGGAAAGTGTTAGAGAATGAAGGGGTGCTGGTAATAATTGTGGATGTTGTGTGGGAACACCAGGCAAAACCAGGACTGTCCCGGATAAATGGAGAATCAAGGGTATGCACTTACAAGATGCAAATAGTTTTTATTAGGCAACTTCCCTCTCAATCGTCATAACCCAGTGAAGTTAGTACTATTATCCCTTTTCATGGTTAGGGAACTGAGGATGTTAAGTAAATGAAGAAACTTATCCTAGTTGCCCAGCTGTTTGAACAAGGGATCTCACTTAGGCAGTCTGAACCCAGCCTCCCACACCCCCTTTCACAGTTAAGCTCTACTGCCACCAGAGTATTTTGGATCTTATTCATTAATGGAAGTGTCTGAGGAGTTTCATCAAGGACATAACAAACACCAAAATTGAAATAAAAAAAAAAAACCTCTGGCTGCAGTACAGAAAATGGACAATAGAAGCCAAAGGGGACTGTAAGGGAAATCAGTAAGAAGGCTCCTGTGGGAGTCCTGGAAGCAAATAGAATGATGTGAGCAAGAGAGCTATAAACAACCACAGCCATTTCTCCCCTTGGTTTCCCAGAGTTATGTGCAATCTCTATGGTACCAGCTCCAGGACAACTACTTTTTTTTCCTGCTTGAGGGAAGTAAAAATGTGAGACATCAAGTATAAACCAACTTAAAAGAAAACAAAAACTGCAAATGCTTATGTAACTACCACTATTAACAGTACACACAAGCACAATGTTAGTGTGTTGAGATGCTGAGAGTGAAGAATTGCTATTCTCTAGGATTCTAAAGAAACAATAGTTAGAAATTTTGTTTTATAAATAAAAATACCCCCAAAATTTTAAAATCAAGTCACGTGTGACAAAATCTAGCAATTGAAATTCCGTCAAGAAAATCTGATCGTGAGCATTGCGTTATTAGCACCACCAAAGCAGAAAGGCAATTAAATAGGAAGCCTTCTCAAAAACAAGCAGCAGGATTTTCCCTCGTGTTTTCATTTTTCCCAAAAGAGCAGTCAAGAGCAGCCGCCTTCCTTAGTTGCTCTATAGTGACCCTTCGTGGCCAATGGCAGATGATTTTAGATGAACACAGTAAAATTTGGGGGTCACCTACATCTTTCTTCATCTAAAGAGTCTATTAAAGGAACTTAAAAACTTGTGTTTGGTTTTAAAAAAGAACTACACAAAAATTATTTTCAAAATCCCATTTGTTAATAAACAGCTACGACAAGTTAACAAAGGTATGGAGGAAGTACCCAAGGACTCTGAGGGAAAGAAGGAGTTTCAGTCTGTTCACTGTTAAGAGGCTGTTGCCACCTTTCTAAAGTGGACAACGTCCGCAGGCACAACAGCTCTTACCTTCCAAATAGGCAGGAATTTCGGCTCAAAGGAAAATGAGTACCATCTATCCCTGTCCGTCTGATGATGACCACACGTCCCAAGGGAGCCATTTTCTAAACTCTATGTATATAGCACAATCCGAAAAGAATCCGCAGATGTTACAAAATGTTTTTGCTGAAGCAAACGGAAGAACCACTCTTCCACCGCAACAACACGTCGCTGGATAAAACAAAAAGGGGGAAGAATGACTCTCAAAGCAAATGAACTACAAAGTGCCTTAGAGGACAATTTAGAGTCTCTTGGGCAAATTTTTCTTTTTTGGAGGGGCAATGAACCTATTCCACTGCCTACAGCCCACACCTTATGTAACTTACATGACTCGTATTTGAACTCTAGGCAGGACCCCAGGCTGCACCCCGAGGGCATCTCTCAGAACCAAACTCAGTCTACTCGGGCTCCAGAATCTTCCCAAGGCCCCCAAAGAAAGGCAGCCAGGACCTTGTACATAAATTGGGACCCTCCCCCAAGAGTTCCCAATCTAGAACCCTAGGCAGTAAACGAGGGCCTCCAGGACCCAGGTCATACTCTTGGAGATCCCACGGACAGAGCTCCAGCAACTCACTGAGAAAGAGTCGTTCAAGCTCTTCACTAGCTCTGTAACCTTCCATCAATCTCAAATCCACTGCACGCGTCCACCACCCACCACTGCCAATCGCCTACAAAGCCTGCCAGCTGCCTGACCCCAGTTCTCAGTGCTGTCAGATGCCAACTCACAAAGGGTCCAGGTGACACAAATGACTGACACCACAAATGGTCAGGCCAGCTGCCAGCTCCCACTGAGCTGACTGCCCAGAGAAGGGAGGAGTTGGAGGAGATCATAAGGGATCATCAGAAGAGAGGCTGGAGGGGATGATTAGCACACTTGACCAGGAAGAACATCTTATTGTTGTCTTCATAAAATCAAACACCCATTATCTTCCAATCAGTGCTGACTCATGGCGACCCCACACATCAGAGGAAAGCTTAAAGAGGGCAAAAATGGAACAAAATATCACCACAAAGATAACCTCTCTTGCCCTACTTTAAGGGCCAAACACATAGAACATGATTTGATCTCACTCATTGCTAGGTTTAAAACGTTTCAAGTAATAACCTTTCTCCACTGTCCATTTCCCCAAAGATAACCAATTATTTCTCACACTTTCTTGTGTATTTCCCCAGGCATACAAGTGTGATTCTCTTTGACGAAACTACACACACACACACAAAAAGATTATAATATACACACACAAAAAGATTATAATATACACATTATTCTATACTGCTTGTTCTCTGCTTAATAAATCCTGAGGCTCTTCTTATTAATCAGAAACTGTCCGTCCAATTTACTTGTTTTTTGGTGGCTGCAGAATATTCTCTTGTAGGCAGCCATAATTCATTTGATTAATTCTACTGCTTTACATTTAGGTTTATACTGTTTTTCCATTAGTAATAATTCTGCCATTAAGACACCTTGTGCATTACAGAATGAATGAATCATATTCTGAGTGAACGAAGCTAAACACATAAAACTACATACTAAGCTATTCTGTTTTAAAAAATGTATATTTAAAAACTCAAGAAAATGCAAATTAATCCATAGGTAGTGGTGGGAGGGGTTGGAGGGACAGAAAGGTGGCATTATAAAGGGAACAAGGTAACTTTTGAAGGTGATGGGTATGTTCACTATAGTGATTGTGGAGATGATTTCACAGTTTTTATAACTTGATGAAATTTTACACTTGAAATATGTGCAGTTTCTTGTATGTCAATTATAATTCCATAAAGCTGCTTGGGAAAAAAAAAATCCTGCACATGTTTTCCTAGCAATCTATTGGGTCAGAAGATGAGTACATGTAATACTGTTATGTATATTACCAAACACCCCTCTAAAAGTTTGAGCTCACTATTTCACCAATAAGGTGCCACAATATTATTTTGCCACGAATTGACCATGTTGAGATATATATATATATTTCTTTAATATCAATGTAGTAAACAAAAGAGCAAAACACTGATCATCTCTTTGATTGAGTTTGCATGTCTTTCATGGTGGGTGAGGTTGAACATCTTTCCATGTCGGTGTCTGTACCCATTTCTTATGGCTGCTGTAACAAGTGAACTCAAACTTGGTGGATTAAAACAATACAAGTCTATGAGTCACAGTCTTGGAGATCAGATCTGAAATGAGTCTCACTGGGCAAAATCAAGGTGTCCCCATGGCTGCATTCCTTCAGGAGGCTCAAGAAAAGAATCCATGTCTTTGCCTTTTCCAAATTCTAGAGCCTGCCCAGGTCCTTGGCTCTTGACCCCATCCATACTTAAAGCTGGCAATGTGAGGTTAAGTCTTTCTCATATCACCTCACTCTGACTTTCTCTCCTGCCTCCCTCTTTTGCTTATAACTACCCTTGTGATCACGCTGGGTTTACTAGGTTGATCTCCCCTCAAGTTCAGTTGATCGACAACCTTCGTTCTATCTGCAACCTTAATCCCCCCTTGCCATTCACATAACGACATAGTCACAGGTATCAGGGATTAGTACATAGATATGGGAAAAAGGGGGGGTATTATTCTGCCTATCAAAGGCAATGAATTTTATTTTACTTATGCACCACATTGTCCATTTTTCTAATTTTGATTCTCTTTTGTTTAATTTTTTCTGAAATTAAGGAAATTAACTATTTGACAACTTATTACAATTTTCTCTCTCAGTTGTTATTTGCATTTGGCTTAATATATAGTTCTTTTAAAAATGTAGTTAAATATTATTTTATCTTGCTTAGGAAGGACTTGTTCATTCATTCTAAGATTATGACAGTAAACGCTCTGAGTTATATTGTAAGAGCATATCGCTGACTTCTGTGTTAAAATCAGACCAGAGGAGGTCAGAAGCAGAACAGGGAGAGACCAGTTACAAGTCCACTGAAAGAATCCAGTGTGGGTGGCTAAGAGTGGTCGTTTTCTGGACCTAAAGTGAAAGTAGAGCTGGCAGGAATTGCTCAGGGATCAGATGTGTGTGTGTGTGTGTGTGTGTGTGTGTGTAGAGAAAGAATCTTAAAAGTTTTTGCTTGAGCGTCTGAGTTCCATTGAGTGCAATGGTAAAGCCTGTTGGGAGGAGGCTTTGTTTTTGTGTCTGAAGTTCAAGCATCCAGGGTTGTGTTGCATCTGTAGGTGGTTTTTCAAACTGTGAGCCTCAATGACATCACCTAGAGTGCTTGTATTAAAGAAAGAGAAAGGGTCTGAAGGTGGAGCCTTGGAGCCCTCCACCCACAGGGAGAGAGGAAGATTAAGCACAGGAGTCTGTGAAGGAGGTCAGTGGGGTAGGAGGAAGATCTGGAGAGTGAAGGAAAGGATGCTAATGTTTCCAGGAGGAAAAGGGAGTGCTGAAGCATGTCAGATGCTGTCAAGGTCAAAGAATATGTGAACTTAGAAGTGACCCTTGGTCTTGTCAATAGGAGGTCACTGGTGACCCTGAAGAGCAGGTGAAGGGGTGGGACAAAAGCATGATTGAAAGGGATTTCAGGGATAGTGGTAACAGGGGAATGGGACCAATACTTTAAAGGAATTTTGCTCTAGAGGGCAATGAGGCTTTAGCTGGAGGAGGATGAGGGATTTAGGGAGAGGTATAAATTGTTCAACATTCAGTAATGTTAATTTTGCATCCAAACCCTTGCCCAGCCCTATGAGGCCATATATGATCTCCTGCCTCCTTGGTCTTCTTGAAGACTCACTCCATTCCCCAGGCTTTAGCCCTAGGCTTCTTCCTCCAGTGCCATGCTCCTTCTAGACTCAGGCCTATTGATTCTGCTCTTCTCTCCCCGGAACCCTTCACTGGGATAGATAGTGGAGGTGAGCTTTGAAACAGGATGAACCATTCCTAGAACTGGCAGTTTGAAAAGTCACCTGAACTAGAAATGCAAGGTTGGTTCAACATTAGAAAGTCAGTCAATGTAATACACTACATTAATAAAACAAAGGAAAAAATTACATGATCATCTCAATTGATGCAAAAAAACCACTGGATAAAATTCAGCTCCTTTTCTTAATAAAAACTCTTAACAAGATAGGAATAAAAGGAACGTCCCTCAACATGATTAAGGGCAGTTATGAAAAACCAACATCCAAAGAGTTCCAGTCAAGGTGGTATTTTAGGTACGCACACCATAACGACCACGGACAACAAAGACTTAAGAAGCTAAGTAAAACAGACATAGTAACGACCCTGGATCCCAGAACATCAAATGGAGAGCTGAAGAAACAGACTGAGCATTGACTGGAAAAAGAGACAGAACAGAGCTAATGAAAAAACAGAGATTCGAGTATCGATAATACCCTGCCTACTGGCGTGGTACAATGTGGCCGTCTTTAGGATGGCACTAAGCACCAGGCTGGAGTGGGGAACCCAGGTAAGTAACCTCAAGAAAAGCACAACTGTTGGCAGAAATCCTGTGAAAACAACCTTGGAAAGAAAGTACCAGGTGGACAATACATGGCCACTGATGGATCACCCCAGAGAGGGTGAAGTAAAGGCGTGACATAGCTTTAAATCCAGGGAACCACAGGAAAGTTATTCTGTGCCCTGCGCTGTGGACCACCCTTGTCCAAGCTAGACCTATGCCCTGCCCTGCTGTGTGGGCCTCCACATCCTATCCTGTCCGCCCCTCCCTGCACGCCATCCTGCACATCAGGGGTTGCAATAGTAGCTCATGACAATGCAGAGCAAATGTGTTATTCCTCAAGAGCTGTGAAAGAACTGAGACCACCCCACACCTGGTACCTTGCATTGGGGAAAGGACCGGTTTGTCCACCGTTAATAAGCTCTCTAAGGCAACTCAGATGTGCCCAGTGACATAGGACTAGATTGTGTGTGTGATCCACCATACCCGTGATTAAGAGGAAAGCACACCCAGCCAACTGACAGCCTCACAACCATGCATAGACCAACCAGCTGGCAGCATCATAGTCATACACACACCAATCCTACAAAGCAACATCAATTAAAACAATAGAAAGGAAGGTAGACAATATAAAGAGAAAGGGAAAAAGCTAGGTTCCAGATATATCAAAACAAAAGAAAACAATACAAAAAGGCAATAAAAGAAAATGGAATAACTAACGTGTCTGTTGTCTCATGTTTTCATTCATTACATGAGGAGTAATTACAAGGCACATCATTGGGCCAGGTGGTGTTCCAGGACTGCAGTTACATACAAATCAACCAAGTCTGACCTTCTGGAGCTCAGAGTCTTGGAGGTACAAGGTGCAGATAACAATTAAAAGGAGACAAATGGAAAAAATCATTTTAGGTAGTGATAAAATAAGGTGAATCACTAGGAGGAGACGTTGGAGCTGAGACCTGATGACACCCTGGGAGCCATCGTGGTAATAGCTGAGAGCCCCATATTCCTGATTTGGGGGCAGACTATGCCCCTATGCTGAAGACAGCTGGACAGACAGCTCCCTGGACAGACAGCTCAAGCTTCTGACCCAGCTCACAAGGTCCTACACCACAATCTGGCCCAAGCTCCTTCTACTCCATAGTCAGCTCTGCCAAACCCAGGATCACACATAGCCACACTGATTCCCACTGCCTTATGTACCTGATGGATGCCCAGAACTGAATGCAAAATTGGACTTTCCAGGCCAATGGAACTATTTGGCTCTGCTAGTCGCCCTCTAGCTGGCTCCTACTACAGCTACCTTATGTATGAGAGAACGAAACATTGCCAATCCGTGATTTTTAATATGATTGAGTACGTCGTAACTGTTCTATCAGTCCATCTCCTGTGTGTTTCCCTTGATTGCACTGACCCTGTACCAAACAGGATTTCATTTTCTAGAGATTAGCATTTCCTGATGATGTGCACAAAGTGAGCTTTGCAAACTTGCCATCCTTGCTTCTAAGGACCATTCTACTTCCAAGACTGATTTGTTCGCTCTTCTGACAGTCCACAGTATATTCAATATTCTTTGCCAACATAGTTTGAATGCATCCATTATTATTCTGTCTTGTTTTTTTACTGTTCAGCTTTCACATGCGTATGAACTGACTGAAAAGACCATAGATACCTCCACTGACCTCCTCAGAGAAGCACTGAACTTGCTCCAAACCCGATAAAACAGTATCTTCATTTTTCAACAGTATCAGTGAGCAATTAGTTATGAGATAAAACTGCAGAAGGCATCCTTGCCTGGTGTCAGCAAGAAGCCATGAGGATGACGTTCAAAAAATCTCCATGAAAAAGAAGAATCTTCAACAAACATACATGGGGAAATTACTTTCCGAAACTTGACTAGGAATCGAAATGCTATCAAACAAGAAATGCATTACAAATTTAAAATGAATTTAATCATCTTGACTTGTAATTTTTTAATACTTTTTATTGTGCTTTAAGTGAAAGTTTATAAATCAAGTCAGTGTCTCACACAAAAACCCATGTACACCTTGCTACACACTCCCAATTACTCTTCCCCTAATGAGACAGCCCACTCTCTCCCTCCACTCTCTCTTCTCGTGTCCTTTTCGCCAGCTTCTAACCCCCTCCACCCTCTCATTTCCCCTCCAGGCAGGGGATGCCAACATAGTCTCAAGTGTCCACCTGATCCAAGAAGCTCACTCCTCACCAGCATCCCTCTCCAACCCATTGTCCAGTCCAATCCATGTCTGAAGTGTTGCCTTAAGGAATGGTTCCTGTCGTGGGGCAACAGAAGGTCTGGGGGCCATGACCATGGGGGTTCTTCTAGTCTCAGTCAGACCATTAAGTCTGGTCTTATGAGAATTTGGGGTCTGCATCCCATTGCTCTCCTGCTCCCTCAGGGGTTCTCTGTTGTGTTCGCTGTCAAGGCAGTCATTGGTTGTAGTCGGGCACCATCTAGTTCTTCTGGCCTCAGGATGATGTAATTTCTGGTTCATGTGGCCTTTCTGTCTCTTGGGCTCGTAATCGTCTTGTGTCCTCGGTGTTCTTCATTCTCCTTTGATTCAGGTGGATTGAGAACCCAGATGCCACTCTTCAAAGTGGGATGCAGAATGTTTTCTTAGTAGATTTTACTATGCCAATTGACTTAGATGTTCCCTGAAACCATGGTCCCCAGACCCCTGCCCCTGCTACACTGGCCTTCAAAGCATTTAGTTTATTCAGGAAACTTCTTTGCTTTTGGTTTAGTTCAGTTGTGCTGACCTCCCCTGTATTGTGTGCTGTCTTTCCCTTCACCTAAAGTAGTTCTTATCTACTATCTAATTAGTGAATGGCCCTCTCCCACCCTCCCTCCCTCCCCTCTCTCGTAACCACAAAAGACTGTTTTCTTCTCAGTTTAAACTGTTTCTCGAGCTCTTGTAATAGTGGTCTTGTACAATATTTGTCCTTTTGCAACTGACTAATTTCACTCAGCATAATGCCTTCCAGGTTCCTCCATGTTATGAAATCTTTCACAGATTCCTCACTGTTCTTTATCGATGCATAGTATTCCATTGTGTGAATATACCATAATTTATTTATCCTTTCATCTGTTGATGGGCACCTTGGTTGCTTCCGTCTTTTTGCTATTGTAAACAATGCTGCAATAAACATGGAGGTGCATATATCTGTTATGTAAAGGCTCTTGTTTCTCTAGGATATATTCCAAGGAGTGGGATTGCTGGATAGTGTGGTAGTTCTATTTCTAGCTTTTTAAGGAAGCGCCAAATTGATTTCCAAAGTGATTGTACCATTTTACATTGCCACCAACAGTGTATAAGTGTTCCAATCTCTCCACAACCTCTCCAACATTTATTATTTTGTGTTTTTTGGATTAATGCCAGCCTTGTTGGAGTGAGATGAAATCTCATTGTAGTTTTGATCTGCATTTCTCTAATGGCTAATGATCGTGAACATTTCTTCATATATCTGTTAGCTACCTCAATGTCTTCTTTAGTGAAGTATGTATTCATATCTTATGCCTATTTTTTAATTGTGTTATTTGTCTTTTTGCAGTTGAGTTTTTGCAGTATCATGTAGATTTTAGAGATCAGGCGCTGATCAGAAATGACATACCTAAAAACTTTTTCCCAGTCTGTAGGTAATCTTTTTACTCTTTTGGGGAAGTCTTTGGATGAGCATAGGTGTTTGATTTTTAGGAGCTCCCAGTTATCTAGTTTTTCTTTTACATTCTTTATAATGTTCTGTATACTCTTTATGCCATGTATTAGGGCTCTAACAGTGTCCCTATTTTTTCTTCCATGATCATTATCATTTTAGATTTTATATTTAGGTCTTTGGTCCATTTTGAGTTAGTTTTTGTGCATGGAGTGAGGTATGGATCTTGTTTCATCTTTTTGCAGATGGATATCCAGTTATGCCAGCACCATTTGTTAAAAAGACTGTCTTTTCCCCATTTAACGGTTTTGGGGCCTTTATCAAATATCAACTGCTCATATGTGGATGGATTATGTCTGGATTCTCAATTCTGTTCCATTGGTCTATGTGCCTGTTTTTGTACCAGTGCCAGGCTGTTTTGACTACTGTGGCAGTATAACAGGTTCTAAAATCAGGTAAAGTACAGCCTCCCACTTTGTTCTTCTTTTTCAGTAATGCCTTATCTATCCAGGGCCTCTTTCCCTTCCATATGAAGCTGGTGATTTGTTTCTCCATCTCATTAAAACAATGTCGTTGGGATTTGGATTGATTGCATTAAATGTATAGATTGCTTTTGGTAGAATAGACATTTTTGTAATGTTAAGTCTTCCTGTCCATGATGAGCAAGTTATGTTCTTCCACTTAAGTTAAGTCTCTTTTGGTTTCTTGCAGAAGTGTACTGTAGTTTTCTTTGTTTAAGTCTTTTACATGTCTGGTAAGATTTATTCCTAAGTATTTTATCTTCTTAGGGGCTACTGTAAATGCCACTGATTTGGTGATTTCCTCTTTGATGTTCTTTTTGTTGGTGTAGAGGGACCCAACTGATTTTTGTATGTTTATCTTGTATCCCGATACTCTGCTGAACTCTTCTATTAGTTTCAGTAGTTTTCTGGAAGATTTCTTAGGGTTTTCTGTGTATAAGATCAAGTCATCTGCAAATACAGATGCTTTTACTTCTTCCTTGCCAATCTGGATGCCCTTTATTTCTTTATCTAGCCGAATTGCTCTGGCTAGGACTTCCAGCACAATGTTGAATGAGAGTGGTGATAAAGGGCATCCTTGTCTGGTTCCCGATCTCAGTGGGAATGTTTTCAGTCTCTCTCCATTTAGGGTGTTGTTGGCTGTTGGCTTTGTATAAATGCCCTTTATTATGTTGAGAACTTTTCCTTCTATTCTTATTTTGCTGAGAGTTTTTATCATGAATAGAGTGTTGAACATTGTCAAATGCCTTTTCTGCATCAATTGATAAAGTCATGTGTTTCTTGCCTTTTATTTATGTGGTGGATTACATTAATTGTTTTTCTAATGTTGAACCATCCCTGCATACCTGTTACGAATCCCACTTGGTCATGGTAAATTATTTTTTTGATATGTTGTTGAATTCTATTGGCTAGAACTTTGTTGAGGATTTTTGCAACTACATTCATGAGGGATATAGGTTTATAATTTTCTTTTCTTGTGGTTCTTTAGCTCTTTTTGTTATCAGGGATATGGTGGCTTCATAGAATGAGTTTGGCAGTATTCCGTCCTTTTCTATGCTCTGACATACCTTTAGAAGTAGTGGTGTTAACGCTTCTCTGAAAGTTTTGTAGAACTCTGCAGTGAAGCCGTCCGGACCAGGCCTTTTTTTTTGTTGGGATTTTTTTGATTGCCTTTTCAATGTCTTCTTTTGTTATGGGTCTATTTAGTTGTTCTACCTCTGTTTGTGTTAGTTTAGGTAGGTAGTGTATTTCTAGGAATTCATCCATTTCTTCTAGGCTTTCAAATTTGAGTATAGTTTTTCGTAGTAATCTGATATGATTCTTTTAATTTCATTTGGGTCTGTTGTAATATCATCCATCTCATTTCTTATTTGGATTATTTCCTCTCTCTCCTGTTTTTCTTTTGTCAGTTTGGCCAGGGGTTTATCAATTTTTGTTGATTTTTCAAAAAAACAGCTTTTGGTCTTGTTAATTCTTTCAATTGTTTTTCTGTTTTCTATTTCATTTAGTTCAGCTGTAATTTTTATTATTTGTTTTCTTCTGGTACCTGTGGGTTTCTTTTGTTGCTCTCTTTCTATTTAAGTTGTGGGGATGATTCTTTGATTTTGGTCCTTTCTTCTTTTCATTTGTGTGCATTTATTGATATAAATTGGCCTCTGAGCACTGCTTTTGCTGTGTCCCAAATGTTCTGATAGGAAGTATTTTCATTCTCATTGGATTCTCTGAATATCTTTATTCCATCCTTAATGTCTTCTATAATCCAGTCTTTTTTGAGCAGAGTATTGTTCAGTTTCCAAGTGTTTGATTTCTTTTCCCTGCTTTTCCTGTTATTGATTTCCACTTTTATGGCCTTACGGTCAGAGAAGATGCTTTGTAATATTTCAGTGTTTTGGATTCTGCTAAGGCTTGCTTTATGACCTAATATGTGGTTTATTCTAGAGAATGTTCCATGTGTACTAGAAAAGAAAGTATACTTGGTTGCTGTTGGGTGGAGTGTTCTGTATATGTCGCCAGGTCAAGTTGGTTGATTGTGGCATTTGGATCTTCTGTGTCTTTATTGAGCTTCTTTCTGGATGTCCTGTCCTTCACCGAAAGTGGTGTGTTGAAGTCTCCTTCTATTATCGTGGAGCTGTCTATCTCGCTTTTCAATGCTGATAGAGTTTGTTTTATGTATGTTGCAGCCCTGTCACTGGGTGCATAAATATTGAATATGGTTATATCTTCTTCGTGTATTGTCCCTTTAATCATTATGTAGTGCCCTTCCTTATACTTTCTGATGGATTTAACTTTTTTGCCAGAAATTAATATTGCCACTCATGTCCTTTTTTGATTGTTGTTTGCTTGATATATTTTTTTTCTATCTTTTGAGTTTTAGTTTGTTTGTATTTCTAAGTGTAAGGTGTGTCTCTTGTAGGCAGCATATAGACGGATCTTGTTTTTTAATCCCTTCTTCCACTCTGTCTCTTTATTGGTGAATTTAGTCGATTTACATTCAGGGTAATTATGGATAGGTATGAATTTAGTGCTATCATTTTGAAGTCTTTTTTTGTGTGTTGAGTTTCTTTTTCCCACTTGATTTTATGTACCGAGTAGATTTTCTTTATATATTGTCCTTTCCTCATATTTGCTGTTGTTGATTTTGTTTCCGCTGAGTCTGTATTTTTCCCTTGTATTTTATTTTGATGAGCAGAATAGTTTGTCTCCTTGGTGGTTACCTTATTATTTACCCCTATTTTTCTAAATTTAAAACTAACTTTTATTTCTTTGTATCACCATATCTTCCTGTCCATATGGAAGGTGTACGATTACGTTTCTTAGTCCCTCTTTATTATTTTAATATTGTCTTCTTTCATATAATAACATTGCTGTTACCCTCTTTTGGGCTTTTTTAAAAATAATGTTGATTTTTTTTTTTTGGGTTTCCCTGTCTGGGTAGACTTATGGTTGCTGTGCCCAGTGTTCTAGTCTTGGGTTGATACCTAATATTATTGACTTTCTAACCAAAGAACTCCCTTTAGTATTTCTTGCAGTTTTGGTTTGGTTTTTACGAATTCCCTTAACTTGTGTTTATCTGGAAATGTCTGAATTTCGCCTTCATATTTAAGAGACAGTTTTGCTGGATATATGATTCTTGGCAGGCAATTTTTGTCCTTCAATTTTTTCAATATGTTATTCCATTGCCTTCTTGCCTGCATGGTTTCTGCCGAGTAGTCTGAGCTTATTTTAGTCTGAGCTTATTCTTATTGGCTGTCCTTTGTAGGTGACTTTTCATTTATCCATCGCTGCTCTTATAATTCTCTCTTTATCTTTGGTTTTGGCAAGCTTGATTATAATATGTCTTGGTGACTTTCTTTTGAGATCTACCTTATGTGGAGTTCAATGAGCACCTTGGATAGATATCTTTTCATCTTTCACAATATCAGGGAAGTTGTCTGCCAACAAATCTTCAACAGTTTTCTCTGTATTTTCTGTTATCCCTCCCTGTTCTGGTACTCCAATCACTCATAGGTTATTTCTCTTGATAGAGTCCCATATGATTCTTAAAGTTTCTTCTTTTTTTTTTTTTTAATTCTTTTATCTGATTTTTCTTCAACTGTATTAGTGCCAAGTGATTTATCTTCGATTTCAGAAATTCTAGCTTCTACTTGCTCAATTCTGCTCCTCTGGCTTTCTACCGAGTTATCTAATTTTGTAATTTTATTGTTAATCTTCTGAATTTGATTGCTGTCTGTCTATGGATTTTTCCAGCTTATTAAACTTTTCATTATGTTCGTGAATAACCTTTCTAATTTCTTCAGTTGCTTTATCTGTGTGTTCCTTGGCTTGTTCTGCGTATTGCCTCATTTTCTTCCTTATGTCTTGAAGGGTTCTGTATATTAAACTTTTGTATTCTGCATCTGGTAATTCACTTTCATCTGGAAGATCCCTGGATTCTTTGTTTTGAGAGCCTGTTGAGGTGATCATAGTCTGTTTCTTTATGTGGCTTGATATTGACTGTTGTCTCCAAGCCATCTGTAAGTTATTGTATTAGTTTATGCTTGCTTGCTGTGTCATAGCTGTTTGCTTGGTTTTGTTTTGGTACACCCCTATGGGTTGCTTGAGTGAGCTACCTTGATTATTTTTGCCTTTAGAGCTCTGGTGTCCTGTCCCAAGCTGGCTAGAGCTGTTACCAGGTATATCAGTCCAGGAGTCCATTCAGTTTCTTGTATGAATTCAGCTCATGTTTCCAGGTAGCTGATATCAAGTGTGTGGTTCAGGCTCTGTCGTACAGTCTTAAAGGGGCATGGGTGATTGGCGTATATACCAGCATCTGATTGCAGCAGGGGGTCACACTCTGAACAAGGCAGGGGGCTGAGGCCAACCCCCAAGTGTCTCTGAGGAAAACACATCTCTGTTCCCTAAAGCGTGCTGATGGGTGAGTTCTGCAGAGGGACCATGGGCACCCAAAGTTTTTGGTTGTAAGGATTGGGAGGTAGCAGTTATCTTTGGACCCCTTTTGCGGGTGGCTGTGTGATCTGAATGGAGCTATCAGTCCCTGATGTGGGTAGGTGAGGACCTTGTTTAACAAGCAAAGCAATGTCAAACGTCAAACACCCACCTCTCCACCGCACAGCTGAAATGGTTGGAGTTTGCCAACAAGGGCCTATTCTGCCGAAATAGGCCCACACAGGTCCATGCAGAAGGGAAAGGTGCTCAAAATCCACGGACGGTTTATGCCTGGACAGGAGCTGCTTCTGTCCTGAGCTCCCCCGATTAATGGAGCTGGCAAATTATCTTTTTCCCCCAGTTGCAAATTTTTTCCTTCCCCAAGGCTGGGAGGATGGCTCTAGGTGCTCAACAGGGTCTATCTCATGCCAGGGATTCAGCCACTGAAGCCGGCTTGGCGGTGGCGGGGGGGAGCAGTAAAATATATGCAAGTACTTAACTTTTGCTGAGAGTGCCGTTCTCCTCAGGTTCTGGAGGTGTGAGTGGGCTATGTGGCTGGCTGCTTCTCTCTGAGGAAACTGCTGCCGAACACTAGTACCAGCCCGCTGCCGCGACCACTCCGGGAATGGTGCCTGAGGGCTCCCCACGATTCAGGTCCGGTAACACCTCTCCACTTCTGAATGGCCTCTTCCTCCCTCTGCCACTCAGTTCGTTGTCTAAGCTTGCCATTAATGCTCAGGGCTCCCACTTGGCACAAATATACTCATTGCACTTGTTTTGTTGGGTCTTTGTTGTAAAGAGGGCTCGATGGAAGCATCTGTCTATTCCAGCATCTTGGTTCCGCCCTATTTGACTTATTCTTAAAGCATATTCTGTAATATCCAACAAGGATTCTTAAAGTTATTGAAGGTAACTTTGCTGTCATCTCTTTACCTGTGTAGAATAACTAATTAAGGACTCCAACTCTCTTAACTGTGAAACAAAATTTAATTACTGGCAAAATCAGAGAACATTATATTGATAATCATAATGAGTCAGAAAACTTTAATCTTCCCTCCTCTTTCACTCTACATTGAAGTTCACATTCTTTTCCCCCTTCCAGGGAGATGTCTTGGTATGTATAATTTTCCTTTCATGTATATTATTAACTTAATTTTCTTTCTAGGCTGTTTATCTGTGTCATTATTAGCAAACAATCTCTTTCTCTGTATCAGTTTCTCATTTGGAAACAAAAGTAAAATGACATATTATTATACTCCTCTTATTCATACTTCACAGACCATGCATGCTTTATGCATCTTCTACCCATGATCTACTTGGAAAGAGGCACATGTGCTGAGCCTCAGCTCGCTCTTCCCAATAGTCAGAGGTAAAGTGGGGGTGACAACTTAATGTAAGGGGCTGGCTTTGCTGGAAGGTGGCTGTTCTATTACCAGGAGTAATGACAGAGAGCATTCTCAGAGAAATAAGGCCCTTCCCTCAGAGATCAGGAAAAAAAAAAGTTACTGTACTAAGAGCACACCTTCACTGATCGATTGACCCATTCATCAGGAGAAGGAAATCTGCTGGGTGGGACTGAGACTGCCCACACATGTCTACTCTTCATGGGATGAATAGGAAGTCCCACAGCACCCCTACCTGCCACCAAACCTAACAGCCTGATCTCTATATCCCTCAAATTCTGGCATCTCATTATGCATTTTATCATGGTTTATGTAAGTCACTAAGTGAAACTAAGCCTTTCTTCATCCCTTGCACAGTAAGCTTTACAAAGCGTTGTGGATCTCCTATTATGACTCAATCTCCCTCCTTCCAAACTCCAAAAAGCTTCTACTGTTCTCACTGGAATTCTGATTCATTACCAGCAAAATCCTCTAAATCCAAATCTGTTACCTGACATTCCCATTACCTTCTTCCAGTAACCTTTCTCAAGAACATCAGTCTTACATATTCAACTGTCCACTTGACATCAAAATAGACATTTCAAACTCGATATCCTTAAAACTTAACCCTGAACTTAGTCAAGACGCCTCAAAAAAAAAAAAAAAAAAACACAAGTATCTTCATCTCATTGAATGACAGCTCCATCCTTTCAATTGCTTAGGCCATAAATGTGGCTGACTTCTCTCACAATTTTACCAGCCCATATCCAGTCTATCAGCAAACACTGTGGCTCGACCTTAAAAATATGTCCAGAGTTCAGCTGGTCCTAAATATCTCATTGCTATAACCATCGTTACTGGGTTACCACATTAGTTTCCTAACAGCACTTCTGGGTCTACTCCTGTCTGTACTCCATCCATTCTCAGCACAGCAGCTGAACTGATCCTTTTAACAAGCAAGTCAGATGTGCCAGTCCTCTGTGCAACACCCTGCGGTGGCTTTCCATTTCAACCTAGGGTTAAAGCCAAAATCTTCACAAGATGATAAAGGATCTGGGCCCCAGTTCCTTCTGTTTCCATCTGCCATCACATACTTCTTTATTCATTCTGCTCTCACCATACTGGCCTCCTGGATGGGTCTACACCTTAGTGACTTTCTTCCAGCTGTGCTACTGCTGGGAATTCCTTTCCTCCGGATTCCCCCATAAGTCTTTCCTTTCCCTCCTATAAACTTGCTCAAATCCCAGCTTCCCAGTAAGGATTACATATTTAGATGGCAACTGACAGGCCTTAGAGTCCACCTTCCCCATTCTCTTCTCCAGGGTTCAGAAGAGGTCCTTATTGTCTGCATAATACTTACAGACTTTTAATATATAGTTTTCTTATTTATTAGGTCTGTTTTGATGTTTTGTCTTTTCTTGATAAAATGGAAGCATCATGAAGGTCTATTTGTCTATTTTTCCGCTGACATATACCAGACACCTAAAACCTGTTTTGTACATGGTTGACATGCAGTTCCTATTTTTTGGATGAATAAATGATTAAATATCTGGAGGCAGAATTAAATGATAGACTCGAAAGTGTTCTGTGAATTGTAAAATACTAAAATGTTGTTATTATTTATAAGTAAGCAACCCCAACCAATAACCTTTAATGTCAAGTGCTAAATGAGTAAAATCAATTTTCAAGTAGAGACATTTTGAATAGAAAACTAAGCTCGTAAAGATGATAGAGTCTAGTGACACAATAATTTGACAAACCCAGAAGTTGTCCTATTGAGTTTCCTATAGTCTTGGTTTCCTAAGACACCCTAATGACACTTTTGAATTATGCATTGCCTCCTACTCAATTCATAAACCACCTTTCAAAATGTTTGCATTAGTCATTTAGTGCTGCTATAACAGAAATGGAAACCCTGGTGGTGTAGTGATTAAGTGCTACGGCTGCTAACCAAAGGGTTGGCAGTTCGAATCCACCAGGCATTCCTTGGAAACTCTATGGGGCAGTTCTCTGTCCTATAGGGTCGCTATGAATCGGAATCGACTCGATGGCACTGGGTTTCTGGGTTTATAACAGAAATACCACAAGCGGATGGCTTTAACAAAGAGAAGTTAATTCTCTCACAATCCAGTAAGCTAAAAGTCCAAATTCCGGGTTCTGGTTCCAGGGAAAGGCTATCTCTCTCTGTTGGCTCTGGGGGAAGGTCCTTGTCATCAGTCTTCCTTTGGTCTAGGAGCATCTCAGCACAGGAATCTTAGGTCCAAAGGACAGGCTCTGCTTCCAGCACTGCTTTCTTGATGGTATTAGGTCCCCATGTCTTTCTGCTTGCTTTTATATCTCAAAAGAGATTGGCTTAAGACACTACCTAGTCTGTGGACCTCATCAATATAATTACCCCTAATCCATCTTATTACATCGTAGTGATAGGATTACAACATATAGCGAAATCACATCAGAAGATAAAATGATAGACGATTGTACAATCATACAAGGGAATCATGACCTAGCAAGTTGGCAGATATTACGAGGGGACACAATTCAATCCAGGACAATGTTACACCCCTTAACTCCTTAGGAATTTAGGGAATTTCCTATAAACTTTTAGGAGCTAAAAACGCTTTTTTTTTTTTTTTTTTTTTTGCTTTTATTGACTCTTTTTTATGTGCCTCTCTTCATCCAAACTGTATAGCAGGAACACTTTCTCTATATACATGAGGTCTTGGGTCTGCCATCCTTCCATCTCTTGCTCTGTGCATCCCTCTGTTATACACTGGGCTTTTTTCCAACCTAAATCTTTATGATTTTCTTTTTCTTTTCTGACACTTCCTTAAGCACTACCATCACAAACAAATTCCTTTCTTCCTAATGAAAACTGATTGAAACATCAAGCTCCAACACTAGATTCTAGTTTTTTCCTAAGTGTTAGCTTCCTACAGCGATGGCTATATTTTAGTAGATGACCAAATGTTTTTTAAAACAACAAATATTATGTTTTTTTTTTTCTCATTGACCCCAAATAATTGGTTTGTTAAGTGAATTGATTAAATAATTATTCTGGCAGGTAGGGAAAGCTCTGATTAAAGAGAAGTAGAGGAGGATGATTCATGGGGATGCTGGTGAGTGGGAAATAAAAGTCTCATTAGCAGACAGGAATTATTGAGCAAAATTAGAGTGGTGATTTTGACTCCTAGGGTCCCAAAGGACAGAGTAATGAGAAACACTGGGATTTATTAAACCCTTCTGTTCTCTGATCACTCTATGCATTCTGTGCACACTTTAGTGTGTTTACCAGGCCCTCCATGGATTCTCTCTTCTATTATTCAGAGAGGAAGAAAGGAGGATGACCTGCAAATACATAGAATATGTATTCTGCAAATCTAAAACATGTTCACTTATATGAAATATTCTCTTTACTCTTTAATTCTGTGATCTTCCCAAAGCTACCCAAGCAACAACTTGATCAGTTTCTTAGTCAACTGACTCAAGTTAGTATGAATTTTTCTCTGATATTGCTTGGCTGATTACAGGGACTCCATCTTTATTTGTTTACTTTATTTATAAATTATCAGCCATGTCATGTCATTTTAGCCATTACAATAACATTAAGAACATGGCCAAATATCCAGGATCAAATTGATCAGGGAATTAATAATTGCTCAAATCCTGCTAGTTATTTTTTGAAGTATAAATCCATGTATGCTGACATCCTCCTTTCAAACCCGAAAGAAATACAATAAAATAGTTTACGAAGTTAACTCCTTTATTTAAGAATAAAAGTTTCTATTAATCAATATACCTATGAAATTTTCACACTACTTCAAACAATGAATTCTTCCCTTTTCATATACTAAATTATTAGTAAAAAGAAGATGTCAAATTATGTTTGCTCTGTTTTAAGTAAGTCTAAAAAAAAACCAAGTAGGATGGAAGTGATTATGCTTCAGCTATTTTGTCATTACCTAATAATGCTTGGGAATAATGCCATTACAGCCACACTTTTCATAAAATTTAAGACTTTTTAATTTCCAGAAAATGGCTTATTCTTGTTTATGTCCTTAGAACAATGATTTGATTCTCCTGGTTTTAGCTACATGATGTAATAAACACTTTTATATCAAGTTACCAATTCTCATGGTCCTCATTTTCTTTCTGGGCCCTAGGGGGAGATTGAAAAATTTGAATAAAGCATTCCTATTGCAAGCCTCATTAATGACACTTTGGGTTCAGAAGTTCAGGAGTTCCCTGGGGCCTAGGGCTGCTGATGAATCCAGACTACCCTCAGAGTCCCTTTCCAATGTTTCCTCCAGAGAGATGCACCCCTTCTCTGGTCACCATAAACCCCCTCTGCACAAATATTGTGGTCCATTGAATTTATAGATGAATGGGGTAAGCTGGAGAGAGGTACCTCCAGTCCCTACACATCTGGAACTGCCGCGGGCTGGAGTGCCTGTGCGTGCCCAGGAGGGGAGAAGACATTTCATTAGCTTAACACCTGAGGTCTTCCAGCTAGATCCACACCTTCTGCCTCCTGACATTAATGGCACCTCTCAACTTTCAAATCAAAATGGTGAGTCAGTTTCTGGATTTATAGGCTCAATACAGAGTTTAGCACTTGTTGGTAGCCTTGTTCAATGAAAAAGCCATGTGGAGTTCTTCAAAGGAAGAGAAAAACAGAAAATGTTTTTTGGAAAATTTATAGATTATGACACACCAAGACACACATGTATATACATACATACACATCTCAACTCATGTTATTCAAACATAACAAATTTAAAGTTTACCAATGTGAAATGAGGTTTCAAGGATGAAATATAAAGTACTGAGTAGACAAAATATAAGAAAACAAAATATTTTGTTGCTGCTGTTAAGACTGGAGTTTGTTAAGACTGAAGCATAAATGAGATTTAAACTAGGTCTAAACATGTGAGAGAAGATTGTTACATTCTAAGGGAAAGGAATAGAATGGTCAAAGAGGCACAAGAGGGAGGCATCATTGGAAGTAAAACAACAAAAAGCTGTTTTATTTTCTGAAGTGAGAAAGCTGTTCTAGAAATGATGAGAAATAAGTTAATAAGCTGCAAAGATTTGGAAGGATGTGATTGTTAGCAATTATTATTAATTTCTGTCTCAGATATGGAATAAATTGTTTCACATCAAGAATACCCACATCAAGCTTTCCTTGCAGATTTCTGAGGCTATCATACCCTGAGTCCAGCAATTGGATCAATGTAAGGTCCTGTAACAAAGTGACATTGTAGTTATGTTTTATGAATCTGTAACATTTGGAAGCGACTCAACTGCAATGGGTTTGATTTTGGTTTTTTGACAGTGTTAAATCGTGCAAAAAGGCTTAAGATAAGAAAACTAAACCTACTTACTCTCCTTAAGGAATTTAATACAGTGAACAAGACAAGCAAATAATATCTATAATATGATGAAAGCCATAGTTGAGGGGGTATAAACGTCAATAGAGGGTTCATAGAAGAAGCTAGGATTGTAAGAGAAATTTGAAATATATATTTAATCAATGTGCATGATGTTAAACTTCTCTAAAAAGAGAATAGGATAAAGATCATAGAAATGGGAAACACTGTACTACAGATTTTAATGACTGAACCCAAATGTTATGTGTGTAGGACAAAGCTTAGGATTGTCATTAATATGTTAAGAAATTTGGATTTTATTTTTTAATAAGGGTCAATATGAGTAGGCATTTGACTTGAGGATAATGGGGGTTTAAGATGTTTCATGATGTCTTTAGTATATCCTAAATAATTTTAAAGAGTAGAAAATGAGATCTGAGATGTTTCATTAAAAAAAATAACATTGGGAAGGTTATCATCAGCCTCATGTGGGGAGAGATGGGGGACTAACAGCTGGTGACTAGAAAAATCTGGACTCAACCCCCACTCTGAAAACATTGATCCTGTCTCCTTCCATCCTGCCATTATACCCACACTTTTCATATAATTTAAGACTTTTTAATTTCCAGAATTAAAAAATGTTTTGGAAATTAACTAAAACATGTAATCATGTAAATCCTACTTCACCACCCATTCCAGCCACTGAAATACGACATGTCACTGACTTACGGTTTGTGTTGAACTGTGTACCTGAGGTAATGATGTTCACACTGTTGAATCAGAGTTACAGAGAGAATATATAGTTTACCTAGTGATTCACTGTGGACACACACGCACACTTGCAAATACACAAACACGCAAATATTTTACAATAGTACCTTCATACTATCTGCCTTTCCATGCAATACCGTGTTTAAAAAACTATAAGTCATCAGTCATTAAATTGATTTTTTTACCTTTTCATGCGCCACCTCTCCTGAGGAAGAACCCTGATTTAGTATTAGAAGAACTTAGTTCTCTGCAGTTTGACGTTTAGTAATAGCTTATGTCATGAGGAGGAAATGTTTCCCCTTCTGTCAAAGAAAAAATTGCACCGACAAAGTGAAAACATGGCAAAAATGGCTTTTATTCAAATGGAAGTTACAAGGGAGGGAGAAAGAACAAAGGAAGGAAAGAAGGGAGGAACACTGTAATGGGGCAATGAGACCACCGCAGTGGGATAAAGATACTAGAACTGTATCTATACTCCAACTCTCCTGAGACCTACACTGGGAGTTTTTTAAAAGAAGCTCAGGGGGGTTGGGTGAATGATGTACTGAGGTTGCAATTAGTGCCATTTTGCTCAGGGTGCTTTCTTTTTTTACGCTAAGACTTCTTGGATACTAGGAGACCTGGGAGGAAGGAGAGGAGAAAGTAAGAAAGGAGAAACTAAAGTTAATTCCAACAGGGTACATCTTTAAGTCTTGTTTAGTGATTTGCAGTAAGCCCCACTGTTTTCTGGAACATAAAAGGTTGGAGGATTTCTTTAACAAAGGGCTCTGATAAAATTCAACTTTTATCACTGGAAAAGAAAGAAGTGAACTGCCACATTAATTAGTAAATCAATTAATTGCTCATTTTTTTGTTGTTGAGCTCCTACTCTGTGCTAAACTTTTGCTGTTGTTAGTTGCCTACGTTATGCAGGTGACACAACCTTGCTTGCTGAAAGTGAAGAAGACTTGAAGCACTTACTAATGAAGGTCAAAGACCGCAGCCTTCAGTATGGAATGTACCTCAACATAAAGAAAACAAAAATCCTCACAACTGGACCAATGAGCAACATCATGATAAATGGAGAAAAGATTGAAGTTGTCAAGGATTTCGTTTTACTTGGATCCACAATCAACAGCCATGGAAGCAGCAGTCAAGAAATCAAAAGACGTATTGCATTGGGTAAATCTGCTGCAAAGGACCTCTTTAAAGTGTCAAAGATGTCACCTTGAAGACTAAGGTGCATCTGACCCGAGCCATGGTATTTTCAATCACATCGTATGCATGTGAAAGCTGGACAGTGAATAAGGAAGACTGAAAAAGAGTTGATGCCTTTGAACTGTGGTGTTGGCGAAGAATATTGAGTATACCATGGACTGCCAGAAGAACGAATAAATCTGTCTTAGAAGAAGTACAACCAGAATGCTCCTTAGAAGCAAGGATGGTGAGACTGCGTCTTACAGGCTTTGGACATGTTGTCAGGAGGGATGAGTCCCTGGAGAAGGACATCATGCTTGGCAAAGTACAGGGTCAGCGGAAAAGAGGAAGACCCTCAACTAGGTGGATTGACACAGTGGCTGCAACAATGGGCTCAAGCGTAACAACGATTGTAAAGATGGCACAGGACCGGGCAGTGTTTCGAAACCAACTCGACGGCACCCAACGACAACAACAACAACAGCTGCCTTTGAGTCAGCCCCACAATGGGATCAGATCTTTTTGATACACTGGATTTTCATTGGCTCATTTTCAGAAGTAGACCTTTAGGATTTCAGTTTCGCTGAAACTTTTTCAGCATTGTAGCAACAATCAAGCCTCCACGCTCAGACGAGTAGTGACTACACATGAGGTGCATTGACCGGGAGTTGGATCCAGGTGTCCAGCATGGAAGACAAGAATTCTACCGCTGAACCACCACTGCCCTCATGCTAATCATAGTCCAAGTCTATAAGATAAAAAGCTGGATATTACCCAGTCTTTCCTCTCAGGAGGGTAGGAACTTGAGAAAGTGGTCATAAATTCATAGAAAACTACAGTAAAGTTTCCCTCATGCAAGAATAGATGTACAATTAGGTTAAATATAAAGGTATTTACAGTAGGTGTAGTAGGTGTTTACAAAACGTAAACTGGGAATAGTGGGGACGCTATAAATGCTGAACTATAATTCTCACA
Source organism: Loxodonta africana (assembly GCF_030014295.1). Lineage (NCBI taxonomy): Eukaryota > Metazoa > Chordata > Mammalia > Proboscidea > Elephantidae > Loxodonta > Loxodonta africana. Next base: position 795,846 of record NC_087357.1, read on the forward strand.
AGGACCTCCACACAGAGAGAAGACAATTGATTTATTCCTTCCAAAGTTTGAGTTTGGGTAGAATGTATCTGCACCTTCTCTACTCCATTCGGAAAGTGGAGGCATTTTTGTATTTCATGTGAGAAACCCATTTCTTCCATGGATGGAGGCTTTTGCCAGCATGTAGGGCTTATGGATGCCCCATCCCAGAGCCACAATGGTAATATGAGAGCTCCACTTGTTGTAAGAGGACAGATGAAAAGGCGTCTTGGTTGAGAGCTGACATGGGGTGAAGCATTAGCATCAACATTCCCTTTAAATTGTCACAAACATTCCCATGAGGAGATCATTCTTACCCCTCCTCTCCACAATGCAGCTAAAAACATTAAAATTAGGAAGGAGATTCGAATGCAATTTATACTTAAAATAAAACTCATGCCCCTTCACTGAATTCAGCCTTATTTTCAGCTGCTTAATCTGTTTTCTCTCATTTCACAGGATGCTCAAATTCACAAACATGAATTGGTGCAACAGGTTTTTTTTGAACACTGGAGTAATTATGGTGATTAAGAATTTGTTTCAGTCTTCTTTCCTTCCTGTATTCCTGATTTTCTGCCTTCCTGCCTTCATTCATTTTTTTGTTTCAATTTCTTAACTAAAAAAAAAAGGGGGGGGGGGAAGTAATGGCTGAAAAAGAAAGAAGAATGCCAAAGTTAATAGAGTAGTATTTCAATCAATTCGAGAAAATCATTTCTAGAGAAATTTCTTAAATATTGTACTGTATTATATTACATTATATTTGCATGCATATATGTACTTTTTTAATTTAAAATCTAATTCATGTTATTATTATTACTTTATAAGGAAGGGAATATGTAAAAATGAAAGTCCACGCTAACCTCCATCTCATTCCCTAGAAGTGAGTCTTTTTTTCAGTTTCCAGTGCATACTTCCAGATATCGTTTCTACATTGTTGTTGTTATGTGCCATTGAGTCAGTTCTGACTCATAGCAACCCTATGTGCCACAGATTGAAACACTGCCCAGTCCTGTGCTAGGCTTACAATTGTTGCTATGTTTGAGCCCATTGTTGCAGCCTCTGTGTCAGTCCATCTCATTGAGGGTCTTTCTCTTGTCCACTCATCCTGTATTTACCAAGTATGATGTCCTTCTCCTGGGAATGATCCCTCCTGACAACATGTCCAGAGCATGTAAGGAGCATGCTGGTTGTACTTCTTTTAAGACAGATATGTTCGTTCTTTTGGCAGTCCATGGTATATTCCATATTCTTTGCCAACACCAAAATTCGAAGGTGTAAATTTTTCTTCCATCTTCCTTAGTCATTGTCCAGCTTTCACATGCATATGATGAAATAGAAAATACCATGGGTTGGGTCAGGTGCACCTTAGTCTTCAAGGTGGTATCTTTGCTTTTCAACACTTTAAAGAGGTCCTTTGCAGCAGATTTACCCAATGCAATGCATCATTTGAGTTCTTGACTGCTGCTTCCATGGCTGTTGATTGTGGATACAAATAAAATGAAATCCTTGACAGCTTCAATCTTTTCTCTGTTTATCATGATGTTGCTCATTGGTCCAGTTGTGAGGATTTTTGTTTTCTTTATGTTGAGGTGTAATCCATATTGAAGGCTGTGGTCTTTGATCTTCATCAGTAAGTGCTTCAAGTCCTCTTCACATTCAGCGAGTAAGGTTAGCTCATCTGTATAACGCAGATTGTTAATGAGTCTCCTCCAATCCTGATGTCGCATTATTCATATAATCTAGCTTCTGAGATTATTTGCTCAGCATACAGATCGAATAGGTATGATGAAAGGATACAACTCTGATGCACACCTTTCCTGAATTTAAACCATGCAGTATCCACTTGTTCTGTGGAAACAACTGCCGCTTGATCTATGTACAGGTTCCTCATGAGCACAATTAAGTATTCTGGAATTCCCATTCTTTGAAATGTTATTGTTTTTATATATGTGTATATACACACACACACACTTATATATATATATGTATATTGTCTTAGTTGTCTAGTGCTGCTATAATAGGAATAACACAAGTGGATAGCTTTAAAAAAGATAAATTTATTTTCTCATGGTCTAGTAGGCTACAAGTCCAAATTTAGGGCAACAGCTCAAGGGGAAGTCTTTCTCTGTCGGCTCTGGAGAAAGTTCCTTATCAACATTCTTTGCTTGGTCTGGGAGCTTCTCGGAGCAGGAACCTCTGCTCCTGGCACTGCTTTCTTAGTGGTATCAGGTCCCCTTGTCCCTCTGCTTGCTTCTCTCTTTTATATCTCAAAAGAGATTGGCTTAAGACACAATTTAGTCTTGTAGATTTCATCAACATAACTGCTGCTAATCTCATTTCATTAACATCATAGTGGTAAAATTTGCAACACATAGGAAAATCACACCAGATGACAAAATGGTGGACACTCACACAAGGGTGGGAATTGTGGCCTAGCCAATTTGATACACATGTTTTTGGGGGATACAGTTCAACCCATGACTTGTGTATGTATATAAAAACATATATATTGAGAAGGGTTAACCTAAAAATATTGAGAAAGTGTTATATATATTAAGAAAGGGTTAACCTAAAAACATCAGGCCATAGCCACGAAAGCCCAACTTGTCTGTAAGAATCTACAGGACTTCAAATAATAAGAACTAGTATAGAGTGTTCTAACTGGTTCAATGGACTGTGGATGTGTGTACCAAAACTAAGTAGCAATTTATCCCACGAAGAGTTAAAGATCTACCCAATACTACACATATGCCACATAAATAAATAAATAAACAAACAAATAAATAAATAAAATCATATGACAGACCCAAGACCCTTAAGCCAAGAGACCAAATTGTTAGAAAAGAAAAACAAGAAAAGGTCACCCAATCATGATTTTAGTTCTTTGCCTTTACTTTAACCAATCAAAATCTTTAAGTAACTTACTCATAGGTAAGTGCTGCAATGATTATAAAGGGTGTGTTGAAAAATGCTTGCTCATAATGAATCAGCACCTATCAAAATTATGTAAAAAACACTTATACTTCCTTGGATTTTGGTCTGTTTATAGCCTGAGTTCTTGCAGCCTGTTTCCGATTTTATATTCTGATATGTCACAAAAAAAATCTCTGTGTTGCAGAAGGTGTTAGAGAAACTTGTTTCACTACAAATATATATATGTATATTTATATCATGGATTGAATTTTGTCCCCCAAAAATATGTCTACCAATTTGGCTAGGCCATGATTCCTAGTATGGTGTGATTGTCCACCATTGTGTTATCTGATATGATTTTCCTATGTGTTATAAATCCTATCTCTATGATGTTGATGAGACGGAATTACAGAATTTATGTTAATGAGGCAGGAATCAGTCTACAGGATTGGATTGTGTCTCTTTTGAGATATAAAAGAGGTAAGTGTGAGCAGAGAGGCATAGGGACCTTATACCACCAAGAAACAAGAGCCAGGAGAATGGCACATCATTTGAACCCAGGGTCCCTGCACTGAGAAGCTCCTTGACCAGGGAAGATTGATGGCAAAGACCTTCCCCTAGAGCTGACAGAGAGAGAAATATTTACCTGATGTTAGTGCCCTGAATTTGGGCTTGAAGCCTGTTAGACTACAGGAGAATAAATTTATCTTTGTTGAAGCCATCTACTTGTGGTACTTCTGTTATAGCAGCCCTAGATATCTAAGACTATATATATTTATATATAATCAGAACATGGAATATAGAAAGTATAAACTTAGGAAATTGTAAGTCATCAAAAATGAAATAGAGGGCGGAGCCAAGATGGCGGACTAGGCAGACGCTACCTCGGATCCCTCTTACAACAAAGACACGGAAAAACAAGTGAATCGATCACATACATAACAATCTACGAACCCTGAACAACAAACACAGATTTAGAGACGGAGAACGAACTAATACGGGGAAGCAGCGATTGTTTCCAGAGCCTGGAGCCAGCGTACCAGTCAGGTACGGCACAAGCACAGAGAGCTACTCCACCCCCCTGAACTAACCCCGGGAGGGGGACCAGCCGGTTCCACGGGCGGAGTGGGACGCAGCCGGTAGGAGAAGTCCCTGGGAGGCAGTGACTGGTCTTGGAGCAGAAAGAGCAGCGTCCGAGCCGGAGAACCGTCCCGCAGGGATTTGGACTGGATGCAGGTACGGCATAAACACGGAGAGTTGCTCCACCCCCCTGAACTAACCCCGGGAAGGGGACCGGCCGGGTCCCGCGGGCAGCGTGGGATGCAGCCGGTAGGAGAAGTCCTTGGGAGGCAGCGACTGGTATTGGAGCGGGGAGAACAGCGTCCCAGTCGGGACACTCGGTCACGGCACAAGCACGGAGACCTGCTCCACCCATCTGAACTAACCCCGGGAGGAGGCCCAACTGGTTCTCAGGGGCAACACGGCCACGCGGCTAGAGGGACGAGAAGTCCCCGGGAGGCAGCGACTGATTTTGGAGTCGAGAGTGCACCATCCCAGTAGGGGAGCCTTGACGCTGGGCGTGGGGCTGGAAGCGGAGGATCTGACCGTGACTCCAGCGGGCCAGACCCTCCAAGGGCAATCTCCACACAGCCAGCACACATAGGCGACGCGCCCCATGGGAATCTCAGATATAATAGTCACCCCAAGCAAGACAAGCAACTCTGGCTATATTCTGAGGTGCTACTCTCCTATCTCTCTGTTCCCTCCCCCACCCTCCCCAGGCGGCTTCATTAACATCTGAATAGCCTGAGCCAGAGGGAGAACTCTGATAGGGATCTGACTACATTTTCTTTTTAGCGGATTTTCTGGAAAAACTAGTTTCCCAGTGATGGCTCGTAGACAACAATCCATATCAAACCACTTAAAGAAGCAGACCATGACAGCTTCTCCAACCCCCCAAACAAAAGAATCAAAATCTTTCCCAAATGAAGATACAATCTTGGAATTATCAGATACAGAACACAAAAAACTAATTTACAGAATGCTTAATGATATCACAAATGAAATTAGGATAACTGCAGAAAAAGCCAAGGAACACACTGATAAAACCGTTGAAGAACTCAAAAAGATTATTCAAGAACATACTGGAAAAATTAATAAGTTGCAAGAATCCATAGAGAGACAGCATGTAGAAATCCAAAAGATTAACAATAAAATAACAGAATTAGACAACACACTAGGAAGTCAGAGGAGCAGACTCGAGCAATTAGAATGCAGACTGGGACATCTGGAGGACCAGGGAATCGACACCAACATAGCTGAAAAAAAATCAGATAAAAGAATTTAAAAAAATGAAGAAACCCTAAGAATTATGTGGGACTCTATCAAGAAGGATAACCTGCGGGTGATTGGAGTCCCAGAACAGGGAGGGGAGACAGAAAACAGAGAAAATCGTTGAAGAACTCCTAACACAAAACTTCCCTGACATCATGAAAGATGAAAGGATATCTATCCAAGATGCTCATCGAACCCCATTTAAGATTGATCCAAAAAGAAAAACACCAAGACATATTATCATCAAACTCACCAAAACCAAAGATAAACAGAAAATTTTAAAAGCAGCCAGGGAGAAAAGAAAGGTTTCCTTCAAGGGAGAATCAATAAGAATATGTTCTGACTACTCAGCAGAAACCATGCAGGCAAGAAGGGAATGGGACAACATATACAGAACACTGAAGGAGAAAAACTGCCAGCCAAGGATCATATATCCAGCAAAACTCTCTCTGAAATATGAAGGCGAAATTAAGATATTTACAGACAAACACAAGTTTAGAGAATTTGCAAAAACCAAACCAAAGCTACAAGAAATACTAAAGGATATTGTTTGGTCTGAGAACCAATAATATCAGATATCAGCACAACACAAGGTCACAAAACAGAACGTCCTGATATCAACTCAAATAGGGAAATCACAAAAACAAACAAATTAAGATTACTTAAAAAAAAATACACATAACAGGGAATCATGGAAGTCAATAGGTAAAAGACCACAATAATCAAAAAGAGGGACTAAATAAGGGAGGCATTGAACTGCCATATGGAGAGTGATACAAGGCGATATAGAACAATACAAGTTAGGTTTTTACTTAGAAAAATAGGGGTAAATAATAAGGTAACCACAAAAAGGTATAACAACTCTATAACTCAAGATAAAAACCAAGAAAAACGTAACGACTCAACTAACATAAAGTCAAGCACTGTGAAAATGAGGATCTCACAATTTACCAAGAAAAACGCCTCAGCACAAAAAAGTATGTGGAAAAATGAAATTGTCAACAACACACATAAAAAGGCATCAAAATGACAGCACTAAAAACTTATTTATCTATAATTACTCTGAATGTAAATGGACTAAATGCACCAATAAAGAGACAGAGAGTCACAGACTGGATAAAGAAACACGATCCATCTATATGCTGCCTACAAGAGACACACCTTAGACTTAGAGACACAAACAAACTAAAACTCAAAGGATGGAAAAAAGTATATCAAGCAAACAATAAGCAAAAAAGAAGAGGAGTAGCAATATTAATTTCTGACGAAATAGACTTTAGACTTAAATCCACCACAAAGGATAAAGAAGGACACTACATAATGATTAAAGGGACAATTGATCAGGAAGACATAACCATATTAAATATTTATGCACCCAATGACAGGGCTGCAAGATACATAAATCAAATTGTAACAGAATTGAAAAGTGAGATAGACACCTCCACAATTATAGTAGGAGACTTCAACACACCACTTTCGGAGAAGGACAGGACATCCAGTAAGAAGCTCAACAGAGACACGGAAGATCTAATTACAACAATCAACCAACTTGACCTCATTGACTTATACAGAACTCTCCACCCAACTGCTGCAAAATATACTTTTTTTTCTAGCGCACATGGAACATTCTCTAGAATAGACCACATATTAGGTCATAAAACAAACCTTTGCAGAGTCCAAAACATCGAAATATTACAAAAGCATCTTCTCAGACCACAAGGCAATAAAACTAGAGATCAATAACAGAAAAACTAGGGAAAAGAAATCAAATACTTGGAAAATGAACAATACCCTCCTGAAAAAAGACTGGGTTATAGAAGACATCAAGGAGGGAATAAGGAAATTCATAGAAAGCAACGAGAATGAAAATACTTCCTATGAAAACCTCTGGGACACAGCAAAAGCAGTGCTCAGAGGCCAATTTATATCAATAAATGCACACATACAAAAAGAAGAAAGAGCCAAAATCAGAGAACTGTCCCTACAACTTGAACAAATAGAAAGTGAGCAACAAAAGAATCCATCAGGCACCAGAAGAAAACAAATAATAAAAATTAGAGCTGAACTAAATGAATTAGAGAACAGAAAAACAATTGAAGGAATTAACAAAGCCAAAAGCTGGTTCTTTGAAAAAAGTAACAAAATTGATAAACCATTGGCTAGACTGACTAAAGAAATACAGGAAAGGAAACAAATAACCCGAATAAGAAATGAGAAGGACCACATCACAACAGAACCAAATGAAATTAAAAGAATCATGTCAGATTATTATGAAAAAATGTACTCTAACAAATTTGCAAACCTAGAAGAAATGGATGAATTCCTGGAAAAACACTACCTACCTAAACTAACACATTCAGAAGTAGAACAACTAAATAGACCCATAACAAAAAAAGAGATTGAAACGGTAATCAAAAAACTCCCAACAAAAAAAAGCCCTGGCCCGGACGGCTTCACTGCAGAGTTCTACCAAACTTTCAGAGAAGAGTTAACACCACTACTACTAAAGGTATTCCAAAGCATAGAAAATGACGGAATACTACCCAACTCATTCTATGAAGCCACCATCTCCCTGATACCAAAACCAGGTAAAGACATTACAAAAAAAGAAAATTATAGACCTATATCCCTCATGAACATTGATGCAAAAATCCTCAACAAAATTCTAGCCAATAGAATCCAACAACGCATCAAAAAAATAATTCACCCTGATCAAGTGGGATTTATACCAGGTATGCAAGGCTGGTTTAATATCAGAAAAACCATTAATGTAATCCATCACATAAATAAAACAAAAGACAAAAACCACATGATCTTATCAAGTGATGCAGAAAAGGCATTTGACAAAGTCCAACACCCATTCGTGATAAAAACTCTTACCAAAATAGGAATTGAAGGAAAATTCCTCAACATAATAAAGGGCTTCTATGCAAAGCCAACAGCCAATATCACTCTAAATGGAGAGAACCTGAAAGCATTTCCCTTGAGAACGGGAACCAGACAAGGATGCCCTTTATCACCGCTCTTATTCAACATCGTGTTGGAAGTCTTAGCCAGGGCAATTAGGCTAGACAAAGAAATAAAAGGTATCCGGATTGGCAAGGAAGAAGTAAAGTTATCACTATTTGCAGATGACATGATTATATACACAGAAAACCCTAAGGAATCCTCCAGAAAACTACTGAAACTAATAGAAGAGTTTGGAAGAGTCTCAGGTTATAAAATAAACATACAAAAATCACTTGGATTCCTCTACATCAACAAAAAGAACACTGAAGAGGAAATAACCAAATTAATACCATTCACAGTAGCCCCCAAGAAGATAAGATACTTAGGAATAAATCTTACCAAGGATGTAAAAGACCTATACAAAGAAAACTACAAAGCTCTACTACAAGAAATTCAAAAGGACATACTTAAGTGGAAAAACATACCCTGCTCATGGATAGGAAGACTTAACATAGTAAAAATGTCTATTCTACCAAAAGCCATCTATACATTTAACGCACTTCCAATCCAAATTCCAATGTCATATTTTAAGGGGATAGAGAAACAAATCACCAATTTCATATGGAAGGGAAAGAAGCCCCGGATAAGCAAAGCATTACTGAAAAAGAAGAAGAAAGTGGGAGGCCTCACCTTACCTGACTTCAGAACCTATTATACAGCCACAGTAGTGAAAACAGTCTGGTATTGGTACAACAGACACATAGACCAATGGAACAGAATTGAGAACCCAGACATAGATCCATCCACGTATGAGCAGCTGATATTTGACAAAGGACCAGTGTCAATTAACTGGGGAAAAGATAGCCTTTTTAACAAATGGTGCTGGCATAACTGGATATCCATTTGCAAAAAAATGAAACAGGACCCATACCTCACACCATGCACAAAAACTAACTCCAAGTGGATCAAAGACCTAAACATAAAGACTAAAACGATAAAGATCATGGAAGAAAAAATTGGGACAACCCTAGGAGCCCTAATACAAGGTATAAACAGAATACAAAACATTACCAAAAATGATGAAGAGAAACCCGATAACTGGGAGCTCCTAAAAATCAAACATCTATGCTCATCTAAAGACTTCTCCAAAAGAGTAAAAAGACCACCTACAGACTGAGAAAGAATTTTCAGCTCTCACATCTCCGACCAGCGCCTGATCTGTAAAATCTACATGATTCTGTCAAAACTCAACCACAAAAAGACAAACAACCCAATCAAGAAGTGGGCAAAGGATATGAACACACATTTCACTAAAGAAGATATTCAGGCAGCCAACAGATACATGAGAAAATGCTCTCGATCATTAGCCATTAGAGAAATGCAAATTAAAACTACGATGAGATTCCATCTCACACCAGCAAGGCTGGCATTAATCCAAAAAACACAAAATAATAAATGTTGGAGAGGCTGCGGAGAGATTGGAACTCTCATACACTGCTGGTGGGAATGTAAAATGGTACAACCACTTTGGAAATCTATCTGGCATTATCTTAAACAGTTAGAAATAGAACTACCATACAACCCAGAAATCCCACTGCTAGGAATATACCCTAGAGATACAAGAGCCTTCATACAAACAGATATATGCACACCCATGTTTATTGCAGCTCTGTTTACAATAGCAAAAAGTTGGAAGCAACCAAGGTGTCCATCAACGGATGAATGGGTAAATAAATTGTGGTATATTCACACAATGGAATACTACGCATCGATAAAGAACAGTGACGAATCTGTGAAACATTTCATAACATGGAGGAACCTGGAAGGCATTATGCTGAGCGAAATGAGTCAGAGGCAAAAGGACAAATATTGTATAAGACCACTATTATAAGATCTTGAGAAATAGTAAACCTGAGAAGAACACATACTTTTGTGGTTACGAGGAGGGGAGGGAGGGAGGATGGGAGAGGGTTTTTTATTGATTAATCAGTAGATAAGAACTGCTTTAGGTGAAGGGAAGGACAACACTCAATACATGGAAGGTCAGCTCAATTGGACTGGACCAAAAGCAAAGAAGTTTCCGGGATAAAATGAAGGCTTCAAAGGTCAGCGGAGCAAGGGCGGGGGTCTGGGGAACGTGGTTTGCGGGGACTTCTAAGTCAATTGGCAAAATAATTCTATTATGAAATCATTCTGCATCGCACTTTGAAATGTGGCGTCTGGGGTCTTAAATGCTAACAAGCGGCCATCTAAGATGCAGCAATTGGTCTCAACCCACCTGGAGCAAAGGAAAATGAAGAACACCAAGGCCACACGACAACTAAGAGCCCAAGAGACAGAAAGGGCCACATGAACCAGAGACCTACATCATTCTGAGACCAGAAGAACTAGTTGGTGCCCGGCCACAATCGATGACTGCCCTGACAGGGAGCACAACAGAGGACCCCTGAGGGAACAGGAGATCAGTGGGATGCAGACCCCAAATTCTCATGAAAAGATCAAACTTAATGGTCTGACTGAGACTGGAGGAATCCCGGCGGCCATTGCTTCCCAGACCTTCAGTTGACACAGGACAGGAACCATCCCCAAAGACAACTGATCAGAAATGAAAGGGACTGGTCAGAGGGTGGGAGAGAGACGCTGATGAAGAGTGAGCTAATTATATCAGGTGGACACTTGAGATTGTGTTGGCAACTGTTGTCTGGAGGGGGGATGGGAGGATAGAGAGAGAGGGAAGCAGGCAAAATTGTCAAGAAAGGAGAGACTGAAAGGGCTGACTCAAGAGGGGGAGAGCAAGTGGGAGTAGGGAGTGAGATGTATGTAAACTTATATGTGACAGACTGATTGGATTTGTAAACGTTCACTTGAAGCTTAATAAAAGTTATTGAAAAAAATGAAATAGAATGCTTGAATATAGAATTCTAGGCATTAGTAAGCTGAAATAGAATGATGTTAGCCATTTTGAGTCAGATGATCATATGATTTACTATGCCTGTAATGACAAATTGAAGAGGAAAGGTTTTGCATTCACTGTCCAAAAAGAACATTTCAAGATCTACCTGAATTACAAGCTGTCAATTGATAATATCCATAAGGCTAAAAACAAGACTAGTTAATGTGACTATTACCCCAAATTATGTACCAACCACTAATGCCAAAGATGACGAAACTGAAGATTTTTAACAATTTCTGCAGTCTGAAATTAATCAAACATGCAATCAAGATTCATTGATAATTACTGGTGACTGCACTTCGAAAGTTGGAAACAAAAATAAGGATCAGTAGTTGGAAAATATGGCCTCGATGACAGAAACAATGCTGAAGATACATGATAGAATTTTGCAGGAGAATGACCCATTCATTGGAAAAAGCTTTTTTTAAACAACATTAACAGCGACTGTATTTTTTTATACACATGGACATTGCCAGTTGGAATACATAGGAATTAAATTGACTACATCTGTGGAAAGAGACTACAGAGAAGCTCAATATATCTGTTAGAACAAGACCAGGGGCCAACTACAAAACAGACCATCAATTGCTCATATACAAATGCAAGTTGAAGCTGAAGAAAATTAGAACAATTCCACGAGAACCAAAATATGACCTTGAGTATATCCCACCTGAGTTTTGGCACATTGAAAACCAAGGATCAGATGAGGTGTGGGATGACATCAAGGACATATACGAAGAAAGCAAAAAAAAAAAAAAAAAACATTAAAAAGACAGAAAAGGCCAAAATGGGTGTAAAAGGAGACTCTAAAACTTGCTCTTGAATGTAAAGTAGCTAAAGCGAATGGAAGAAATGATGAAGTAAAAGAGCTGAACAGAAGATTTCAAAGGGCAACTCGAGGAGACAAAGTAAAGTGCTATAATATAATGTGTAAAGACCTGGAGTTAGAAAACCAAAAGGGAAGAACACACTCTGCATTTCTCAAGCCTAAAGAACTGAAGAAAAAAATTCAAGCCTTGAGTTGAAATATCGAAGGATTCTATGGGCAAAATATTGAACCATGCAGGAAGCATCAAAAGAAAGAATACACACAGTCACTGTACCAAAAAGAATTGGTTGACATTCAACCATTTCAGGAGGTACCATATGATCAAGAATCAACGGTATTGAAAGAAGAAGTCCAAGCTGCACTGAAGGCATTGGTGATAAACAAGCCCCCAGGAAATGACAGAATAACAAACAGATGCAACCCTGGAAGTGCTCACTCCTCTATGCCAAGAAATTTGGTAGATAGCTACCTGGCCAACAGACTGGAAGAGATCTATATTTGTGCCCATTCCAAAGAAAGGTGATCCAATAGAATGCCGAAATTAGCGAATAATTTCATTAATATCCCATACAAGGAAAATTTTGCTTAAGATATGTCAAAAAAGATTGCAGCAGTATCTCAACAGAGACCTGCTAGAAATTCAAACTGGATTCAGAAGAGGAATTAGAAGGAGGGATATCATCTCTCATGTCAGATGGATCTTGACTGAAAGGAGAGAATACCAGAAAGATGTTTCCCTCAGTTTTACTGACTATGCAAAGACATTCAACTGTGTGGATCATAACAAATTGTGGATAACTTTGTACAGAATGGGAATTCCAGAGCCCTTATTTGTCCTCATGTGAAACCTGTACACAGACCAAGAGACAGTCTTTTGAATAGAACAACTGGATACTGCATGGTTTGAAGTCAGGAAAGATGTGGTCCAGGATGGTATCTTTTCACCATACTTATCCAATCTGTATGCTAAACAAATAATGTGTGAAGGTGGACTGTATGAAGAAGAATGTGGCATCAGGATTAGAGGAAACTGATTAGCAACCTGCTTTATGCAGATGACACAACCTTACTTGCTGAAAGTGAAGAGAACTTGGAGCACATAGAATGAAGATCAAAGACTACAGCCTTCAGTATGAATTACATCTCAACGTAAAACAAAAATCCTCACAACTGGACCAGTAAGCAACATCATGATAAACAGAGAAAAGTTTGAAGTTGTCAAGGATTTCACTTTACTTGAATTCACATCGACGCCCGTGGAAGCAGCAGTCAAGAAATCAAACAATTTTTGCATTGAACAAATCTGTTACAAAAGACCTCTTTAAAAATGTTAAAAGGCAAAGATGTCACTTTGAGGACTATGGTGTGATTGACCCAATCATGGTATTTTCAATTGCCTCATATACGTATAAAAGCTGGACAAAGAATAAGGAATACTGAAGAACAATTGATTTCTTTGAATTATTGTATTAGTGAAGAATGCTAAATATACCATGGACTTCCAGAAGACTCAAGAAATCTGACTTGGAGGAAGTACAGCCAGAAGGCTCCTTAGAAGTGAGAATGGCAAGACTTTGTCTCACATACTTTGGACATGTTATCAGGAGGGACCAGTCTCTGGTGAGAGGGACATCATGCTTGATAAAGTAGAGTGCCAGCAAAAAAGAGGAAGACCCTCAACAAGCGGGATTGACACAGTGGCTGCAATAATGGGCTTCAATATAGCAATTACTGTGAGGATGGCACAGGACCAGACAGTGTTTTCTTCTGTTGTGCATAGGGTTGCTATGAGTAGGAACAGACTCAATGGCATACACACACACACACACATATATATATACACATACATATATATATATATACACACAAGTATAGTAAGTGTAGATGTAGGCATGTATATATACATATGCCTATTCCTATTTTGTACTGTTAAAAAATAATTAAAGCACCAAAATATGTAGGGTTTATTTGAGTAAATATTCTGTACCCATACAAGGAGATCATTTCACTTCTAAAAAAAACTAATGGCTTAATGCACAGTAGTTACAATAATGCTTTTAAGGAAAAAAGGAAACAGAAAAAATAACCAATAGCTAGACCTGTCTCTCCAAACCCCTCTGGGTGTGTTTGAACTGCCAACCTTTGGGCTAGGAGAGCTTAAACATTTGTACTCCTAATTCTTTACTAACAGAATTTTATTCCCTCACAGTTTAGGAGGCTAGAAGTCCAAATTCAGGGAGCCAACTAGAGTAGAAGGCTTTCTCTTTCTCTCTGTCAGCTGTGGGGGAAGGTCCTTGTTATCAATCTCCACCTGGGTTTAGGAGTTTCTCAGGGCAGGGATCCCAGACCCAAAGGACGTGTTCAGCTCCTGTCTCTTCTTTCTTGGTGATAGAAGGTCCCTTTCTCTCTGCTTGCTTCTCTCTGATTTTATCTCTTGTAGATACATCCTACCCCAATCCTACATCATTAACATAACAAACATAACTTAATCCTCTTTAACATGACCTAATCCTACCTCATTAGCATAATGGTCAACTCACGCCCAAATGGGACCATAACTACAGGCACAGAGACTAGGATTCACAAAATGGAGGACAATCAGATCACAAATTGAGGACAACCACACAATACCGGGAATCATGGTCTAGCCAAGCTGACATTCCAAATCTTGGCACCTCAAAATTGATGTCCTTGTCATATCTAAAATACATTTACTCCATCATATCATCCCAAAAGTCTTAATTCAAAGCCCTAAATCTCATCTTCTGCAACATTCCTCTTCATCTGTGAACCTATGAAATCTAGAATAAAAGTCATTTGCTTCCAAAGTACAATGGTACTACAGGCACAGAGGGGCATTTCCATTACAAATGGAAAGACGGGATAACAGGCACCAAGCAACTCCAAAACTCAGCAGAGCTGGACCATCTGACCAACAACCCTACCCTCCAGAAGTGGGTGTTGTTCCCACCCTCTGAATTCTGGCTGGAGAACCCTGGACTTCAGCCTTGCCTTCCAGTGCCACTGGGAAGGCAACTCCATTCCCTTGGTTCTGGGCAGCCTCATTCTCCCAGTCTATCTGAGTGGTGACCCCACCCCCTTGGCCCTGAAAGGCCCTGTTCTTCTGCACCTTGGTGATGGCAACCCCACCACCTCAGCTTTGGGCAGCAACCGTGTTCCCATTCCCCTTCTCTCTGCTCACTTCTCTCTGCTTTTCTCTCTTGTAGGGTGGTAAAGAGAGTTGACTCAAGATACATTCCACCCTAATCCTACCTCATTAACATAACAAACATAACCGAATCCTCATTAACATGACCTAATCCTGCCTCATTTACATAATGACGCTTGCTCCCAAAAAAGGGCCATAAACACAGGCATAACTAACTAACTAACCCATTGCCCATCGAGTCGATTCTGACTCATAGCAACCCTATAGGATAGAGTAGAACTAGCCCATACGGTTTCCAAGGAGCTGCTGGTGGATTTGAACTGCCCACCTTTGGTTAGAAGCCGAGCTCTTAAACACTGTGCTACCAGGGCTCCAACCACAGGCATAGAGTCTAGGATTTACAGCACATCACAAAATGGAGAATAATTAGATCACATAAAGGAGGACAATCACACAATACTGGGAATCATGTCTTAGCTAAGTTGACACATATTTTGGGCTGGCACAATTCAATCCATGACAGCTAGCGACCTTTGTAATGTTCCGATACATTCAGGAAAAAAAAAGGAATCTGTCAATTCCTGTAGGTTAGTTTCTCTCTTTTAACAGTAGGAATTCAGTTCATGAAGGTGTGGTTTTAAATCATTTCTATAACTATAAACATAGGCATTGTTTCCAAGTATTTACAATGCCAGAATGAAGATTCTTTAGGATGTGTATTCACATATTGGGGGGCATAATAAATACAAGACATATTTCTAGTTGCAGAACTAATAGGTCAAAAATGGAATTAAAAAATTTTTTAAGGCCAGGTGTTTCTTCTTTTTAATACCATTATACAATGGCAAGAAATATGTATATTTTAAATGTTGATCTTTTATTTTTTTAAGATCCCTCCAAAGATACTATTCCAGAGTAAACTCACAAAAGTTCAGTAGGATATGCTCTTTTCCCCACACTTTTCCCAGTCATGTATATTATGAAGTTTTTCAATATTTATCTATTTAAAATTTGAATAGCTTTATATATTAATCTTTATAGTCTTAATCATCAGTGAGAATATTTCCAGTGTTTATATGTTGCTTTTTTTTTTTTTTGTAAATCTTTCGTTTTTTCTGTGAACTGCCTCTTCAACTTATTAACTATTTTTCTTTGGTTTCATCTTTTTGTTACTAATTAAAAAAATAAAAACTAAGAAAGGTAGACATTCAATTGTGACACTGAATTTCTAGCATTGCCAAACTTTAGAATTTGTTAGTAGTGCTTCTTTAAATGCAGATTCTTTTGAAATATGCATTTTTTTGTATTTTGTTTCATATTTTTAAAAATTTTCTTGTGGTGAAAGTATACATACCGAAACATATACCATATCAATGATCCGTAAATATAGATTAAGTGACACTGATTACATTCTTCAAATTGTACAATCATTATCACTATTGTTGTTCAAGTCACACCAACATCATTAACATACACTTGATGCCCACTGAGAAAAATTCTTCAGAGATGTGTGAGAATTGGAGCCTTGGTGGTACAGTGGTTAAGAACTTGGCTGCTAACCAAAATGTTGAATTCAAATCCACCCGGTGCTCCTTGGAAACCCTATAAGGCAGTTCTACTCTGTCCTATAGAGTCTCTGTGAGTCAGAGTCCTCTCAATGGCAACTTGTGTGTGTGTGTGTGTGTGAGAGAGAGAGAGAGAGAATTACAGTTTTACTGATGAGTTCTACCCAAATCCAAGATTTGGGAACAAACAAAAAAACCTATTATGCTTTCTTATAGTAGTTGTCATTTTTTTTCAATATTTAAGTATATAATTTATAATTTGTTTTGGTGTAAGTAGTGAAGTAGAGATCCACACTTTTTGCCCCATAAATGACTAGTCAGTCACCAAATTATGTTTTGATTATCTTTTCAATATATGTTTGGATATTTTTTGTGAATCATTTCCTCTCATTGGACTTTTTCTTCACCACCACCCTCCCCCCCAAACCCCTTGCCCCTTTCAGAATTGCCTTGCCTAGTCTCCTGGGCTTATTTTCCCATTCCTTGTTTGTATAATACAATGGCTTTATTTATCCTACATAACAACTGTTGTACTTAACAAAGTTCTTCCATATTAAAAAGCAAATCTTGAAATATATCTGTAAAATAAGTAAGCCAGGCCTGATTAGGTGAGAAAACTATGAAAAACTAAATGAACTTTCCAAGATTTCACAATTGTGTAGTGTTGGACAAAGGATTGGACCATTTAAGTTTGGGACTGTAGAACAAGATGTTTTATTCTATTTCTTTATATTTGTCTCTAAGACTTGTAGTTTATCTCCACAAACATGGTTTGCTTTGAATGTGGTGAGACGTGTCTTTAGGATCAAAACTTGGTAAAGATTTCTACATAAAATGGATATTTCCTACATTCTGTTAATTGATTTGGAGTCCCTCCGTGGCATAGGGTCACTATGAATCTGAATCAACTCGAAGGCAACAGGTTTGGTTTTTCTTTTTGGGTGGCCTAAATGGTTAAGCACTTGGCTACTAACCAAAAGCTTTGCACCTCAAATCTACCCAGAGGCACCTCAGAATAAAGGCCTGGTGTTTTACACCTGAAAGGTCACAGCCAGTGAAAACCCTAAGGAGTGCAGTTCTACTTTGACACACATGGAGTCGCCATAAATTGGAATTGACTCTATGGCAAGTTTTATTGTTTCTAATTAATCGATTACTTGGGGACTCCATTTTGGGTCTCTGAGGTTTCTGCACGAGTTTAAGAACTTGGGTCTCTTGGAGAATAAATGGTTTGCCGTGACAAAATTTATCTTTCACTTTCTTAAAATGAGCAATATCACTAGCGGTTAGGATATGACAATGCTAATCCAGATTTCCTGGGTTCAAACATCAAAGCTCTGTACCTGCACCTTCCTAGATATGGCAATTTACTTATGTATATGCCTCAGTTTTCCTTTCTGAGGATAATAATAGTGCCAGTTCAGTATTATTGTTGTTAGGGTTAAATGAATAAATAAATGTAAAAAACTTAGAAGACTGCCTTGCTCAAAGGAAGCGCTCCCTTAATGTTGGCTGTTGTTGCTATTGTTTTTGTTATTACTAATATCATTATTTTTGTCTTCAGGTACAGTAGAGATGATGGATGTAACCAATAACAGCCCCCAAAGCCATTTCATCCTTTTGGGGTTTTCTGACCATCCCCATCTGGAGAGAATTCTTTTTGTGGTCATCTTGATTGCCTATCTCCTGACCCTTGTGGGCAACACTACCATCATCCTGGTGTCCCAGCTGGACCCTCACCTCCACACTCCTATGTATTTCTTTCTCACCCACCTCTCCTTCCTGGATCTCAGTTTCACTACCAGTTCCACCCCCCAGCTACTCTACAATCTTAATGAATATGACAAGACCATCAGCTACACTAGTTGTGCCATCCAGTTCCTTCTATTCCTGGTTCTGGGTGGTGTGGAGTGTCTGCTCCTGGCTCTCATGGCATATGACTGCTTTGTTGCAGTCTGCAAACCCCTACACTACATGATCATGATGCATCCTCAGCTCTGCCTGGGTTTAGTGTCTCTTGCTTGGGGCTGTGGGGTGGCCAACTCTTTGATTATGTCGCCAATGACCATATGATTATCCTGCTGTGGGTACCGCAAGGTTGACCACTTTCTGTGTGAGAAGCCAGCCTTGATTTGGATGACCTTTGTCAACTCAGCTGCAGTTGAAGGCATTGTCTTTATTCTGGCAGTAGGCATCGTGCTATAACCCTTGGCTTTTATCCTAGTCTCCTATGGCTACATCGTGAAGGCTGTGTTAAGTATCCAGTCAACCTCAGGGAGACATAAAGCCTTCAACACGTGTAGCTCCCATCTCACTGTTAGTCTCACTTTTCTATGGAAACATCATCTACATGTACATGCAACCAGGAACCAGCTCCTCTAAGGCCCAGAGAAAGTTCCTAACCCTTTTCTACAACATTGTCACCTTCCTCCTAAACCCCTTGACCCATACCCTCAGAAACAAAGAGGTGAAGGGGGCACTGAGGAGGCTAATGCTGGGTAACAGGGGGGATAGGAAAGGAGTAAGGGCATCTCCTACCTGTATGCCAAGCCCTGACCACAATCTCCATTATGGGCCATTGATGGTGCCTGGAAGTATTGGATCTGGTCTTGGCCTGTGACTCCTCCCTTATTTGTGTTTTCTTGGATCTCTAAAAGACTTTCAGTTCTGAAATAATACATCTCAATGTGTGAACTGCACAACACATACCATCCTACAATACTCCCTAGATGATTAACAAAGAGGTCCAAAGAGCAAAGGGAGAAAACTTGTTACAAAGGTGAGCTTCCACCAACATATACCAGAGTGCCAAGTAGGAAACAGGTTTCTTAATCAGACACTTTGGTTTGTTGTTTGTTTTTAATTCATTTGCAGCATTCTGGATTTTTTTTTGTCAGAATGATCATAAATCTTCTACCATCGCTGATCTCAACATGGACTAAGTGTCCCTTTTACATGGTAGCCATCAAACATTGGAATTCACCAAAGTTTGGTGTTTTCTACTTCCTGCTTTCTCATCCAAAGCCTTTCATCAAGTCTTACTATTTATTTTCTACCATTCACCATTAACATCTGAAATTTCTCCCATTCTCTTGTCTCAGATTCTAGATAAACTAAGAAGTTAACTTATAATAATGATATATGGGTCATTAACATCTGAAAGTATAATTATTTCTTAGGTATATTTTATTTTTTTAGAGAGAAGAACCTCATGTTTTTTAAGTTTCTGCTATGTGCCAGGTGCCTGTGATTCATCTGCTTTTCTCAGCAACCGTCTCAGGTCAGGATGATTACCATTATCTTCATTTTACCCACTTGGGACGTGAGATTTCCTCAAGGTGAACTGAACGAGGAATTAACTCCAAGTTCTGATTCCTAGTTCCTGCTGTTTTTACTGCTTAATGAATATTAAAAAGAATAAAAACCTTTAGCCATTCAATAAGTAGCTATCAAAGATACTTTGGGGTCTAAAGAGCCTGTGTAACCCCCATTACTTGCATAACACAGTGTAGAGCTACTTCCACTTCTTGTGGAAACAAATCACTTAGAGATCTCATTAAAATACAGATTCTGATTCATTTCCTCTGTGGTGGGGATTCTGTTTCTACAAAGCTCCCAGTGGATGACCTTGCCACTGGTCCTCAGACCACACTTTGAGGTTCAGGTCCAGGAAGTAGATGATCCAACACTTTCTTTATGAGCATCCAGAGGTCAGGTAGATCCTGCAAAAAGCCGGCAAAAAGCCGAGTTAGCACTCATAAACCAAGGGGGAACAATGGGCAGGAGGGAATGAAAAGCCTGGCTGAGGGGGATCTGTTCTCAGTTTCCTCCATCCCACAATCTCTTCCTTTCCACCATGGCCTGTATCTATCCTGCCTTCCTAACCCCGTCTCCCCTATACCTCACCTGGGAGAATACTTGCTCAAAGGGCACCAGCCACTTGAGGTCATTGTGGACGAAACGGCTACTGAAAGAGAGTTTCCTGTGCTCCAATTTGACTCTGGTCTAAACATTCAAAACTGTTCTTTTAAATAAGTAATGATGTAGGTAGACTGATGGTGATTAAGGGTGTGAGGGTTACCTATGTTGCAGTTACAGTTTTCTCCTGAGTTAAGAAAAGAAAAAAAAAAAAAAAACACTGCGCAATGGTTCCTAGTATAGACAAGTGCTAAAAAGTGCTTTCAGGGATTCTCCCAACCAGTCCTCTTGGACAGAACTCACAGGAAGACCCAAGTGGATCCCATGGTGCAGCCCTCTGGGCCCTGAAGTTGCCAGTGTTCCTTGCATCTGAAAAAATGCTCCAGAGAGAATACAAAAGGCTTGCCTATCTCTGAGGTGCGAAAGTCATTGTTTTTCAGAGCGGCGAGTGATGCTTTCCCTCTGGATCATCCTCTTAACCTGTCACCAGTAAAAATTGTTCCTCTGAAATTGTGTAGAAACTTGACTCCCGTGTCTAAACCAGGATAATATTGACTTTGCCTGAGCCCTACCTTCCCAGAAGATCATGGCAGCTAATAAATACCTCCCCCCGTTTTGTGTCCTAGGAACAACTAACTGCAGTCAAAAAAAAAAAAAAAACACCCTTCACCATATAACTCAGATAAACCCTCTCTCCACTCTCCCTCAGGACTCCTATAAGCCTTGCAGATGACTCCCTTGTTTAATGGTTCTGTAAATGCCCAGGCCCATTCTTTTTCTTTGGGACATTCCTTACTAAAGAATGTTCTCTCTATTAAATAAATAAAACAATCTGTTGCCATCAAGTCGATTCTGGCAATTCCATGTGTTGCAGAGTATAACTGCTTCATAGGGTTTTCTCGGCCATAATCTCTAGGAAAGCAGATTGCCAGATTGCCAGTAGGTTCAAACCACCAACCTTTATGTTAGTAATGGAGCACAAACTGGCTGGATAAAATTGTCCCCTCAATTGTGGGGGACATTTTGTCTTTCATAGCCATATTTTCTACACCACGTTAAAGAAAGGCAGTTTAAAATAATTTCGGAATGAATTTTGTCATTTTTTCTGGAAAATTCAGCATTCTTGTTATTGAGTTTTTAACTTTTTAAATTTCAGCCACTTTTATGTGTATAAGCCAATGGCATTAATTATGTCCCCATCTTATACAACCATCACCCCTGTTTCCAAATATTTCATCACCCTTAAAAGGAACTCAGTAACCTTAAGTAGTACCTCTCCATTTCCGCCTTCCTACTTGCCTCTGGTGCGTAGTGGTTAAGTGCTATGGCTGCTAACCAAGAGGCTGGCAGTTCAAATCCACTAGACGCTCCTTGGAAACTCTATGGGGGCAGTTCTACTCTGACCTATAGGGCCGCCATGAGTCGGAATCAAGGGCAGTGGGTTTTTGTTGGTTTACTTGCCTCTGGCAGGAGCCCTGCTGGCACAAAGGTTAAGCACTTGTCTGCTAACCAAAAGGTGGGAGGTTTGGACCCACCAGACACTCTGTAAGAGAATTGCAGCCCAGGAAACCCTATGGGACAGTTCTACTCTTTCTGTGAGTCAGAATCAACACAATGGCACACAACAACAGCAAAAAAAACCTACCTCTGTTAATAATAATAAACTTTAGTCTCTATACATTGCCTATTCTGGATATTTCATATAAGTGGGATCATAAAATATACTCCATTTTATGTCTCACTTATTCACTCAGCATAGTATTTTCAAGGTCCATCTATATTGTAGCATGTATCAGAATTTTATTTCTCTTTGTGGTTGAATAATATTCCATTGTATGTGTAAACTACATTTTATTTATCCATTCATCCATGGATGGACACTTGGGTTGTTTCTAGATTTTTGACTATTTTGAATAATTCTGTAATGAACATTGGTGGACAAGAATCTGTGCACCTGCTTTCGCTTCTTTTGGGTATACACCTAGAAGTGGAATTGCAGGGTCAGATGGTAGTATTATGTTTAACCTTTTGATGAACCACTCACACAGTTTTCACAGTGGTTTAGCTATTTTATAATATCATTAACAGTGGTTGAGGGATCCAATGTCTCCATATCCCCACCAATACATGTTATTTTCTAATTTTCTGATAATAGCCATATTATACATGAGCATGGAATATCTTTCCATTTAGTAAAGTCTTCTTTAATTTCTTTTAAGGATTTGTGTGTGTGTGTGTGTGTGTGTGCTTTACGTGAAAGCTTACAGCTCAAGTTTATTTCTCAAACAAAAAGTTATATGCGTATTCTTATGTGGCACTAGTTGCAATCCCTATAATGTGACAGTAACTACCCCAGACTGATTTCCAAAGTGTTTGTACCATCACTTTGCATTCCCACCAGCAGCGTATGTGTTCCAGTCTCTCCACAGCCTGTCCGGCATTTATTATTTTGTGTTTTTTGGATTAATGCTAGCCTTGTTGGGGTGAGATGGTATCTCATCGCAGTTTTGATTTGCATTTCTGTAATGGCTCATGATCATGAGCATTTCCTCACATATCTGTTAGCTGCCTGAATGTCTTCTTTGAAGTGTCTGTTCATTTCCTTTGCCCATTTTTTAATTGTGTTATTTGTCTTTTTGTTGTTGAAGTTTTGTAATATCTTATAGATTTTAGAGATTAGACCCTTATTACATATGTCATAACCAAAATATTTTCCCGTTCTGTAGGTTGTCCTTTTGCTCTTTTGGTGAAGTCCTTTGATGAGCATAAGTATTTCATTTTTAGGAGCACCCAGTTATCTAGTTTCTCTTCTGGTGTTTGTGTATTGTTAGATATTTTTTCTATTCTGTTTATGGGCTCCTAGCATTGTCCCTATTCTTTCTTCCATGATCTTTATCATTTTAGATTTTATATATATGTCTTTGATCCATTTTGAATTAGTTTTTGTGCATGGTGTGAGGTATGGGTCTTGTTTCACTTTTTTGCGGGTGGATATTCAATTAGGCCAGCACCATGTGTTAGAGACTGTCTTTTCCCCATTGAACAGAACTTGGGCCTTTGTCAAACATCAGCTGCTCATACGTGGATAAATTTATACCCAGATTCTCAATTCTGTTCCATTGGCCTATGTATCTGTTGTTGTACCAGTACCAGGCTCTTTTGACTACTGTGGTGGTATAATAGGTTCTAAGATCAGGTAGTGTGATTTGTTCTTCTTCTTCAGTAATACTTTACTTATCTGGGGCTTCTTCCGCATTCCATAGGAAGTTGGAGGTGTGTTTCTTCATCTCATTAAAAAGTGTCATTGGAATTTGGATCGGGACTGCATTGTGTCTGTAGATCACTTTGGGTAGAATTGACGTTTTCAAAATGTTGAGTCTTCCTATCCATGAGCAAGGTATAATTTTCCAATTATGTAGGTCTCTTTTGGTTTCTTGCAGTAGTGTCTTGTAGTTTTCTTTGTATAGGTCTTTTAAGTCTCCAGTTAGATTTATTCCTAAGTATCTTCTCTTCTTGGGGGCTATTGTAAATGGTGCTGATTTGGTGATTTCCTCTTCAAAGTTCTGTTTGTTGGTGTAGAGGAATCCAACTGAATTTTCTATGCTTATCTTGTATCCTGATACTTTCCTGAATTCTTCTAGTAGTTCCAGTAGTTTTCTTGTGGATTCTTTGGGGTTTTCTGCAAATAGGATCATATCATATGTAATTAGGGATATTTTTACTTCTTCTTTATCAATTTGGATGACATTAATTTCTTTAAATTTCTCTGGCTAGGACCTCCACCACAATGTTGAATAAGAGTGGTGATAAAGGGCATCCTTGTCTGGTTCCTGTTCTCAAGGGAAACACTTTCAGACTCCTTCCATTTAGGATGATGTTGGCTGTTGGCTTTGTATAAATGCCCTTTATTATGCTAAGGAATTTCCCTTCTATATTCCTAATTTGCTGAGAGTTTTTATCATGAATGGGTATTGAACTTTGTCGAATGCCTTTTCTGCATCAGTTGATAAGATCATGTGGTTCTTGTCTTTTGTTTTATTTATGCAATGCATTACATCAACTGTTTTTCTAATGTTGAACCATTACTGCATATCTGGTATGAATCCCACTTGGTCATGGTGAATTATTTCTTTGATATGTTGTTGAATTCTATTGGCTAGAATTTTGTTGAGGATTTTTGCACCTAAGTTCATGAGGGATATAGAGCTGTAATTTTCTTTGTTTGTAGTGTCTTTACCTGTTTTGGTATCAGGGTTATGCTGGCTTCATAGAATGTGTTTGGGAGTATTCCATCCTTTTTTATGCTCTGAAATAACTTTAGTGGTAGTAGAGGTGATCCAACAGAATTCAGAAATTAACCAACAATATCATTAATGTAACATCCAAGTAAAATTCTTTAAAGGTTATTCAAAAGCACTTGCAGCAATACATTGACAGAGAACTGCCAGAAATTCAAGCCAGATTCAGAAGAGGACATGGAACCAGGGATATCATTGCTTATGTCAGATGGATCTTGGCTGAAAGCGGAGAATATCATAAAAATGTTTACTTGTGTTTTATTCACTGTGCAAAGGCATTTAGCCGTGTGAATCATAATACATTATGGATAACGTTGAAGAATGGAAGTTTCAAAACACTTAATTGTGCTCATGAGGAACCTATATTTAGACAAAAGGCAGCCGTTTGAACAGAGCAAGGGAACACTGCATGGTTTAAAGTTAAGAAAAGTGTGGGTCGGGCTTGTGTCCCATCACCACATTTATTCAATCTATTTGAATAAATAGATTCAGCAAATAATCTGAGGAGCTCGACTATATGAAGAAGAACGCTACATCACGATTGAAGGAAGACTCATAAACAACCTGACGTATGCCGATGATACAACCCTTTATTTGAAATGGATCCCTTCCAGTTGGTTGGCCAGGTAGCTGCCTTTCAAATTTCTTGGCGTATACCTGTGAGTTACTCCAGCACTGCATCTGTTTGTTGAAACATCTCAATTGGTATTCCATTAGTTCCTACAGCCTTGTTTTTCCCCAATGCCTTCAGTGCAGCTTGGATTACTTCCTTCAGTACCATCACTTCTTGATCATATGCTACCTCCTGAAATGGTTGAAGGTCAGCCAAATCTCTGGTACAGTGACTTGGTGTATTCCTTCCATCTTCTTTTGATGCTTCCTGAGGCATTTAATATATTCCCCATAGAATTCTTCAATATTACTACTTAAGCCTTGAATTTTTTCTTCAGTTCTTTGAGCTTGAGAAATGCCAAGCATATTCTTCCCTTTTGGTTTTCTATCTCCAGGTTTTTGTACATTTCGTTATAATACTTTGTCTTCTCAAGCTGCACTTTGAAAACTTCTGGTCAGCTCTTTTACTTCATCATTTCCTCCTTTTGCCATAGCTATTGCACATTCAAGAGCAAGTTTCGGAGTCTCTTCTGACATCCATTTTGGTCTTTTCTTTCTCTCCTGCCTTTTTAAAGACCTCTGCTTTCTTGATGTATGATGTCCTTGATTTCATTCCACAATTCATCTAGTCTTCAGTCATTAGTGTTTAATGAGTCAAATCTTTTCGTGAGATGTTCTCTAAATTCAGGTGGGAAATATTCATGGTCATACTTTGGCTCTTGTGGACTTGTTTTAATATTCTTCAGCTTTAACTTGAACTTGCATATGAGCAATTGATGGTCTTTTTTGCAGTAGGTCCCTGGCCTAGTTCTGACTGATGGTATTGAGCTTTTCCATCGTCTCTTTCAGCAGAGGTAGTCTATTTGATTTCTGTGTATTTCATCCAATGAGGGTCACCTGTATAGTTACTGTTTATGTTGTTGAAAAAGGTATTTGCAGTGAAGAAGTCATTGGCCTTGTAAAAGTCTGTCATGCAATATCTGGCATCATTTCTATCATGAATGCCATATTTTCCAATTATCAATCCTTCACATTACAATTGCCAATAATTATCAATGCATCCTAATTGCATGTTCAGTCAATTTCAGACTGCAGAATTTTGTAAAACTTTTCAATTCCTTCATCTTTGGCCTGAGTGATTAGTGCGTAAATTTAAATAATAGTTGTATGAACTGATCTTCCTTGTAATATCACTGACAGCATTGTACTTCAGGATTGATCTTGAAATGCTCTTTTTGGCAATGAGTGTGATGCCCTCCTTCTTCAATTTGTCATTCCTGGTGTAATAAACCATATGATCGTCTGATTCAGAATGGCTGATACCGGTCCATTTCATCTTGCTAATGCCTAGGATTATTGATGTTTGTGCATTCCATTTCATTTTTGGTGACTTCCAAGTTTCCTAAACTGGTTTCTGTACTCAAAATTCTAGTTTATTTTTTGTCGTTGTTGTTTTTTTGTTTGTTTTTTCTGTTACTTGGCTATAGTTATGGTTTGGGAAGTAACCAGAAATTGTGGTATATGTCTGGAGAAGGTTTGGCACCCTCCTGCAAAGGAATACCTTCATGTGGGTTTAGTATTGGTGTCCAGGAGATTGGAAGAGAACATCCTCAGGCAGGGGATGAGGAGCTGCATTCTCTGGCTGTGGATTATTGTGGGAGATCATGGTATTCTAATATCAACTCAAATGTTATGATCAACTCAAATGATACCATTCCCATTATTTGGATTGTACTCTCTTGCAAACAAATATCAATTTTCACGCAAGACCTCTAAACTTTACAGTCAATTTGCATTGTGATTCACCAATGCACTGAATCTGACTTTGCATTTGGTTTATCTAAATTACGATATGGGTTCTTCCAAGGCAGGTATCTATGGCCTCTGGTGCTCTATCCATACAGTGAGCTGGAAAGCTGTGGTCCTGAAATTATGTTATTTCTAGTATGTAGGTAACAGCCACCTAGTCCTTGCTCTCTTATTTCTCACTGTAATAACAAGTACATTGACCCCTAAAATGCTGTTCTCTATAGATAATTGATGCCAGACAAGATAGATAATATATTTATTTACTGTTTGAACATGAATGCTATGAAATGTCAGTGGCCCATTATCCACTATCATTGAAGTCATTACTACCTTCAAATATAATCAGATCCAAAAATCAGACTTATGCTTATCATTCACATACTTCTCAGGCACTAGTTCCAGTAACATTTTTAGAATACATCAGAATTCAGGCAGAAAAACAGAAACCACTCAGTGCATGCCTAATTTGGAAGTTGTTAATATAGAGATGTAGATGATACTGTAAAAGCTGAGCAATCCAAATAAAAGAAGTCAGCATCAAAAATTTAAGGTTTAAACACACATAGTTGTGGTTATCAAGAGCTCCTTAGGGAACTGCTAAAATTACCAAGTAATTTTGGGATCTTTCACCAAGTATCTCAGTCAGGAACAGAAAAACATTTCCTAAAAATTCTCAATAAACTGAAACCCATATCTTCCCAATTGCTTGTTATTATCTTAGAGAATCTTTCCCAATTTTCCAGTGAAGGTATTATTTCTGTATCATTTGGGATAATAGTCACTTGTGCCACAAAAACATTGCATTGGGTGTGGGGGCCCCAGCTTAGAGCAGGAGGAATTGTCATACCTCTTGCTCAGTCCTGGCCCCCTGGAGGAGGACCTCTATTTTTATTTCTATCACTTTCTTCTTTCCAAAAGAGGAGTCTGATGATCTCCAAGCTTGGACTGTATGACATACCTTCTCAGTGGCTTCCCTAATAGTGATTCCAAGACATAACATCATCATCAGTTTATCCTTCCACTGGCGATGGACCTTTGCAATGAAATCATCAATACTCTTATGTGCCAGGGAAATGACCTAGACCAAGGTTTCCGCAGTGCTCAAAGCTAAAAACCCATTCTCCCATTCCCACCTGATGCAGTATGATCATTGCCTGGTCCTCATTTTGTCATGACTTGGTAGTAATGCAAGGCATATCCTATAGCTAGGCAGTTCTATCAAACATTTAAGGACAATTACCGTTCTTCGTTCATAAAATCTTCCAGATGGGGGGAAAAAAAGGAAAAAGTACTTTCCAATTTTTTTTTATTAAGTCAGTATTACCTTGGTACCAAAATCTTTAAGAAAGGAAAGGTAGTAGCCAGACTCAATCAGGATTACAAACTTAAATATATTAACCAAAGTAAGAACACCAAAAGGAGCAATAACTAAAAATATAATTAATCATGACCAAATTCTATTTTTTATAAAATATAATACTTGAGACTAACAATATACTGGATGTGGTTAATATTCCCTAATGGAGAACAAACTCCATGACCTCTTTTCTCCCCCCAAACTCCCAGCAAGACCTTAACTTTTTTCTAAGTTTATATCCATCCGTCCATCCGTCCGTCTGTCCGTCCATCCATCCATCTATCATCTATCATCATCTATTTATCTATCCTCTATCTGTCATCTATCTATCTGTCTTGTATATGTATATATTTAGTTTATATATAGTCATCCATGCATGGAAGAAGAATGGGGATATATATTTAATATATATGCATATATTTCTCAAAGAGAAACACGAATAAATTGTACAAAAATTCAATTTAACTAGGTGTTACCAGGTTTGAAATTGACTTCTATTCTTATTTGAAGATTGATATGAGGATTTTTGTATTAGGTATCTTGACTGTAACTGTTCTGAAAACTTAAGGCACATGGGTTTAAGCGATTATAAAGAAGTTCTGAAAACCTCAGGGATTATAATCTCAGTTTGCTATTTTCCAGGAATGAAATGAGCCAGATTCCCCTTTGAGGGAATTCCACATTTCTGTATAAACACACTGAATACTGTCATGTTTTCACAAGTGTTATGACAATCTCTGTCCTGCAGGGTTGGGGGGGGGATGAGCTAATAATACCGTATTCTTAAAACGGTGCCTCAGCAGCTTCTTCTCCCAGATTCAGACACACCACTCCATAGATCCATCTGGGTATGTGTTTCTAGATCTCTCAGGTGAGAACAAGGCAGGTTGTGAGGAGAGGGACTTTGGGCCCACAGCCTGGGTTTCTATGAGCACTTGAGATTAGCCCTTAAGTCTCTACTTCATCTCACAGATTTTTCATATAGGGTATTGTAGATATTCTATAATATGTACTTTGGATATAATTTGGATACATTATATAGTCCATTCATTGTGTATGTGTACGTATGGATATGTATGTATATATATAATTTTTTCTAACATTTTCAATCTTTATTACTTAATAGAGGATATTATTAAATCATGTATTTCCACAGTTGCTGTTCATTTCAGAACTTAAAACTTTATCATACTCTTCCTGCATATAACCATTTGTTTAATTTTATTATGTACAATAAACATTTTATATATTTATTTTTTAAAATAAATATTTTGGATTACATGAAATTAATAAAATTGTGTCTTTCAAGTTTTTCAGTATATATAATAATTTAGGATACCTTAGACATCCTTATATAAACATTTCTGTTTAGTATTACTTTAGGATGAGTTTAAGTATCATTGGGATGTTAGGCACTGTTATGGATTGAATTGTTTCCCCCAAAAATGTATGTCAACTTGGCTAGTCCATGATTCCCAGTATTGTGTGGATGTCCTCCATTTTGTGATATGTTGTAAAATATAACCTCTAGGAGGCTAACAAGACAGGATTAGAGGCAGTTATGTTAATGAGGCAGGACACAATCTACAGGATTAGGTTATATCTTGAGGGAATCCCTTTTGAGATATAAAAGAGAGAAGCAAGCAGAGAGGAGAGAGACCTGACTACCACCAAGATAAAAGAGGCAGCAGTGGAGAATGCCCTTTGAACTTGGGGTCTGTGCACTGAGAAACTCCTAGAGCAGGGGAAGATTGATGACAAGGACTTTTCTCCAGAGCTGACAGAATGAAAAAACCTTCCCCTGATGCTGGAGCCCTGGATTTGCACTTTCAGCCTCCTAGTCTGTGAAAAAATTTCCATTTGTTAAGGCCATCCACTTGTGGTATTTCTTTTATAGCAGTACTAGATAACTTAGACAGGTTCATACAAGAAAGCTGTAGAATATAATTTGGGTGCATATTCAAATCTAGTATTTTCATAGCTTACAATAATATTTTAAAATATAGCAAAGCATGGACTTCTAATAAAATTATACATTACAATAGAAGGTATTTGATCTAACATCGTATGCCATCTTATCTGGTCATTGTCAAATAAATTTACTAATTCATATTTATAAGAATTATAAGCCTTCATTATATACATTATAATGTTATAATGTTAAGCCTGCATTCTGGACATTATATAATATATCCTATCTTGCTGTTTTCAATTCTGTAGCAAATGTAACTACTATCATCAATATTTTCTAGTTGAGTAGATGAATTTTATTTTATAAATAAAAACATATCTAAGAGCCAAACCAAACCCACTGCCGTAGAGTTGATTCCAACTCATAGCGACCCTATAAGACAGAGTAGAACTGCCTGATAAAGTTTCCAAGGAGCACCTTGTAGATTCGAACTGCTGACCTCTTGCTTAACAGCAGTAGCACTTAACCACTATGCCACCAGGGTTTCCATATCTAAGATGCTTAGGGGAAAATGTTTTTCCTCTGTTAAAAATTTTGTGTTCTCTAATGGATTTTGACTTTCTATTTGTTCAAAATTTCAGTAACAATTTCCTAATCAAGGCTTTTCATAGGAAAGTGTTTCACACAAACAATTTAAATACAAAATTTCAAATTAATGCAGAATCAAGTACATAGTTTTATCATACACTTTGTTGTTAGCCTGCTGTAAAAAAAGAAACAGATATGATGTCTAAGTGAAAAACAAAAGACAATTAACAATGGTGACAGTGGTTTTCTTTTTCTGAACCCCAAAGCCTTGAGGATATAATTTTTAAAAACATGGACAATACAAATCCATTGTTTCTGTCCATGCTATTCTCCAAGTACTTATCAAGTTCTGTCCCCTTTCCATAATACTGACTGTGGTGGCTGTTCTGGTATTGAGGAAGGAAGGAGCAGAACAGAGTGAGGTTATTGGGGAAATCCTGATGCTTTTCCTGCAAAAGTAATATCATGTTTTTTTTGCGTGAAAAGGTAAGGGTGCAGTGCTCCCATTTCTCTTCCTGATATTTGATTAATATGATGATAAAAGAATCTGCAAACCACAGGTCAGAAAGTCACTGAGATCCTTTCCATTACTGTGATCATGAAAGTACATTGTTAGGCAGAATGTTACTGTTTCTAAGGGATAGTTCAGTGAGTTGCTCCAGATTTTTTTTTTTTCCTTTAATCTTAAGAGTTTACAGTGATTCCTCTTCTTCTAATTATTCTCATGGTATATTTTATTGCCTTGAGCCTAGAAATATCTCTGTAGCAGGAAGGTGCTTTCAGTTGTACCTCACCATTCACCTTATTGCCCCGCCAATGGAAAATATCACCCATATTTTGGGGGAAACTACTGCCATTGATGTAATTCAAGATCATCTCAAGTTTTCCTTTTAAATTATCTTGTATTTTTTCCTTCCACAATTTTATATTTACATTAGCATTTCATTCCTAGGGTGGACTTCCACCATTCCCAAACATGACCTGTGCTTTTCTTCCTGGTCCTCTCTATTCTGCCAGCCAGATTTGGGGCTTGAAAAGACCACGCTGCTCCTACCACCAGTGATAACCAGATTCATAGCTCATAGGGCAGTTTCAAGCCTCTTATCCCTTTCATTCTTCTTTCATGTAGTCTTAAATAAAACATAGAAGATGATGTTGGGGAGGACAATAGCAGTGATGTTGATCAATAGAATGAGAGTGACAACATACAAATTTTTATTTTATAACCTCTAACATAAATTTTTATCATCTATTTGCCAGGATAGTGCTAATTTTTAAATTATCTCATTCTAACTCCCTGATGAACCCAAGAAGTATACATGTTTTAATCATTTCAGATATGAAAGCAGATAGGTGCTTTATTCATTTGCTTTTCTTTAAATATGTTAAAAGATAACAAATGTTCTTTGGTCTTATATTCAACTAAAAGTACTCCTCCTTCTTTTGGCTTCTGAACTACCCAGGATGACAATCTACTCAACTGGCACTTGTCTCTGGGCCATCAGATGACCCTTTGCTCACAGGATTATCCATCACTGTGGATGTGGTTTGAGTCTTAAGTTTCATGACACAGAAAAAGTGAAGTTTTTATTAGAGCCATATGGGGAATTGGTTTGCTAGTTTATCCTTAGTATATCTCAGCTGTTTGTGGGAACTTTTCAAAGCAATACCCTGTTTTTTTAATGCTATATTTGCTATTTGTATGGCTATTTCATTTTCCCAGTTAACACTTAGATCTTTCCTTAATACAGACCTTTCCAAACATGATGTTTTGGGAATTTCCTTCTGTTTTAGTCTCCCTGAAATCCAGAGTAAGACATCTTAAAACACATGTCTCCTCTTTGGCCATCACTGCCTTCTTCAGTGTGAAAATGAGAATTTTTCTGCTTGATATCTGAAGTCAGCACCCTGGATTCATTTGAGAAAGGTGTATACCTAGATCATGATTCTTGTGACCATCTGTTTATTAACCCGAGTTCATGTAGTCCTGGTGAGCAAGGTGATAGACAGGTAAGAGAACTGATAATTATAGATATTTAATTATTTTATCTCACTTTCTTAAAGTATCTAATTTTTAATGTATGACTGAGATTTTCACTGTATTTAGTTAAATAAAAAGCTATACAAAATTTACAAATAAATCCATATGTTTATGAAGTATATAAGGATGAACGGTTTGTTTTACTGAAAGTGGTATCTGATTCATACATTGTGGAGGGAGCTGGACTATAGATTAACGTTATTTTGCATTAAGCCATTGCATTGCTTGTGAAATTATAGTAAGTTGCAACTACATGACAATCAAAAATTTGCTAACTGGCGTTATAGTAAGTATGTCACTTAATAAATTAGATGAGAAAGAGTAGTCATTTAATGAATCAACTGTGGAATGTACATGTTAGAAAAATAACTAATATTTTTTGGGAGTATAGTCTAAGAATTTCCTTAGAGCATTATTTCCATAAACTTATCTGAAGATTATGGAACCTCAAAGTATCTATCTTCTGTTAGAAAAGTTGTGTTTAATAAATGTCAATGCTGCAATTATCCTCATTAAATTTTCAGATTCAGAAGCAAATAATTTCCATGAGTTGCCAAATTTCATATTTTCACAGATCTTTAAATTGGTAATGCCTGAATTATATTAACTGGATTGAAACAAAATGTCTTCATTCCCACATGAAGGTAGGAACTATTTTTATGAGCAGCAAGCACATTGTGCAGCCGTTAGTGGTTGCCTATGCGATAGCGAAGTCCACAGCAACAATAGTGAGGGGAACAGCAGTGTTAATTGATTTCCTGCTGATCACAGATAACTAGACTTTACCAGCTTTATTTTCACCCTGTTGGGATGGAAATTAAATTGTTTAATATTTGAAAGTATTTTGGGGGGAATCAGATTAAAAAACAAACAAACAGAACAAAACAAAACATAATCACCACATACTAGAATTCTGTCACTGTCCCATGAGCACAGTTTAGTAAAAGAGCCTAGAATTACTATGGCTATTTCTCTCTAATCGAGGCAGAGGTACAGCTAGGGTTACAAGAAATATTCAATTTAACCTCTAAAGTAATGTGCAAGTGGAATCAAATAAAAATGAAAATATAGTCATCACTTCTCTAACACTTATTTAACAGGGAAGCTTCTAAGATCTCATTTAACTCTGTGAAGAAGTGTGAGATAGACAAATTTTAATTTTTCCCAAATTACAGAGGTCACTGTAAAACAGAGAGTTCAGATAAATTGCCCAAATCTACAATACCTATTGTGTTTCAGAAATTACGTAGGTTGAGGTTAGCTCAGAAAAAATAACTGACGCTCTCAATAATCCTATTGAAATAATCTATTTATGAGGGCCTAGCTTCACCATATATAAAATTTCCTCCATGCCAATTGAACAAATATGGTGAGACCTGAAATGTGCCAATACACATTGCTACAGAACTCAGAAAAGGAGGGTGAGAATGATTGCACCACTTAAAGAATGTAGTCAATGTCACTGAATTGTACACTTAGAAATTGATAAATTGGTGTGTGTTCTGCTGTATATATTCTCAACAATAGGAAAAATTAAAAAAATTATAAAAAGGGGGTGGGCAGGACATTAACATATGGTCCAGGTCTTCAAGTGACACGAAACTGAAAATAAAATGTTAATGAGTTCTGAAAGACATAAATTCTGAGTTGAATTTTGATAGATAAATGAGTATTAATTGATAAATTTTGGAAATGATAATGATGAAGAACTATATTGTAGGTAGTGGTGATGTTTGTGATAATGGAAATGATACATTTGTGTGGTTCTGTCTCTTGTCTTTCTCACCAGATATTCACAATAAGCTCTTATTTCTCCATTAAGATGAACACTCTTCCTGGATATATTAGAAAAAGTTTTTTTTTTTTTTAATTTTCAAGTTGTCATTGGTATCTCAAGAAACATCTTCCTTCTTGTCATCCACACAAGCACATTATTTCTAGATCACAGGCCAAAGCCCACAGATTTGACCATTGGTCTCTTGGCCCTTACCCACATAGTGATGATCCTCACCACGGTGATCATGGTGTCTCTAGACATATTAGGGTCACACAATGTTCAGGTTGACTTAACGTGTAAGGCCATGTTCTACTTGAAGACAGTGATGAGGGGCCTCTCCATCCGCACTATCTGCATGCTGAGTGTGCTCCAAGCCATCACCATCTGCCCCAGCAACTCCTGGTTAGCAAAGTTCAAACATCAACCCCTTCATTACATCATATGTTTATTTCTTCTCTTTTTTGTTCTCAACTTGCCCCTAAGTGGCATCATCATTATCTATACATTTGCCGTCCCCAATGGAACCAAGGAAAATATTTTGGTTTTCACTGAACACTGTGCTCTTTGGCCCATGAAATATAGTTACATGTGCCTGTTTCTCACAATGAAAACATTCACAGATGGCTTCTTTATAGGAATCATGCTCATCTCCAGTGGCTACGTGGTGATTTTATTGTACAGGCATAAAAGGCAGTCAAAATACCTCCACAGCATCTCTATCTCCCCAATAGCATCTCCAGAGACAAGAGCCACCCAGGCTATCCTGATATCTTGATATTATTTGTGCTCATTAACTGGTTTGAGTTTCTTTGGACATTATCTTGGCAATTACTTTGGATAAATGATCCAGTTTCAATATGTTTACAGATACTGATGGTCAATGGCTACTCTTCAATTAGTTCTATTAGTCAATTCTAATAAACGTATAATCAAGGTTTACTTTACTTTATGTTGGAATAACATTACTCAGCCCTGGAAGCGCAGTGGTTAAGTGCTCAGCTCCTAACTAATGGCTTGGTGATTGGAATTCACCAGCTGCTCCAGGTAGAACTATGTTACAGTCTACTCCAGTGAAGATTTATGGCCTTGAAAACCCTGTGGGGGACAATTCTACTCTGTCTTCTAGGATCTCTGTGAGTTGGAATTGAACCCATGGAAAGTGGTTTGGTTTGTTTTTTTGGGAAGAACATTTCATGTTTAGTGCTTCAATGATAGAGATTTCCAAAAAAGTACATCGTACTGGCATGAAACATTAACATACGGCAGAAGGTTTGCTTTTGAATTAACTGTAAAATATAGATTTGCATATCTTTCGTTGTGCTTGAGTAAACATGATTTATAGGGATAGAAATAATATCATAGAAAATCTACTCAGTAACCATGTTGATTAAGTGTTTTTATATATTTGTAGATTATATTGTGTATTAGTTCTTTCATTGGTGTAAAATATTACCAGGAACTTACTGATTTAAAATGAAATGGTTTTCTTTCAATTCTGTATGTGTAAGTCCAACACTGCTCTCACTGGGCTAAAATGGATTTGTCAGCAGGGATGATTTCTTGGCCTGAGGCTCCAGGGAAGAATCCATTTTCTTGCCTTTTCCTTCTTGTAGAGACGACTTGCATTCCTTGGCTTGTGTCCCTTTTCTCTACCTTAAAATTCATGATTTTTGCATCCCTCTGACCATCCTTCCTGTATAACATCTCACCCTTTGATCCTAAATGGGAAAGATTCTCTGCTTTTCAAGGTTCATGTGGACAATTTAGACCCATCTGAATAACCCAGAATAAGCTCCCCATCTCAAAATCCTTAAACTTCGTTACATACACAAAGTGCCTTAGGGTGTGGACATGTTTGGGGGACAATCACTGTTTTTAATGAGGTTTTATTTGAGTTATTTTGTCTCAAGTTGTGTGTATGTGAAATTGATTTTCTCGTTATGTAAATATATTTTGTTTGGTCTTAAAAAGCAAGTTAAGTGTAACTCCCCCTGCTTTTGGAAGCATAAATGCCATGGATTCTAGCCACAAGTGTTGGGTTTGATAAAGTGTTTCCAGCCAAACAGATATTAATGTGCTGTGAGTTGACCAGGAGTTCACGTACAATGAAGTATTCTTTTCTCTCTTCCAGTTTTTAGGTGCCACTGTTGGCCTTGGTCATTCTTCATTTTTTTTTTTTGATATTGCTAAATATGAATATATTTTCATTAATTTGCTTGCAATTTGATGAGTTTTACAAATAGAAAATTTTCATGTGTTTTACCAGTTATGAATTTTAAACTACTACCTTTATGACTATTGTTTCTCTCTTTGTAGCCTCTCTTCTGAAATTCTTTTTAAATATTTGGTACTCCTTCTCAGCAAAATCTCCATATTGCCCTGATGGCACTGTGGTTGAAGGGCTCGGCTGCTAATTGAAATGTTGGTGGTTTGAATTCATCAGCCTCTCCATGGGAGAAAGATGTGGCAGACTGCTTCCATAAAGATTGCAGTCTAGGAAACCCTATGGGGCAATTCTACTCTGTCCTATGAGTCAAAACCAACACCATAGCAAAAGGTTTGGGTTTGAGCTTCTCAGAGTGACCTCCATATTGTTAACCGTCCCTAAAAGTATTTCCCATTCCCATTTTTCAGTATTAAAAACTGGGTAGTTTTTTCAGCTCATTCTTCAAATCTGATAATTCCTTCAAATATAATAATCTAATATTACCTGAGCTACTGAGGTCTCTATTTATTCTCCTTTGTATTTATT
Organism: Loxodonta africana; assembly: GCF_030014295.1. Classification (NCBI taxonomy): domain Eukaryota; kingdom Metazoa; phylum Chordata; class Mammalia; order Proboscidea; family Elephantidae; genus Loxodonta; species Loxodonta africana. Next base: position 833,640 of record NC_087357.1, read on the forward strand.
ATCATCCTCTCTCACTAAATTATAAGCTCCATGAGGTCACTCATTTTTCGTTTTCTGTTTTATCCTTCAACACTTGATGAGTTTCAAACTATATAATCAATGAATAAATAGTTATGAAATACATGAATGAAAATGAATACATCTGATAATATGGCATAATGATTGAAATAAACTCTGTCCTTGTATATTAGTGTTTTTTTTTTTTTAATGTATAAAACCACTCAAAATAGAGGCTTACGCAATCATTTCCATTTTGCTGATACATTTATGGGTCAGCTGGGCAGTTCTGCTGATCTGAACCAGGGACAAACTTGGCAGATCTGGGCTTGGTTCACTCCTGTATCACTCATTAGCTGGAGTTTCTGTGGGCCTGGTTATTCTAAGATGGTTTCAATCAGATGTCTGGCAGTATCCTAGCTGTCAACCTACTGAAGCAACAGGTGTCAGTGGGGTGTGTAGCCCAGACTCATTCTTATGGGAATATTAATATTTGGAGAGACATAGAGATATAGAAAGAATCTTGAGGTCTTAGCTCAGAACTAATGCAATATTGCTTCAGTTGCTGCATTATATTATATTAACCAATGCAAATCAAAAGGCCATCCCACACACCATGGGCAAAAGAGTACATTCTATCTTGATGAAAGGGTAAAGATCAGGGACGGGGATATTTGTTTTCATTTTCTCCTATAGCCCATACCTAGTAATTCAAGTGAGGATAGTCAGCATGCACACAAACAGACGCCAGTAGAGTTGAAGTCATATTCAGACATAAACTTCACTAATTTTAGTTTTATAAAATTGATTTTTTAACCAAACACTATTAAAGATTATAAAATTTTATGTATTTTAATGTAGTAGGTACTATGTGAATCTAGAGCACTTCTTTTCTTTCCTAAATTCATGAAATGATTTTTTTTTCAATTTCAATTACTAAGTTTTTAATTTTTAGGATTTATGCATCTAGATGAAATCTACCTAGTCATTTCACAAAGCTTTGGTCCCCTTTTATTTCCCATATGTTTTGGAGGCTCTTTTAATCCATAGTAGCAGAGTACAAACTGCTAGCACGACCCAGGATTCTTATAAGATGGTGAGAATCACCATATAAAATGAACAAAAACTAAATCAATATGAGAGACAATAACACTTGAGTTCTTTGCCTTTAAGAAGTAATGATATTATATATATGCAGTTGGGTGTACCCTAGTAGACAACTGCTCACATTTTTACTACGGCTGACTAATAAGATATTCTCAGTTTATGACCAGGAAATGCTGAATGTGCAAATACGCATGTGTGTACTTTGAATCAAGTATGTGGCGAGTTCATTTATCTGCATGGTATTTATCTGCTATGTCAGTTCATTGTGACAAATGTAAGGAAATCCCTATAGCAAGCTAGTATCTGAAAGTTGATAATTTGATATTTACCAGAAATTAGTCTAGTCTCTTTCTCTGTGAAGCTAAGCAAAGTTCACTTGCTATAACTTTTTCTTCTGTTCTGACATGTTTCTTAATAGCGTGGTTATTATATTTCTTCAAGCTTTGAGAAAATATAAAGAAAACTTTTGCTTATTAATTTTTTCCTTAAATGGTCTCTCTATGCCCATGACTGAAGACCTAATTTATTTTAGAGTTTTTGCTAAGGAAAGAAACAGAAAAAGAAAAATGTGGGAGTTGCATGCAATTTATGAGTACTGCAAAGAACATTCTTGTCCTCAAAGGAGAAACTTCCATCACTTCATGCTTGCCATCTTTATCTGTTGCCTTCACATTCAGTTTTATATAATATCTTTTCACATTCTCAGCTATCTCAAGATCCATCTCTTTGTCTTATACACTATTTGAAATCCCACTCTGTAGTCAGGACACAGATTTGGATAAATTATTTCCCCAGGGAGCTCAAGTGTAATAAATCATTGTTAGAAACATAGTGATATTTTTAGTAAATACTATCAATGAATAAAAAAAAAAAGCGTAGACAATTTAATTCAAATGAGGCTAAGTATTGAGTCATGTGGGCATCACAGAGAAGGATACCATCTCTATCATCTTCAGCATCTTTGTTTATCATTTTAAGTCTGAAAAGTCTAGTAGCTCTCATTGTTCAAGCAGCACTTCAGAGACTAGAAAATTCCACCTATCTGGAATGCAAACGTGTATGTTTCTGCCATCTCAGACACATTCAAGATTATGTGTGCTACTGAAATCTATTCAAAAACACACACAGAGAGAGTGAATCTCCATTTTCCTTTAATCAAGAGAGGCTCTGAAGAGTTGAGATCCAAAGAGAATCTCCAGCCAAATGACTCAACATCCTCAAACATGATTGGATAATAGGCACATTACACCTTGGATATAATGTATAATATCTTTATATTGATTTTCCTTGAGGGAATAATTAAGTGGTAGGATGGGGAGGGTGCTACTCTTAACTCATTGAACTTATCGATTAGACCAAAATCAAGATGGGAGTGTAAATGTCCCTTATAGAACTATAATTAACATTTCTCTGCTGACATTATTCAGTTTTCATATTATCTCTGGTCATTTGGATATCCTCTTTTGTAAAGTGACTATTCAATTCATTTGCACATTTTATTTGTCATTTTTTCCTTATATTTTTAGAAATATGTTTCATAGCTTGAGTACAAATTGAATTGTTTTATATATATATATATATATATATATATATATATATATGACAAATATCTTCCATCACTTTTTCAGTATGCTTCTCAAGACTCTTTCAAAGAACTTCTTTGGATGAATTTCATGATGAATTTTGATGAATTTAAGCATTTCTTAAATTTAACTAATTTCCACTTCTAGATTAGTTCATTTTTTCTATTTGACTATTACTGCACATAAAAGTTACTATCATGATGTAGAAAACTATGTTGTTGTTGTTGTTGCTAGGTGCCATCGAGTCAGTTCTGACTCATACAACCTTATGTACAATGGAAAGAAACATTGCCCAGCCCTGTGCCATCCTCATGATTGTTGTTTTCCTTGAACCCATTGTCGCTGCCACTGGGTCAATAGATCTCATTGAGGCTCTTCCTTTCCTTTGCTGACCCTCCACTTTCCCAAGTGTGATGTCCTTTTCCAGTGACTGGTCCCTCCGGATAACATGTCCAAAGAACGTGAGATGTAATCTTGCCATCCTTCCTTCTAAGGCAGATTTGCAACCATTTCAGCTTTGTGGTGGAGAGATGAGTGTTTGATATTTGACACTGCTTTGCCTATTAAACAGGGTCCTCACCTACCCACATCAGGGACCTAAGGACTGGTGGCTCCACTCAGGCCACCCAGCCACCCACAACAGGGGTCTAAGGATAAATGGTACCTTCCAGTCATTACAACCAAAAACACTGGGTGCCCATGGTCTGCCTGCAGAACCCACCCACTTGTACACTATAGGGAACAGGGTTGCGCTTTCCTCACAGACACTCAGGGGACAGTTGACAGCCCCTTGCCTTTTTCAGAGTGTGACCCCCTGCTGCAACCAGATACCTGTACCTACACCAATCACCATTGTCCCTCTAACACTGTAGGACAGAGTCTGTACCACACACTTGATGGCCATCTACCTGGAAACCTCAGATGAAATCTTACAAGAAAAGTGAATGGACTCCAAGACTGATATACCTGATAACAGCGCTAGCAATCTGGTGACAGGACCTCAGAGCTTCGAAGGCAAAAACAATTAAGGTAGCTCTCTCAAGCAACCCATTTGGTCATATCAAAACAGAACAAAGCAAGAACCTAGGATACAGTAAGCAAGCATAAAATAAACTAATACAATAACTTACAGATGGCTTGGATAGAACAGTCAATATCAAGTCAGACAAAGAAACAGATCATGATTGCATCAACAAGCTCTCAAAACAAAGAATCAAGGGATCTTCTGGATGAAGCTGCATTCCTGGAATTTCCAGATGCAGAATTCAAAAGGTTAATATACAGAACTCTTCAAGACATCAGGAACGAGATTAGGAAGGAGATCAGGCAATACACAAAAGAAGCCAAGGAACACATAGATAAAGCAGTTGAAGAAACTAAAAAGGTTATTCAAGAGCATAATGAAAAATTTAATAAGCTGCAAGAATCTGTAGAGAGACAGCAATCAGATATTCAGAAGATTAACTTTAAAATTACAGAATTGAACTACTCAATAGAAAGTGAGAGGAGCAGAACTGAGCAAGTAGAAGGCACAATTGGTAAGCTTGCAGATAAAGTACTTGGCACCGATATATTTGAAGGAAAATCAGATAAAAAGGATTTTTAAAAATGAAGAAACTTTAAGAATCAAGTGGGACTCTATCAAGAGAAATAACCTACGAGTGATTGGAGTACCAGAACAGGGAGGGATAACAGAAAACACAGAGAGAATTGTTGAAGATTTGTTGGCAGAAAACTTCCCTGATATTGTGAAATATGAGAAGATATCTATCCCAGATGCTCGTCGAACTCCACCTAAGGTAGATTTCAAAAGAAAGTCACCAAGACACATTATAACAAACTTGCCAAAACCAAAGATAAAGAGAGAATTTTAAGAGCAGCTAGGAATAAATGAAAAAAAAAAAAATGAAAAGTCACCTACAAAGTAGAGTCAATAAGAATAAGCTCAGATTACTCAGCAGAAACCATGAAGGCAAGAAGGCAGTGGAATAACTTATATAAAGCTTTGAAGGAAAAAAAATTGCCAGCCAAGAATCATATATCCAGCAAACCTGTATCTCAAATATGAAGGTGAAATTAGTACATTTCCAGATAAACACAAGTTGAGGGAATTCATAAAAACCAAACCAAAACTACAAGAAATACTAAAGGGAGTTCTTTGGTTAGAAAATCAATAATATCAGATATCAACCCAAGACTAGAACACTGGACAGAGCAATCAGATGTCAACCCACACAGAGAGATCACAGAAATAGCTCAAAATGGGGAAACAGCGATGTTATTATGTAAAAGAAGACAACATTGAAACAATAAAGAAGGAATAAGAAATGTAATCATAGGTCTTTCATATGGAGAGGAAGACAAGGCGATAAAAAGAAATAAAAGGTTTAAACATAGAATAATTGGGTAAATATTAAGATAACCATGTAGGAGATTAACTTTCCTACTCATCAAAATAAAATACAAGAAAAAAAGAGACTCAGCAGAAACAAAATCAACAACAACGTATGAGAGGAAAAGACAATATTTAAAGACAAAAGACTCAGCACAAAAAAGTAATTTGGAAAAAGAAACTATCAACAACACACACAAAAAAAGACATCAAAATGACAGCACTAAACTCATAAAAAAAAAAAACTCATACCTATCCATAATTATGCTGAGTGTACATGGACTAAATACACCAATAAAGAGACAGAGACTGGCAGAATGGATAAAAAAAAAAAAAAAAGTTTGTCTATATGCTGCCTACAGTAGACATACCTTAGATTTAGAGACACCAACAAACTAAAATTCAAAGCATGGAAAAAATACATCAAGCAAATAACAAAAAAGAGCTGAAGTGACAATATTAATTTCTGATAAAGTAGACTTTAAAGTTAAATCCACCAAAAAGGATAAGGAAGGATGCAACATAATGACTAAACGAACAATGTTTCAGGAGTATATAACCATATTAAATATTTATGCACCCAATGACAGGGCTGCAAGATACATAAAACAAACTCTAACAGCATTGAAAGCTGAGATAAACAGCTCCAAGATAATAGGAGGGGACTTAAACACACCACTTTTGGTGAAGGACAGGACATCCAGAAAGAAGCTCAATAAAGACACGAAAGATCTAAATGCCGCAATCGGCCAACTTGACCTCATAGACACATACAGAACACTCCACCCAATAGCAGCCGAGTGTACATTCTTTTGTAGTACACATGGAGCATTCTCTAGAATGGACCACATATTAGGTCATAAAGCAAGCCGTAGCAGAATCCAAAACATTGAAATATTACAAAGCATCTTCTCTGACCATAAGGTCATAAAAGGAGAAACCAATAAGAGAAAAAGCAGGGAAAAGAAATCAAACACTTGGAAACTGAACAATACCCTGCTCAAAAAAGACTGGATTATAGAAGACATTAAGGATGGAATAAATAAATTCATAGAATCCAATATGAATGAAAACACTTCTTATCAGAACCTTCGGATCAGAGCAAAAGCAGTGCACAGAGGTCAATTTATATCAATAAACGCACACATACAAAAACAAGAAAGGGCCAAAGTCAAAGAATTATCCCTACAACTTGAACAAATAGACAGCAACAAAAGAAACACTCAGGAAACAGAAGAAAGCAAATAATAAAAATTAGGGCAGAATTAAATTAAATAGAAAAGAGAAAAACAATTGAGAGAGTTAATAAGACCAAAAGCTGGTTCTTTGAAAAAATTAACGACACTGATAAACCACTGGCTAAACTGAAATAAAGAAAAACAGGAGAGCCAGCAAATAACCTGAATAAGAAATGAGGTGGGCGATATTATAACAGACCCATCTGAAATTAAAAGAATCATATCAGATTGTACTCTAACAAATTTGAAAGCCTAGAAGAAATGGATGAATTTCTAGAAAAACACCACCTACCTAAACTAACACAAACAGAGGTAGAACAACTAAAAACACCAAAAACAAGAGATTGAAAAGGTAATCAAAAAAACGCCCCCCGCCTCCAAAAAAAAAAAAAAGCCCTGGCCTGGATGGCTTTACTGCAGAGTTCTACCAAACCTTCAGAGAAGAGTTAACACCACTACTATTAAAGGTATTTCAGAGCGTAGAAAAGGATGGAATACTCCCAAACTCATTCTATGAAGCCAGCATATCCATGATACCAAAACCAGGTAAAAAAAAAGACATCACACACACAAAAAAAATTACAGTCCTGTATCCCTCATGAACTTGGATGCAAAAATCCTCAACAAAATTCTAGCCAGTAGAATTCAACAGCATATCAAAAAATAATTCACCATGACCAAGTGGGATTCTTACCAGATCTGCAGGGATGGCTCAACATTAGAAAAACAATTATGAGTAAAACAAAAGACAAAAACCACGTGATCTTATTGATTGATGCAGAAAAGGGATTTGACAAAGTTCAACATCTATTCATGATAAAAACTCGCAGCAAAATAGGAGTAGAAAGAAAATTCCTCAACAGAATAAAGGGCATTTATTGCTGTTTTTTTTTAATATAAAGCCAACACCATCCTAAATGGACAGAGTCTGAAAGCATTCCCCTTGAGATGAGAAACCAGACAAGGATGCCCTTTACAGGCACTCTTATTCAACATTGTGCTGGAGGTTCTAGCCAGAGCAATTAGGCTAGATAAAGAAATAAAGGGCATCCAGATTGGTAAGGAAGAAGTCGAAGTATCTCTATTTGCAAATGACATAATCTTATACAAAGAAAACCCTACAGAATCCTCAAGAAAAGTACTGAAACTAATAGAAGAGTTCACCAGAGGATCGGGATACAAGGTAAACATACAAAAATCAATTGGATTCCTCTACACCCAGACAAAGAACATCAAGGAGGAAATCACCAAATCAATACCGTTTACAGTAGTCGCCAAGAAGATAAAATACTTAGGAATAAATCCTATCAGAGACATAAATGACGTATACAAAGAAAAATACAAGACACTACTGCAAGAAACCAAATGAGATCTACATAAGTGGAAAAACGTACCTTGCTCATGGATCGGAAGACTTAACATTGTAAAAAGGTCTATTATACCAAAAGCGATCTATAGATACAATGCAACTCCAATTCACATTCCAAAGACATTTTTTAATGAGGTGGAGAAACAAATAACCAACTTCATATGGACAGGAAAGAGGCCCTGGATAAGTAAAGCATTACTGAAGAAGAACAAAGTTGGAAGCTTCACTCACTTCATCTGATTTAAGAACCCACTGTACTGCCACAGTAGTCAAAACAGCCTGGTTTGGTACAACAACAGATACATAGAACAATGGAACAGAGTTTAGAATCCAGACATAAATCCATCCACATATAAGCAGCTGATTTTTGACAAAGGCCCAAAGTCAATTAAATGGGCAAAAGACAGTCTTTTTATAACAAATGGTGCTGGAATAACTGGATATCCAGCTGCAAAAAGAAAAAAGGCCCATACCTCACACCATGCACAAAAATTAACTCAAAATGTGTCAAAGACCTAAATATAAAATCTAAAACAATAAAGATCATGGAAGAAATAGTAGGGACAATGCTAGGAGCCCTAATACATGGCATAAACGGTATACGAAACATTACTAACAATGCAGAAGAGAAACCAGATAACTGAGAGCTCCTAACAATCAAACACTTATGCCCATCCAAAGACTTCACCAAAAGAGTAAAAAGATTACCTACAGACTGGGAAAAACCTTTTAGCTATGACATTTAGAATCAGTGCCTGATCTCTAAAATCTACGTGATACTGCAAAAACTCAACTACAAAAAGACAAATAACCCAATTAAAAAAGGGGTAAAACATATGAACAGGCACTTCACTAAAGAAGACATTCAGGTAGCTAACAGATACTTGAGGAAATGCTCAAAACCATTAGCCACTAAAAAAAAAGAGAGAAATGTAAATCAAAACTATAATGAGATTCCATCTCGCTCCAACAAGGCTGGCATTATTACAAAAAACACAAAGTAATAAATGTTGGAGAGGTTGTAGGGAGACTAGAACACTTATACTCTGCTGGTGAGAATGTAAAATGGTACAACCACTTTGGAATTCGATTTGGCGCTTCCTTAAATAACTAGAAATGCAACTACCATGTTGTTGTCATTGTTAGGTACCGTCGAGTCAGTTCAGGTTCATAGCTACCCTATGCAGAACAGAAGGAAACACTGCCCGGTCCTGTGCGATCCTTACAATCGTTTTTATGCTTGAGTTTATTGTTACAGCCACTGTGTCAACCCACCTCATTGAGTGTCTTCCTCTTTTCCGCTGACCCTGTACTTTGCCAAGCATGATGTCCTTCTCCAGGGACTCATCCCTCCTGACAACATGTCCAAAGTATGCAAGATGCAGTCTCGCCATCCTTGCTTCTAATGAGCATTCTGGTTGTATTTCTTCTAATAACGACCTGTTCATTCTTTTGGCAGTCCATGGTATATTCAATATTCTTTGCCAACACCACAATTCAAAGGCATGAATTCTTCTTCGGTCTTCCTTATTCACTGTCCAGCTTTCACGTGTGTACGATGAGATTGAAAATACTATGGCTTCGGACAGGTACACCTTAGTCTTCAAGGTGACAGACATATTTGCTCTTCAACACTTTAAAGAGATGCTTTGCAGCAGATTTACCCAATGCATCTTTTGATTTCTCGACTTCTCCTTCCATGGCTGTTGATTGTGGATCCAAGTAAAATGAAATCCTTGACAACTTCAGTCTTTTCTCCGTTTATCATGATGTTGCTCTTTGGTCCAGTTGTGAGGATTTTTGTTTTCTTTATGTTGAGGTGCAATCCATACTGAAGGCTGTGGTCTTTGATCTTCATTAGTAAGTGTTTCAAGTCCTTTTCACTTTCAGCAAGCAAGGTTGTGTCATCTGCATAACGCAGGTTTTTAATGAGTCTTCTTCCAGTCCTGATGCCTATTCTTCATATAGTCCAGCTTCTCGTATTACTTTCTCAGCGTACAGTTTGAATAGGTGTGGTGAAAGAATACAACACTGACACACACCTTTCCTGACTTTAAACCAATCAGTATCCTCTTGTTCTGTTCGAACAACTGCCTCTTGATCTAGGTAAAGGTTCCTCATGAGCACAATTAAGCGTTCTGGAATTCGCATTCTTTGCAATGTTATCCATACTTTGTTATGATGCACACAGTTGAATGCCTTTGCATAGTCAATAGAACACAGGTAAACATCCTTCTGGTGTTCTCTGCTTTCAGCTAGGATCTGTCTGATATCAGCAACGATATTCCTGGTCCCACATCCTCTTCTGAAACTGTCCTGAATTTCTGGCTGCTCCCTGCCGATATACTGCTGCAGCCGTTTTTGAATGATCTTCAGCAAAATTTTGCTTGCTTGTGATATTAATGATATTGTTCCATAATTTCCACATTCGGTTCAAATACCTTTCTTGGGAATAGGCATATATATGGATCTCTTCCAGTCAGTTGACCGGGAAGCTGTCTTCCATATTTCTTGGCATTGATGAGTGAGCACCTCCAGCGCTGCATCTGTTTGTTGAAACATCTCAATTGATATTCCATCAGTTCCTGGAGCCTTGTTTTTCGCCAATGCCTTCAGAGCAGCTTGGACTTCTTCCTTCAGTACCATCGGTTCCTGATCATACGCTATCTCGTGAGATGGTTGAACAGCTACTAATTCTTTTTGGTATAGTGTATTCCTTCCATCTTCTTTTGATGCTTCCTGCATCGTTTAATATTTTCCCCATAGAATCCTTCACTATTGCAACTGAAGGCTTGATTTTTTTCTTCAGTTCTTTCAGCTTGAGAAATGCCGAGCATGTTCTTCCCTTTTGGTTTTCCAGCTCCAACTCTTCGCACCTGCCATTACAGTACTTTACTTTGTCTTCCCAAGCCACCTTTGAAATCTTCTGTTCAGTTCTTTTACTTCATCAATTCTTCCTTTTGCTTTAGCTGCTCAAGGTTCAAGAACAAGTTTCAGAGTCTCCTCTGAAATCCAACTTGGTCTTTTCTTCCTTTCCTGTCTTTTCAATGACCTCTTGCTTTCTTTGTGTATGATGTCCTTGATGTCATTCCACAACTTGTCTGGTCTTCAGTCACTGGTGTTCAATGCCTCAAATCTATTCTTTGGATTGTCTCTAAATTCACGTGGGATATACTCAAGGTCATATTTTGGCTCTCTTGGGCTTGTTCTGATTTTCTTCAGTTTCAGCTTGAACTTGCATATGAGCAATTGATGGTCTGTTCCACAGTCGGCCCCTGGCCTTGTTCTGACTGATGATATTGAGCTTTTCCATCATCTCTTTCCACGGATGTAGTCAATTTGATTTCTTTGTGTTCCATCTGGCTAGGTCCATGTGTATAGTCACCGTTTATGTTGGTGAAAGAAGGTATTTGCAATGAAGAAGTCGTTGGTCTTGCAAAATTCTATCATTTGATCTCTGGCATTGTTTCTATCACCAAGGCCATGTTTTCCAACTACTGATCCTTTTTCTTTGTTTCCAACTTTTGCATCCCAATCACCAGTAATTATCAATGCATCTTGATTGTATATTCGATCCATTTCAACTGCAGCAGCTGTTAAAAATCTTCTATTTCTTCATCTTTGACCCTAGTGGTTGGTGTGTAAATTTGAATAATAGCTGTATTAACTGGTCTTCCTTGTAGGTGTATGGATATTATCCTATCACTGACAGCGTTGTACTTCAGGATAGATCTTGAAATGTTCTTTTTGAGGATGAATGCAACACCGTTCCTCTTCAAGTAGTCATTCCCAGCATAGTAGACTTTATGATTGCCTGATTCAAAATGGCCAATACCAGTCCATTTCAGCTCACTAATGCCTAGGATATTGATGTTTGTGCATTGCATTTCATTTTTGATGATTTCCAATTTTCCTACTTTCATACTTCGTACATTCCAGGTTCCAAATATTAATGGATGTTTGCAGCTGTTTCTTCTCACTTCGAGTCATACCACATCAGCAAATGAAGGTCCCAAAAGCTTTACTGCATCCACGTCATTAAGGTTGATTCTACTTTGAGGAGGCAGCTCTTCCCCAGTCATCTTTTGAGTGCCTTCCAACCTGGGGGACTCATCTTCCGGCACTATAGCAGGCAATGCTCTGCTGGTATTCATAAGGCTTTCACTGGCTAATGCTTTCCAGAAGTAGACTGCTTTGTCCTTCTTCCTAGTCTGTCTTAGTCTGGAATCTCAGCTGAAACCTGTCCTCCATATGACCCAGCAATCCCACTCCTTGGAACATATCCTAGAGAAATAAGAACCTTTACATGAACAGACATATCTACACCCATATTCATTGCAGCACTGTTCACAATAGCAAAAAGATGGAAGCAACCAAGGTGCCTATCAATGAATGAATGAATAAATAAATTATGGTATATTCACACAATCGAATACTATGCATCAATAATGAACAATGATGAATCTGGGAAACATTTCATAACATGGAGAAATCTAGAAGGCATTATGCTGAGTGAAATTAGTCAGTTGCAAAAGGACAAATATTATATGAGACCGCTATTATAAGAACTCTAAAAATAGTTTAAACAGAGAAGAAAAAATTCTTTGAAGGTTATGAGAGTGGGGAGGGACGGAGAGCAGTTTTCCCTAATTAGACAGTAACTATTTTAGGTGAGGGGAAAGACAACACACAATACAGGGGAGGTCAGCACAAATGGACTAAACCAAAATCAAAGAAGTTTCCTGAATAAACTGAATACTTGGAAGGCCAGCTGGCAGGGGTGGGCGTTTGGGGACCATGGTTTAAGGGGACGTCTAAGTCAACTGGCATAATAAAATATATTAAGAAAACATTCTGCATCCCACTTTGGTGAGTGGTGCCTGGGGTCTCAAACAGTAGCAAGCAGTCATCTAAGAAGCATCAATGAGCCTCAATCCACCTGGAGCAAAGGAGAATGAAGAGCGCGAAAGACACAAGGTAATTATGAGCCCAAGAAACAGAAGGGGCCACATAAACCAGAAACTACATCAGCCTGAGACCAGAAGAACTAGATGGTGTCCAGCTACAACTGATGACTGCCCTGACAGGGAACACAACAGAGAACCCCTGAGGGAGCAGAAGAGCAGTGTGGTGCAGTCCCCAAATTCTTGTAAAAAGAGCAGACTTGATGGTTTAACTGAGACTGGAAGGACCCAGGTGGTCATGGTCCCCAGAACTTCTGTTAGCCCAGGAAGGGAACCATCCCCAAAGCCAACTCTTCAGACAGGGATTGGACTAGATTATGGGATAGAAAATGATACTGGTGAAGAATGAGCTTCTTGAATCAAGTAAACACATGAGACTATGTGGGCAGCTCCTACCTGGAGGGGAGATGAGAGGACGGAGGGGGTCAGATGTTGGCCGAATGGACAGGAAAATAGAGGGTGGAGTGAAGGAGTGTGCTGTCTCATCAGGGGGAGAACAATTAGGAGTATATAGCAGGGTTTATATAAAATTTTGTATGAGAGGCTGACTTGATTTGTAAATTTTCACTTAAAGTGCACTTTAAAAAATATACATATATAATCATATTATCTGCAATAATGGCAATTTTATGCTTTTTTCTTTATTTTCACAAAGTCTTTTGGTATTTTTGCTGTGGGAAAACATTAGTATTCCTTAGAAAGGGAGCTCTTTATCTCTCTTCTGAGGAATTCTTTTTTAAATAATAATTTATTGTGCTTTTGGTGACGGTTTATGCAGTAGTTTAAGTTCCTATTCAACAATTTGTACAGTAATGGTTTGGTGACATTGGTTACACTCTTTACAATGCATCATTATTCGCCTTAGGTCCATTCTGGCTGTTCCATTTCCATCACTCTAGCTTCTCTGTCCCCTTATAGACTCATGTTTTTTTTTCAAGTAATTGTTGGCCATTCGGTCTCATGTAGATGATTTTTTAAAAAGAGGCACAGTACTCAGTGTTGACATTCTTTATTTCGTGAGCCTCTCTCTAATTTAGCTAAAAGGTGACCACAATTTAAAGAGTAGCTCACAGCCAGAGCATCAGGGAGTTCTCCAGTCTCAACTGATCAAATAAGTCTGGGTTTTTAAAAAAGAAGTTGAGGTTCTGTTCCACATTTTTCTCCCATCTTTCAGGATCCATCACTTGTAGCCCTGGTTAGAAAGGTTGGTAGTAGTAGCCAGGCACGGTCTAGTTTTTTTGGTCTCAGGGTAGATGAGGCTGTGATTCACATAGACTATTTCTCTTGTCAGTTTGTCATACTGTGGGGGCTCGTGTGTTGCTGTAATGCTGAAAGTTATGCCACCACTGTTCAGAAACCAGCAGGGTCACTCATGGCAGACAGATTTCAGCTGAGCATCCAGACTAAGACAGACTAGGAAGTAGGACCTAGCAGTTTAATTCTGAAAAGAATTAGCCAGTTAAAACCTTATGAATAACAGTGGAACACTGTCTGATATAGTGCCAGAAACTGAGCCCTCCCGGTTGGAAAGCACTTGGAAGACAACTGAGGAAGAGCTGCATCCTCAAAGTGAGTTGACTTTAATGACATGGAAGTAGTCAAGCTTTCAGGACCTTCATTTGCTGATGTGGCATGACTCAAAATGAGAAGAAACAGTTGCAAATACCCATTAATAATCAGAAAGTGGAATGTATGAAGTATGAATCTAGAAAAATTAGAAATCATCAAAAATGAAATAGAATGCATAAACATCATATCCTAGGCATTAATGCGCTGAAATGGACTGGTATTGGCCACTTCGTATCAGATAATCATATGGTCTACTATGCCTGGAATGACAACTTGAAGAGGTGTGGTGTTGCACTCATCGTCAAAAAGAACATTTCCAGATCTATCTTGAAGAACAACGCTGTCAGTGATAGAATAATATTCATATGCCTACAAGGTCAGCCAGTTAATACGACTACTATTCAAATTTATGCACCAACCATTAAGGCTACAGATTAAGAAATTAAAGGTTTTATCAGCTTCTGCAGTCTGAAATCGATCAAACATGCCATCAGGATGTGTTGATAATTACTGGTGATTGGAATGTAAAAGTTGGAAACAAAGAAGGATCAGTAGTTGGAAAATATGGCCTTGGTGATAAAAAAAAAAAAAAAAAAGGAAGAACACGCTCAGCATTTCTCAGGCTGAAAGAAATGAAGAAAAAATTCAAGCCTTGAGTTGCAATAGTGAAGGATTCTATGGGGAAAATATCAAGCGACACAGGAAGCGTCAAAAGAAGTGGAAAGAACACACTAATCATTATACCAAAAAGAATTGGTCTAAGTTTAACCATTTCAAGAGGTTACACGTGATCAGGAACTGATGATACTGAAGGAGGAATTGCAAGCTGCACTGAAGACATCGGCGAAAAACAAGTCTCCAGGACTTGACAGAATATCAAGGAAAATGGTTCAACCAATAGATGCAGCACTGAAAGTGCTTACTTGTCTATGCCAAGAAATTTGGAAGACAACCACCTGGCCAGCCAACTGAAAGAGATCCATATTTATGCCTGTTCTCAAGAAAGGTGATCCAACCAAATGTGGAAATTATTGAATAATATCATTAATATCACATGCAAGCAAAGTTTTACTGAAGGTCATTCAAAAGCTGTTGCAGCAGTGTATAGACTGCTGAAGATCATTCAAAAGTGGCTGTAGGTGTATACAGACAGGAAACTGCCAGAATTTCAGGCCACATTCAGAAGAGGAGGTGGAACCAGGGATATCATTGCTGATGTCAGATGGATCCTGGCTGAAAGCAGAGAATACCAGAAGGATGGTTACCTGTGTTTTATTAACTATGCAAAGGCATTTGATTCTGTGGATCATAAAAAATTATGAATAAGATTGAGAAGAATGAGAATTCCAGAACACTTAATTGTGCTCATAAGGTACCTGTACATAGATCAGTAGTCAATTGTCCGGACAGAACAAGGGGATACTGTGTGGTTTAAAGTCAGGAAAGGTATGTGTCAGGGTTGTATCCTTTCACGATACCTATTCAATATGTATGCTAAGCAAATAATCCGAGAATCTGGACTATATGGAGAAGAATGGGGTATCAAGTTTGGAGGAAGACTCATTAACAACCTGTGTTATGCAGATGACACAACCTTGCTTGCTGAAAGTGAAGAGGACTTGAAGCACTTACTTTTGAAATAAAAAACCATAGCCTTCAGTATGGATTACAACTCATCATAAAGAAAACAAAAATCTTCACAACTGGACCAACAAACCACCTCACGATAAACTGAGAGGAAATTGTTGTTGTCAAGGATTTCATTTTACTTGGATCCACAATCAACACCCATGGAAGCAGCAGTCAAGAAACCAAAAGGTGCATTGCATTGGGCAAATCTGCTGGAAAGGACCTCTTTAAAGTGTTGAAAAGCAAGGATGTCACCTTGCACACTAAGGTGGGCCTGACCCAAGCTATGTTATTTTTGATCGCATCATATGCATGTGAAAGCTGGACAATGAATAAGGAAGACAGAAGAAGAATTGATGCCTTTGAATTGTGGTGTTGGCGAAGAATATTAAATATATCACGGGCTGCAAAAAGAACGAACAAGTTTCTCTTGGAAGAAGAACGACCAGAATTCTCCTTAGAAGCAAGGATGGCAAGACTTTGTCTTAAATACTTTGGACATACTGTCAGGAGGGATCAGTCCCTGGATAAGGACAGCTTGCTTGGAAAAGTTCAGGGTCAGTGGAAAAGAGGAAGACCTTCAAAGCAATTGAGTGACACAGTGGGTGCAGCAATGGGCTCAAGCGTAACAACGATTGTGAGCATGGCACAAGACTGTGCAGTGTTTCGTTCTGTGATACATAGTTTCACTATGAGTTAGAACTGACTGGGCAGCACCTAACAACAACAACATTACTCCTGTTAAGCAGTTTCTTTTTTGAGTCTTCGTTCCTTTCATTCTCTTTTGTTACAGACTGGAAGAGACCAATAGTTTTATCTTAGATGGCTGTTTGGAAAGTTTTAAGACCCAGACATGACTCACCAAACTAGGATGTAGAAGATAAACTTTGTCAACTACATTATGCCAATTGACTGAGGTGTCTCAGGAGACTATAGTCCTAAGCCTTCAGTCCTTAAGAGGTGTTTGGTTATGTCTAAGAAATGTCTGTAACTGTGCCCTCTATGTGCTTTATTATATATAAAAATACGTATTCAGTCAGTCACATACATGCATATACGTATACATATGCATACACCTATATACACATACATAGATACTCACATATCCTGCTGCTTAATTTTTTTTGAATAATTTTTATTGAGCTTTAAGTGAACGTTTACAAATCAACTCAGTCTGTACATATAAGCTTATAGACACCTTACTCCATACTCCCACTTACTCTCCCCCTAATGAGTCAGCCCTTCCAGTCTCTCCTTTCGTGACAATTTTGCCAGTTTCTAACCCTCTCTACCCTCCTATCTCCCCTCCAGACAGGAGATGCCAACACAGTCTCAAGTGTCCACCTGATACAAGAAGCTCACTCTTCATCAGCATCTCTCTCCAACCCATTCTCCAGTCCCTTTCATGTCTGATGAGTTGTCTCCGGGAATGGTTCCTGTCCTGGGCCAACAGAAGGTCTGGGGACCATGACCGCCGGGATTCCTCTAGTCTCAGTCAGACCATTAAGTCTGGTCTTTTTATGAGAATTTGGGGTCTGCATCCCAGTGATCTCCAGCTCCCTCAGGGATCTCTGTTGAGCTCCCTGTCAGGGCAGTCATCGGTTGCGGCTGGGCACCATCTAGTTCTTCCAGTCTCAGGAAGATGTAAGTCTCTGGTTCCTGTGCCCCTTTCTGTCTCTTGGGCTCATAGTTATTGTGTGACCTCGGTGTTCTTCATTCTCCTTTGATCCAGGTGGGTTGAGACCAATTGATGCATCTTAGATGGCCGCTTGTTAGCATTTAAGACCCCAGACACCACATTTCAAAGTGGGATGCAGAATGTTCTCATAATAGAATTATTTTTCCAATTGACTTAGAAGTCCTCTTAAGCCATAGTCCACAAACCCCCGCATTGCTCCGCTGACCTCTGAAGCATTCAGTTTATCCCGGAAACTTTTTGCTTTTGGTCCAGTCCAGTTGAGCTGACCTTCCATGTATTGAGTATTGTCCTTCCTTTCACCTAAAGTAGTTCTTATCTACTAACTAATCAGTAAATAACCCTCTCCCACCCCCCACCCCCCTCATAACCACAAAAGTATGTGTTCTTCTCAGTTTATACTATTTCTCAAGATCTTATAATAGTGGTCTTATACAGTATTTGTCCTTTTGCCTCTGACTAATTTCACTCAACATAATGCCTTCCAGGTTCCTCCATGTTATGAAATGTTTCACAGATTCGTCACTGCTCTTTATCGATGTGTAATATTCCATTGTGTGAATATACCACAATTTATTTACCCATTCATCCGTTTATGTACTCCTTGGTTGCTTCCAGCTTTTTGCTATTGTAAATAGAGCTGCAATAAACATGGCTGTGCATATATCTGTTCATGTGAGGCTCTTCTTTCTTTAGGGTATATTCCAACGAGTGGGATTTCTGGGTTGTATGGTAGTTCTATTTCTAACTTTTTAAGAAAACGCCAGATAGATTTCCAAAGTGGTTGTACCATTTTACATTCCCACCAACAGTGTGTAAGAGTTCCAATCTCTCCGCAGCCTCTCCAACATTTATTATTTTGTGTTTTTTGGATTAATGCCAGCCTTGTTGGAGTGAGATGGAATCTCACCGTAGTTTTAATTTGCATTTCTCTAATGGCTAGTGATCGAGAGCATTTTCTCATGTATCTGTTAACTGCCCGAATATCTTCTTTAGTGAAATGTGTGTTCATATCCTTTGCCCACTTCTTGATTGGGTTGTTTATCTTTTTGTGGTTGAGTTTTAACAGAATCATATAGATTTTAGAGATCAGGCACTGGTCAGAGATGTCACAGCTGAAAATTTTTTCCCAATCTGTAGGTGGTCTTTTTACTCTTTTGGTGAAGTCTTTAGATGAGCATAGGTGTTTGATTTTTAGGAGCTCCCAGTTATCAGGTTTCTCTTTGTCATTTTTGGTAATGTTTTGTATTCTGTTTATGCCTTGTATTAGGGCTCCTAGGGTTGTCCCTATTTTTTCTTCCATGATCTTTATCGTTTTAGTCTTTATGTTTAGGTCTTTGATCCACTTGGAGTAAGTTTTTGTGCATGGTGTGAGGTATGGGTCCTGTTTCATTTTTTTGCAAATGGATATCCAGTTATGCCAGCACCATTTGTTAAAAAGACTATCTTTTCCCCAATTAACTGGCACTGGGCCTTTGTCAAATATCAGCTGCTCATACGTGGATGGATTTATATCTGGGTTCTCAATTCTGTTCCGTTGGTCTATGTGCCTGTTGTTGTACCAGTACCAGGCTGTTTTGACTACTGTGGCTGTATAATAGGTTCTGAAATCAGGTAGAGTGAGGCCTCCCACTTTCTTCTTCTTTTTCAGTAATGCTTTGCTTATCTGAGGCTTCTTTCCCTTCCATATGAAGTTGGTGATTTGTTTCTCCATCACATTAAAAAATGGCATTGGAATTTGGATCGGAAATGCATTGTATGCATAGATGGCTTTTGGTAGAATAGACATTTTTCCTATGTTTAGTCTTCCTATCCATGAGCAAGGCATGTTTTTCCACTTAATTAGATCCTTTTTAGTTTCTTGTAGTAGTACTTTGTAGTTTTCTTTGTATAGGTCCTTTACATCCTTGGTAGGATTTATTCCTAAGTATTTTATCTTCTTGGGGGTACTGTGAATGGTATTTATTTGGTGATTTCCTCTTCGATGTTCTTTTTGTTGATGTAGAGGAATCCAAGTGATTTTTGTGTGTTTATCTTATGACATGAGACTGCCAAATTCTTCTATTAGTTTCAGTAGTTTTCTGGAGGATTCCTTAGGGTGTTCTGTGTATAAGATCATGTCATCTGCAAATAGAGATAATTTTACTTCCTCCTTGCCAATCCGGATGCCCTATATTTCTTTGTCTAGCCTAATTGTTCTGGCTAGGACCTCTAGCACAATGTTGAATAAGAGCAGTGATAAAGGGCATCCATGTCTGGTTCCCATTCTCAAGGGAAATGCTTTCAGGTTCTCTCCATTTAGAGTGATTTTTCTGTTGGCTTTATTTTGCCCTTTATTATGATGAGGAATTTTCCTTCAATTCCTTTTTTGCTGAGAGTTTTTATCATAAATGGGTGTTGGACTTTGTCAAATGCCTTTTCTGCATCAATTGATAAGATCATGTGGTTTTTGTCTTTTGTTTTATTTATATGGTGAATTACATTAATGGTTTTTCTAATATTAAACCAGGCTTGCATACCTGGTATAAATCCCACTTGGTCGTGGTGGATTATTTTTTTGATATGTTGTTGAATTCTATTGGCTAGAATTTTGTTGAGGATTTTTGCATCTATGTTCATGAGGGATATAGTTCTGTAATTTTCTTTTTTTGCGATGTCTTTACCTGGTTTTGGTATCAGGGATATGGTGGCTTCATAGAATGAGTTAGGCAGTATTCCGTCATTTTCTATGCTTTGAAATACCTTTAGTAGTAGTGGTGTTAACTCTTCTCTGAAAGTTTGGTAGAACTCTGCAGTAAAGCCATCCGGGCCAGGGCTTTTTTTTTTGTTGGGTGTTTTTTGATTGCCGTTTCAATCTCTTTTTTTGTTATGGGTCTATTTAGTTGTTCTAATTCTGATTGTGTTAGTTTATGTAGGTAGTGTTTTTCCAGGAATTCATCCATTTCTTCTAGGTTTGCAAATTTGTTAGAGTACAATTTTTCATAATAATCTGAAATGATTCTTTTAATTTCATTTGGTTCTGTTGTGATGTGGTCCTTCTCGTTTCTTATTCGGGTTATTTGTTTCCTTTCCTGTATTTCTTTAGTCAGTCTGGCCAATGGTTTATCAATTTTGTTAATTTTTTCAAAGAACCAGCTTTTGGCTTGTTAATTCTTTCAATTGTTTTTCTGTTCTCTAATTCATTTAGTTCAGCTCTAATTTTTAATATTTGTTTTCTTCTGGTGCCTGATGGATTCTTTTGTTGCTCACTTTCTATTTGTTCAAGTTGTAGGGACAGTTCTCTGATTTTGGCTCTTTCTTCTTTTTGTATGTGTGCATTTATCGATATAAATTGACCTCTGAGCACTGCTTTTGCTGTGTCCCAGAGGTTTTCATAGGAAGTATTTTCATTCTCGTTGTATTCTATGAAATTCTTTTTTCCCTCCTTAATATCTTCTATAACGCTGTCTTTTTTCAGCAGGGTATTGTTCAGTTTCCAAGTATTTGATTTCTTTTCCCTAGTTTTTCTGTTATTGATTTCTAGTTTTATTGCCTTGTGGTCTGAGAAGATGCTTTGTAATATTTTGATGTTTTGGATTCTGCAAAGGTTTGTTTTATGACCTAATATGTGGTCTATTCTAGAGAATGTTCCCTGTGCGCTAGAAAAAAAAGTATACTTTGCAGCAGTTGGGTGGAGAGTTCTGTATAAGTCAATGAGGTCAAGTTGGTTGATAGTAGCAATTAGGTCTTCCATGTTTCTATTGAGCTTCTTACTGGGTGTCCTGTCCTTCTCCGAAGGTGGTGTGTTGTAGTCTCCTACTATGATTGTGGAGGTGTCTATCTCACTTTTCAGCTCTGTTAAAGTTTGTTGTATGTATCTTGCAGCCCTGTCATTGGGTGCATAAATATTTAATATGGTTATATCTTCCTGGTAAATTGTCCCATTTATCATTATATAGTGTCCTTCTTTCTCCTTTGTGGTGGATTTAACTTTAAAGTCTATTTTGTCAGAAATTAATATTGCTACTCCTCTTCTTTTTTGCTTATTGTTTGCTTGATATATTTTTTTCCATCCTTTGAGTTTTAGTTTGTTTGTGTCTCTATGTCTAAGGTGCGTTTCTTGTAGGCAGCATATAGATGGATCGTGTTTCTTTATTCAGTCTGAGACTCTCTGTCTCTTTATTGGTGCGTTTAGTCCATTTACATTCAGCGTAATTAGAGATAAGCATGTGTTTAGTGTTGTCATTTTGATGCCTTTTTATGTGTGTTGTTGACAATTTCATTTTTCCACTTACTTTTTTTGTGTTGAGACGTTTTTCTGATTTTGGGTTATCAAGTGTGTGGTGCAGACTGTCACTTATCCACCTAGAGAAGTAGTGGTGATAGTTGTGTGTAACAGTTTCCAGTTGCTGCTTAATTTTTAAAACTTCTGGTTTTAAATTAATTGTATGCAAAATGATGGTTAATCTGGATTGCGGTATAAATTCCTAAATTTCTTTATATGTCATAATACCTTTCAGATTCATTCCCTCTACCTTATATGCCTTTGGTCAAAGAACTTAATAAAACTTCTAATGCAGATTATCTTTCTTAATGTTGTGTGTTGGACATTTGCTGATTCTAAAAGTATCAAATACTGTAGACTTTTGTAGAATATGTCGGTAATGCATTAAATATAGCTTGAGATCTTCACGAGGCATTGAAGATATCCTGTCTGTGATCCTGGGTATAATGTCTGGGTCTGATACATTCATGTGCTGTGAAATGGTCAAGTTTATGCTACATGGGAAATAAATCATAAATAAATAATATTCACACAAAAATAAACCGCACCTTTTATAGATGTATCACTATATTTTTCAACTCTAATGTCACCAATAAAACATGACATAGTCGTCTTTGATCTATTTAGAGTCATACCTTCACTTCTGATTCCTGGTTATTTTTTTTTTTAATTTCAGTTATTCTTGGCTTGGAGTAGGATAAAACCCAAATCAAACCCGTTGCTGTTGAGTCGATTCCAACTCATAACGACCCTATAGGACTGAGTAGAATTGCCCCGTAGGGTTTCCAAGGAGCTCCTGGCAGATTTTAACTGCTGAACTTTTGGTTAGCTGCCCTAGCTCTTAACCACTACACCATCAGGCTTTTCAGTGGCATGGAGATTGGCAAATTGACTTGATTATGTGTGTAAAATCTATTCATTCCCACTGTTTTCTCACACTTGCTGTACTAGTTTTGTATTGCAGCCTTAGCTGATTACTACAGATTTAGTGGATTAAACATTATAAAGAAAACAATATATTTAAACAGCATACTATTAAACTACTTGTCCTATAAATAAGCAGGAGTCCAGTTGTGGGGTGTGAATTCCCTTAAAAAAAAAAAAAAAAGGACTGGATAGAGAGCAGTGTGTAAGAGGAATGTTCATAATTACTAGAGAAATGATGACTTGGCTATTGTTGATCTCTATGGTTAGCCATGAAAAGGCACATGATAACAATTAAAGAGACAAGCAAAAGAGCTGAAGCATACATGCCTTCATTTCAAAATGTGTGTGTATATTTGTGCATTTGTAAATTTACTGAAACTCTGTTACTCCCTACAAAGTGGAAATAAACATATGAGGAACAGTAAATAACAGAATATGACAGGTTTACACAGATTAAATGCAAAATAAACGTGAACTGAGTCTCTTGTCTTGTGTACTCCTGTTCTCTTAAAATTTATACCACTAAAATTCACTACCAAACCTTGAATTCTTCAGCTCTTCAGAAATTCATAAAACTATGATCAGTTTATATTTCTTTTGACTTTTTCTTTTCTTCAGATAACATCTCCCAAATATAAATGTGAGGGTATTTTTTGGTCGGTTGTTTTTATGTAAGTTCCAGCTTCCAGGATAGGAAAGACTGTAATATTTACTTCACTACTCTAGCTTGAACAACACGGTTAGCACTTGGCTGAGAGTAGGGATTCAAATAAATATTCTGAGTGATGCCTCTTCACACCACATACTGGGTGTGTTTGATTACACCTTTATTTCATAATGGGCAGAGTATAACATAACTTCTTATTTTGGATATTAATTTTAAAGCCTAAAGAACCTACGTCTTGAGTGAAAAGAATCAAATCACAAAGCCATTCCAATATTAAAAGCAAAAACAAAAACCAGTTGCTGTCACATTGATTCTGACTCATGGAGACACCATGTGTGCAGAGTAGAGCAGAGCCCCATAGAGTTTTCAATGGATGATTTTTTTGAAACAGTTGGCCAGCCCTTTCTTCTGAGTCTCCAGTGGATCAGTTCAAACTACCAACTTTTTGTTTAGCAACTAAGTACTTAGTCATTTGAGTTACCCAGGCTATTCTAATATTACAGGAAGACAAAGTAAGTCATTTTCATATAAAATAGTAGTTACTGTTTTAAAATTATTACATATAATAAAATAATCAGGGTACAGATAATATTATTTTCTCTTAGAAGGAGGAATATAGTAGACAAGACATAAACGTCTTTGTGAATAAATGAGCCAGTAAGTGTTTTGTCTCACCAAAGACCATCTTTTCCTGGAAGAGTTAGTGCCAGAGAATCTCATATGAGGAAAGAATTCTCACCAAAAAAAAACAAAAAACACAGAATAAAATTACGAATGACATATTTTTGTTATTTAATGCTAACATACATAAATTACATGTCACTGAACTTTACAGCCTTAGATCCAAAGGTTTTGGGTGCTTTTTGAGATGCAGTAGTTATGCCTGCATCATAACAGATCGATACATAAAAGGTCACAAACCCAATTCCAAAAATAATAGTTAACATTTATTGAACAATGATTATAAGCTACACACACACACACAACTCTCCTGATTGACTTTATTTTATTTAACACTTACACAAGCCCCACAGGCTAATAATGGAAAGATTTATGGAGTGGCATTAAGACCTGTGCCAAGGCCTCGCACCAGTAAGGGGCCAGGTTTTCTGCCTGACTGCAGGGCTTATTCTCTTGAACCCCACATTGACAGCCATTATGCCATGTGGTGTTTTATTACAGATTTTTTGTTCTATCTATTATTACCTTTCAGTCCAAAACATTCTCTTAAATCACTATAACTTCACCGTCTTGAGAGACAGCATGGTGTATTGAAAAATTATGAGTAATCAGGCCTTGGAGTCTAACTCTGACTAGGTAGGTAATGAGTTTTATAAAGGTGGGAAATGGTTGCATAAATTTTCTCACTTCTATTTTTTAATATGTGAGACAGAGTCTTTGAAATAGACGATTACTGAAGTGCATTCATTGCTTATAGCTACTATTATCTATTTTTCCCTTTGACTGTATAATTGTATCTTACATTAATTCTTTATATCTGCAAAATAAGGCAGAAAAATATAATAAAACATTATTTGTAGGTATCACAATACTTACAGTTCTTCTTTGGATAAATGTCGTAAAACGTCAACTTCAGTTAAAGAATAGTTGAAAAACTGAGGCTGTGAAAACTCAGTGTGATATTATAGAGTGCATATCGGACTTTAAGTCAAGGAATACACTTCTAACTCCTATTCTGCCAATAGTCCAATAAGAGAAGTTGAGCAGTGTGTTCTGAAGTGTTCCAAAATAAAACAGATTGAGTAGACTTCCTATGCCAGGCATCGTCCCAACCACTTTGCATGTATTTCCTCATTTACTACTACTAAAAAGGATATGTGGTAAGTTCTGTAATTACTGAAAGTGTAATAACTGAGGGTTAGACAATTTACTCAAGTTCACACTATTATTGAATAACCTGTTGCCGTCGAGTCGATTTTCACTCTTAGAGACCCTAAAGGACAGAGCAGAACAGCCCCACAGGGTTTCCAAGGAGCGGCTGATGGATCTGAACTGCTGCTGACCTTTTGGTTAGCTGCTGAGATCTTAACCACTGTGCCACCAGGGCTCCATCAGTAAAGGTGAGAGCCACAAATGAAATGTAGTCAACTTGGCTCAGAGCCCATGCCACAATGTTATTAAAGGACTCTTTAATATACATACGTATTTAAGAGTCAAATTGAAGCATTTTGAGCTTCTATTTCTATGGAGGCACTCCTATTTAAAATTTGCATCAGTCATATACAATTTAAAAGGTCTAAACATTGGTCTATGCATTATCAAGTGCCCATTTAACAGGTCTCTCCCTGTTGGAGGAATTGGTTTTAAACTTGTGTGTTAAAGGAACACAGTGCTATGGGTGACATACCACAGAGAAATAATGTAAAATAATAGTTAAAACCAGGGTTTCTGTTGCCAGGGCCCTTGGTGAAACACTTACTAGCTGAATTTCGTTTGACAAGTGTCTTATTCTTCTTTGTGAAATTTAATAACCTGAACTGTCAAATGTTATACTAAGAATGCAAGTTTCATTCTTAGTACTAAAAGTATTTCATACATACAGGCACTTGGAAGAGTCCCTGGCATACAGTAAGCATCACGTAAGTATTTTAGTAGTTTCATTATTACCCAGTACTGTTTTAATTGAGGTCTGCTGTTTTTACAGATCAGTTGGAGCTCATTAGTAAACTGTGATTGAGTTAGCTTCCCCACTGAATCTACTAGATATTTAAATGAACTGAATTTGTCACAGGGACTTTTCTAAAATACTGTATTTTTTCAATAAAATAAACCTCACCTAAATGTCCTGGGCCTTCTGTTCCTGGTGGCTCACAGGTGGTGCCACAACAACTCTGTGATTAGGAATGTCCGCGTGAAACTTCCACAGCACAATTTTACCAGAGACAGGAGTGGGATTTATAGCACGGCTTCCTTAGAGCCAGTCATCTGAGATTTATTCTCTACGTCTTTGTTTTAACAAGAGTTTTGATTCCCTCAAATGTTATAACTTGGCAAGGAGACAAAACGACGTCCCAGAAGAAAGATACATACATACATACACATATGTTTAAAATAAAAAATGAAAGATACATATTTTATATATATGGCAAACTTAGAAATTACACATATATTTAGAATCTCTGGAGCAATGTCTTGTTGAACACATTTAAATGGATTTAAGAGTTTAAAAAATGAATTTTTTATATAAAATATAATATGATGCCTACCCATAAAATTGACTCAACGGCACTGGGTACTGGGTTTACCCATAAAATAATAAGTACATCAAACTTATGTTTTGAGGCTGCAAGTTTTAATAGAAAGAGGTTCACCTCATATTTTATCTTCTTTTTCTCCAGGTTCAAGGTCATCTCCAGATCAAGAATGCATGAAATGAAGAGTGAGAGGTGCTGGTCTGATATCTAGCTTTCTGGTGTCCTAATCAAAATCGAGGCTGCAAACACAGTCTTTAGGTATAGTCTGTATTATCTTTTAGATTACATTTTTACTCAATTGAATTTTCATAGTAAAATATAGTGGAAAAAGAAATTTTTTGCTTTGTATCTTTTTGAATATAAGGACAACTAATATATAAACCATTTATCATAATTAGTCAAAATATGTCATATATTAAATCTATATTATGTTCAAAAATGTTTACGTGCTTAATCTGAAATATTCCTACAAGTCATTTCCCAATTACTCTATATGGAAATTATGAAATTTATATATTAAAAAATCATTAAAATATCATTTAGAGAGTAATTAGTGGAGTTAGAATTTTAATAAAATGCAAACTAATTCCATGGACTTTGCCATTTGCCCTAATATTCCCTGAAGTCCAATTGAAATGGTCTGGAGTCCATATAGAAACATAACATGGACTTAATTCTATTATGCAATTTGGGAGAGCTCACATAACTGAATTACCTTTCTTGCCTAGAAATCAAGCACTATGATTCTAAACATATAATTGACACAAAAGAAACATCCACAACTTATCAAAAATAGCATCCGGAAGATGAGTAAATAAAAGCCCTACTTGAAAGTGTTTTCTAATTAATAATGAAATGAACACAAGGATTCAAATAAACCCAGCAAAGGATGAGATATGATATGAACGAGGAGATAAGTCGAAGGGGTTGTTAAAGGAGGACAGATCACATAGTTTTGAAACTGTGCCTTCAGAAGATGGATCTCTGATGAAAAGAAACACATGCTTATCTAACTACCAGGCATTCTTTTTAGAAAGGAAAATGAGCAAGCTGGATTTCATTGCACTTAAAAAGTTTCCTTTTCTTAACCAGGTGTAAGAAGATTTAAAAAAAGTGTCGTTAAGACTTATGTGTAAATGTCTGGAGTAACATGAGGTAAAATCAGCATTTGATATAAGCTGCCGCGATTCAAAATATACTCTTGGAATATAAAGTGTGCTCTATTTTTTTTAATAGAATTGTATTTATTGTTGTTGTTGACAATATACAAGGTAAAACATACATTAGTTCAACAGTTTCTACGTGTACCATTTAGCGACATTGATTAAATTCTTCCACTTATGTAACCATTCTCACCCTCCTTTTCCGAAATTGTTCCTTCCTCATTAACATGAATTCACCACTCTCTATGTTTCCTATCTAATCTTTTGAGCTTCTGTTTTCAATTTGATTCCATATAAATGGTTCTTAAAAGAGCATAATGCTCAAGGCAGATATGTTTTACTAGTTAAGCTAAACTATTCTTTGATTTTAAGAAGACTTCAGTGGATATTTTTGGTTTAAGGTTTAAAGATTATCTAGCAACAATAGTTTCAGGGGTTCATCCAACCTTCATGGCTCCAGAAAGTCTAGAGTCCATAAGCATTTGAAATTTTCTGCATTTTCTCCCTTTTGATCAGGATTCTTCTCTGGACTCTTTGATCAGAATGCTCAGTAACGTTAGCCAGGTACCATCCAATTCTTCTGTTCTCATGGCAAAGGAGGCAGTTGTTCATTGAGGCAACTATCTACATATTCCATATTTTTCTCCTATTTCTGATTCTCCTTCTTCCTCTGTTGTTCCAGGCAAACAGAGACCAAACATAGTGTCTTGGATGGCCACTTGCAAGACACCAAGCACTACACACCAAACTAGGAGGTACAACAGAGGTACTAAACATGGTTTTAGGCCAATTAACTGGAATGTCACATGAAACATGACCCTAAACCTCCAAGCTTTCAATTTTCCCAGATTCATACTTTGTAAATTCTACTTTCTGATTATTCTGGATATTTGCAGCTGTTTCTTCTCATTTTGAGTCATGCCACTTCAGGAAATGAAAGTCCTGAAAGTTTCACTCCATCCACGTAATTAAGGTTGACCCTTACTTTGAGGAGGTAACTCTTCCCCTGTCGTGTTTTAAGTGCCTTCCAACCTGAGGGGTTCACCTTCCTGCACTATATCAGACAATGATCTGTTGCTATTCATAAAATTTTCACTGCTAATTTTTATCAGAAGTAGACTGCAAGGCCCTTCTTTCTAGTGTGCCTTAGTCTGGAAGCTCAGCTGACACCTGTCCACTGTGGGTAACCCTGCTGGTATTTGAATACCAGTAGCATAGCTTCCAGGATCACAGCAATATGCAAACCACAGTTCAATAAATTGACAGACACATGGGGAGGTGGGATAAATATATTTCCACAAAAATGATATATTTATTTATTGATTTTTCTACTAAGAGCTTTTATTTAATTAATGCACAAATGTTGGTGTATAGGTCATTGCAGGTGTCTCTCATTCTAGTTTCAGGATTAATACAAGTACTAGGTGTAGGAGCTAATTCAAGACTAATGTCGATTTTTTAAATATCTTTTTCCTGCAGTCTGCTAACATTTTGACTTTATTATTTGTGCTAGGTATCTTTTTTATTATTTAATTTTATTGTGCTTTAAGTGAAAGTTTACAAATCAAGTGTCTTTCCTGTAAAAATTTATATACACCTTGCTATATACACCTAGTTGCTCTCCCCCTAATGAGACAGCACACTTCTTCCCTCCCCTTCTTATTTTCATGTCCATTCCGCTAGCTTCTGACCCTTTTTATCCTCTCATCTCCCCTCCAGGCAGGAGCTTCCCACATAGCCTCATGTGTCTACTTGATCCAAGAAGTTCACTCTTCACCAGTATCATTCTCTACCCCGTAGTCCAATCCAATCCCTGTCTGAAGAGTTGGCTTTGGAGGTGGTTCCTGTCTTGGGCTAATAGAAGGTCTGGGGACCATGACCTCCGGGGTCCTGTAGTCTTGGTCAGGCCATTAAGTATGGTCTTTTTATGAGAATTTGAGGTCTGCATCCCACTGCTCTACTGCTCCCTCAGGGGTTCTCTGTTGTGTTCCCTGTCAGGGCAGTCATTGGTTATAGCCGGGCACCATCTAGTTCTTCTGGTCTCAGGCTGATGTAGTCTCTGGTTTATGTGGCCCTTTCTGTCTCTTGGGCTCATAATTACCTTGTGTATTTGGTGTTCTTCATTCTCCTTTGCTCCAGGTGGATTGAGACCAATTGATGCATCTTAGATGGCCACTTGCTAGCATTTGTCTAATTCGTAATTTCATTGCCTCATTGCTGTCTCTCTATGGATTCTTGCAGGTTATTAAATTTTTCCTTATTTTCTTGAATAACCTTTTAACTTCTTCAACTGCTTCATCTGTGTGTTCCTTGGCTTGTTCTGTGTATTGCCTGATTTCCTTCCTGATGTCTTGAAGAGTTCTGTATATTAATCGTTTGTATTCTGCATCTGGTAATTCCAGGAAGGCACCTTTATCCAAAAGATTCCTTGATTCTTTGTTTTGAGAGCTTGTTGAAGTGTTCGTGGTCTTTTTCTTTATGTGATTTGATATTGACTTGTCTCCGAGCCATCTCTAAGTTATTGTATTAGTTTATTTTGTTTGCTTACTGTGTAATAGCTTCTTGCTTTGTTTTGTTTTGATATGCCCAAATGGGTTGCTTGAGTGAGCTAGCTTGATTATTTTTGCCTTTGTACCGCCAGCGTCTTGTCACCGGAAGGCTAAAGCTGTTGTCATGTATATCAGCCTAGGAGTCCATTTACTTTTCTTTTATGGATGCAGCTCAGGTGTCCAGGTAGTTGGTCATCAAGTGTGTGTTACAGGCTCTGTCCTACAGTCTTAGAGGCACAAGAGCAATTGGTGTAGGTACAGTATCTGGTTGTAGCAGGGGATCATGCTCTCAACAAGGCAGGGAGTTGACAACCATCCCCTGAGCAACTGTAAGTAAAGCACATCCCTGTTCCCTAGAGTGCACAGGTGGGTGGGTTCTGCAGACGGACCATGGATACCCAATGCTTTTGGTTGTAAGGACTGGCAGGTACCAGTTGTCCTTGGACCCCTGTTGTGGGTGGCTGGGTGACCTGAGTGGAACCACTAGTCCTTAGGCCCCTGATATGGGTAGCTGAGGACCCTGTTTAATAGGAAAAGTGGTGTCGAACATCAAACATCCACCTCTCCACCACACAGTTGAAACAGTTGCAGTCTGCCAACAAGGACCCAGTTTCCTGAAGTAGCCCACACAGGTCCATGCAGGGGCAAAAAGTATTCAAAGTCCACAGCCCATTTATGCCTGGACAGGAGCTGTTTCTGTCCTGAGCTCCCCAGGTTAGTGGAAGTGGCAGATTATCTTTCCCCCATTTGTGAATTTATTCCTTCTCTAAGGCCAGGAGAGTGGATTAGGGCACTCAGCAGAGCCTATATCAGGCCCAGGGTAGTCACCAGCCACTGAAGCAGGGTTGGGGGCTGGGGGAGCAGTAAAATATATGCAAGTACTTAGCTTTTGCTGAAAGCGCCGTTCTTCTCTGGTCCTGGAGGTGTAAGTAGGCTGTGCGGCTGGCTGTTTTGCCTTGAGGAAACTGCAGCCTAATGTCCCCACCAGCCCACTGCAGTCGCTCCCAGGAATGATGCCTGAGGGTTCCCAGTGATGCAGTTCTGGCAACTCTCTCCACTTCTGAACCGTCTCTCCCTCCCCCTGCCACTCAGTCCATTTTCTAACTTTACCTTTGAGTTCAGAGCACCTTGCTTATTATAAATACAATTGCTTCACTTATTTTTTCCAGTCTTTGTTGTAAGTCAGACACTGGAAGCATCTGACTACTCCACTGTCTTGGCCCCCATCTGATAAAATTTATTTTAAGAAGGAAAATGAAAGGCAGACAAGAATTGGGTGTGCCAGGAGCCAAGCTAGGAAAAGTAGCTTTGGGCTCCTGAGGAAGTGGCAGCCTGGACCCTCCAGAAGCATATCTAAGGTATGGCAGGTATGGCATGTACTTGTGTGTCGCTTAAGTGGGGGAGCGTCAAGAAGCAGAGACTTCAAAACACTATTCAGACAACTCCCAGCAGCAGCATGCAAACTTCAGAGGTCAGAGAAGCCCCAGACCAGACTCAGCCACAAACCCTATCATCCATACTGCAATAAAGTTCATGGACTTCATTTCCATCCTAACCTCCAACAGTTCCTTTGGCACTAGCACTAGGCTACCTATCCCACCCCCACCAGGAGCCCACCCTATATTTGGAGCCCCAGGTAGGCAACAACAGGTTTTAACAGCCCTTTGCCTGTGAAAACTCAACCGGCCTGGCCACAACCCAAACACCTATGCCAGCTCTAGTCCTGATAAAATTCCCCATCCATATTCAGTGAGATCTTGATGGTTTGGAAATCACATCACCCTCCTTTGTAGCCTCTGTCAGTGCCCAGCCCAGCTGTCCTTTACATCGATGTCTGGACCACGTCTGGGTTTGGAGAAAACTTGAGCATAGAAATCTTTGAAAACTTAATCCTGGTAATGGGGTTTAGAGGCCCAGTGCTTGCATCCTGCTCTGATGAAAGAAGGTCTTCCATAATGTCTTTCGTTTTCCATTGGGTTGAGATTCACACCAGGTGGTCAAGTCCAAAGGCAACAACCATGTAAAAATTTGTGTTTACCGTGCTCCCCACCACAACCTAGGCCTGAAATCTGCTAAGAAATGCCATTCCCTCATATTTGTTAGGAAAACTTACCCATTTTTTGGTTTCAGCCACTAAGGAGGTGGTTGTATTTCTGTGTTCTTTCTTCTAATTCTTAGGAATCTGGACCTCCTAGTGAGGGAAACATGATGAACCTATTAAAACCATTTTTATATGGAGGAAGGATAAAATAATTTTTTTCAGTGATAGGAATTTTGTCAGAAAATTATGTGGAAAAAACTTAAAAATATAATTTTTCCAAAATACCAAAAACCAAACCATTGCTGTCGAATTGATTCTGACTCATAGAGACCCTATAGGACAAAGTAGAACTGCCCCACAGGATTTCCAAGGGGTAGCTGGTGGATTCAAACTGCCGACCTTTTGGTTAGCAGCTTAGCTTTTGACCATTGCACAACCAGGACTCCAAAATAAAGGATGTCTAACTAAGCCACCAAATAATTACCTGGAGATAAACAACCTTTCTATCCTTGTCAAAATCAATTGATTCAACATTTGAAAAGTTGTCATTTCTTTTATTAGCTTTAATTGAATCTTGAGATATGTGACTAAGTCTAACTCATACTGTAAATAAATTTGTCTTAAAGGATTCCCAAATATAAAAAGAAATGTTAATTCTGTCAGAGAAAATCTCAGACACGGTTTTTGAGTACATAGAGATTTATTAAGGGTTTAAAGAATGATTTGAATAGGGAACTTGGAGTCCCATTGAAATGAAACCATGGAGCCTTACGTATAATAATTACACAAACATTTCATAGGGCTCAGACAAAGAACAGGGCTTATAGTATGTTGATTTGTTTTCAGGCAATCAGAGAAGTCGGAGGAACACTTTCTCACAGTGGGGCTCAGTGATCAGATTAAAGGATATACTGGCTGAGGCGGGGCCAAGATGGCTGACTAGGTAGAAGCTAACTCCGATCCCTCTTACAGCAAAGACTTGGAAAAACAAGTGAATCCATCACATACGTGACAATCTACAAACCCTGACCCACCAAACACAGATCTAAAGAGTTGATCTGAGTGATAGAGGAGAGAAAATCTGCGCCCTGAATCAGCGACTTCCTCTGGAACCAGCATCCCGCTCCACAGTCTTGAGACCTCGAGGTTCCTTGGTGCCCAGTGGTGGGGCTGATTGTGGCTTGCTGAGGTGGGGCAGGCACGGGACACAGCCCTAACCCCTAGCCCCCTGGGGTAACCTTGGTGGAGACTCAGCCAGCGCAAGAAGGCTGCACAATGACGCAGCTAACGAAAGAACGAGCAACCATGGGGAAGGAGCGACTGTTTTTGGAGCCTGCAGCCAGCGTCCCAGGCAGAAAACCTTGGCGCCGGGCTTTGGACTGGGCACAGAGGAGCTGAGCACGGCTTCCTGAGACGGCACAAACATGGGCCGCAGCCCTAACCCCCTGAAGTGACCTTGGGGGAAGCCCAGCAAGAGCGTGCAGGCAGCGCAGTGACACAGCTGACAGGAAGAGAAGTCACAGGGAGGCAGAGACTGGTTTTGGAGCCTGGAGTGTGGCGTCCCAGCTGGGGAACCTTGGCGCTGGACGTTGGACTGGGAGCAGAGGAGCTGACTGTGGCTTCTGAGACAGCACAAGCATGGTACTCGGATTCTGACCCTCGGGGACAATCTCAACCCAGCCAGTGCACACAGGCTACACGCCCCTTGGGAATCTCAGATAAAAGAGTCATCACCAAGCAAGATAAGTAACTTTATATTGCTGGGTGCTACTCTTTTGTATCTATCTGATCTCTCCCCTCCCTGCCTCAGGTGGCTCCATTAACATTGGAATTTCCTGGGCCAGGGAGTGAAGTGCTCTGAGGTTGTTGTTGTCTTTTTTGTCTTTTCCTAACCCATTCTTCTGGCCTGAGAGAAGCAGCTACTAAAAACCCAGGGACCAAAAATCCTTCCCTGACTTTCCTAAATTGGACTAAAAATACAGAACCAGCTCCAGCCAAGCAAAGGAGATCCACAGTCTTGGGCTTTCATTTCTACAGGGAACAAGGTGGCTATTATAATGCAAAGGCAATTCTGATAGAGATCTGACTGTAATTCTTTAAGTGGATCACTGGAAAGACAAGTTTTCCAGGTCTGATATCTCTATCTATTGAATAGAGCCCTCACTGATCCACAACAGGGAACTGAGAGCTGAAGCTCCACCCAAACCACTTAGCCACCTGCCAAAGGGGTCTGAGGATAATGACACCTACCAATCTTTAGAGGTACATGCATTGGGTGCCTAAGGTACAGCTGCAGAGCCCACCCACCAAAGTGCTTTAGGAATAGAGACACACCTACCTCACTGGCACTTGGGGGAGGCCTGTCAGCATCCTGCCCTCCTGGAATGTAACTCCCTGCTGCTACTAGAATCTGGTGCAAACAACTATCACCACTACTCCTCTAAGTTAATAGGTGACAGTCTACACCACACACTTGGTGACACAAAATCAGATTCTATTCAAGAATAGTGAATGGGCTCTTAGGCTTATATAACTGGTAACAGCCCAAACCAGCTGGTAATAGGACATAAGTGATTCAAAGCCTACAACAATTAAGACAGCACAATCTAGTAGCCCATCTGCATATATTGAAAGAAAACAAAACAAGACTCAGTGAGCAAATATAAAATAAATCATTACAATATCTTATACATGGTTCAGAGACAGCTGTCGATATACAACCACATAAAGAAGCAGACCATGATTGCTTCTACAACTCCCCAAATTAAAGAATCAAAATCTTTCCTAAATGAAGATACAATCCTGGAATAGCCAGATGAAGAATATAAAAAAACTAATATATAGAATGCTTCAAGACATCAGGGATGACCTCAGAAATGAAATAAGGCAATCTACAGAAAAAGCCAAGGAACACACTGATAAAGCAGTTGAAGAAATCAAAAAGATCATTCAAGAATATAGTGGAAAAATTAATAACTTGCAAGAATCCATAGAGAGACAGCATTCAGAAATGCAAAAGATTAACAATAAAATTACAGAATTAGACAACTCAATAGGAAGTCAGGAGAGCAGAATCAAGGAATTGGAATGCAGAGTGGGGGAGTTGGAAGATAAGGGAATTGACACCAATATAGTTGAAGAAAAATTAGATAAAAGAATTAAGAAAAAAGAAGAAACCCTAAGAATCATGTGCGACTCTATCAAGAAGAATAACTTGCATGTGATTGGAGTTCCAGAATAGGGAGGGATAACAGAAAATACAGAGAGAATAGTTGAAGATCTGTTGGCAGAAAACTTCCCTGGCATCATGAAAGATGAAAGGATATCTATCCAAGATGCTCATCGAACCCCATTTAAGATTGATCCAAAAAGAAAATCACCAAGGCACATTATCATCAAACTTGCCAAAACCAAAGATAAAGAGAAAATTTTAAAAGCAGCCAAGGATAGAAGAAAAGTCTCCTACAAAGGAG
Organism: Loxodonta africana; assembly: GCF_030014295.1. Lineage (NCBI taxonomy): Eukaryota > Metazoa > Chordata > Mammalia > Proboscidea > Elephantidae > Loxodonta > Loxodonta africana. The sequence continues at coordinate 869,483 of NC_087357.1, forward strand.
AATAAATAAGAATAAGTTCAGACTACTCAGCAGAAACCATGCAGTCAAGAAGGCAATGGGATGACATACATAGAGCACTGAGGAGAAAAACTGCCAGCCAAGGATCATATATCCAGCAAAACTCTCTCTCAAATATGAAGGTGAAATGAAAACATTTACAGATAAACAGAAGCTTAGAAAATTTGCAAAAACCAAACCAAACCTACAAGAAATACTAAAGGAAATTGTTGGGTGAGAAAATCGATAATATCAGATGCCAACACAACACAAGGTCAAAAAAGAGAACATCCAGGTATCAACTCAAATAGGGAAATCACAAAAACAAATTAAGATTAATTTTAAAAAAGAAAAACAGCTCAAAACAGAATCATTGAAGTCACTATGTAAAAGATCACAATAATCAAAACAAGGGACTAAATTCAGGAGCCATAGATCTTCCATATGGAGAGGGAAATAAGGTGATATAGGACGATACAAGCTAGGTTTTTACTTAGAAAAATAGGGGTAAATATTAAGGTAACCACAAAGAGATCTAACAATTCCATAACGCAAAATAAAAACCAAGAAAAACATAGCGACTCAGCAAACATAAAGTCAAATGTTATGAAAATGAGGAACACACAATTTACAAAGAAAAACATCTCAGCACAAAAAAGTAAGTGGAAAAATGAAATTGTCAACAACACACACAAAACGCATCAAAATGACAGCACCAAACTCATACTTATCTATAATTACGCTGAATGTAAATGGACTAAACACACCAATAAAGAGACAGTCTCAGACTGGATAAAGAAACCCGATCCGTCTATATACTGCCTACAAGAGACACACCTTAGACTTAGAGACACAAACAAACTAAAACTCAAAGGATGGAAAAATTGTATCAAGCAAACAATAAGCAAAAAAGAGCAGGAGTGGCAATATTAATTTCTGACAAAATAGACTTTAAAGTTAAATCCACCACAAAGGATAAAGAAGGACAATACATAATAATTAAAGGGACAATTTACCAGGAAGATATAACCATATTAAATATTTATGCGCCAAATGACAGGGCTGCAAGATACATAAAACAAACTTTAACAGAACTGAAAAGTGAGATAGAAACCTCCACAATTATAGTAGGAGACTTCAACACACCACTTTCAGAGAACGATAGGACTTCCAGTAAGAAGCTCAACAGAGACACGGAAGACCTAATTGCTACAATCAACCAACTTGACCTCATAGACTTATACAGAACACCCTACCCAACAGCTACAAACTATACTTTTTTTCTAGTGCACATGGAACTTTCTCTAGAATAGATCACATATTAGGTCATAAAACAAACCTTTGCAGAATCCAAAACATTGAAATATTACAAAGCGTCTTCTCAGACCACAAGGCCATAAAAGTAGAAAACAATAACAGAAAAATCAGGGAAAAGAAATCAAATAATTGGAAACTGAACAATACCCTCCTGAAAAAAGACTGGGTTATAGAAGACAGTAAGGAGGGAATAAAGAAATTCATAGACTGCAACGAGAATGAAAATACTGCCTATCAAAACCTCTGGGACACAGCAAAAGCAGTGCTCAGACGTCAATTTATATTGATAAATGCACACATACAGAAAGAAGAAAAGCCAAAATCAGAGAACTGTCCCTACAACATGAACAAATAGAACGCCAGCAACAAAAGAATCCATCAGGCACCAGAAGAAAACAAAAATTAAAAATAGAGCTGAACTAAACGAATTAGAGAACAGAAAAACAATTGAAAGAATTAACAAAGCCAAAAGCTGCTTCTTTGAAAAAATTAACAAAATTGATAAACCATTGGCTGGACTGACTAAAGAAATACAGGAAAGGAAACAAATAACCTGAATAAGAAATGAGATGGGCCATATCACAACAGACCCAATTGAAATTAAAAGAATCATATCAGATTATTACGAAAAATTGTACTTTAACAAATTTGCAAACCTAGGAGAAAACGGTGAATTCCTAGAAAAACACTACCTACCTAAACTAACACAATCTGAAGTAGGACAACTAAATACACCCATAAAAAAAAAGAGATAGAAAAGGTAATCAAAAAACTCCAAACAAAAAAAAAGCCCTGGCCCAGATGGTTTCACTGCAGAGTTCTACCAAACTTTCAGAGAAGAGTTAACACCACTACTACTAAAGGTATTTCAAAGCATAGAAAATCATGGAATGCTACCTAACTCATTCTATGAAGCCACCATATCCCTTATACCAAAATCAGGTAAAGACACCATAAAAAAAGACAATTACAGATCTATATTCCTCATGAACATAGATTCAAAAATCCTCAACAAAATTCTAGCCAATAGAATTCAACAACATATCAAAAAAATAATCCACCACAACCAAGTGGGATTAATAACAGGTATGCAAAAAAAAAAAAAAAGTTTTTTTTTTTATGCAGAATTGGTTCAATATTAGAAAAACCATTAATGTAATCCACCATATAAATAAAACAAAAGACAAAAACGACACAAACTTATCAATTGATGCAGAAAAGGGATTTGACAAAGTCCAACACCCATTCATGATAAAAACTCTCAGCAAAATAGGAATTGAAGGAAAATTCCTCTACATGATAAAGGGCATCTATACAAAGCCAACAGCCAACGTCATTCTACATGGAGAGAGCCTGAAAGCATTTCCCTTGAGAACGGGAACCAAACAAGGATGCCCTTTATCACTGCTCTTATTCAACATTGTGCTAGAAGCCCTAGCCAGAGCAATTAGGCTAGATGAAGAAATAAAGGGCATATGGATTGGCAAGGAAGAAGTAAAATTATCTCTATTTGCAGATGACATGATCTTATGCACAGAAAACCGTAAGGAATCCTCCAGAAAACTACTGAAACTAATAGAAGAGTTTGGCAGAGTCTCAGGTTACAAGATAAAAAAAAAATATAAAAGATAAACACACAAAACCAAAAAGAACATCGAAGAGGAAATCACCAAATCAATACCATTCACAGTAGCCCCCAAGAAGATAAAATACTTAGGAATAAATCTTACCAAAGTTGTAAAAGACCTACACAAAGAAAACTACGAAGTACTAGTGCAAGAAACTAAAAGGGATCTACATAAGTGGAAAAACATACCTTGGTCACAGATAGGAAGACTTAACATAGTAGAAGTGTCTATTCCACCAAAAACCATGTATATATACAATGCACTTCCAATCCAAATTCCAACGACATTTTTTAACGTGATGTAGAAACAAATCACCAACTTCATAAGGAGGGAAAGAAGCCTCAGATAAGTAAAGCATTACCGAAAAAGAAGAAGAAAGTGGGAGGCCTCACTCTACCATATTTTAGAACCTATTATACAGCCACAGTAGTCAAAACAGCCTGGTACTGGTACAAAAAAAGGCACATAGACCAATGGAACAGAATTGAGAACCCAAATATAAATCCATCCACATATGAGCAGCTGATATTTGACAAAGGACCAGTGTCAGTTAATTGGAGAAAAGATAGTCTTTTTAACAAATGGTGCTGGCATAACTGGATATCCATTTGCAAAAAAATGAAACAGGACCCATACCTCACACCATGCACAAAAACTAACTCCCAGTGGATCAAAGACCAAAACATAAAGACTAAAACGATAAAGATCATGGAAGAAAAAATAGGGACACCGTTAGGAGCCCTAATGCAGGGAATAAACAGAATACAAAACATTACTAAAAATGCTGTACAGAAACCAGATAACTGGGAGCTCCTAAAAATCAAACACCTACGCTCAACTAAAAACTTCACCAAAAGAGTGAAAAGACGACCTACAGATTGGGAAAAAAATTTCAGCTATGACATCTCCAACCAGCGCCCGATCTCTAAAATCTATATGATTCTGTTAAAACTCAACCACAAAAAGACAAACAACCCAATCAAAAAGTGGGCAAAGGATATGAACACGCATTTCACTAAAGAAGATATTCAGGCAGCTAACAGACACGTGAGAAAACGCTCTCGATCATTAGCCATTAGAGAAATGCAAATTAAAACCACGATGAGATTCCATCTCACTCCAATAAGGCTGGCATTAATCCAAAAAACACAAAATAATAAGTGTTGGAGAGGCTGCGGAGAGATTGGAATTCTTATACACTGCTGGTGGGAATGTAAAATGGTACAACCACTTTGGAAATCTATCTGGCATTTTCTTAAAAAGTTAGAAATAGAACTATCATACTACCCAGAAATCCCACTCCTCGGAATATACCCTAGAGAAATAAGAGCATTTACACGAACAGATGTATGCACAGCCATGTTTATTGCAGCACTGTTTACAATAGCAAAAAGCTGGAAGCAACCAAGTTGTCCATCAACGGATGAATGGTTAAATAAATTATGGTATATTCACACAATGGAATACTATGCATCGATAAAGAACAGTGACGGATCTCTGAAACATTTCATAACATGGAGGAACCTGGAAGGCATTATGTTGAGTGAAATTAGTCAGATGCAAAAGGACAAATATTGTATAAGACCACTATTATAAGATCTTGAGAAATAGTATAAACTGAGAAGAACACATTCTTTTGTGGTTACAAGATGGGGTAGGGAGGGAGGGTGGGAGAGGGTTATTTACTGATTAGATAGTAGATAAGAACTACTTTAGGTGAAGGGAAGGACAATACTCAATACAGGGAAGGTCAGTTTTACTGGACTGGATCAAAAGCAAAGAAGTTTCCTGAATAAACTGAATGCTTCAAAGGTCAGTGGAGCAAGGGTGGGTGTTTGGGGACTATGGCTTCAGGGGACATCTAAGTCAACTGGCAAAATAAATTCTATTAATAAAACATTCTGGGCGGGGCCAAGATGACGGACTAGGTAGACGCTACCTCGGATCCCTCTTGCAACAAAGACTCGGAAAAACAAGTGAATTGATCACATACATAACAATCTATGAACCCTGAACAACAAACACAGATTTAGAGACGGAGAAGGAACAAATACAGGGAAGCAGGGTTTGTTTTCAGAGCCTGGAGCCAGCGTACCAGTCAGGTAACCTTCGGCGCACGATTTGGGGCAGAGCCCAGGGGAGCAGATGGCACAAACAAGGGGCCCAGCCCTAGCCCCTGAACTCACTCCGGGAGGGGGCCCTTCCGGTTCGCGCAGGCGGTGTGGCGATGCAGTCGGTGGGAGAAGTCCCCGGGAGGCAGTGACTGATCTTGGAGCAGGGAGAGCAGGGTCCCAGCCGGGGAACCGCCCCGCCGGGATTTTGGCTGGGCGCAGGTAAGGCATAAGCAGGGAGAGCTGCTCCACCCCCCTGAACTAACCCCGGGAGGGGGCCCAGCCGGTTTGCATGGGTGGCGTGGCGACGCAGCTGGTGGGAGAAGTCCCCGGGAGGCAGCGACTGGTCTTGGAGCAGAGAGAGCAGCGTCCCAGCTGGGACACGTGGTCACGGCACAAGCACGGGGAGCTGCTCCACTCACCTGAACTAACCCCAGGAGGGGACCTTCCAGTTCTCGGAGGCGGCACGGCGACGCAGCTGGCGGGACGAAAAGTTCCCGGGAGGCAGCGACTGATTTTGGAGTCGAGAGTGCACCGTTCCAGTAGGGGAACCTTAAAGTTGGGCGAGGGGCTGAAAGCGGAGGACCTGACCGTGACTCCAGCGGGCCAGACCCCCCGGGGGCAATCTCCACACAGCCAGCACACATAAGCGACGCGCCCGGTGGGAATCTCAGATATAATAGTCATTCCAAGCAAGACAAGCAACTCTGCCTATATTCTGAGGTGCTACTCTTTTATCTCTCTGGTCCCTCCCCCATCCTCCCCAGGCGGCTTCGTTAACATCCGAATAGCCTGAGCCAGAGGGAGAACTCTGATAGGGATCTGACTGCATTTTTTTTTAGCGGATTTTCTGGAAAAACTAGTTTCCCAGTGATGGCTCGGAGACAGCAGTCCATATCAAATCACATAAAGAAGCAGACCATGACAGCTTCTCCAACCCCCCAAACAAAAGAATCAAAATCTTTCCCAAATGAAGATACAATCCTGGAATTATCAGATAAAGAATATAAAAAAACTAATTTACAGAATGCTTAAAGACATCACAAATGAAATAAGGTAAACAGCAGAAAAAGCCAAGGAACACACTGATAAAACTGTTGAAGAACTCAAAAAGATTATTCAAGAACATAGTGGAAAAATTAATCAGTTGCAAGAATCCAAAGAGACACAGCATGTAGAAATCCAAAAGATTAACAATAAAATTACAGAATTAGACAACGCAATAAAAAAAAAATAGGAAGTCAGAGGAGCAGACTCGAGCAATTAGAATGCAGACTGGGACATCTGGACGACCAGGGAATCAACACCAATATAGCTGGAAAAAAATCAGATAAAAGAATTAAAAAAAAATGAAGAAACCCTAAGAATTATGTGGGACTCTATCAAGAAGGATAACTTGCGGGTGATTGGAGTCCCAGAACAGGGAGGGGGGACAGAAAACAGAGAAAATCGTTGAAGAACTCCTAACACAAAACTTCCCTGACATCATGAAAGATGAAAGGATATCTATCCAAGATGCTCATCGAACCCCATTTAAGATTGATCCAAAAAGAAAAACACCAAGACATATTATCATCAAACTTGCCAAAACCAAAGATAAACAGAAAATTTTAAAAGCAGCCAGGGAGAAAAGAAAGGTTTCCTTCAAGGGAGAATCAATAAGAATAAGTTCAGACTACTCAGCAGAAACTACGCAGGCAAGAAGGGAATGGGACGACATATACAGAACACTGAAGGAGAAAAACTGCCAGCCAAGGATCATATATCCAGCAAAACTCTCCCTGAAATATGAAGGCGAGATTAAGATATTTACAGACAACACAAGTTTAGAGAATTTGCAAAAACCAAACCAAAGCTACAAGAAATACTAAAGGATATTGTTTGGTCAGAAAACCAATAATATCAGATATCAGCACAACACAAGGTCACAAAACAGAACGTCCTGATATCAACTCAGAAAGCGGAATCACAAAAATAAACAAATTAAGATTAATTAAAAAAAATAAAAATAATACACATAACAGGGAATCATGGAAGTCAGTAGGTAAAAGATTACAACAATCAAAAACAGGAACTAAATACAGGAAGCATTGAATATATGGAGAGTGATACAAGGTGATATAGAACGATACAAGTTACGTTTTTACTTAGAAAAATAGGGGTAAATAATAAGGTAACCACAAAAAGGTATAATAACTCCATAACTTAAGATAAAAGCCAAGAAAAACGTAACGACTCAACTAACATAAAGTCAAACACTATGAAAATGAGGATCTCACAATTTACTAAGAAAAACGTCTCAGCACAAAAAAGTATGTGGAAAAATGAAATTGCCAACAACACACATGAAAAGGCATCAAAATGAAAGCACTAAAAGCTTATTTATCTATAATTATGCTGAATGTAAATGGACTAAATGCACCAATAAAGAGACAGAGTCACAAACTGGATAAAGAAACACGATCCATCTATATGCTGCCTACAAGAGACACACCTTAGACTTAGAGACACAAACAAACTAAAACTCAAAGGATGGAAAAAAATATATCAAGCAAACAATAAGCAAAAAAGAAGAGGAGTAGCAATATTAATTTCTGACAAAATAGACTTTAGACTTAAAACCGCCACAAAGGATAAAGAAGGACACTATATAATGATAAAAGGGACAATTGATCAGGAAGACATAACCATATTAAATATTTATGCACCCAATGACAGGGCTGCAAGATACATAAATCAAATTGTAACAGAATTGAAAAGCGAGATAGATACCTCCACAATTATAGCAGGAGACTTCAACACACCACTTTCGGAGAAGGACAGGACATCCAGTAAGAAGCTCAACAGAGACACAGAAGACCTACTTACAACAATCAACTAACAATTAATTGACACTGGTCCTTTGTCAAATATCAGCTGCTCATACGTGGATGGATCTATGTCTGGGTTCTCAATTCTGTTCCATTGGTCTATGTGTCTGTTGTTGTACCAATACCAGGCTGTTTTCACTACTGTGGCTGTATAATACGTTCTGAAATCAGGTAAGGTGAGGCCTCCCACTTTCTTCTTCTTTTTCAGTAATGCTTTGCTTATCCGGGGCTTCTTTCCCTTCCATATGAAATTGGTGATTTGTTTCTCTATCCCCTTAAAATATGACATTGGTATTTGGATTGGAAGTGCGTTAAATGTATAGATGGCTTTTGGTAGAATAGACATTTTTACTATGTTAAGTCTTCCTATCCATGAGCAGGGTATGTTTTTCCACTTAAGCATGTCCTTTTGAATTTCTTGTAGTAGAGCTTTGTAGTTTTCTTTGTATAGGTCTTTTACATCCTTGGTAAGATTTATTCCTAAGTATCTTATCTTCTTGGGGGCTACTATGAATGGTATTGATTTGGTTATTTCCTCTTCGGTGTTCTTTTTGTTGATGTAGAGGAATCCAAGTGATTTTTGTATGTTTGTTTTATAACCTGAGACTCTGCCAAACTCTTCTATTAGTTTCAGTAGTTTTCTGGAGGATTCCTTAGGGTTTTCTGTGTATATAATCATGTCATCTGCAAATAGTGATAACTTTACTTCTTCCTTGCCAATCCGGATACCTTTTATTTCTTTGTCTAGCCTAATTGCCCTGGCTAAGACTTCCAACACGATGTTGAATAAGAGCGGTGATAAAGGGCATCCTTGTCTGGTTCCCGTTCTCAAAGGAAATGCTTTCAGGTTCTCTCCATTTAGAGTGATATTGGCTGTTGGCTTTGCATAGATGCCCTTTATTATGTTGAGGAATTTTCCTTCAATTCCTATTTTGGTAAGAGTTTTTACCATGAATGGGTGTTGGACTTTGTCAAATGCCTTTTCTGCATCAATTGATAAGATCATGTGGTTTTTATCTTTTGTTTTATTCATGTGATGGATTACATTAATGGTTTTTCTGATATTAAACCAGCCTTGCATACCTGGTATAAATCCCACTTGATCAGGGTGAATTATTTTTTTGATGTGTTGCTGGATTCTATTGGCTAGAATTTTTTTGAGGATTTTTGCATCAATGTTCATGAGGGATATAGGTCTATAATTTTCTTTTTTTGTAATGTCTTTACCTGGTTTTGGTATCAGGGAGATGGTGGCTTCATAGAATGAGTTGGGTAGTATTCCGTCATTTTCTATGCTTTGGAATACCTTTAGTAGTAGTGGTGTTAACTCTTCTCTGAAAGTTTGGTAGAACTCTGCAGTGAAGCCGTCCGGGCCAGGGCTTTTTTTTGTTGGGAGTTTTTTGATTACCGTTTCAATCTCTTTTTTTGTTATGGGTCTATTTAGTTGTTCTACTTCTGAATGTGTTAGTTTAGGTAGGTAGTGTTTTTCCAGGAATTCATCCATTTCTTCTAGGTTTGCAAATTTGTTAGAGTACAATTTTTCATAATAATCTGAAATGATTCTTTTAATTTCATTTGGTTCTGTTGTGATGTGGTCCTTCTCATTTCTTATTCGGGTTATTTGTTTCCTTTCCTGTATTTCTTTAGTCAGTCTAGCCAATGGTTTATCAATTTTGTTAATTTTTTCAAAGAACCAGCTTTTGGCTTTGTTAATTCTTTCAATTGTTTTTTCTGTTCTCTAATTCATTTAGTTCAGCTCTAATTTTTATTATTTGTTTTCTTCTGGTGCCTGATGGATTCTTTTGTTGCTCACTTTCTATTTGTTCAAGTTGTAGGGACAGTTCTCTGATTTTGGCTCTTTCTTCTTTTTGTATGTGTGCATTTATCAATATAAATTGGCCTCTGAGCACTGCTTTTGCTGTGTCCCAGAGGTTTTCATAGGAAGTATTTTCATTCTCGTTGCTTTCTATGAATTTCCTTATTCCCTCCTTGATGTCTTCTATAACCCAGTCTTTTTTCAGGAGGGTATTGTTCATTTTCCAAGTATTTGATTTCTTTTCCCTAGTTTTTCTGTTATTGATCTCTAGTTTTATTGCCTTGTGGTCTGAGAAGATGCTTTTGTAATATTTCGATGTTTTGGATTCTGCAAAGGTTTGTTTTATGACCTAATATGTGGTCTATTCTAGAGAATGTCCCATGTGCGCTAGAAAAAAAAGTATATTTTGCAGCAGTTGGGTGGAGAGTTCTGTATAAGTCGATGAGGTCAAGTTGGTTGATTGTTGTAATTAGATCTTCCGTATCTCTGTTGAGCTTCTTACTGGATGTCCTGTCCTTCTCCGAAAGTGGTGTGTTGAAGTCTCCTACTAGAATTGTGGAGGTGTCTATCTCGCTTTTCAATTCTGTTACAATTTGATTTATGTATCTTGCAGCCCTGTCATTGGGTGCATATATATTTAATATGGTTATGTCTTCCTGATCAATTGTCCCTTTTATCATTATATAGTATCCTTCTTTATCCTTTGTGGTGGATTTAAGTCTAAAGTCTATTTTGTCAGAAATTAATATTGCTACTCCTCTTCTTTTTTGCTTATTGTTGCTTGATATACTTTTTTCCATCCTTTGAGTTTTAGTTTGTGTCTCTAAGTCTAAGGTGTGTCTCTTGTAGGCAGCATATAGATGGATCGTGTTTCTTTATCCAGTCTGTAACTCTCTGTCTCTTTATTAGTGCATTTAGTCCATTTACATTCAGGGTAATTATAGATAAATAAGTTTTTAGTGCTGTCATTTTGATGCCTTTTTATGTGTGTTGTTGACAATTTCGTTTTTCCGCATACTTTTTTGTGCTGAGGCGTTTTTCTTAGTAAATTGTGAGATCCTCATTTTCATAGTGCTTGACTTTATGTTAGTTGAGTCGTTACGTTTTTCTTGGTTTTTATCTTGAGTTATAGCGTTGTTATACCTTTTTGTGGTTACCTTATTATTTACCCCTATTTTTCTAAGTAAAAACCTAACTTGTATTGTTCTATATCGCCTTGTATCACTCTCCATATGGCAGTTCAATGCCTCCTGTATTTAGTCCCTCTTTTTGATTATTGTGATCTTTTACCTATTGACTTCCTTGATTCCCTGTTATGTGTATTTTTTTTTAATTAATCTTAATTTATTCGTTTTTGTGATTTCCCTGTTTGAGTTGATATCAGGACGTTCTGTTTTGGGACCTTGTGTTGTGCTGATATCTGATATTATTGGTTCTCAGACCAAACAATATCCTTTAGTATTTCTTGTAGCTTTGGTTTGGTTTTTGCAAATTCTCTAAACTTGTGTTTGTCTGTAAATATCTTAATTTCGCCTTCATATTTCAGAGAGAGTTTTGCTGGATATATGATCCTTGGCTGGCAGTTTTTCTCCTTCAGTGTTCTGTATATGTCGTCCCATTCCCTTCTTGCCTGCATGGTTTCTGCTGAGTAGTCAGAACATATTCTTATTGATTCTCCCTTGAAGGAAACCTTCCTTTTCTCCCTGGCTGCTTTTAAAATTTTCTGTTTATCTTTGGTTTTGGCAAGTTTGATGATAATATGTCTTGGTGTTTTTCTTTTTGGATCAATCTTAAATGGGGTTCGATGAGCATCTTGGATAGATATCCTTTCGTCTTTCATGATGTCAGGGAAGTTTTGTGTTAGGAGTTCTTCAACTATTTTCTCTGTGTTTTCTGTCCCCGCCCCCCCCCCCGTTCTGGGACTCCAATCACCCGCAGGTTATCCTTCTTGATAGAGTCCCACATAATTCTTAGGGTTTCTTCATTTTTTTTTAATTCCTTTATCTGATTTTTTTTCAGCTATGTTGGTGTTGATTCCCTGGTCCTCCAGGTGTCCCAGTCTGCATTCTAATTGCTCGAGTCTGCTCCTCTGACTTCCTAGTGCGTTGTCTGTTATTTTATTTTTAATCTTTTGGATTTCTACCTGTTGTCTCTCTATGGATTCTTGCAACTTATTAATTTTTCCAGTATGTTCTTGAATAATCTTTTTGAGTTCTTCAACAGTTTTATCAGTGTGTTCCTTGGCTTTTTCTGCAGTTATCCTAATTTCATTTGTGATATCATTAAGCATTCTGTAAATTAGTTTTTTATATTCTTTATCTGATAATTCCAGGATTGTATCTTCATTTGGGAAAGGTTTTGATTCTTTTGTTTGGGGGGTTGGAGAAGCTGTCATGGTCTGCTTCTTTAAGTGGTTTGATATGGATTGTTGTCTCCGAGCCATCACTGGGAAACTAGTTTTTCCAGAAAATCCACTAAAAAAAAATGCAGTCAGATCCCTATCAGAGTTCTCCCTCTGGCTCAGGCTATTCAGATGTTAATGAAGCCGCCTGGGGAGGGTGGGGGAGGGAACAGAGAGATAAGAGAGTAGCACCTCAGAATATAGGCAGAGTTGCTTGTCTTGCTTGGAATGACTATTATATCTGAGATTCCCACGGGGCGCGTCGCCTATGTGTGCTGGCTATGTGGAGATTGCCCCCGGGGGGTCTGGCCCGCTGGAGTCACGGTCAGGTCCTCCGCTTCCAGCCCCACGCCCAGCGTCAAGGCTCCCCTACTGGGACGGTGCACTCTCGACTCCAAAATCAGTCGCTGCCTCCTGGGGACTTCTCGTCCCTCCAGCCGCGTGGCCGTGCCACTCCCGAGAGCCAGTTGGGCCTCCTCCCGGGGTTAGTTCAGAGGGGTGGAGCAGGTCCCCGTGCTTGTGCCGTGACCGAGTGTCCCGGTTGGGACGCTGTTCTCCCCGCTCCGATACCAGTCACTTCCTTCCGGGGACTTCTCCTACCGGCTGCGTCCCACGCCGCCCATGGAGCCGGCTGGTCTCCCTCCCGGGGTTAGTTCAGGGGGGAGGAGCAGCTGTCTGTGCTTGTGCCATACCTGACTGGTACGCTGGCTCCAGGCTCTGGAAACAATCACTGCTTCCCTGTATTAGTTCGTTCTCCATCTCTAGATCTGTGTTTGTTGTTCAGGGTTCGTAGATTGTTATGTATGTGATCAATTCACTTGTTTTTCCGTGTCTTTGTTGTAAGAGGGATCCGAGGTAGTGTCTGCCTAGTCCGCCATCTTGGCTCCCAAAGATAATCTTTTTAACAAATGGTGCTGGCATAACTGGATTTCCATTTGCAAAACAATGAAACAGGACCCATACCTCACACCATGCACAAAAACTAACTCCAAGTGGATCAAAGACCTAAACATAAAGACTAAAACGATAAAGGTCATGGAAGAAAAAATAGGGACAACCCTAGGAACCCTAATACAAGGCATAAACAGAATACAAAAATTACCAAAAATGATGAAGAGAAACCCGATAACTGGGAGCTCTGAAAAATCAAACACCTATGCTCAGCTAAAGACTTCACCAAAAGATTAAAAGGACCACCTACAGACTGGGAAAGAATTTTCAGCTATGACATCTCAGACCAGCGCCTGATCTCTAAAATCTACATGATTCTGTCCAAACTCAACCACAAAAAGACAAACAACGCAATTAAGAAGTGGGCAAAGGATATGAACACACATTTCACTAAAGAAGATATTCAGGCAGCCAACAGATACATGAGAAAATGCTCTCGATCATTAGCCATTAGAGAAATGCAAATTAAAACCACGATGAGATTCCATCTCACACCAACAAGGCTGGCATTAATCCAAAAAACACAAAATAATAAATGTTGGAGAGGCTGTGGAGAGATTGGAACTCTTATACACTGCTGGTGGGAATGTCAAATGGTACAACCACTTTGGAAATCTATCTGACATTATCTTAAACAGTTGGAAATAGAACTACCATACAACCCAGAAATCCCACTCCTCGGAATATACCCTAGAGATACAAGAGCCTTCACACAAACAGATATATGCACACCCATGTTTATTGCAGCACTGTTTACAATAGCAAAAAGCTGGAAGCAACCAAGGTGTCCATCAACGGATGAATGGGTAAATAAATTGTGGTATATTCACACAATGGAATACTACGCATCGATAAAGAACAGTGACGAATCTCTGAAACATTTCATAACGTGGAGGAACCTGGAAGGTATTATGCTGAACAAAATTAGTCAGAGGCAAAAGGACAAATATTGTGTAAGACCACTATTATAAGATCTTGAGAAATAGTAAAAACTGAGAAGAACACATACTTTTGTGTTTAGGAAGGGGGGAGGGAGGGAGAGAGAGGGTTTTTTATTGATTAATCAGTAGTTAAGAATTGCTGTAGGTGAAGGGAAAGACAACACTCAATACATGGAAGGTCAGCTCAATTGGACTGGACCAAAAGCAAAGAAGTTTCCGGGATAAAATGAATGCTTCAAAGGTCAGCGGAGCAAGTGCGGGGGTCTGGGGAACATGGTTTGCAGGGACTTCTAAGTCAATTGGCAAAATAATTCTAGTATGAAAACATTCTGCATCCCACTTTGAAATGTGGCGTCTGGGGTCTTAAATGCTAACAAGCGGCCATCTAAGATGCATCAATTGGCCTCAACCCACCTGGAGCAAAGGAAAATGAAGAACACCAAGGTCACACGACAACTAAGAGCCCAAGAGACAGAAAGGGCCACATGAACCAGAGACCTACATCATCCTGAGACCAGAAGAACTAGTTGGTGCCCGGCCACAATCGATGACTGCCCTGACAGGGAGCACAACAGAGAACTCCTGAGGGAGCGGGAGATCAGTGGGATGCAGACCCCAAATTCTCATAAAAAGACCATACTTAATGGTCTGACTGAGACTAGAGGAATCCTGGCGGCCATGGTCCCCAGACCTTCTGTTGGCACAGGACAGGAGCCATCCCCGAAGACAACTCATCAGACATGAAAGGGACTGGTCAGCAGGTGGGAGAGAGATGCTGATGAAGAGTGAGCTAATTATATCAGGTGGATACTTGAGATTGTGTTGGCAACTCTTGTCTGGAGGGGGGATGGGAGGATAGAGAGAGAGGGAAGCTGGCAAAATTGTCACGAAAGGAGAGACTGAAAGGGCTGACTCAAGAGGGGGAGAGTAAGTGGGAGTAGGGAGTGAGATGTATGTAAACTTATATGTGACAGACTGATTGGATTTGTAAACTTTCACTTGAAGCTTAATAAAAGTTAATAATAATAAAAAAAGAAAACATTCTGCATCCCACTTTGAAGTGTGGCGTCTGGGGTCCTAAATGCTAATGAGTGGCCATCTAAGATGCATCAATTGGTCTCAACCCATCTGGATCAAAGGAAAATGAAGAACACCAAGGTCACATGATAACTATGAGCCCAAGAGACAGAAAGGGCCTCATGAACCAGAGACTTACATCATCCTGAGACCGGAAGAACTAGATGGTGCCTGGCCATAACCGATGGCTGCCCTGACAGGGAGCACAACAGAGAACCCCTGAGCGAGCACGAGAACGTGGGATGCAGACCCCAAATTCTCATACAAAGGCCGGACTTAATGGTCTGATTGAGACTAGAGGAATCCTGGCGGTCATGGTCCCCAAACCTTCTGTTTGCCCAGGGTAGGAACCATTCCCGAAGAGAACTCATCAGACATGGAAAGGACTGGACATTGGGTTGGAGAGAGATGCTGATGAGGAGTGAGCCAGTTGTATCAGGTGGACACTTAAGACTGTGTTGGCATCTCCTGTCTGGAGGAGAGATGGTAGGGTAGAGAGGGTTAGAAACTGGCAAAACTGTCAGGAAAGGAGATCCTGGAAGGAGGGAGTGGGCTGACTTATTAGGGGGAGAGTAAATGGGAGTATGTAATAAGGTGTATATAAGTTTATATGTGAGAGACTGACTTGATTCGTAAACTTTCACTTAAAGCACAATAAATACTATTAAAAAAAGAAAGGATATACATGGTGACAGCTGGGCCAGCAGACCAATGACAGGACAATGTGAGGGCAGGAATGTTCCCATAATTATACGGCAAACAGGTTTGCTAGGTATTAACTATCTTAAGACATAGGTTTCCTGAGATTGTATAGAGTAAACATCTCACAAAAGAGAGGTTTAAATGAAGCAGGGAATTTGCTAAAATTGGATGTATGGGTATGGGGGGATGCAGAGGTTAGTTACAATAATTAGTTATAGGAGTTTGCACAGGCACAAAGATTTATAATCACAGTTACAAGGTGCTTACAATACACATTTTACAGAACAGGTTTGACGTAAAATATTTCTTAGTGAGCCCTGATGGTGCCAAGGACTTTTCTTTAAAACATTGTTGCTACAGCCTTATTATGAAAAGAGTAATTCTTAAGGCCCTTTTGCACAGATAGATTTGTCAAGACTCTTTCCTTAAGGTGCATTCATTTCACCTTTTATCTTGACCCCAGAGTAAGCATCCCCAGTAGTAAACAATAGTTGCTAGGCAGATAAGATTCCTGAAAGTTAGGCATTGCTAACTTCAGCTTTTAAAATTACTGATTGTAGCTGAAATATGGATTTTTACTTTATACATTTTAATCTGGTCAAAAAGGCTTACTGGAAAATTTATCTCACAATTCATAGACTAAAAATCAAACTCATGATGCGGATAATTTTTAATCTTTTATATCTGTCAAAGAGCAATCTTAGAACACATGAAAAAATAGATTTTATTATGATTGACAGGGTTTCAGCTATGTTAGATTAAAAATCCAGATCCTTCAGGATTTATAAACAAGAAACTGGTGCTTCTTTTTTTTCTTCATTCTGCTATAAGATAATACATTGCTGTCTAGTCGATTCTGACTCATAGTAACCATGTAGGATAGAGTAAAACTGACCAATAAGGCTTCCAAGGAACAGCTGGTGAATTCAAACTGGTGACCTTTTGGTTAGCAGCTGTAGCTCTTAATCTTGTGCCACCAGGGCTCCCACTGTATGATACTTACTGAAAATGTCTGTGCTCAGGCTTCTGAAGCCGACTTTATAAAAAGTGACATGGGTACACCTGCTATGAATCATCACCAGTTTACAGAGTCACCCAAAATGAAAAAAAAAAAAAAAACCCAGGCCCATTGCCATCTAGTCAATTCTGACTCACAGAGATCATATAGGACAGAGTACAACTGCCCCCATAGGGTTTCCAAGGAGCATCTGGTGGATTCTAACTGCTGAACTTTTGGTTAGCAGCTGAGCTCTTACCCACTGTGCCACCAGGGCTCCTTTGGTTATAAAATCTAGAAGCAAATTTTTAGGAATGCTTAGTTGATATTAATAAACTTAGAGATGATTTTCAATTTATACAATACCCCTTTGGTTTTTAAATTAATATACTGAGTGACACAAAAGTTAGCGAATTTATTTAATGTGGACTGACAGTTTTGAAGTATATGTCTTTTTTCACAGTGAAATCTCAATAATTTCATATTGATTACATGATGAAATAGTGAAGGTTTTGATATACTGAGTAATGTAATATACTATTAAAATTAATGTCATCAACGGATGAATGGTTAAAAAATGTAGTACATACATACAATGAAATATTACATAGTGATAAAGAACGATGAGCTCGCAAAACATCTTGCAGCATGGATGAATCTGGAGGACATTATGCTGAGTGAAATAAGTAATCACAAAAGGAAAAATATTGTTTGATCTCACTTTTATAAAAAGAGAAGAATAGGCATATATACAGACACAAATGTTCATTGGTGGTTCCCAGAGGTGGGGGGGGGGGAAGGGGAGTCATTATTTAAATACTACACTTTTTATTTTTAGTGTTGGGGAAGGTAACATAGAATATAGGTGAAGCATGTACAGTTTGACCAAAGTAAATGATGCCACTAAGTTGTACACACACACACACACACACACACACACGGATGTTTTGGTAAATGCTATGGCATGTAAAATTTTTTAAAAATAATTTTTATTGTGCTTTAGGTGAAAGTTTACAAATCAAATCAGTTTCTCACACACAAAACCCATATACTACAGCATGTAAAATTTTGTAGCAACCAACCAAAAACCAAACCCAGTGCCGTTGAGTCGATCCTGACTCATAGCAACCCTTTAGGACAGAGTAGAAACTGCTCCATAGAGTTTCCGAGCAGCGCCTGGCAGATTTGAACTGCCAACCCTTTGGTTAGCAGCCGTAGCACTTAACCACCATGCCACTGGGGTTTCCGCAACAGCCAAAAATTATGGCTGTGTATGTATATATATGTAAATATTTGTGCATATATGTATATACTTATATATATGAGAGTATGTGTGCATATAGTAGCTAAAGCAAACTAAAGAAATGATGAAGTAAAACAGCTGAAGAGAAAATTTCAAAATTTCTTTGCTGGATAAGGCAAAGTAAAGTATTATAATTAAATATGCAAAGACCTGGAATTGGAAAACCAAAAGGGAAGAACACACTCAGTACACCTCAAGCTGAAAGAACTGAAGAAAAAATTCAAGCCACAAGTTGCAACATTGAAGGTTTCTACATAATTTGGACACATTATCCAGAAGGACCAATCCCTGGAGAAGGACATTATGCTTGGTAAAATAGAGGGTCAGTGAAAAAGAGGAAGATCTTCAACGAGATGGATTGACACAGTGGCTCCAACAAGGGACTCAAACATTGCAAAGATTATGAAGATGGTGCAGGACTGGACAGAGTTTTGGTCTGTTGTACTTGGGATGGCTATGATTCAGAACTAACTCAATGGCACCTAACAGCAACAACAACACAGTGTCATTCTAAAGAATAAAATACCTAGGAATAAACCTAACCATAGATGCAAAGGACCTATAAAATAAAAACTATAAAACACTCCTGCAAGAGACTAAATCAGAACTTAATAAATAGGCATTCCATACTCACAGACTGGAAGACTTAATACTGTGAAAAGGTCAATACTACCGAAAATTATACATAGATTGAATACAATTCCTATAAAAATTTAAACAGAATTTTTTACAAAAATGGAAAAAAAAAATCCTGAACTTTTTATGGAAAGGCAAGTGGCCAAAAATAGGTAATGTAATTTTGAAGAAGAACAAAGTAAGGAGACTTGGGCAGACATGGTTCTAACAGCATGCTTGTCCATTTTTCCACTTTTGTCTATTCTGTAATATTCCTTGGACTCCAGCACACATAGGTCTGGCATCATGCTTGTTCGTTTCCCACTTTTGCCTCTTTGAACATATGCCGAATAAAACCTTTCTTTTTGCTTTACTAAACTTTGTGATGTTTTTACCCTAGAACAGTTAATGGTGTAGTCATTGCAGGAAGTTCTGAAGCTATGAATTCAGTCGAACTGGAGGGGATCTGGGCTGTGGAGCAGAAGCTGGCAAAAAGAGGCGCTATCTTCTGGTCCCACATGTTCTCACTCCACGTTCCTTTGACACCAAAGAGGTAAGTGCTCTTGGAAAATGATTCTTTGTTTACTCTTTTTGTCCTCTTTCTCATATTTTCTCAGGTTTTCTTCAGCATATTTGTTTGGAAAACTGGTCGTTTGTTTAGGGAGAATCTTTCTTAGATTTTTGCTTGATCCTTTGGTCAAGAGTGATAACTAGTAACCTTTCTGGTGCACTGCAGTTTAGCATCCAGATTTGGGTGTTTGGAACATTAAAGAGGTGATTCTGTTTTCAAAGAGCTCCGAGTCACTATAAGCTACAAAACTCAGTACAGGTGACCAGTAAAAGCCATTAGGGTGGTCGCCGGCCCTCATTACGAAGATTAAAGACTCCCATGACAGGATAAGGTTGTCATGAGACAGGCTGCCTTCCACCCACAAGTAAACTCTTGTGCTACAAAGGTACACATTGGTCCAAGCAAAACACTGTCCAATTCCTGAGACATTCCTTGTTAGGGTTCTTTTTGTGACTCAGAGAAAATCTGGAAAATAGTGCTCTGTTTTGCCAAATTTGCAGGGGTAGGTGGAAGAGTCTGACCTGTTTTATGAAATTTGCAGGGAGAGGTGGTAGCTCTGTACCTGTTTTAGGAAACAGTTTCTCAATAAGAATCATGATGTTAAAATTAAAATCAATAGCTATTTATTTCAAATTGGAGAAACTAGTTCTGTTGTACACAGGGTCGCTATGAATTGAGATTGACTCACGGGCACCTAACAAGAAGAAGTACATTTATGGTCTAAAGTAAGAGACCAGGTACAAAATGGATTAAGTTCAAAAAGGAAGGAAACCAAAAACTTGAATTAAGCTTAAAAAGATGAATGAATGAAGTTCAAAAGGAAGGGAACCAAAAACTTGAACCTTAGATCTTAACATCTTAAATAAATGAGCCTGAATTTCCCCCTTGCTACTGAGGCACTGGTTTGGGCTCAAATAAAAGAAAGAAAGAAAGAAAGAAAAAAACACTATAAACTGGATATACTAGAAATAATTTGGAATTTCAATGACTGCTTTGGGAAAATGAGCTTTCATTTGTGTTGTCCTTCCCTCTTTGGGGAACTTTTGCTTGGTGCTCAGGTATTGTCAAAAGGTCTAATACTAACCCACCTGAGGCTCCAGCAAGTTAATAAGTTTTATCTAGAACCTGTTTTTTTTCTGTTGAATTGAATCGATCTTGTAAAAAAAATTGCGGTATATACACTTTAAGAAACTAGGATCCTCATATCCATTTTTTTGTGTGGTATTGTTTGGTGACTTTATGTGGTCTTTTTGTCTCCTTTTGTCTTGGGAGCTTGCTTCTGGTCTAGAGCATTGTGTCTGAGTTTCTGTCTTGTATCAAATTAGAGGCTATGGCTGACAGTTGCTGGTTTTATAATGCTGTCTTAGAACCTCAGTTATTTCCTTGTCCAAGAAAACTGTGTCAGCAGGCAGGGCCAAAATGGTGGTGTAGTCAGACACTTCCTGTGGTCCATCTTACAAATAAGACACACATACAAAAAAAAAAACAAGTGAATTGATTGTATATAACAATCTAGGAGCCCTGAACATCAAAGGCAATGTTGAGGAATCAGACTGAGCAGCAGGGAGTGGGAGAGACAGTTCAGAGGCAGCAAGGAGTTGCCAGACTTTACCCCAGTAGGAAACAGCACTCTGCAGGCCAGGATTGGCTGGCACCAGTAGTGAGGCAAGCAGTGGTGCTCGGGATGTGTTTTCCACATCAGTAGAAACCGAGTGGCAAAGAGTTTACTCAACCCTCCAGAATCAGTGAAAAATGGTGCTCAATCACCGAAATATAAGTACATGCATCTAACCTACCACACAGATCAAAAAACACCTTTTGGGAAAAACCTTTCTCTCACTTAACTGCCCCCTTCCCACTCTGCACTGGGTCCGAGCTGGCTTCATAGATTTCTGCGTCCCCCACATGCACTGAGCTATTCTCCTGGCCTTGGAGAGGGAACAAATGAACAAAGAGGGAAAAGATAATCTGCTGGCTCCCCTAAGCTGGAAACTCAGAACAGAAATGGCTCCTTTGCCTATGCAAAGGCATAAGGGGTCCACGGATTTTGAATACCTTTCACCCCTACATAGGCCTTTATGGGCCCATTTCAGCAACATAAGGCCTCATTTGCACATTAAAACAGGGTAGTATCTGAAGTCTAATTTCTACGCTTTCAGCTACATGGTGGGGAGGCAGGTTCATAACATTTGACAGCACTCTGCCTATTAAGCAGAGTCCTCGCCTACACACATCACAGACCGGAGGACTAGTGGCTCCACGCATGCTACCTACAGACCTGCAACAGTGGTCCAAGGATGAGTGATGCCTCCCAGTCCTTGTAGCCAACAGCATTGGGTGCCCATAGTCCAGCTTCAAAATCCACCCACCTAGGCACTCTAAGGAACAAGGACATGCTTTCCTTACAGACTCTCAGGGGTGGTTGTCAGCCCCCTGCCTTGCTCAACACGTGACCCCTTACTGAAGCAAGATACCTGTGCTTACACCAATCACCCTTGCTAGTCTAGGACTGTAGGTGAGAGCCTGCACCACACACATGGTGACAAACTATTTGGACACCTGAGCTGAATCAGTACAAGAGAAGTGAACGGACTCCTGGGCTCACAAGCCCAGTAAAAATTCTAATCACCTGGTGAACAGATGCTAGAATTTCAAAGGCACCAATCATCAAACTAGCTCACACGAATAGCAAATAATAAAGAAGCTAGGACACAGTAAGGAAACATAAAATACATAAATACAATAAATTATTGATGGCTCAGAGAAAACAGTCAATATCAAATCACATAAAGAGGCAGACTGCGATGGCTTCAGCAAGCTCCCAAAACAAAGAATCAAGAAATTTTCTGGATGAAGATAACTTTCTGGAATTACCAGAGGTAGAATACAAAAGGTTAATATACAGAACTATTCAAAAGATCAGGCAAAAAGCAGAACATGCCAAGGAGCACACAGACAAAGCAACGAAGGAACTTAAGAAGATTAAACCAACCCAAACCCACTGCCATCGAGTCAATTCCGACTCAAAACGACCCTATAGGACAGAGTAGAACTGCCCCATAGAGTTTCCAAGGAATGCCTGGCGGATTCAAGCTGCCGACCTCTTGGTTAGCAGCCAGAGCACTTAACCACTGCATGACCAGGGTTTCCAAAACCTATTGCCATTGAGTCTATTCAGACACATAGCGACCTTTAAGGACAGAGTATAACTGCCCCATAGGGTTTCCAAGAGCAGCTGGTAGATTTGAACTGCCAACCTTTTGGTTAGCATGTGAGCTCTTAACCACTGTGCCACCAGGACAGAGAAGATTAGAGAAGAGCATATTGACAAATTTAATAGGCTGCAAGAATCCAGAGAGAAAAAACAAACAGAAATTCAGAAGATTAACAATAAAATTTCAAATGGAAGTCAGAATTAGTGAGACTGAAGATAAAGCACTTGAAACCAACATATTTGAGGAAAACTCAAATAAAAGAATTTAAAAAAATGGAGAAACCCTAAGAATTATGTGAGACTGTATCAAGAGGAATACCAGAACAGTGGGGGATAACAGAAAATACAGAGAGAATTGTTGAAGACTTGTTGGCAGAAAACTTCCCTGATATTGTGAAAGATGCGCATCGAACCCCACACAAGGTAGATTCCAAAACAAAGTCACCAAGACATATTATAATCAAAATTGCCAAAACAAAGATAAAGAGAGAATTTTAAGAGTGGATAGGGATAAACAAAAAGACAACTACAAAGAAGAGTCAATAAGACTAAGCTCGGACTACTCAGCAGAAACCATACAGGCAAGAAGGCAATGGGATGACATATATAAAACCTTGAAGGAAAAAAATTGTCAGCCGAGGATTATATATCCAGCAAAACTCTCTCTCAAGTATGACAGTGAAATTGAGACATTTCCAGATAAATAGAATTTTAGGGAATTTGCAAAAACCAAACCAAAACTACTAGAAATATGAAAAGGAGCTCTCTGGTTAGTAAATCAATAGCATCAGCTATCATCCCAAGACTAGAAAATGGGACAGAATAACCAGATATCAACTTAATTAGGGAAATCACAAAAATAAATCAAGATAAACAAACACTCAAAACAGGGAAACAGCAATGCCATTATGTAAAAAATGACAAAATTAAATCAATAAAGAGGGACTAAAAAAATGTAGACCTTTCATATAGAGAGAAATTCAAGATCATATAAAGAGACAAAAGTTTTGTTTAAACTTAGGAAAATCGGAATAAATATTAAAGTAACCACAAAAATCCTACACATCAAAATAAAATACAAGAAAAACATAAAGACTCAGCAAAAACAAAATCAACAGCAATAAAAAGAGGAAAGGAAAACATGAAAAGAAAAACTACTCAACACAAAAAAAGTAAGTGGAACAAAAAAGTGTCAACAACACAAAAAAGGCATCAACAAGACAGCACTAAACTCATACCTATCCATAATTATGCTGAATGTAAATGGACTAAATGTACCAATAAAGAGACAGAGAGTGACAGAATGGATAAAAAAACACAATCCATCCATATGCTGCCTACAAGAGACACACTTTAGACTTAAAGACACAAACAGACTAAAACTCAAAGGATGGAAAAAATATATCAAGGAAACAACAATAAAAAAAAAAAGCAGAAGTGGCAATATTAATTTCTGACAAAATAGACTTTAAAGTTAAATCCCTCACAAATGATAAGTAAGGGTGTGGGTAAGGGTAATATATAATAATTAAAGGGACAATATACCAGGAGGATATAACCATATTAAATATTCACACACCCAGTGACAGGGCTTCAAGATACATAAAACAAACTCTATCAGCATTGAAAAGTGAGATAGCTTCGCAATAATAATAGGAGACTTCAACACCATTTTTGGTGAAGGACAGAACATTCATAAAAAAGCTCAATACACAGAAGATCTAAACGCCACAATCAACCAACTTGACCTCATAGACATATACAGAACACTCCCCCGAAAGGCATCCAAGTATACTTTCTTTTCCAACACATATGGAACATTCTCTGGAATAGACCACATATTAGGTCTTAAATCAAACATCAACAGAACCCAAAACATGGAAATATTACAAAGCATCTTCTCTGACCATAAAAAATAGACCATAAAAGTAGAAATCAATAACAGAAAAAGCAGGGAAAAGAAATCAAACACTTGGAAACCGAACAACACCCTGCTCAAAAATGAGTGGGCTGTAGAAGAAATTAAGGATGGAATAAAGAAATTCATAGAATCAAGTGAGAATGAAAACACTTAATATCAGAACCTTTGGGAGATAGCTAAAGCAGTCCTCAGAGGTCAATTTATAGCAATAAAATCACACATCCAAAAAGAAGAAAGGGCCAAAATCAAAGAATTATCCTCACAATTTGGACAAATAGAAAGAGAGCAACAAAAGAAGCCCTCAGGCACCAGATGAAAGCAAATGATAAAGATTAGAGCAGAACTAAATGAAATAGAGAATAGAAAAACAATTGAAAGAGTTAACAAGAACAAAAGCTGGGGGAGGTGGAGCCAAGATTGCAAAGTAGTCAGACTCTTCTGGTGATCCCTCTTACAAAAAAGACCTGAAAAAACAGGTGAAACAATTTTATAAATGACAAGCTGGGAGACTTGAACATCAAAGGCAAAGTTAGGAAATCGGACTGAGAGGCAAGAGGGAGGAGAGATGGTTCAAAAGCAGAGAGGAGTTGCCGGACCTTACTTGGTGGGAATCCTCAGGCACAATACCCTGGAGTGACCACAGCAGGGTTGGCAGCAGTGTTTGGGACATGGCTTCCTCACGGAGAGAGCAAATTGCAGTCTACTCACACCTCTGGAACCAGAGAAGAACAGCACTCTCAACAAAAGCTAAGTACTTGAGTTTATTTTACCACTCCCCCAGCCCCCAAGCTGGCTTCAGTGGCTGCTGATTTCCCAGGGCCTGAGATAGGTCCTGCTGCATGCCCTAAGCCATTCTCCTGGCCTTGGAGGAGAAATAAATTAACAATTGGTGGAAAAGATAATCTGCTAGCTCCACCAACCTGGTAGGCTCAGGACAGAAGTGGCTCCTGTCCAGGCACAAATGGTCTGTGAAGTTTGAATACCTTTCACCCCTACATAGACCTATGTTGGCCTATTTCAGGAGAAAAGACCC
Source organism: Loxodonta africana (assembly GCF_030014295.1). Lineage (NCBI taxonomy): Eukaryota > Metazoa > Chordata > Mammalia > Proboscidea > Elephantidae > Loxodonta > Loxodonta africana. Next base: position 894,948 of record NC_087357.1, read on the forward strand.
TTCTTGGAAGACTGAAACGGTGTATGTGCTTGAGATCTGAATACTATTGTTTCAGCTGTGCAGTGGAGATGTGGGTTTTTGATGTTTGACACCACTTTGCCTAGTAAACAGGGTCCTCACTACCCACAACAGGGGCCTGAGGACTGGTAGCTTCACCCATGTTGCCTAGCCACCCATGAAAGTGGCCCAAGGATAAGTGGTGCCTCCCAGTCCTTACAACAATAAGCATTGCATGCCTACGGTCTGGCTGCAGAACCTAACCACCTGTGCACTCTAAGGAACAGGGACACGCTTTTCTCACAGACATTTGGGGGATTGTTTCCAGCCCCCTGCCTTGTAGAGAGTGTGACCCCTTGCTGCAACCAGATACCTGTGCCTACACCAAACACCCTGCCCCTCTAAGACTGTAGGATGGTGTCTGTACCACACACTTGATGACCAACTACCTGGACACCTGAGCTGAATCCAAACAAGAAGAGTGAATGGACTCCTAGGCTCATATACCTGATAACAGCTCTAGCCTTCTGGTGACAGAACATAAGAGCTTCAAAGGAGCAAATAAGCTAGCTCACTTAAGCAGCCTATTTGGGTATAAAAACAAAACAAAGCAAGAAGCTCGGATACAGTTAGCAAACATAAAAAAAAACAATAACTTATAGATGGTTAGGACACAACAATCAATGTCAAATCAGACCATGATAGCTTCAAAGCTCTCAAAACAAAGAATCAAGGAATCTTCGAGATGAAGGTGTCTTCCTGGAATTACCAGATGTAGAATACAAAAGAATAATACACGAGACTTTTCAAGAGATCGGGAAGGAGATCAAGCAAAACACAGAACAAGCCAAGGAATGCACAGATAAAGCAGTTGAAGAAAATAAAAGGTTACTCAAGAACATAATGAAACATATAATAGGCTGGCAAGGAGAGACAGCAATCAGAAATTCAGAAGATTAACAACAAAATCATAGAATTAAACAACTCAATACGAAGTCAGAGGAGCAGAATTGGGAAAATAGAAGGCAGAACTAGTGCTCTTGTAGATAAAATGCTTGAACAAATAGAAAGAGAGCAACACTAGAAAACCTAAGGCACCAGAAGAAAGTAAATAATAAAGATTAGAGCAGAACTAAATGAAATAGAGAACAGAAAAACAATTGAATGAGTTGACAAGATCAAAAGCTGGTTCCCTGAAAAAATTAACAAAATTGGTAAAACCACTGGCCAAACTGACAAAAGAAAAACTAGAGAGAAAGCAAATAACATGAATAAGAAAGGAGATGGGCGATATCACAATAGACCCAACCGTAATTAAGAGAATCATATCAGATTACTATAAAAAAATTGTTCTAACAAAAATGAAAACCTAGAAGAAATGAATGAATTTCTAGAAACACACTACCTACCTAAAATAAAAACAACAAAAAAAGGTAGAACAACTAAATAAACCCATAACAAAAGAAGAGATTGAAAAGATATCTAAAAAACTCCAAACAAAAACGTCCTGGCCCTGAGGTCTTCACTAGACAGTTCCACCAAACTTTCAGAGAGGTAACACCAATACTGTTGTTGTTGTTGTTAGGTGCCGTCGAGTAGGTTCCGACTCATAGCGACCCTATGCACAACAGACCCTATGCACAACTGCCCGGACCTGCGCCATCCTTACAATCGTTGTTATGCTTGAGCTCATTGTTGCAGCCACTGTGTCAATCCAACTTGTTGAGGGTCTTCCTCTATTCCACTGACCCTGTACTCTGCCAAGCATGATGTCCTTCTCCAGGGACTGATCCCTCCTGACAACATGTCCAAAGTATGTAAGATGCAGTCTCGCCATCCTTGCTTCTAAGGAGCATTCTGGTTGTACTTCTTCTAAGACAGATTTGTTCATTCTTTTGGCAGTCCATGGTATATTCAATATTCTTCCCAACACCACAATTCAAAGGTGTCAAGTCTTCTTCAGTCTTCCTTATTCACTGTCCAGCTTTCACATGCATATGATGCCATTGAAAATACCATGGATTGGGTCAGGTGCACCTTAGTCTTCAGGGTGACATATTTGCTCTTCAACACTTTGAAGAGGTCCTTTGCAGCAGATTTGCCCAATGCAATGCATCTTTTGATTTCTTGATTGCTTCTTCCATGGCTGTTGATTGTGGATCCAATTAAAATGAAATTCTTGACAACTTCAATCTTTTCACCGTTTATCATGATGTGACTTATTGGTCCAGTTGTGAGGTTATTAAGGATCACAGATTAATGTACAAAATTTGGACTAACCTAGGGAAGAAAGAAATTATGCATAGAATGAAAAGAATAATTTTATAATTTTATTCCTTCCTTTTTTTTTTTTTTGGTAAAAGAGACATTGGTCATATAACACTGAAAGCATGAGGTGATGAGCACTATGCACATGGTCCCCAAGGATTTTTTCCAGGTAGATGAAAGCCTTCATTTAACTTTTTAAGGTCAAGTAGGAGGTAGTTAGGATGATTTTTTGCTGTCTTATAGGAAGAAAAAAACAAACAAACAGAAAACAATAATTAGAGAAGTCTACAGATTACAAGGTCCAAAAGTAATTCTGTGTGAATGGAGCTGGTGTTATCTAGGAAACAGTGGATAGTAATAAAAAACATTGACAATAGAGCCAGGAAGTCCTAAATAACACAAGAGTTTAGTTAGAGTAACAGGAAACTAGGAAAATCAAAGTAAAACAATGATAAGGCAAATAAATGATACATACATATATTAAAAAAATTCCCAGAAGAAACGCAGATTTAACTTTTTTTTTTTTGTAATTTCATTTTTAAGATTCGAAAATAATCACTGACTGCAGGGTTAGATAGATTCTAAAATAATTATACCATCTATGGGCGACTATGGGTCAGAATCGATTCAATGGCAATGAGTTTGATTTTTTTTAATATGATTTCCTCATATCAAATAAAGGGCCAAACATGCATTAGAAGGTAAGTCAACCATGCCCTTTTCTTATACTAATCTTGTCAGTGGGCTGCCCCCTGCAACACACATATACACACACCAGAAAAGTACTCAGAAGCTAGACATGTGTTCTGTGGTCATTAAAAAGACAAAGGTTAGAAACAGGTGGAAACTGACCTTAATGACGAGGAGTACAGCCTATTGTGGAAGTGAGCTGCATTTCCCTCTGAGGGTTTGCCTTATGCTGGGTTCTCTAGAGAAACAAAGTTGGTAAAGTATATAAATATATATAAAGAAATTTATGTCAAGGAAATGCAGTTGTACAGGCTGGAATGTCCTAAGTCCATGGTTCAGGATAGAGGCTTCTCCTGATTCATGTAGCCTCAAGGGCTGGTGAACCCAAGATCAGCAGGCTGGAGAGCAAGGCTCTCGCTCCCAGCCTATGAGGATCAATGAATCCCAAGATCGCAGACAAGACTGTACAGGTAAGCTGCTAGCTCAAGCCCCAAGAACTGGAGGTCAGAAAAGAGGAGCCAATTGCAGGATCCAGAGTGAGCAAAAAGCCCCTAAGCCCTACCAGAATGTCTGCTTATATTTGAAACTCCCTTTCAACTGATTGGCTACTCACAGCAGATCCCATCTTAGGGGTGATCACATATCAAATCTCAACAAGGAAGTGATCACAACATTACATGACTGCCAAAACACTGAGAATCATGGCCTAGCCAAGCTGACACACATTCTTAATCAGAGAGTCCTAGGGCACATATGTAGAAAGCATATGTGTGTGACGATAGCTCTTAGTACATTTAAATACGTTTTAAATAAATACACTAAAAATAGTAATAACGGAACATTTTGTCTTCCTGCTTTTTAATCTTGCTGTTGTAATTAAATGAGTATTGTTTTGCAAAAGAAAGTAGTAACTAGAATGGTGGAAGAAAATTTAGAATCCTAATGCAGACCCATTTATAAATGGCAATTTAATGTATGTCTACATTTATATTTTAATGAAATCTAAACATTATAGTTTATTTAGTAAACATAACTGACTTTCCAGGTGGAAGAAAAAATATTACACCACAGATACATAAACAATGATTAAAGATATAAATGTTAAAAATAATAATAGTAGTGTTAAGAAAAAAGACTGTAGAACTTTCAGGTGTTTAGTGGCTTTATTACGCAACACAGAATTCACAAAAAAATAAGAGTTCAATAGATCACGAATTCTCTAAAACACTGAGTAAAGCAAAAATCACTCCGATAAATTAGGACTACTAACGTGTTTTACAAAAATAACATGCACTTTCAACATTTGTTTGCCAACCACTTCCTTCTCATTGGAAGGTATTTTCATAAACACACTATGCTAAATTTTACAGCAACATATTAGAAAAACTGCATAATAGCACTTCTGAAAATACCTTGTGGGTTGAGTTAGAGGTTGGCAAACAAATGTAGAAGTTGTGCTATTTGCATAGAAATATGGTATTTGTAATACACATGTACAGAAAGGAAGGAAGAAAATAGAACCTATTTCATATATATCCTGTTGAGGGATTGAGCACAATTCATTTAATTATCAAACTATAATGTTCCAGCAGTGCCAAGCTCCTAAAAATTACCTAAGAAAACTTTATTGCTGAGAAACGCTCTGCTCAGGTTCTCTCTCTCTTATTTAAATTCTAACAATAAAAAATAAATAGAAGTAGAGGGGCCAAGATGGCGGACTAGGTAGACGCTACCTCGGATCCCTTTTGCAACAAAGACTCGGAAAAACAAGTGAATTGATCACATACATAACAATCTACGAACCCTGAACAACAAACACAGATTTAAAGAGTTGACCTGAATGACAGAGACGGAGAATGAACAAATACGGGGAAGCAGCGACTGTTTTCGGAGCCTGGAGCCAGCGTCCCAGTCAGGTAACCTTGGTGCCGGGCTTAGGACTGGGCCCAGGAGAGCTGAACACAAAATCTTGTGACGGTGCAAACACGGGGCGCAGCCCTACCCCCTGAACTGACCCCGGGAGGGGGCCCAGCCGGTCTGCTCGGGCGGCGTGGTGACGCAGCTGGTGGGAGAACTCCCCGGGAGGCAGTGACTGGTTTGGGAGCCGGAAGTGCACCGTCCCAGCCGGGGAAACTTGGTGCCAGGCTTTGGATTGGGCTCAGGGGAGCTGAAAACGGCATCTACTCATGGCACAAACATGGGGTGCAGCCCTACTCCCCTAAACTAACCCCAGGAGGGGATCCAGCTGGTCCACGGGGGCAGCATGGTGATGCGGCTGGCGGGACGAGAAGTCCCTGGGAGGCAGTGACTGGTTTTGGAGCCGGGAGTGCAGCGTCCCAGCAGGGGAACCTTGAAGCTGGGCCTTGGATTGGCAGCAGAGGATCTGACCACGGCTTTAGCGGGCCAGACCCTCGGGGGCAATCTCCACACAGCCAGCACACATAGGCGACAGATAAAATAGTCATCCCAAGAAAGATAAGCAACCTTGGCTATGTTCCGGGGTGCTACTCTCCTGTTTTTCTGAATCCCCCCCCATTCCCAGGTGGCTTCATTAACAATGGAATTTCCTGAGCCAGAGGGAGAACGGCTCCGGCTCCGTGGCAGCCTTGCTTTTCCCTTTTTTTTTTTTTTTTTGGTCTTTTCCTAACCCATTCTTCCGGCCTGAGAGAAGCAACCACAAAAAACCCAGAGACCAAAAATCCTTCCCTAATTGGACTAAAAACACAGAACCAGCTCCAGCCAAGCATATATGATCCAAATCTCAGGCTTTCATCCTTACAGGGAACAAGGTGGAGGTTATAATCCAAAAGCAGCTCTGATAGGGATCTGACTGCATTTTTTTTTTAGCAGATTTACTGGAAAAACAAGTTTCCCAGGTCTGATATCTCTGCTTATTCAACACAGTCCTAACTGACCCACAACAGGGAACTGAGGGCTGAAGCTCCCCCCAGACCACCTAGCCTCTTGCCTTAGAGGTCGAAGGAGGGGGACACCTACCAATCAGTAGAGGTACTTACATTGGACGCCTAAGGTACAGCTGCAGTGCCCTCCCACCAAGGTGCTATAGGAATAGAGACACACCTACCTCACTGACACTTGGGGGAAGGCTGTCAGCATCCTGCCCCCTCCAGAGTGTGAACCCCAGCTGCTAATAGAATCTGGTGACACAACTATCACCACTACTTCTCGAGGTGGATAGGTATTAGGGTACAGTACACACTTGATGACCCAAAATCAGATTCTACTCAAGAATAGTGAATACACTCAGGCATATATATCTGGCAACAGCCCAAACCAGCTGGTAATAGGTCATAAGTAAGTCAAGGGCTACAACAAAAAAGACAGCACAATCTAGTAGCCCATCCACGTATATTAAAAGAAAATAAAACAAGATAAGACTCAGTGAGCAATTATAGAATAAACCACTACTATATATATTTTTTTATCTTAGTGATGGCTTGGAGACAGCAGTCGATATCAAACCACATAAAGAAGCAGACCATGACTGCTTCTACAACCCCCCAAACAAAAGAATCAAAATCTTTGCCAAATGAAGATACAATTCTGGAATTATCAGATACAGAATATAAAAAACTAATTTACAGAATGCTTCAAGACATCAGGGATGACATCAGAAATGAAATAAGGCAAACTGCAGAAAAAGTCAAGGAACACACTGATAAAACAGTTGAAGAACTCAAAAAGATTATTGAAGAACATAGTGGAAAAATTAATAAGTTGCAAGAATCCATAGAGAGACAGCATGCAGAAATCCAAAAGATTAAAAATAAAATTACAGAATTAGACAATGCAATAGGAAGTCAGAGGAGCAGACTCTAGCAATTAGAATGCAGACTGGGAAATCTGGAGCACCAGGGAATTAACAGCAACATAGCTGAAAAAAAATCAGATAAAAGAATTAAAAAAAAAAATGAAGAAATCCTAAGAATCATGTGGGACTCTATCAGGAAGGATAACTTGTGTGTGCTTGGAGTCCCAGAACAGGGAGGGAGGACAGAAAACACAGAGAAAATAGTTGAAGATCTGCTGACAGAAAACTTCCCTGACATCACGAAAGACGAAAGGATATCGATCCAAGATGCTCATCGAACCCCATTTAAGATTGATCCAAAAAGAAAAACACCAAGACATATTATCATCAAACTTGCCAAAACCAAAGATAAAGAGAAAATTTTAAAAGCAGCCAGGGAGAAAAGAAAGGTTTCCTTCAAGGGAGAATCAAGAAGTTCAGACTACTCAGCAGAAACCATGCAGGCGAGAAGGCAATGAGATGACATATACAGAGCGCTGAAGGAGAAAAACTGCCAGCCAAGGATCATATATCCAGCAAAACTCTCTCTCAAATATGAAGGCGAAATAAGATATTTACAGATAAACACAAGCTTAGAGAATTTGCAAAAACCAAACCAAAGCTACAAGAAATACTAAAGGAAATTGGTCAGAAAACCAATAATATCAGATACCAGCACAACACAAGGTCGCAAAACAGAACATCCTGATATCAACTCAAAAAGGGAAATCACAAAAACAAATTAAAATTAATTAAAAAAATGCTCAAAACAGAGAATCATTGAAGTCAATAGGTAAAAGATCACAATAATCAAAAAGAGGGACTAAATACAGGTGGCACAGGACTGCCACACGGAGAGTGATACAAGGCGATATATGACAATACAAGTTAGGTTTTTACTTAGAAAAATAGAGGTAAATATTAACATAACCACAAAGAGGTATAACAACTCCATAACTCAAAACAAAAGCCAAGAAAAACGTAACGACTCAACAAACATAAAGTCAAATACAATTTACAAAGAAAAACGTCTCAGCACAAAAAAGTAAGTAGAAAAATGAAATTGTCAACAATACACATAAAAAGGCATCAAAATGACAACTCTAAACACATACTTAGCTATAATTACGCTCAATGTAAATGGACTAAATGCGCCAATAAAGAGACAGAGAGTCTCGGACTGGATAAAGAAACACGATCCGTCTATATGCTTCCTACAAGAGACACACCTTAGACTTAGAGGCACAAACAAACTAAAACTCAAAGGATGGAAAAAAATACATCAAGCAAACAATAAGCAAAAAAGAAGAGGAATAGCAATATTAATTTCTGGCAAAATAGACTTTAAACTTAAATCCACCACAAAGGATAAAGAAGGACACTACATAATGATAAAAGGGACAATTGATCAGGAAGACATAACCATATTAAATATTATGCACCCAATGACAGGGCTGCAAGATACATAAATCAAATTTTAAGAGAACTGAAAAGTGAGATAGACACCTCCACAATTATACTAGGAGACTTCAACACACCACTTTCAGAGAAGGGCAGGACATCCAGTATGAAGCTCAAGAGAGACACGGAAGACCTAATTACAACAATCAACCAACTTGACCTCATTCACTTATACAGAACTCTCCACCCAACTGCTGTAAAGTATACTTTTTTTTCTAGCGCACATGGAACATTCTCTAGAATAGACCACATATTAGGTCATAAAACAAACCTTTACAGAATCCAAAACATCGAAATATTACAAAGCATCTTCTCAGACCACAAGGCAATAAAACTAGAAATTAATAACAGAAAAACTAGGGAAAAGAAATCAAATACTTGGAAAATGAACAATACCCTCCTGAAAAAAGACTAGGTTATAGAAGACATCAAGGAGGGAATAAGGAAATTCACAGAATGCAACGAGAATGAAAATACTTCCTATCAAAACCTCTGGGACACAGCAAAAGCAGTGCTCAGAGGCCAATTTATATCGATAAATGCACACATACAAAAAGAAGAAAGAGCCAAAATCAGAGAACTGTCCCTACAACTTGAACAAATAGAAAGTGAGCAACAAAAGAATCCATCAGCACCAGAAGAAAACAAATAATAAAAATTAGAGCTGAACTAAATGAGTTAAAAAAAAGATGAATTAGAGAACAGAAAAACAACTGAAAGAATTAACAAAGCCAAAAGCTGCTTCTTTGAAAAAATTAACAAAATTGATAAACCATTGGCTAGACTGACTAAAGAAATACAGGAAAGGAAACAACCCGAATAAGAAATGAGAAGGACCACATCACAACAGAACCAAATGAAATTAAAAGAATCATATCAGATTATTACGAAAAATTGTACTCTAACAAATTTGCAAACCTAGAAGAAATGCATGAATTCCTGGAAAAACACTATCTACCTAAACTAACACAATCAGAAGTAGAACAACTAAATAGACCCATAACAAAAAAAGAGATTGAAACAGTAATCAAAAAACTCCCAGCAAAAAAAAGCCCTGGCCCGGACCGCTTCACTGCAGAGTTCTACCAAACATTCAGAGAAGAGTTAACACCACTACTACTAAAGGTATTTCAAAGCATAGAAAATGAAGGAATACTACCCAACTCATTCTATGAAGCCATCATCTCCCTGATACCAAAACCAGGTAAAGACATCACAAAAAAAGAAAATTATAGACCTATATCCCTCAGGAGTATAGATGCAAAAATCTTCAACAAAATTCTAGCCAATAGAATTCAACAACATATCAAAAAAATAATTCACCACGACCAAGTGGGATTTATACCAGGTTTGCAAGGCTGGTTTAATATTAGAAAAACCATTAATATAATCCACCATATAAATAAAACAAAAGACAAAAACCACATGATCTTATCAATTGATGCAGAAAAGGCATTTGATAAAGTCCAACACCCATTTATGATAAAAAACTCTCACCAAAATAGGAATTGAAGGAAAATTCCTCAACATAATAAAGGGCATCTATGCAAAGCCAACAGCCAGCATCACTCCAAATGGAGAGAACTTGAAAGCATTTCCCTTGAGAACGGGAACCAGACAAGGATGCCCTTTATCACCGCTCTTATTCAAAACTGTGCTAGAAGCCCTAGCCAGAGCAACTAGGCTAGACAAACAAATAAAGGCATCTGGATTGGAAAAGAGTAAGTAAAATTATCTCTATTTGCAGATGACATGATCTTATACACAGAAAACGCCAACAAATCCTCCAGAAAACTACTGAAACTAATAGAAGAGTTTGACAGAGTCTCAGGTTATAAGATAAACATACAAAAATCACTTGGATTCCTCTACATCAACAAAAAGAACATCGAAGAGGAAATAACCAAATCAATACCATTCACAGTAGCCCCCAAGAAGATAAAATACTTAGGAATAAATCTTACCAAGGATGTAAAAGACCTATACAAAGAAAACTACAAAGCTCTACTACAAGTAATTAAAAAGGACATACTTAAGCGGAAAAACATACCTTGCTCATGGATAGGAAGACTTAACATAGGAAAAATGTCTATTCTACTAAAAGCCATCTACACATACAATGCACTTCCGATCCAAATTCCAATGTCATTTTTTAAGGTGATAGAGAAACAAATCACCAACTTGATATGGAAGGGAAAGAAGCCTCGGATAAGCAAAGCATTACTGAAAAAGAAGAAGAAAGTGGGAGGTCTCACTTTACCTCATTTCAGAACCTATTATACAGCCACAGTAGTCAAAACAGCCTGGTACTGGTACAACAACAGACACATAGACCAGTGGAACAGAATTGTGAACCCAGATATAAATCCATCCACATATGAGGAGCTGATATTTGACAAAGGCCCAGTGTCAGTTAATTGGGGAAAAGATAGTCTTTTTAACAAATGGTGCTGGCATAACTGGATATCCATTTGCAAAAAAATGAAACAGGACCCATACCTCACACCATGCACAAAAACGAACTCCAAGTGGATCAAAGACCTAAACATAAAGACTAAAACGATAAAGATCATGGAAGAAAAAATAGGGACAACATTAGGAGCCCTAATACAAGGCATAAACAGAATACAAAACATTACCAAAAATGACGAAGAGAAACCAGATAACTGGGAGCTCCTAAAAATCAAACACCTATGTTCATCTAAAGACTTCACCAAAAGAGTAAAAAGACCACCTACAGACTGGGAAAGAATTTTCAGCTATGACATCTCTGACCAGCGCCTGATCTCTAAAATCTACATGATTCTGTCAAAACTCAACCACAAAAAGACAAACAACCCAATCAAGAAGTGGGCAAAGGATATGAACACACACTTCACTAAAGAAGATATTCAGGCAGCTAACAGATACATGAGAAAATGCTCTCGATCTTTAGCCATTAGAGAAATGCAAATTAAAACCACGATGAGATTCCATCTCACTCCAACAAGGCTGGCATTAATCCAAAAAACACAAAATAATAAATATTGGAGAGGCTGCAGAGAGATTGGAACTCTTATACACTGCTGGTGGGAATGTCAAATGGTACAACCACTTTGGAAATCTATCTGACATTATCTTAAACAGTTGGAAATAGAACTACCATACAACCCAGAAATCCCACTCCTCGGAATATACCCTAGAGAAATAAGAGCCTTCACACAAACAGATATATGCACACCCATGTTTATTGCAGCACTGTTTACAATAGCAAAAAGCTGGAAGCAACCAAGGTGTCCATCAACGGATGAATGGGTAAATAAATTGTGGTATATTCACACAATGGAATATTACACATCGATAAAGAACAGTGATGAATCTGTGAAACATTTCATAACATGGAGGAACCTGGAAGGCATTATGCTGAGCGAAATTAGTCAGAGGCTAAGGACAAATATTGTGTAAGACCACTATTATAAGATCTTGAGAAATAGTAAAAACTGAGAAGAACACATACTTTTGTGGTTATGAGGGGGGGAGGGAGGGTGGGAGAGGGTTTTTTACTGATTAGTTAGTAGATAAGAACTACTTTAGGTGGAGGGAAGGACAATACTCAATACACAGAAGGTCAGCTCAAATGGACTGGACCAAAAGCAAAGAAGTTTCCGGAATAAACTGAATGCTTCAAAGGTCAGCGGAGCAAGGGTGGGGATTTGGGGACTATGGTTTAAGGGGACTTCTAAGTCAATTGGCAAAATAATACTATTATGAAAACATTCTGCATCCTACTTTGAAATGTGGCATCTGCGGTCTTAAATGCTAACAAGTGGCCATCTAAGATGCATCAATTGGTCTGAACCCCCTGGATCAAAGGAGAATGAAGAACACCAAGGTCACACGACAACTATGAGCCCAAGAGACAGAAAGGGCCACGTGAACCAGAGACTTACATCATCCTGAGATCAGAAGAACTAGATGGTGTCCAGCCACAACTGATGACTGCCCTGACAGGGAGCGCAGCGGAGAACCCCTGAGGGACCAGGAGATCAGTGTTATGCAGATCCCAAATTCTCATAAAAAGACCAGACTTAATGGTCTGACTGAGACTAGAGGAATCCCGGTGGTCATGGTCCCCAAACCTTCTGTTGGCCCAGGACAGGAACCATTCCCGAAGATGACTCAATCAGACATGGAAGGGACTGGACAATGGGTTGGAGAGAGATGTTGATGAAGAGTGAGCTACTTGTATTAGGTGGACACTTGAGACTGTGTTGGCATCTCCTGTCTGGAGGGGGGATGGAAGGGTAGAGAGGGTTAGAAACTGGCAAAATTGTTAGGAAAGGAGAGACCGGAAGGGCTGACTCATTAGGGGGAGAGTAAGTGGAAGTGTGGAGTAAGGTGTATATAAGCTTATAAGTGACAGACTGACTTGATTTGTAAACATTCACTTAAAGCTCAATAAAAATTATTTAAAAAAAAATAGAAGTAATCTTTAAATTTTTTTTTATTGTTTATGAAAATATACCCATCAAAATATGCACCAATTCAACAATTTCTACCTGTACAATACAAGAAAACTGACTACATTCTTCAAATTGTGCAGCAGTTGTCACCTTCCTTTTCCGATTTATTCATCCTCTAATGACACACACTTGTTTTCCCCTACAGTTCGTATTAAAGCTTTTGTGTTGCTGTTAACAATTTGATTCCAAATAGTAAGTTCTGTTTGGTTTGGTTTGTTTGTTTTTAAAGAGCACAAATCTCATGGCAGACATTCCTTATTAATTAAGCTAGATGGTTGTTTTGTTTAAAAAAGGCTTCAGGGCTTTTTTTTTTATGGTTTCAGGGTATCTCAGGGCGGTAGTTTTAGGGGTTATTCCAGTCTCAGTGGCTCCAGAAATTCTGAATTCCATTCCATTATTATGGAAATTCTCTTCCACATTTTTCCCCTTCTGATCATGATTCTTCAGATTTGATCAAAACATTCAGTAATGGTAGCTGGGCACTATTCACTTCTTCTGGCCTCATGACAAAGAAGGCAGTTGATCATGGAGACAATCATCCATACTTCCCATATCCTACTCCTATTCCAGGTCTTCGTCTGTTGCTACCCACAAATAGAGACCAATTGTGGTATATTGGATGGATGCTTGCAAGCTTTTAAGACCCCAGGCATTACACAATGAACTAGGAGGTAGAACAGAAGTGCTAAACAAAATATTAGACCAATTAACTCAATGCCCCATGAGATCATAACCTGAAACACCCAAATCTATAAACCAAATCCGGTGAAGTGCCTTGTACATAAATAGCCTCAACAGCTACTTTTTTTGTAGTTGTTCTAAATATATATACTTATTTAGATTGAATTTGTCAATTCAACTTAGTGTAAAAGTCAGTGACATCATTTACACCTACCAGCTGTGCATCCATTATCCTTAATAAATGAGATTTTTCCATTGGCATAAACAGAAACTGATAGGAGGATGGTCCACCTCTACCATTCCCATCTGGGCCACCTAAGCTGAGACCATGGGCTTAGAGCATTCTCTGATAAAGAATTTGGTCTCTCTCTCTCTCCCAGTCTCTTCTTGTCAGAAAAGTTCTCCTTACACACTTTCTCTCCATGACTACCTACAACTACTTAATTGTACAAAATTAATCTTGTAACTAGAGGGGGAAAATATTTCTTACTTTGGTTACATGTGGTCATGCTGAACACTTGAACAAAGGCACCCTCTTGGTCCCCTGATGGCCATCCTGGTTTTGCCTAAACAAAGGCACCCACTTCTTGCCCCCCTTCCTCTTGCTTCCACGCTTTCTGCCAGGTACAGCCCTCCAGTTCATCTATAAAAGCTGTAGGCCTGACTTGCTCTTTGTTCTCTCATCCATGGTGCTCGAGGGACACCCATGGAAGTGACAAAACACACACCCTTGGACAGGAGACTTTTGAGAGAGCCTGGATCTTGATAAATCCCTACTTCATTTATCACTGTCCTGATTACTGTAAGTAATAAAAGCCTGTGACAACACCAGAAAGTATTGTAATTATTTGTTCTGCTACAAAAAGCCATGTACTGATCCATCTGAGATATTTCACTCAGTATATTGCAGAAACTCAGTACTTCATGAGCAGTAACTCCTCTTTTCCTCTCCCTCCTGCATAAACTTTGGTCTCTATACATTTGCCTGTTCTTATCTTTTCATATAAATGAAATAATACAATATTTGTCCTTTTGTGCTTGATTTATTTCACTTATCATAATGTCCTCAAGCTCCATCCAGGTATCCAGACTTCATTTCTCTTTCTAGAGGAGTACAATTTCATTGTATGTATGTACCATGTTTTTCATCCATTTATCCACTGATGGGCATTTAGGTTGTTTCCAAATATTGGCTGTTGCTATAATGAATATTGGTGTACATATGTCAGTTCACATCACTGCTTTCAAGTCCCTTTGGATATTTGTAGTAGTGGGATTGCTGGGTCATGTGAAGGAATTAGAGGAAATGACACACTGTTTTCAACAATGGCTGTGCCATATTGCATTTTCAACAGCAATGGATAAGAGTTCCAGTTTCTTTGCATCCTTGGCAACATTTGTTATTTCCCATTTTATTAATGTTACCAATCCTAATTTGCATGCTATGGTGGTGTAGTGGTTAAGATTTGGCTGCTAACCAAAGGTAAGTGGTTAAAACCCACCAGTCACTGCATGAGAGAATGATGTGGCATTCAGCTCCCATAAATATTTACAGTCTTGTGAAGCCTATGGAGAAGTTCTACTCTGTCCTATAGGGTCGCTATGAGTCAAAATCAACTCGACAGCAACAGGTTTTATTTGGTTTATAGGGTCAATATGACTCAGAATCAACTCCAAGGCAATGGGTTTTAGTTTGGTGTTTATTCTAACTGGAGTGAAACAGTACCTCATTGTGGTTTTGAATTGCATCTCTCTGCTGGGTAACGACTCTGGGCATCTTTTCATGTGTTTCCTGGACATTTGAATAGCCTCTTTGCTGAAATGTCTATTCAAGCCTTTTGTTGTTGCCGTTGTTAGATGCCATCAAGTTGGTTCCGACTCATAGTGACCCTACGTGCAACAGAATAAAACACTGCCAGTTCCTGTCCCATCCTCACAATCAGTGCTGTGTCAGCCCATTGTTGCCAGCCACGGTGTCAGTCTATCTTGTTGAGGATCTTCCTCTCTTTTGCTGACCCTCTACCACACTTGACGTCCTTCTCCAGGGACTGGTCTCTCCTTATATAATGTACATGAGACGAAGTCTTGCCATCCTTGCATCTAAGGAGCATTCTGACTGTACTTCTTCCAAGACCTATTTGTTGGTTCTTCTGGAAGTTAATGGTATCTTCAATGTTCTTCATCAACACCATAATTCAAATGTATCAAAACAATGCAGCAATTGAAAATACCATGGCTTGGGTCAGTCTTACCTTGGTTCTTAAAGTAATGACTTTGCTTTCTAACACTTTTAAGAGGTCTTTTGTAGAAGATTTGCCCAATGCAATATGTCATTTGATTTCTTGACTGCTGCTTCCATGGGTGTTGATTGTAGATCCAAGTAAAATATAATCCTTGACAAATTCAATATTTCTCCTTTTATTATGATGTTGCATATTGGTCCAGTTGTGAGGATTTTCTTTTTTTTTTTTTAATAATTTTTATTGTGCTTAAAGTGAAAGTTTACAAATCAAGTCAGTCTCTCACACAAAAACCCATATACACCTTGCTACACACTCCCAATTACTCTCCCCCTAATGAGAATTTTTTTTTTTTTTAATGAGACAGCCAGCTCTCTCCCTCCGCTCTCTCTTTTCATGTCCTTTTCGCCAGCTTCTAACCCCCTCCACCCTCTAATCTCCCCTCCGGGCAGGAGATGCCAACACAGTCTCAAGTGTCCACCTGCTCCAAGAAGCTCACTCCTCATCAGCATCCCTCTCCAACCCATTGTCCAGTCCAATCCATATCTGAAGAGTTGGCTTTGGGAATGGTTCCTGTCCTGGGCCAACAGAAGGTTTGGGGGCCATGACCGCCGGGGTCCTTCCAGTCTCAGTCAGACCATCAAGTCTGATCTTATGAGAATTTGGAGTCTGCATCCCACTGCTCTCCTGCTCCCTCAGGGTTTCTCTGTTGTGTTCCCTGTCAGGGCAGTCATCAATTGTAGCTGGGCACCATCTAGTTCTTCTCGTCTCAGGATGATGTAGTCACTGGTTCATGTGGCCCTTTCTGTCTCTTGGGCTCATAATCACCTTGTGTCCTTGGTGTTCTTCATTCTCCTTTGATCAGGGTGGGTTGAGACCAATTGATTCATCTTAGATGGCTGCTTGCTAGCGTTTAAGGACCCAAACACCACTCTTCATAGTGGGATGCAGAATATTTTCTTAATAGATTTTATTATGCCAATCGACTTAGATGTCCCCTGAAACCAAGGCCCCCAGACCCCTGCCCCTGCTACGCTGGCCTTCGAAGCATTCAGTTTATTCAGGAAACTTCTTTACTTTTGGTTTAGTCCAATTGTGCTGACCTCCCCTGTCTTGTGTGCTGTCTTTCGCTTCGCCTAAAGTAGTTCTTATCTACTATCTAATTAGTGAATACTCCTTCCCCACCCTCCCTCCCCTCTCTTGTAACCACAAAAGAATGTTTTCTTCTCAGTTTAAACTATTTCTCAAGGTCTTATAATAGTGGTCTTATACAATATCTGTCCTTTTGCAGCTGACTAATTTCACTCAGCATAATGCCTTCCAGGTTCCTCCATGTTATGAAATGTTTCAGAGTCCTCACTGTTTTTTATTGATGCGTAGTATTCCATTGTGTGAATATACCACAATTTATTTATCCATTCGTCTGTTGATGGGCACCTTGGTTGCTTCCATGATTTGGCTATTGTAAACAGTGCTGCAGCAAACGTGGGTGTGCAGATATCTGTTCATGTAAAGGATCTTATTCCTCTAGGATATTCCAAGGAGTGGGATTGCTGGATTGTATGGTAGTTCTATTTCTAACTTTTTAAGGAAGCACCAAATCAATTTGCAAAGTGGTTTTACCATTTGACATTCCCACCAGCAGTGTAGAAGTGTTCCAATCTTTCCACAGCCTCTCCAACATTCATTATTTTGTGTTTTTTGCATTAATGCCAACCTTGTTGGAGTGAGATGAAATCTCATTGTAGTTTTGATCCGCATTTCTCTAATGGCTCATGATCGTGAACATTTCCCCATATATCTGTTAGCTACCTGAATGTCTTCTTTAGTGAAGTGTCTATTCATATCTTTTGCCCATTTTTTAATTGGGTTATTTGTCTTTTTGCAGTTGAGTTTTTGCAGTATCATGTAGATTTTAGAGATCAGGTGCTGATTGTAAATGTCACAGCTAAAAACTGTTTCCCATTCTGTAGGTAGTCTTTTTACTCTTTTGGTGAAGTCTTTGGATGAGCATGGGGTGGTGGTGGTGACCACCATAGGTGTTTGATTTTTAGGAGCTCCCAGTTATCTAGTTTTTCTTTTACATTCTTTATAATGTTTTCTATACTGTTTACGCCATGTATTAGGGCTCCTAACATTGTCCCTATTTTTTCTTCCATGATCATTATCATTTTAGATTTTATATTTAGGTCTTTGATCCATTTTGAGTTAGTTTTTGTGCATGGAGTGAGGTAAGGATCTTGTTTCATTTTTTTGCAGATGGATATCCAGTTATGCCAGCACCATTTGTTAAAAAGACTGTCCTTTCCCCAGTTAGCTGTTTTGGGCCCTTTGTCAAATATCAACTGCTCATGTGTGGATGGATTTATGTCTGGATTCTCAATTCTGTTCCATTGGTCCAAGTATCTGTTGTTGTACCAGTACCAGGCTGTTTTGACTACTGTGGTGGTATAATAGGTTCTAAAATCAGGTAGAGTAAGGCCTCCCACTTTTTTCTTCTTTTTCAGTTAATGCCTTGTTTAGCCGGGGCCTTTTTCCCTTCCATATGAAATTGGTGATTTGTTTCTCCATCTCATTAAAGAATGTCCTTGGGATTTGGATAAGAATTGCATTAAATGTATAGATTGCTTTTGGTAGAATAGACATTTTTGTAATGTTAAGTCTTCCTATCCATGAGCAAGGTATGTTCTTCCACTTATGTAAGTATCTTTTGGTTTCTTGCAGAAGTGTACTGTAGTTTTCTTTGTATAAGTCTTTTACATCTCTGGTAAGATTTATTCCTAAATATTTTATCTTCTTGGGGGCTACTGTAAATGGCATTGATTTGGTGATTTCCTCTTCGATGTTCTTTTTGTTGGTGTAGGGGAATCCAACTGATTTTTTTATGTTTATCTTGCATCCCGATACTCTGTTGAACTCTTCTATTAGTTTCAGTAGTTTTCTGGAGGATTCCTTAGGGTTTGGATTTTCTTTTCTTTATGTTGAGGCGTAATCCACACTGAAGGCTTTACTCTTTGGTCTTCATCAGTAAGTGCTTCAAGTCCTCTTCACTTTCAATAAGCAAGGCTGTTTCATCTGTATATTGCAGGCTGTGAATGAGTCTTCCTCAATTTCTGTTGCTGTGTTCTTCACCATATTGTCCTGTTCCTCCGATTATTTGCTCAGCATACAGATTGAATAAGTATGGTGAAACGATGAAACCCTGACTTACACATTTACACCTTTACTGATTTTAAACCATACAGTATCCTCTTGTTTTGATCTAATGACTGCCTCTTGGTCGATGGACAAGTTCGTCATGAGCACAATTAGTTGTTATGGAATTCCCATTCTTCTCAATATTATCGATAATTTATTATGATCCACACTGTCAAATGCCTTTGCATAGTCAATAAAGCAGAGGTCAACATCTCTCATATTCTTAGCTTTCAGCCAAGATCTCCCTGACACAAACAACGATATCCTTAGTTCCACATCCTTGTCTGAATCTGGCTTGAGTTTCTGGCAGTTTCTTATTGATATGCTGTGACCACTTTCGAATTTTCTTCAGCAAAAATTTACTTTCGTGTGATATTAATGGTATTGTTTAAAACTTTCCAAATTCTGTTGGATCACTTTCCTTAGAATGGGCACAGATATGGGACTCTGCCAGTTGTTTGGCTAGGTAGCTGTCTTTCAGATTTCTTGGCATAGATGATTGAGCACTTCCAGTGTTGCTTTGGTTTGTTGAAAGACTGCGGTTAGTATTCTGCCAGTTCCTGGAGCTTTATTTTCCACCAGCACCTTCAGTGCAGCTTGTTCTTCTTCCTTCAGTACAGTTAGTTCTTGATCATAGGCTACCTTCTGAAATGGTTGATTATCAACCAATTCTTTTGTTACCATAACTATGTATATTCCTTCCATATTCTTTTGATCCTTCCTGTGTTGTTTAATATTGTGCCTATACAATCCTTTAATATTGCAACTTGAGGCTTGAATTCTTGCTTCAGTTCATTCAGGTTAAGAAATGCCAACTATGTTCTTCCCTTTTGGTTTTCTAACTCCAAGTCTTTGCACATTTCATTGTGATACTTGACTTTGTCTTCTCAAGCCAAACCCTTTGAAATCTTCCGTTCAGCTCTTTTACTTCATTGTTTCTTGCATTCGCCTTAGCTACTCTACATTCAAGAGCAGGTTCCCGTCTCTTACAACATCCATTATGGTCTTTACTTTCTTTCCTGACTTTTTAATGACCGTTTGCTTTCTTAATATATGATATACTTAATGTCATCCCGCAACCCGCCTGGTCTTCAGTCATTAGTGCTCAATGTGTCAAATCTATTGTTGAGATGGTCTCTAAATTAGGGTGGGATATACTCAAGATCTTACTTTAGTTCTTGTGGAGTTGTTTTAATTTTCTTCAACTACAACTTGAGTTTACATATGAGCAACTGATGGAGTGATTTGTAGTTGGCCCCTGGCTTTGTTCTTTCTGACTTATGATTTTGAACTTCTTCTTCACCTTTCCACAGATGTAGTCTATTTAATTCCTATATATTCCATCCAGTTGTGGAAGATCATTTAGTAAGTTAAAACTAAAACTTTTGTATTTGAGGGCCTCCATGGGTCAAGACAGAATTTGTGATCTTGCTCTGTTGAGTGTAGAAAGAGAAGAAACTGAAAAACGTGACTTTGAACACATTATAGATTGATCTTCATCAGTGAAAGCAAAGAAGTTGCAGTTGTAATTTCCATGTAGTGCCATAATGTGTTAAGCAAAAGGTTAAAAAGCTCAATTCATATTTTTGAGCTGATATTATGGTAAAGCTATCTACAAAATGGCTGTCAGATTTTCAGACAGGGGCTCAATTTCTGTGCTTGTCTTAGGCAATATTTTCCATAGGTAGGCCTCAGAGACCTGCCCTTTCCACACGGCTACCTACCATAACTGGTGGTGGCTACAACAGAGGAAAGTGCCAGGGGCTTCAGAGGCCTTGCCCTGGATTTACATATGCAAATAT